>NC_133526.1:149050952-149672770 GCF_048544455.1 Silene latifolia
CACGAGCTTTGCGAGAGCAAATGACATCACCGGATCATGGCCAAACCGGGAGGTCGAGCTATCGAGTGGAGGCAACCGCAACGGCGGTAATTCTTATGCGAAGACACCGATGAACAACAACAACAATCAAGGGTCGGGTGCTAAGCCGACGCATCGCCTAGTCTTGTCCCAGGAGGTGGGCGAAGACCAAAGGGCAAGTTGTTCATGATGGACAAGAAGGCAAACTGAGTAGGATGCGCACGTTATCACCGGTACATTCCTTGTTAATGGTATTCCTACGTTTGTTTTGTTTGATTCGGGGGCTTCTCAATCGTTTGTGTCTTCGAGTCATGTAAAACAGTTGGGTTTGAGAGTATATGAGTCTGTTAGGGAGCAAGTTTTCATACCTTCAGGTGAGTCTGTATCGTGTGGGAGGTTGTTTAGAGATGTATCTTTGATAGTTGGACAAGTCGATTTCCACAATAGACTTGCTAGAGTTTCCTTTTAATGGTTTTGAGATGATAGTTGGGATGGATTGGTTAGGAAAGTATAAGGCTAAGATAGACTGTCATCAAAAGAGAGTGTCCCTTAGAGGTCCTAAGGGCGTAAGTGTGTCTTATCGTGGGTTTCTAGTCAAACCCAAAGTTAAGTTGATTGCAGCTGTCACTTTGAAGTCGTATCTGAGGAAGGGATGTCCCCTGATTTTGTGCCATGTGAGAGATGACCGGATAGAGAGCCCTAGCGATTGAGGAGATACCAAAGTGGTGGGAGAGTATGCGATGTCTTTCCGAGGAGATTCCGGGTTGCCACCGAAGAGGGAGATAGATTTCACCGTTGAGTTGAAGCCGAGACGGGCCAATCTCTAAGGCACCGTCTGCGTATGGGTCCTAAGGAGATGGAGGAGCTTAGGAAGCAGTTGGATGATTTGATAGAGAAGGGGTACATTAGACCAAGTGTATCGCCTTGGGGAGAACCAGTTCTTTTCGTGAAGAAGAAGGATGGAACTTTGAGGTTATGCATAGATTACCAGGAGCTGAACCGCGTGACGATAAAGAACAAGTATCCTTTGACAAGGATAGATGACCTGTTTGATCAGTTGAGCGGTGCAACAGTCTTTTCTAAGATTGATTTGAGGTCGGGGTACCATCAGGTGAAGATTAGAGATGTGGACATACCGAAGACAGCTTTCACGTCGAGATATGGCCATTATGAGTATGTGGTGATGCCATTTGGGTTGTCTAATGCGCCGGCAGTGTTTATGGATTTGATGAATAGGATCTTCAGACAGTTCTTGGACCAGTTCGTGGTGGTGTTTATCGATGATATCTTAGTCTACTCTAAGACTAAGGAGGAGCATGAGGAGCATCTGAGGATCGTGTTGCAGACGTTGAGAGATCATGAGTTGTATGCTAAGCTGTCCAAGTGTGAGTTCTGGTTGGAGAAAGTTGCTTTTCTGGGGCATGTAATCTCTAAAGATGGGGTAGCTGTGGATCCGGCGAAGATTGAGGCAGTGACAAAGTGGGAAGCACCGAAGAATGTTGCTGAGGTGAGGAGTTTCTTGGGTTTAGCTGGATACTACAGGCGGTTCGTGAAGGATTTCTCCAAGATAGCTAGACCGATGACAACGTTGATGAGGAAAGAGAACAGGTTTCGTTGGGATGAGAGTTGTGAGACGGCGTTCCAAACCTTAAAGGAGCGTTTGACCACAGCTCCTGTCTTGGCATTGCCTGAAGGGAGCGAGATTTTCGAGGTCTATACAGATGCCTCGAAGAATGGGTTGGGATGTGTGTTGATGCAGAATGGTAAGGTAATTGCCTATGCTTCTAGGCAGTTGAAGCCTTATGAGGAGAACTACCCTACTCATGACCTGGAGTTGGGTGCAGTGGTGTTTGCTCTCAAGATTTGGAGGCACTACCTTTATGGAGCAATCTTTAAGGTATTTTCTGATCACAAGAGTCTCAAGTACATCTTCACGCAGAAGGAGTTGAACATGAGACAGAGGAGGTGGATGGAGCTGATTGGTGATTACGACATGGAAATCATCTACCATGAAGGAAAGGCCAACGTTGTTGCTGATGCTTTGAGTAGAAAGAGTGTACATTCCTTGTGTACAGCTCTATCTTTGATGAGGCTGAGGGATGAGGTAGCGAGCTTTGGGATTCATATGATGCAGAAAGGGGATGCTATGGGTGATATGACAAAGACACATGGAGTTTTATGATGATATTCGAGGTAAACAGGCTTTGGATCCTAAGATAGTGGAGTGGAGAGCTGGAGTAGAGAAAGGGACAGTGTCCCGGTTTTCCATTCATACAGATGGTAGCTTGAGGTTTGATGGTAGGTGGTGTGTTCCTAATGACGAGGAGTTGAAAAAGACAATCATGACAGAAGCGCATTGCACACCATATTCAGTTCATCCGGGTGGAGACAAGCTTTACAAAGATTTGAAGAAAACGTTTTGGTGGCCTGGGATGAAGAAAGAGACTGAGTTTGTGTCCCGTTGTTTGACATGCCAGAGAGTTAAAGGGGAACAGAGAAGACCACAAGGTAAGGTTCAGTCTTTGGAGGTGCCTGAGTGGAAGTGGGAATCCATTTCCATGGATTTCATTGTGGGTTTACCTAAGAGTCAACAAGGTAACAATATGATTTGGGTGATAGTGGATCGGTTGACCAAGTCAGCTCAATTTGTTCCAATGAAAGATACATGGACTAAGGCACAACTGGCTATGGCCTATCGAAAGAACGTGCTTAAGTTACATGGAGTCCCTAAGGACATAGTGTCTGACAGAGATGCGAGGTTTATATCAAGGTTTTGGAAGGAGTTGCGGAATCGTTGGGAACAAATATGAAGATGAGTACGATTTCATCCTGCGACGGATGGGCGATCGAGAGAACAATCAAGACTCTTGAGGATATGTTGCGAGCTTGTGTGATGGATTTTGGTGGTAGGCCGGGAGCGGAGGTTGGACTTAATAGAGTTTTCTTACAACAACAGCTATCACACTAGTATTGGTATGGCACCGTTTGAGGCTTTGTATGGAAGGAGATGTAGGAGTCCTGGGACGATAGTCTTTGAGGCAAAGTGGTTTTAGGGCCGAGATGGTACATGAGATGGTGGAACAGTTTAAGATGATCGGGGAACGGATGAGAGCGGCTCGGGATCGACGTAAGAGTTATGCGGATCTACATCGTCGGGACATAGAGTTTCAGGTTGGGGACAAGGTTCTTCTGAAAGTGTCTCCTATGCGTGGAGTCATGAGATTTGGGAAGAAAGGCAAGCTAAGTCAGAAGTTTATAGGGCCTTATGAGATCTTAGAGCGAGTTGGGGAAGTGGCTTATCGTTTGGCTTTACCGGCTGCTTTGGAGAGAGTGCATAATGTGTTTCATGTATCGCACTGCGCGGAAGTATGTGAGTGACCCGTCACATGTGTTGGAGGCAGAGAGCTTAGAGCTTGATGAGTCTTTATCATACCTTGAGGTGCCTAAGCGGATCCTAGACCGAAAAGTTAGAAAGACCAGGAGTGGTGAGACAGTTTTGCTTAAGATCCTTTGGTCTAACCATGAGACTGAGGAAGCTACATGGGAGGCGGAGGATATCATGAAAGAGCGTTACCCTTTCCTTTTTGATCAGGTATGTATGGTTACGGGGACGTAACCTTGTTTCTTTTAGGGGGGTAGGAGATGATCGCGAGAGTTTTTAAGTGTTTTTACACCCCTTTTATATGTTGTGTCGGTATGTTTGTCGGGATAAGTTGGGTTAGTAGCATGTTTTACGTTGTGTTTATTTTGATCTTCGATTCGGGAGGCTTATGGGAGTCCCTTTGTTTTGGTAGTGGTTTGAACTTTGGGGACGAAGTTCCTTTTAAGGAGGGAAGACTGTAATACTCCGTATTTATAGTCTTGGGGGTACTCTATCGAGTAGCCCTTACTCTGTCGAGTAAGGGTATGTTGCGAGAATAAAATAGTTTCGACTGTTGGGCACTCGATCGAGTAGTCAGGGCACTCGATCGAGTAGGGGGTACTCGATCGAGTACCTTGGGTACTCGATCGAGTGTCCGATTTTACGGGGGAGTTTTCTCGGGTTTTGTTAATTACGCGATTAAGGTATTTAAACCAATTCGTCTTTGTTCTAAATCACTTTTTACAAAACCTAAAACCTGTTTAAGAGAGAAAGCAACTTGTCTTCTTCCTAATCGCGTTCTTGACAATTCCCGGAGTTCAGACGGTCGGTTTGCATCGTAGTTTGTGTCGTTGGATTCCTTGCGTCGAGGGTAAGCTTTTAATGTAATTTATATAATGTTTTGTTAAGATTAGTGAAACCCTAATTTAGGAATTGGGGGTTTTTATGAATAGTAATTGAATAGTAGTATCTATGTGTTGTATGGTAGGAGGAGAGTTCATAAAAGAGGCGTTTTGAGACAAATTTGTAGATACCGTCTGCGTGTTGTGCTTTCCAGGTAGGATTTCCTACTCAGTATTAGTCCCATAATGGGATATTGGTGATGTGCTGTAGTTAGTTGATTGATATGATGATTGTAATTGTAATTGTGATTGTGATTGTGGTTGTGTTTGTGATGGTTCTCGAGATGCGTTCTCGGCTGAGTGGGGTCACTTGCGGGAGTGATCTCACGCCCTAGTTTCGCCCTTCGTGGAACCCGCCACGAAAGGGGATGTGCACATTAATGGACAGGGTTATCGCTCGTACGATGAGCGGGGCTTAGGTGGGAACGGCTGCGGTCCCCCACCGCGGGTGGTTCAAAGGGACGGTCGATATTGAGATGATGGGAGTTGGTGGTGTTTGTGTGTGTGTGACATTCAAATTGTCTGTTTGTCTTATTGTTGTTATCTATTTTGATTGTGTGATTAGTACTGACCCCGGTGTTGTTTTGTAAAACCTGCGGTGATCCATTCGGGGATGGTGAGCAGATATTGAATAGGTATAGAGATGATACTGGGATAGCTGGGATGGCCACGACATGACGATAGAGTCTTCCGCTGTAGTTTAGTTTTATTTACGTTTCAGTTGAGAACAGTTAGTTTTGGAATAATGTATTGTACTTTCAGTTTGGTTTCGAGGATTGTACTCATTCATTAAACTACTTATAATAAATGTTGTTTCTGTTTTGTCTATTTGATTATCATACCTCGGGCAACCGAGATGGTGATGTCTTCATACCTGAGTGGTCCTGGTAAGGCACTCGGAGTATGGGGGTGTTACAACAATTCCTAGGGAGACTTAGGTTTCGGAGCCTAGTTGGTCACAACTTTACAGCACCTACATCGACTTGATTTTCCCTACTCAACTATATGCATGGTCTAACAAGCCTTGAGTTAGTTTAGCTCATACAAGTCATGTTGAAAAGATAAGAGCATCATGCTAGGTTGTCAATCAAGCATTTCATCAAACATAACATGTGCATAAGTTGAAAGTACAATAAGCAAGCATTAATGTGAACTCATTACTCATAGATCTATCCGATGATTACTCCACTAATCCCCCCACTAACCCTAACTAAAAGACTACTCACTACACATCATGATTATTATGCTAGTAATGGTGTCAAACATCACAACACAAATGAACATAATAATTAAGGAAGGTAATAAAACAAGGCATTAACAAGTAAATAAAGAGGGATTAAGAAGGTTACCAACTTGGAAAGTAAAGATGAACATAAATAAAGGAGAATCCTTGAATAAAGATGGAGACTTGTCACTTAGTCTTCAAATACATACCCAAGAGATCCAAGTGTAAATAACTTGATTTGAACAAAGGAAATTTGAAGGATAATAGAAAAAACCTTTGATTAATGATGGAGAGTTGTCAATTCTCCAATACAAACCCAAGAATTCTTCAATTACAAGGCTAGATATAAGATTGTTTGAGAAATAATTAAGGAAAGATGAACGTGTAATTTGAAGAATGATTAAAGACTAATCTACTCCTAATCTAATCTAAGAGGGCTTAATCTACTCCAAAGAAACTTAATCCCTTAATTATTACAAATCAAGTATATATAGTGGGTACAATATTAGGTTAAGCAAGGGTAGATTAGGGAACATGCTTATGTGTCGAAGGAATAATCCTTTGCACGATTCAACAGGATCCGCGCGAGTTATAGAGTAGCCTAGGCATAAACCCGAGCGGGTTTAATCTGACTCGAGCGGGTCCCTGGCCAACTCGAGCGGGTTGTTCCCAACTCGAGCTGGTTGAGCAGCAATTCTTCTCCCTTTGCTTATATGCTTATGATGCTTCCATATACTCCTTATTCTTATCATCCTTGGTCACCATTCTTGCCTCCTCTTCATACTAGTCCATCCAAGATCATCAACAAGCTTCCGAGTATGCACGACAAACGGGAATTCCGTCTCATTTATCTTTTTTTCCTACAAGACATATGAAATGCACTAGGAAAGCAAATAGGAAGAAATTGACGAATAAAATAGCTATGAAATGCTATATTACTATTCAAAATTAGGTTAGTTATGGGACTAAATGTGCGTAATTTTGACCCACATCAGCGTGTCAAAGGAAGGGTAATATTTCACAAAGGCATGAGATGCCTCAAAACGGAATCTTGGAGGTGGAGATTTCTTATGTTTGGGGTATTGACTACCAAGGGCCGTTCTCTACATCTCATGGGAACCAATACATATTATTAGCTGTTGACTATGTCTCTGAATGGGTTGAAGCCATTGCCACTCCTACTTGTGATGCTAAAGCAGTTGTCAAACTGTGTCAAAATATTATCTTTCCGCAGTTTGGAGTCCCTCGTCCAGACATTAGTGATGGGGTCAAGCACTTTAATGAGAGTTATCTTAATTCTTTATTGAAGAAATATGGCGTTACACACTGTAAAGGATTGGGCTATCATCCACAAACTAGTGGGCAAGTGGAGGTTTCTAAAAGAGAGTTGAAGTCAATCTTGGAGAAGGTAGTGAGCAAGAACAGAAAAGATTGGAGTCGTAAGCTGGATGACACCTTATGGCTTACCAAACTGCATTCAAAACTCCTATTGGTGCATCACCATACCGTTTAATTTATGGCAAGGCGTGCCATATACTCGTGGAGCTCGAATACAAGGCTATGTGGGCCATAAAGGAATTCAATATGGATCCCTTACTGGCGGGTGAGAAAAGATTGATGCATCTGAACGAGCTTGATGAATTACGACTACATGCCTAGGATAGTGCTCGAGTATATAAGGAGCGAACCAAGAAGTGGCATGATAAGCACATCTTGCAACAAGAATTCCATGTGGGTGATAAGGTTATTATTATTTAACTCTGATTTGCGCTTGTTTGCAGGTAAGCTCAGGACAAGATGGTCAGGACCGTTCATTGTTGTTGAGGTGAACAAATTTGGGTCAGCTACACTGCAAATTGACAAAGGTGAGACTTTCAAGGTGAACAGGCAATGCTTAAAAGTGTATTATGATGGTGCCTATGTTGGAGTGATAGAGGCCATTGACCTCTTCACGAATGATTCCTCTTACTGATGAGGTTATACGGTCGTGCGGGACCGCTTAAACAAGCGCTACCTGGAGGCATCCCGGATCTTTACTTGTAATAATTTGTAATTTCGTTATTTCATATTTAATTTATATTATTTCGTGTGTTTTGAGTGAAGCTAGGGAGAGAATTTAACGTGTTTATGAGTATTTTTGCAGATGAGACTGCTGGCACTCGATCGAGGAACCTGGACATTAATTAAAATATATCAAATGCTGAGAGTTGGTATTTCTTGAATTTGAGTACTCAATCGATTCCATCACCACTCGATCGAGTACACTCGAAAAACTGGGTTCCGCGTTTTTAATATTTTCTTTCCTCTTCTTTCATTCCTCATTATTGTTATTTCATTGCTTATTTCCATCTCCTACTTCCCTCTTTACTCTCTAGATCTACATTACCACTCACTCTAAATCCTTTAAATCATCATCAATACTCAAATTAATTTTTCTAAGGGTTGATTTATTGCATATTAATCCACTCCATTATGCTTATTTTTGTGTTAAATAATCCCAATCTCCCATTCAAGTAAGTTTTCGAATTTGTGCTTAAGTTGTTTCGAAATTGGCTTATTGTTTCTTATTTCTTGTGTTTATTGTCTTGAATCTTCCATTTTTTTATCTATAATTCTTGTTTCCTTGCTCATTCACCCATTAATTGTTGAATTAAAGGCCTAAAATTGAAAAATTCGAAATTAGGGTTTATACTTTCGGGTACTAGCTGGGCATTAAATTGGTTGGTAATTATGTTTATTTGCTTGTAATCTTCATTATTTGTCATATAATTGCAATTTCCTTGCCATTTACATAGTTTATGTATGATTTTCGACCTCAAAATCGAATTTTCTGACTCACTTTGTCTTAAAAACGTGAGCTATTTTGGCATTAAAATTGGTTTGTAATTGTGTGAATGTCATTTGTAGGCATGTCTAACTAAGAGCAAGGCAATAAGAGACGGAGGGAGAAGCGCGCTCCTGTCCGTCAACCGGTTATTGAGTCTTTTGGGGAGGAACAAGTGGAGGCACTTGAGCCAATTCCCAAGTATCCATTTGTTGAGTTTTAGGATAGTGAGCAACGGGACAAATTCTTGGATTTGATGGCGCGCCGTATGGCGCCTACTCGATGTGTTCATCGTAAAATCTTGCGTACTTTAATGATCGAGACTACCATGGAAGATTTGTTTTATCAAATTGGTTTATCCGGTTTATTTGATCTTCATGAACTCTCTTATCGTCCATTAACCTTTGAATTTTTGAGTTCTTTTGTTTATGACAAGTTACGACACAAAATACGGTTCCGGTTGTTTAATGTTGAACGTACTTTATCATTTGCTCAACTAGCTGAGTTCTTGAACATTGATCCTCATACTAATGGTGACTACTTGGTTATACCCGAGCATTTACATGCCATCCGATACTTCCCTTTATTTACTGGTTATACTGATGTAGATGTTAGTGTCATGGCGCTGAGTGATGTGCAACATGATTGCTTGAAGTTATTTCTGAGGATGCTGAGTTATATCCTATATGGTCGCTATGATAGGAGTAAGGTACATTCTATAGAGGTTCTCTTACTTGCTAATTACTTGAACCCCTTCCAAGAGGCTACATTCCAATTTAGCCCTCATGTTGTTATTGCTAGTGCCTTAGAACGTATGATAGGAAATACTGCAACTCTGGATTGTGAAGCTATTATTACTCGGTTGGTTAACTTTGATGGTCAGACTCCTTATGAGCCAATGACTGATTATCAGCCGTTAGTGGATGATGACTACTTGAGGTATGGTATCCACTACATCACTATTATTGGTGGCACTAATCATTATTGGAGGGTAAAAGATGATTTGTGGATAAAGCTACCAAATGATCACTTACCACTTGTTGAAGCTCTTGAGGAAAATGATGCTTCTATTCGTCCTCTTCCTCACACTTAATTGATTCTTGAGGATTTCCTAGTTGGTTTGCCTTCTACTAGCACTACTACCACTGCAGGGCGCCGTAGACCACACCGAGCTCCACATACTCAGGTTCCTAGATCTTTTCAGTCGCGGCCTGTTGCGCCCTCTTTTACACCACCTATGCATTATGGTTACCACTTTGATCCTATTGTTGAGAGGGAGGTGAGGATTCATAAGGGGATAAATAATGGCTTAACTAATAAGAGTTTGTGGGAGCAATTAGAGGCCACTAGTCTGTCTGAGGGGTGTCCGCACACTGGCAGTTCGCCTAGCTACTACACCACTCCTAGGGATGATATTTAGGTTTTTCATCTTTATGGTGTTTCTTCAGCGGAGTTTGGCCAGTTTAGCCGTGACTTTGGTACTCTTGGTCGCCTTTCTACACTCCTATTCAGCCTGATATACCAGTTGGTGGCTTTGGGGATCAGTTTGGGGCTTCTACTTCTCAGGGAGGTCAGTTTGGTGCTGGGACCTCAGGATATGGTGGTCAATTTGGTGCTTCTTCTTATGGGACAGCTGGCAGAGTCCGAGGTGGCCGTACTAGAGGTCGTGGTCGACGTGGAGGCCGTGCTGGCCGTGTTGCTGTTCCAGAAGTTGAAGCTTTGCTAAGAGAGGTTGATGAGTATGATGAGGCCATCCATGGTGATGGAATGATGATGAGCAGTAGTGACAGCTGGTCAATACATCTCCCACTTTGCAGCTGGTTTGGGGAGCTTCAACTTTGCAGGTGGCACTATCCTTCTTTGTACTTTCTTTTATTGTATTATCTATAGGTTGTTAGTTATCTCCCCTTTCCTTTGTTAGTGGTGTCCTATAGGTTGCTACTGGTGATTTCTTGTGATTGTTATGCGGTTAAGATCACAATGAAGACACTGTGACATTTAGGTTTGGGGGATTATTTATTTTATATTGTGTGATTTAGTTTCAGTTGTGTGCTTTAATTATTGTTGTGTGCATTTAAAACAAAAAAAACCATAAAAAATAAAATTTTTCAAAATCCAAAACTATATTTTCCTATGTTTCAGGTCGAGTCTTGGTGAATTGAGTAGCAATGATGATAATTTGAATTATTTCTGCATTTGAATCCCAATATCCATGTACATTGTTTTGACTAGTTATTCATGAAAACAAAGCTCATAATTCAAGTCTTGTCCGTAATGACATGCCATATGTTAATTAGATTTGACAAAAATATGTTGGTAAACCATTTAAATTTCTGAGGTCTATAGAGCTTTCTAGGCCAGGAACATTAATTAACTGGTCTCATTGTCAATTAGGCTTGAGTGTTGTTCTCCTTGTGGAATATGTGATATCAAACTACATAAGCGTGACATTAGTTTCTTCATACTTTACGCGTTCATATGATGAAGTATATGAGGATAGGTGGTTCCTACCGTTCAAATAAGCCTTGCATTACCTTTTGTTTAGTCTATTTGAACCCTTGTATCCGTTTTATATCCCATCTAATAGCTACAATCCTAGAATTTGCCTACCTTATCGGGACTGTTGTAATACCTCAGATTTATGAGCTGTTGGGTACTCTAACGAGTAGGACTTACTCTGTCGAGTAAGTTAGTTTTGCATTATGGAGTACGTTCTTCCTGATGGGTACTCGATCAAGTAAGGGCGACTCGATCGAGTAGGCGGTACTTGATCGAGTACCTTAGTTACTCGATCGAATATGTCGAGTTTTACGAGTTTTTGGCCGGGTTTGATAGTAACGCGCGAAGATTTATATATAGAGTTTCGTCAGTTCCTTTTCACTTTTACCTTATTCTAAACCTTTTTACATAAGAAAAACAAGGCGACGTTCTTCTCTTCACTCATTCCTATCAAATCAAGGGGCTAGGATTGTTGGATTTCGGAGTTCATCATACCTTTGTGATCATCGTATTGTGGGTAAGATCTTTGTTCTATTTTTATGTCATTTGGTTAATGTTGTTTAAAACCCTAATTGGGTGATTTGGGAGTTATTGGGATTGTTGATATTATAGATTGTAATTATGTGATTAATTGATTATAAGAGGTGATTTCGTAGAAGAAAGTTTTTGATTCGCTGATTGTGGTTGATTATTGGTGATTTCATCTCAGGTAGGGTTTCCCTACTCAGTTATTGTGTAAATATTATAAGATGGTTTTTTGATTGATTGGCATGTTGTTGTATCATTAATTGGTATTGGCATTGTTTAAATTGGTATTGTGGTTGGTTGTTGTTTGTCTGTGGTTCACGAGGTGCGCCCTCGGCTAAGTGGATTCAGTTGCGGGAGTGGCTTCACGCCCTTAATTCTCCCCTTGTGGTTCCCGTCACAAGGGGGATGTGCACATTAATGGACATGGGTTATTCGCTCGATGGAGATGAGCGGGGTTTAGGTAGGAAAGGTTGTGGTCCCCCACTAGCGGTGTGGAATATTTGTTGCAATGGATATTCTGGCACGGCTACACACTTTAGTGTGTAGTCAGATGTTTGGTGAGGTGACAGAGTTGGAGGATTGTGATTGTGTATCTGGCTGTTGTATTGTCTTATATTGTTTATGCAGTAACTGACCCCGTTAAATGTTTTAAAAATTGTGGTGATCCATTCTGGGATGGTGAGTAGTTGTTTAGCAGGTATAACTTGGATACGCGCAGGATCTAGCTGGGGATGGAGTCACCACATCTGAGAGTCGTAGTCTTTCACTGTTTTGTCATAACACACATTACTGTAGTTGGATTTTGGTTTTGAGACTTTGTATTTTACATTTCAGTCGGTTTTGATGTACGAACTTTTAAACTTAATTATTTAAAGTACGTTTCTTGATGGTCACTTTTGATTACTATGCCTCGGGTAACCGAGATGGTAGCATCTTTATGTGCTAGGGTGGTCTGGTAAAGCACCTTGGTGTATGGGGGTGTTACAAAGTGGTATCAGTGAGACGATTTTGGAACCTGTAACTAATGAACCCAATGAATTCAAAGAGTCAAATTAAGATGAACCTTGGTAGGAGTTTTGTTAGGAGCTAATGTAAAGGCTTCGGAGACGTCCTAAAGTCGTGAACTCGCCCTACCACTTTGAACCGGTCACTATAGGGTGTCATAGGATCGCTACTTGTTTAGTGTTATTTCATATGCATATGTTGGATGAAGTGTATGATGGATGATTTGGTGGAAAATGTGGAGTAATGTTGCTTAAGAATATGATTACATGATTTAAGCATGTTTATGTGATGGAAGTGAATTTATAGTGTGGCTATGCTAGTAACATGTGATTAGGGTATGTGATATGATTTATACATGTTTCGTTTTATGTGAAGTTATATAGTTAAGGCATGCGGGCAATATAGTACGTGTGCATGACTCGATCGAGTGGGGGTACTCGATCGAGTAGGGTGGACTCGATCGAGTAGGCCAGGCTCGATCGAGTGGGTATGTGTGTATGTTGGGGAGTAGCTACTGGAGTCGTGCTACTCGATCGAGTGTATGGTACTCGACCGAGTACGTATGTGACTCGATCGAGTATGTTTTATGTTAGTTCTGGACAGCTTCTGGAGTTGGGGTACTCAATCGAGTGTGTGGCTTACTCGATCGAGTATGTGTGGTTACTCGATCGAGTTTGTCTTTGTGCGGATCATATTTGTTTTTAGCCGTAGGCTATATGCTTACGTTTATCTCCCTTTTATAGCTCAAAGATATGCCGCCAAAGAGATCAGTTGTGTACATTAGTGTTAGTATTTTAGACCATATAATAATATCTTAGTGATATATTATGTAGACGAGATTTATTATGTAGACGCACTATTGTGGAGAACACTCACTCCAACAATCTCCCACTTGTTCTACACAAGTGTGCGTTACCAATTCTCTTGTCCAATAATATCTCCCACTCAATGCAAGATGTCTTTCAGGTCGTTCTTGCACGTGATCATATCATAAAGTGGTTTCCTCGATCCGGAGAATGACTGTCTGACCGGATAATCTACTACAGATCTCATCCGGGAGTGGCCATGCATTTTTAGTCACCTCTCCTCGAATGGCCTTGAGATAAAAATGACATGGGTGGACAATCCTGTTGACCTATTTTCTTTGTTCGATATAGATCAAAATGACCTAGTAGATGCCCATTAGCCTCCTTTTACGGTGCGACCTAGAGCAAAAACCAAAATCACTGGAAAACCGTACCAACTTAGACAAATAGTCGCCAGTCTAAAGAATTGACTCAAAAGAAATAAATAAAAATCCTCGCCACGACCCAACAACAAGAGGACTCTATAAAAGGTCATTGTCCGACAAATCGTCTCACAATCTGCCTATGTAATCGACCAGCCATCACTATGACCAAATGACAGTCGAACTTGTCATCAATCGCCTTACAATCTTGTCACTCCGAGACGTCACCTCATTAAGTAACTAGGGACAATATACAATGTTAATCCAGTTCACTTTAAAAGGGTTCGACATTATCAATACAACCTATTTGGACAAAATAAAGTATTTAAATTCAGATGTAAAAACTGAATACAATATCTTAATTATTACATATCGCATAATTTACAACAGTTATGGCATTCTTCTCAATCCTATAGAAACTACATGACTATCATGTTTAGCTTCAGACAATGATTTGGTTAAAGGATCAGCGATGTTGTCAGTTGTCCCAACCTTACAGACTGTAATATCCTTCCTTTCAGTTAAATCTCTAATTACATGAAATTTTCTACGTACGTGTCTAGATTTATTACTAAACTTGGGCTCTTTTCTTGAAAAATTTGTTAGAAATCTAGATCTCATTACTAACATATTCATATATGTTTTTTGTTAATTTAATCATAAAATTAAATGGTGATCTTATGCATGCAAACTATAAACAATTTAAAGAAGAAATCTTCATCTTACAATGGTATTTCGGTTAATATGGTGTAACACCCCGATTTATGAAAGAGCCTTTAGCAAGACATTCCCTAATAAACCGGACTGTTACCATCTCGGTCTCCCGAGGTAGTGAATAACAAATTAAACTCCAAGGCAAAATATATAATTACTTTAACTTAATTATTACAAAACCTCTTTTACATCAAATTACAAGGAACTAACATAAATGAAAGTGAAAGTCTTCTAAATGATGATCTAGCTACTAAGTCTTCTGATCCAGTGTCTCACGCCCATCAAGCTCCCACCTATCTCATAAACCCGTCAAGCCCGCTCCCCCAATATTTGGATCGTCACAGGTGTTCACGAATACACAGGTCAACCACGAGGTTGAGTAGGGAATACAATGAAACAACAAAATATGATATGCATGCTCCTCCGTCACCTCCATCTCCATCTCAACTCATATCTCATAACCCGGAACACCCACCATACCGATCCCCGAGACTATATATCGACCGTAGCCGATCCGCCATTTCGCAATGAGGACACCAGGGCAAGTCCTGCAGAACCCGCCCGGGCCTTATCACAACATCATCTTCACCACACCACATCACCACAACATCCTCCATCTCCAATGCATATGAATGCTCAAAATAAATTAATGCAACACAATATATATATCTTTGAACTGATCCATCATAAAATCATGCCGGTTACCAAATGTTGTGATAACATACTCAATACGATCAATTCAGTCAATCACCTTCCAAAGATATGAATCATAACGTAAATCAACAGCCACGAAGCAAGTCAACGTTCACGCTTTGGTCATACGAAACACAAACAAGTCAACACAATTCAACATCAACGATAATAAGTCAAGTGTATTTCCCTACCTTTTCGCAATCCAAGCACACACAAGCAATCACTTATGATCCTTCACTTATCCATCACCTACATAACATAATTATGTATAATTACCATCTACTCAGTCAATTAATCATGCACATAACCTAGACTCATCATAACTTAATAGGAATATCAATTTAAAGAACAAACACGACTTTTCCCGATTTTCCCTCATCATGGCGACTTCGGTATAAAATGAATAACTAATTCCAGAAAATTCGAATTGATGCAAGGCCAATTGAATTGGAACCCCATGAGTCTTAGCTACAATTTATATATAACGTGTTTTTCTCAAATTCCAAACTTATCAAGGGTTTTCAGACTGATTTCCAAAAACTGACAGAAAACGTCGCATAAAAAGTATTGATTCATAAAACGCGTTTGACAAATGATTCTTAAGTAAAACCAACGCCTAACTCATCTAAACTCTTTAAATTAAATATATGAAAAATACCCAGCACCAATTCAATATCTAAATTATGTTTTAGAAGTAATCTTTCAGCCTCTACTGATTTGCGGACGTTTTAGATAGACGTTCACAAATAATTTCTTCAGGAAAAACTACACGGTGAAATGCTACCAATTGTCACAGGCATAAACTAGGCTTGGAATAAACATGAGTCTCTTCTTTAACTTTTTGCATCCCACGGTTTAAGACAGGTAAAACACTCAAATAACACAGACCATTGAATCTGTAAATTGCTGTAACTATTCCATTCATTTATCTCATACAATTTATAATCAAAAACCCCCAAACCAATTCTAGGGTTACGAAAATTATCCCAATACTACTATAATTATGCTAATAATTGAATAAAGAGGTAATAGGATAGTCTACTTACGAAATAGGATGAGAATAGGCTGAGAAATCGCCTCGCAATTCCTCACGCGGCTCCCTTCTCACACGGCTCCCTCTTCTCTCTTTTCTCTCTTTTCTCATGGTTAAAATGAATATGGTGATAGGGAGATTAGGGTTTGGTTAGATGGGTTATACATATAGGATAAGTGCTATTAAGACGATAAGGGCCTAGCCTAGTTAGATTAATTAAAACCCGAGTCACATAATTACCCGAGTCACAAATACACTACACGACCCAGCTGGTAACTCGGCCTAATATAATATCATATTAAAATACCGGGTATTACAGTCTACCCTCCTTAAAAGAAACTTCGTCCCGAAGTTTAACCATTACAGAAACACATCATGTAACACTCCAACATAACCCACACAACGCATAACCAATATAGCCAAACTGAGAAATCACACATGAAAGTATAAAGATTTTACAATCCTACCCTCCTTAAACATGGTTACGTCCCCGTAACCTTCATTATTATAACAAAAGTTCTCAAACTACTGCTAACAACTGAAAGAGGATAAAAGATTCACAACTCACGTTCAAGTTAACTAATCCCTACTAAAGACAATCAATATACAAGCTCTCTCAAGGAAGCTACGATTCTATTGTTGCTCTGACAAAGACATCACCACGGATCGGAGCAAAAGCCACGTTGAATAACTTAAGACATTTAAGTATTAATCTAAACACTCTTCATATCAATCAATACATGCAATAACATTCACAGGATCTGCTTGTCAATCTAATTTATACATTACTACTCGGGTTACAAAGATGAAGATGCTTAGGTGCTCACATATGGTTCATGTCAAATAGCATATTTTCCAAGAAATATTGGTCGAATGACGAATGACGAATGCACATTGATTGGCAAATTTTACAAGCTTATTGGTCGAGTCACTCAAGCGAGTAAACAAAATGATATTGGAAAGTTAACATACAATACTATCATACATAAAATTTCATTCTTGGTGCTAAATATATTTAAACCGCACCCAACACCATGACATAAAAGATTAAATGTATTTAACTACACCAATTTTACAAATATTCATTACATATCATGCTAATATCAACATACCATGTTAACACACAACTCACTTAAATCACCACATTACATTTCCCGTTTTCACATTCGTAACTAACCACAACCCACTAATTCACTACATGAACGAACAACATGACTAAATTAACCCACTATTTGTGACTCCATTCTAGCTTCATTCCCCCAGACTAGCAAATATCATGAAACCATACAACCGGACAATCGGGCGAAATCTCATTCCGAATTTATACTCACACGACAAAATTTAACTTCATTTTCAAAACTTTTACTTTCATACTGGACGGTGAATAACTTTCTTAACATAAATCTTATAACAGAGCCGTCCATAGAATCCATTTAACTCAAAATCAGATAAACTTAACTCAATTCCTTCAAACAATACGAGCTTAGGTGTCGACTCATATTTCGTAATTTACAGGTTCATCTTATTCATTTCAGTCCTATCTTTACTAATGAACGACTATTACCTCAACATCGGGATTTTAGTTGCACTTCTTTACTCGCTTATATTCACGGCTAACACGACTACAACATTTAATCGGAGACCTTTTAGATAGTACACATTCCCTGGTGACGTCTCATCAAAGCATACGATTCGTACCATGATGTAAAGCAAGTAACTACAAATTAACTGTGTTCAATCAAAATTTTACCTCTTTATTACAGATCTATTTATCACGGGTTGCATGGTCACACAAAAGTATAAGTACCAACTCAATCACATGTTAAATTTTAAAACGATTTATCACGTCATAAGAACTAGACAAGAGTCTAACCATATAGTCAATATAAGAAGATTATTAGTTTAGATCGGAGGCACATTATAAAATTTTCTTAAACTCCTTACGGAACCATCGATCGTAAGTCATGAGTAATTAACTTAATAATGTAGAAGTCAAACAACTGAAATTACAATTGAGTATTAATATTACAATTGAGTATTAATGGTTATATGATTCACAATAACAACAAAATTACTTCCATATCACACATATGTTTAACATTTTAGCAACCATACCATTCAATTGTATCCATCAACTCAAAGATAATTCATTTTCAGCAAAAAAATAAAAGATATCGCATAAACAACTTAAACATGTACATATACCATCATATAACTTCTAAAACATTATCTATGACAAAAGATTAGCAAGGTGAACAAGTTCTCTGGTTTGCACGGTTTGAACAAATAGGCAACTCGCGGCTCAATTAAACGTAACTATAACGACTATCATTTAAGCATACGCATAACATGTGAATCATCAAAGGGTTATCTCATTATAATTCATAGCGACGGTTCGAGAATATATTTCAAATATCGTAACTATATCGTAACTATATCAAACTATATTTCAAATATCGTGACAATTGCAACAATCACCTTAGCATTTCATGACAATACAACTATGAACATATCCAATAAGGAGCAACAACACTATTTTATTATCATATCATAAGTTTAGGTTCAATCAAATAAATTAATGCAATGAAAGTAATAAGTATAACTATAGGCACACAGACTCACATAAAAGACATTAGAACTCAGATGACATCCTACATATGTGAACATTTAGACATACTCATTACTACCATCCATGTGTAAACATTTAAACATAATTATTATAAATATTCATGCGAGTATATTAGAACAATCAAGTTAACATTTAACGCCACCAACTTTACCAAGATATGACAATATAGTTTTATATTTATATATATCCGACCACTATTCAAATATGATGAACACACCAGAGATATTATAACATGCCAAGCATAAAATATGCAAACAACTTGACTCGTATAAAATATTTCACCCTCGATTAAGAATCAAATTAAGCTATTCAATTTCACTCATACTATCATGCCAACAATGTTATAAACTAAACTTTAATTTTTTTTTTATCACTAGTTAAGATACATAACCAATGAATATGTGTGCTACTATCATCATATAAGGACACTATAATTTCACATTAATAAGACTCATGAAATAATCGAACAACTGCATGAAAACTCAACATAGCATTCACATTTTAAAAGTTATGATTCACGTTGCAACTTCCAAAAAAAATCACGAATAAATAACCGTTCAACGAAAACTTGAGTTATATTACTTTTTATAACATACAGAGAGTTAATAATTCGTGAGAAAAAGAATGAGGTTCAAAGCTCAAGAATTCAATTTTTAAAGGATTTTACAACTCAGTTGGTCCAAACAAGTATGTGACAGCAATTGGTCCGAAACTTGGGTCAGTTTGCAAAACTTACCATTTAATATAGAGACATCAAGAATTTTCGTGGCTTATCAATTTGAAAACATATGCGAATCTTCTGATCGATGGAGTTGAAATTATGCAAAAATTATTAATACAATTTAAATGAGGATTTTTACAAAATCGTTGGTCGAAACATCACTGCACAGGAACTTCCTGACCACAGCCCACTAAAATATTTATTACTCCTAATCCGTATAGCCTATAAGCATAAAACCAACGCCAAATGAACACCAACTCACGAGGATATCTCTCATAAAATTTTCATCCATAGGCAATAAACAGAAAAGAAATGGCAGTAAGGTCAATTAAAGAGTAAAATCAAACAAAACGAGTTTCAGCACTAGGTCATTCTTTACTATGTTACAAGCTCTTATGAACATACTATGTATACTAACCCATCCCAACTTAAATCTCACACTTTGTACTTACGTAAAAATCTATCCCATAGAATCCCTTCGCATCTCGATCTACTCCTTACATCTAAATCACGATTGCTATGACTAGAAACAAGCAATTAATTAGTGTTTCTGATTACTATCACAATACTATACTAGCATGGCTTCGGGATCACATAACCGCATATCACTAGACATAATAGCACTATCAACACGTCATTCACATCCATCCAGATAAATATCATCAATTCGCAATTATTTTCACGCTCACGATTACCACAATCCAACACTTCATTGATTATCAATCTGAACACGAAAATTTATTTCTCATCTCCACAACATCATATGATCACGTCATCATTCATACAAAATAATTACCGTAACGTTGTCTTGCAGAATGGTTAGAATATATGGGTCTCAAGGTATACATCAACTCGATTATATCCAAGGTTTTCCTTCTAACTACCCCATTCACTCAATTTTCTCTCGGGTTACCTGGTTCAAAACAAAGAGGGCAAAAGAGCACGTATTAAGGGCGCCTTCTTAACTGCACTGTGAGCTCCTAACAGTTTATTCCCAGGGGTTCATTTTATTTAGACACATCCTACGTTCATTGGGTTCATTGGTTTAGGCCTGAGGATCGTTCGCTCTGATACCACTTTGTAACACCCCGATTTATGAAGGAGCCTTTAGCAAGACATTCCCTAATAAACCGGACTGTTACCATCTCGGTTTCCCGAGGTAGTGAATAACAAATTAAACTCCAAGGCAAAATATATAATTACTTTAAATTAATTATTACAAAACCTCTTTTACATCAAATTACAAGGAACTAACATAAATGAAAGTGAAAGTCTTCTTAATGATGATCTAGCTACTAAGTCTTCTGATCCAGTGTCTCACGCCCATCAAGCTCCCAGCCTATCTCATAAACTCCGTCAAGCCCGCTCCCCAATATTTGGATCGTCACAGGTGTTCACGAATACACAGGTCAACCACGAGGTTGAGTAGGGAATACAATGAAACAACAAAATATGATATGCATGCTCCTCCGTCACCTCCATCTCCATCTCAACTCATATCTCATAACCCGAACACCCACCCATACCGATCCCCTAGACTATATATCGACCGTAGCCGATCTCGCCACTCGCACTTGAGGACACCAGGGCAAGTCCTGCAGAACCCGCCTGGGCCTTATCACAACATCTTCTTCACCACACCACATCACCACAACATCCTCCATCTCCAATGCATATGAATGCTCAAAATAAATTAATGCAACACAATATATATATATCTTTGAACTGATCAATCATAAAATCATGCCGGTTACCAAATGTTGTGATAACATACTCAATACGATCAATTCAGTCAATCACCTTCCAAAGATATGAATCATAACGTAAATCAACAGCCACGAAGCAAGTCAACGTTCACAGTTTGGTCATACGAAACACAAACAAGTCAACACAATTCAACATCAACGATAATAAGTCAAGTGTATTTCCCTACCTTTTCGCAATCCAAGCACACACAAGCAATCACTTATGATCCTTCACTTATCCATCACCTACATAACATAATTATGTATAATTACCATCTACTCAGTCAATTAATCATGTACATAACCTAGACTCATCATAACTTAATAGGAATATCAATTTAAAGAACAAACACGACTTTTCCCGATTTTCCTGCTCATGGCGAGACTTCGGTATAAAATGAATAACTAATTCCAGAAAATTCGAATTGATGCAAGGCCAATTGAATTGGAACCCCATGAGTCTTAGCTACAATTTATATATAACGTGTTTTTCTCAAATTCCAAACTTATCAAGGGTTTTCAGACTGATTTCCAAAAACTGACAGAAACCGTCGCATAAAAAGTATTGATTCATAAAATGACTTTGACAAATGATTCTTAAGTAAAACCAACGCCTAACTCATCTAAACTCTTTAAATTAAATATATGAAAAAGACCCAGCACCAATTCAATATCTAAATTATGTTTTAGAATTAATCTTTCAGCCTCTACTGATTTGCGGACGTTTTAGATAGACGTTCACAAATAATTTCTTCAGGAAAAACTACACGGTGAAATACTACCAATTTTCACAGGCATAAACTAGGCTTGGAATAAACATGAGTCTCTTCTTTAACGTTTTGCATCCCACGGCTTTAAGACAGGTAAAACACTCAAATAACACAGACCATTGAATCTGTAAATTGCTGTAACTATTCCATTCATTTATCTCATACAATTTATAATCAAAAACCCCCAAACCAATTCTAGGGTTACGAAAATTATCCCAATACTACTATAATTATGCTAATAATTGAATAAAGAGGTAATAGGATAGTCTACTTACGAAATAGGATGAGAATAGGCTGAGAAATCGCCTCGCAATACCTCACGCGGCTCCCTTCACACACGGCTCCCTCTTCTCTCTTTTCTCTCTTTTCTCATGGTTAAAATGAATATGGTGATAGGGAGATTAGGGTTTGGTTAGATGGGTTATACATATAGGATAGGTGCTATTAAGACGATACGGGCCTAGCCTAGTTAGATTAATTAAAACCCGAGTCACATAATTACCCGAGTCATAAATACACTACACGACCCAGCTGGTAACTCGGCCTAATATAATATCATATTAAAATACCGGGTATTACATATGGGCACAAGAGAGTTCTCCTTCTCTCTTGTTCTTGTGCTTTCCTTAATGGATGAATTAGGATCCAAGTGTAGGATCCCTCCCAAAGTAAAATACCCAAGGCAAACTCTTAATCAAATTAATATTATGTATACTAGAATAATATTAATTTAGTGTAAAAATTGACCCAAAAATTATTTAATTTGGTCTCTTAAAACCGGTTAAGAGAAGGAGAAGAAGGAAGAAAATATTTTATCTCTCTAAAATATTTTATAATGGATAATGAATGAACTAATGCACTAAAATGTTATCTGGTGTATATGCTAAATTATAAGGCAAAACCCTTGGTTTTGCTCTTATGAAAAACCGGGTAAGGGGAAGAGGAGGGACCAATGCATGCACTACTTTGTCTTCACAATGACAACTAGGTCTTGCATGGCTAGTTTAGTAGGAAATGATTATGTTTTCCACTAACATAATCAACACAATATAATCCTAATACTCCTCTTAATTTCGGTACATATATGGATAAAATGGACTCCATTTTATCTTTGTCAAAATGTCATTTTGTCATATGTCACATGTCACATGTCACATAAAATTGTTATGTATTTTTTAACATATTAAAAATCAACGTATTAACAAAAATACGTCATATACAAAATCGACTTAGTAATTCACAATTACTTGTACCAAAATATTTTACCAATTATAAATCACAATAATTTGTATTCATAATAATTTATTCATTCAATTTCAATTGTTTTCTTAAACAATAATTTCATCTGAGTAATGAAACAATTCGATTACTTAGACCGTATCTCATTTAATCAAATTTCAATGAGACACGTAAATATTACTTCCAAAATCGTCCGTCAATATTAAATATTTTAATTGACCCGTATCGTTATACGATCAATTAAATGATCAATTAAGAGTGTCACCCTTTAGGTATGACCTAAGGGGATCAACTGGTCACCACCGTCTCACGACAGTAATGTCAAACTCTAGTCAGCCAATCATTACCGATATGTGTGGACCAGTTGACAGTAAAAATTACGTCCCAGTTTTATTCTTTATAATGAGACTTAAACATGTGATCATCATGATCAAGAGTTGTGATCGCATTATTGTCGGAGGACACATATTCCAACAATCTCCCACTTGTCCTCGACAAGTGTGCGTTACCAATTCTCTTGTCCTATTACTATCTCCCACTCAATGCAAGGTGTCTTTCAGGTCGTACTTGCAAGTGATCATATCGAGAGTGGTTTCCTCGATTTGGAGAATAACTGATTGACCGGATTTATCTATCATAGATACCTTCCGAGCGTGGCCACGCATTTCCAGTTTATTACTCCTCGAGTGGCCCTGAGATATTGTTATAACCCTGACTAGGGGTGGACAATTCCTATCGCACTCATTCCCTTTGACTAGCCACAGCCATCATAAGCCAAAATATGCCCATTTGACCCCATTTACGAAGGTCGTAGTAACACAAATCAAAGTTAATCTGAAACTGTGCCATCTTAGGTGAATAGTCTTTAGTCAAAAGAATCGACTCATTAGAATACTATAGTAGCTCTCGCCACGACCAGGCTATATAAATTTGCCAGAACTCTATAAGCGGTCATAAGGCCCGACAAAATTTTCCTAACAGTCTGTCTATGTGATCGAGTAGTCATTCTCATATGACTCCATAGCACTTGAACTTGCCATCAATCGCATCACATTCTAGTCACTTCGAGACGTCACCTCATGTAAGTAACTATGGGCGAATACAATGCTAATCCGTGTTCACTTAAATGGGGTTCAATTGTCTCTACAACCCGTTGGATGTAACAAAGTATAAGGTGAGTTAATAATAACTCAAACGACAAAGGTCGACATCACACTCGGGTAGTCAATACCATATTACAACCTTGTGATGCATATCGTAAGTGTGTAAACACTTGTTAATTGCAATAGAAGTTTAACATGTCAAGTGTCCATGTGTTCAAACTTCTTATTATCGCATTTTCCTTTACGTTCATGTTATCTATCATAGCATGAACCTTACCAAGTACAAATCTAGGTTCACATCCTCGGTTTCGGCTCTTTTTCTTGAAAGAACTTCTTTGTCGATTATCACATAACAAACGAATTTGTGGTGAATCATATAACTTGTACTGATCAAGTACTCCACCCACACACAATGCACTAGGTATATGTTTTGTAGAGTCTTGCAACAATTTGTCAAGATGATTAGTCTAGCACTTCTCACAAGTCCTAGCATATTAGGAAAGATTAGTTTTGAGTAACTTCTTATTCAACTAAGTATCTTTCCAAACTTCTTATTTCTCCTTTTAGCTTGAAAAGTTTAGGATTTTCATAAATCCTTACGCGTGTTTGGATTCCTTTAATATGTGCAATCTCTTGACACATAACAGAGTCTTTCATCCAACACAAAAACGCTCATCGGATTCTCCTCGAGAATTCATGACGTTTCTTTTATGGCTTACCAATGAATCATCATGCTCTTATGAATATGATTCATAATTGGACATGTGCATGATTATTCTAATGGCAGAAACATTAGTAACTTTTAATCATGTCATCAACTATATTTAGGTTCAAGGAACGACCATGACTGCTAATGGCAATTCCATTTCATTTAGATGAATAACCTATGTTTCTCGTTGATTCGATGTGTATCTCTCAATACCTATCCAACATCTCATGATGTAGTTGGATTCATCATGGTCCATTTTCATCCAGAATTGAAAACTCAAATCTTCCTTTGTGAAGGAAGGTATTAGCTCGTCATTCTACAATGAGTGATGAGTTATAAACTTTTACAAGATGATTGCTCCCACTAAATTCCATGTCTTCACATGATAATTTCCAAACTCCCACTCAATTCCACATGTTTCGAAATTGATTTCTAAATCGAAACATTTCAAGAATTGAAATATAAATTGCATTGCCAAGTTATTAAGATAAAACCATATATGTTCCCATCATATCCTTTCAAAATACCTATTTTGAAGTGGTCTCATCTTAACCTTATGGAAAGAGATTTTAATCTCTAACTCACACATATCATAATGATGTGTAGCAATGTCATTATTCAAATATAAATAATATCTAGAACACGTCCTTCGAAATACCCTTTTCGGAAGGAGGTTTAACCATTTCATTTTCATAATTAGGTTAAGTAATGACATTTGCGTGGTTAATACCTAACTTAGCTATTGAGGATATCGGTATATCAATCCTTGCAACTTCTAGTCATAAATCTCGTTTATTTCCTAGGATGTAACTTTGATTCATTTAGGCTCTTAAATAAATATCAAGGTTGAAACTATTGGTCAAAATTTATCATAAACTAGTCAAAAAACTCTTGTTAAGACTTAATATTAGTCATTTTTCTTCCAAAACATTCTTTTGGTCTCCTCGTGTAGTTATCTTGAGAAAATCCTTTGATTACTTCACTTGGTCTCTTTTGTCATGTAGATTTATTCGAGACCATAGATCTCATCTACTGGGTATACTATATAGATAGATATACCTTTATTCAAATCATTCTTCCATGCGTAGATCTCGTATACACAAGTACACAAATTTATCTTGGTGTTGTGTCCTCATTTTCTCCCACTCTATCTTTAGAATAAATACACTAGAGATTTAAAGATAGCTTATGGGACACAAATAATGATTTTAAGTATAAGGAGGACTATCTCATAGGTTGACTAATAGTTTTAGATTTTTGTAAGTGTACTTGGTGATTGACATTCCTTTAAGAGAGTTCATAGACTCAAAATCACCTTATAAATGATCATACACAAGCCTTAAGCATGTGGACATATAATGAATCCCATCATTATAGTTGTCTATTAGATCACTTTAAGTGAATAATCATATGTTTCTAAGAGCAAGCATTTAAATACGAATTTTAGAACAAGGATAAAAAAGATAAATCGGGTGACTTGGGTTGCAAACCAAGCCACCATTATCCAAAATACAACCAATTATCCAAAATACCTTTCCATGTCGAACACGGAAACTTAAAAGGTTCTAAAATCCGAAACATAATTAAAATAAGACAATAAAAAGCGAAGCTTCATGAAAGCTATTCCTAGCTTCGTTCTCGATGGTTTCTCAAGCTTGCTTTTCTTTTCCTTTGTCCTTGCATGGTGGAAGCCCTATTTACAATAAAAGGGAGATACATTATCACAATACCATAGTTGAATTAGAAACATAAAAGAAAGGATTGTCATTTACCTACTGGAGTGATCTTTCCAGCCTTAATATCACCAAGGTATTTGGAACAATTTCTTTTCCAATGTCCAACACCATTACAATAATGGCATTTATCAAGAGGACCCTTCTTGATCTTGGAGGTGCTAGCTTCACAAGTCTTAGCTTTGGTGAAAGTGGGAGCTTGTTTCTTACCCTTCCTCCCATTCTTCTTGAACTTCCCCTTGCTTTTGGTTCTAATGTTAAGCACATCCTTGGGTGGGTTCACATTTAACCCCATGTCCCTTTCGGCTTGCACAAGTAACTTGTGCATTTCTTCAAGAGACAAATCCTTGTCTTGCATGTTAAAATTCACCCGGAATTGAACATACGCCTTTACTTTGGATAAGGAGTGTAGAATCCTATCTACAATGAATTCTTTGGGGATTTCAACCTTTTGAATCTTCAAGGTCTCGACAAGCTCCATTAATTTGAGCACATGAGGCTAACCTTTTGGCCCTCTTTGAAGTCGAGATCAAAGAATGCCGCGGCCGCCTCATATTGGACGATCCGCGGAGTTTGTGAAAACATTGTCACAAGCTTGGAGTATATTTCATTAGCGGTGCCCATTTTAAAGGCTCTCCTTTGGAGATCCGCCTCCATCGCAAAGATCAACACATTTTTCATTGCGGCGGACTCCTTATGGTAAGCCTCATATGCTTCCCTAGTGGCGGCAGTCGACCTAGTAGTAGGTTCGGGTGGAGAGGCCTCGGTAAGGTAACGAAGCTTGTCGTCACCTTAGGCGGCTAATTTGAGTTGGGCATCCCAATCGGAGAAATTTGACCCATTCTTTTCAAGTTTACATCGATCCATGAAGGATCGGAGCCATGAAGTATTAGTGAGAGGCGTGACGTTGGTGTTTGGATTTGCCATTTGTTATGAGAAATAAGAGCGGTCTACAAAACAAAAAAATATAGAAGGAATAAAACATATGTCGTTTTAATAATAATACTCGTAAAAATAAGTTTAAACAAGTTTTATTGCATTTATCTAGTGACCTCTACCCAATTTAGATAAATGATTCCAAGACCCAAATTCATATTAACTTAGGGCACGGTATGCCGAAATACCCTTTGTTAACACAACTCGGTGGATTAACCTTTTAATCGATTCTACTTTTAGAACTCTTGGTCGATAAAATTTACATTAATATTTATCTCTAGCCCGAAACACATCCGGAAATCGTCGTGAATACTTTCGTTGAGTACAACCCAAATTTCGAATAAATGTGTCCATAATCCAAACCCATATCAACTTAGGGCACGGTGTGCCGAAATACCCCTCATTAACATGAATTCGGTGGATAGACATTTATCACCCACTTCCCCTACGTAACAAGGTTTGTACCCCTTTAGGGCCGAGTGCACTCCCTCGCGAAATAGGTTTTCATGGTTTCTACTATTTGGTAAGGCTATGTCACAATTGATTATTTTAGCGAGAGGTCATGTCAATTTATTATCTATCACGTTTTAAGTGAACTAAAGCGGTGAACTACGATAATTGTAATTGACACGGTCGATAAACTCGATGAAAGATGATGCTTGTTTTAGTTATGGCGATTTAGCGATGCATGCGACATATAAATAAAATGCAAAGCATAAAAATAAATCCTAGTATGGCCTTCCTAAAATAGAAAAACTATTTAACTATTACATATTCGGAAACCAACTCCATTGGTCCCTTGAACTTCGGTTATGGCACGCATCTCGAGGTAACATCGTCTTTATGTATCGCCTTCTTGAAGAAATCCGTCTTTATGGAACTCCAGTAAAATAAAATTACATAATAAATTACATAATTTCCTATTATACATATGTAATTAAAATAAAAATAAATCTATTAAATTACAAAACGGTGATACGAGATCACAATAAATTACAACCGAATCGATATTCCCATACATTTCGGGTAATACCAATTAAAAACTAAGGCCATACTAAGTAAAAAATTACATAATTCAAAAATTACATAAAATAAAATTATGACAATCATAAATAAAATGCAGCATTATAATATGTATGAACATGCCCAATTTTATGCTAAATCGCCTTTAAGTAGCCAATATCGTATATTACACGGTTTTTACGGATTTGCGTGATTCAACGTTTTATAATCACAAAATTACATAAATTCATATTTATGCATAAGTTAATCACCCTAACCTCTTAGGACTCAAAATTTAGTCTTCACTAATTATTTGACCGTAATTAACTCATATTTCTTAAATTGTTCATTAATGGACTTAAAATTACAATAAAAAAGCTATAAACTTCAAATAAATCACAAAAATTCAAATAAATTTGAAATTTGAAATTTAAACTTATGAATATTCTGGAAAAATACCATGACACTCATAATGTTCAAAAAACTTAGGTTAAAAAATTCGAAAATTGTCCGGAAAAACAATATTGCGGTTTATCGGTTTTAACATAAATAAACATAAAAACATGAGAAAAATTATATTCATCAACTTTTCAATTTTAGATCTCAAAAAGATAATAAAATGCAAAATATGACGTTTTTCCTTAGTCATCGAGTATGTTTTAGGAATTATTCACTAATTAAGTCACTATTTATGCTATTTTTCTTCAAAAAATCATAAATCATGCAAAAAGACTTAAATATAGCCTATTATTTTACACACATCTTGTAAAATTTCATGTGACAACATACTAAATTTCTATGATCAGATTCGAAATTTATCTCATATTAACCTATTTTTCATCTAAATCCGATTTTAATAATGAAAAATCCATTTTTCGAGCATAAGAACTCCAAAAATTATGACAATTTACAGGTCATCTCAAAATAATATATGTGACAACATATCCAAAAATCACTGGAAAATTCGAAGTTTAGCTAATTTTAGTCCAAAAATGACATTTTATTCATAAAATCATATTTTTAATGCCATTATTATATAATATGAACAATAAAATCCATAAATTAACCAAAATATCCTAAAAACATTTTAGGACCAGAAAATTTAACATGCATAATGATTTTCGTGATATATCATAATAACACAAATTAAACAAGTTTTATATGTTAATCGTATAACTCGGAAAAACTTTTAACCGATTTGCATGCAAACAACCAAGGCTCTTGATACCGCTTGTTAGAAATCTAGATCTCATTACTAACATATTCATATATGTTTTTTGTTAATTTAATCATAAAATTAAATGGTGATCTTATGCATGCAAACTATAAACAATTTAAAGAAGAAATCTTCATCTTACAATGGTATTTCGGTTTATATGGGCACAAGAGAGTTCTCCTTCTCTCTTGTTCTTGTGCTTTCCTTAATGGATGAACTAGGATCCAAGTGTAGGATCCCTCCCAAAGTAAAATACCCAAGGCAAACTCTTAATCAAATTAATATTATGTATACTAGAATAATATTAATTTAGTGTAAAAATTGACCCAAAAATTATTTAATTTGGTCTCTTAAAACCGGTTAAGAGAAGGAGAAGAAGGAAGAAAATATTTTATCTCTCTAAAATATTTTATAATGGATGATGAATGAACTAATGCACTAAAATGTTATCTAGTGTATATGATAAATTATAAGGCAAAACCCTTGGTTTTGCTCTTATGAAAAACCAGGTAAGGGGAAGAGGAGGGACCAATGCATGCACTACTTTGTCTTCACAATGACAACTAGGTCTTGCATGGCTAGTTTAGTAGCAAATGATTATGTTTTCCACTAACATAATCAACACAATATAATCCTAATACTCCTCTTAATTTCGGTACATATATGGATAAAATGGACTCCATTTTATCTTTGTCAAAATGTCAATTTGTCATACGTCACATGTCACATGTCACATAAAATTGTTATGTATTTTTTAACATATTAAAAATCAACGTATTAACAAAAATACGTCATATACAAAATCGACTTAGTAATTCACAATTACTTGTACCAAAATATTTTACCAATTATAAATCACAATAACTTGTATTCATAATAATTTATTCATTCAATTTCAATTGTTTCCTTAAACAATAATTTCATCTGAGTAATGAAACAATTCGATTACTTAGACCGTATCTCATTTAATCAAATTTCAATGAGACACGTAAATATTACTTCCAAAATCGTCCGTCAATTTTAAATATTTTAATTGACCAGTATCGTTATACGATCAATTAAATGATCAATTAAGAGTGTTACCCTTTAGGTATGACCTAAGGGGATCAACTGGTCACCACCGTCTCACGACAAGAATGTCAAACTCTAGTCACCAATCATTACCGATATGTGTGGACCAGTTGACAGTAAAAATTACTTCCCAATTGTATTCTTTATAATGAGACTTAAACATGTGATCATCATGATCAACAGTTGTGATCGCATTATTGTCGGAGGACACATATTCCAACAAAATTGCCCCACTGTTATCACAATATAAAGTGATAGGATCCTCGGCGGTCGAAACTACTTTCAGTACCTCTGAGAATTGTCTAATCCAAATAGCTTCCTGTGCAGTTTCAGAGGCTGCAATGTACTCAGCTTCCGTTGTAGAATTAGCATTCACAGACTCCTTAAAATGTCTCCAGCAAACCGCTTGTCTGTTCATCAAAAAGACAAAACCTGCCTGGGATTTAAAAAATCCCTATCGGTTTGGAAATTGACATCCGTATAACCTTTTACATGTAATTCAGATTCTCCTCCAAACACCAAGAATGAATCTGTAACACCCCCGTACACCAAGGTGCCTTACCAAAGACCACCCCAGTGTATGAAGGTGCTACCATCTCGGTTGCCCGAGGTAGTAGATCAAATAAACAATAAAAGAACATTTATTAAATAGTTTAAGACTTTACATCGTAGAACAGCGTGGCAAGATACAACATGAATAACTACAAAGACTACTAAGCGTGAGTGACGGTGACATCTACTTCGGTAGCGTGATGACTCGATTTCCTTTCCAAGCCCCGCAAGCATCAAGACCAGATGTACTTGCTAAACCAACTGCTCACAATCCCCGAATGGATCACCACAGTTTTAAAACACAACACGGGGTAAGTTACTGAACAATCAAGATAAGACAAAGTATAATACAGATGAATAGCTGTTACACAATCCACCTCCAACTCCCAAACTCATCACGTAACTGACTACACACAAAAGTGTGTAGCCCTGCCAGTGGGGGACCGCAGCCTTGCCCACCAAATCCCCGCTCATCAAAAAGCGATAACCTTGTTCATTAATGTGCACATCCCTTCCGGTGGCGGGTTCCACTGAGGGCAAAACTAGGGCGTGAAGCCACTCTCGCAAGTGACTCCATTCAGCTGAGGACGCGCCTCGCGAACATCACCAACAACCATCAGCACACCAACACCTATCTCCAATCCAACAATAGCAGATAATCACAATATCAATCGTACAAACAATTACCACACAATGTTAAATCAATTAAACAGTAAACCGAGTAGGGAAAACCCTACTGTAACACCCCCATTTATCTAAGAGCTTTAACTGGGCCTTCCCAGATAAGTGAGACTGTTACCATCTCGAGATGACCGAGGTAGCGAATAAAAGAGTTTAGAAAACCAAGGCAATTTAAATAAATTAAACTCAAATGTCTTTTACATATTCTTTTCTTCTCAAAATAAAAACAATACAATATTACAGCGAAGTTAAAAAGATAACTAGTGGTGGTAAATAACTAAATAGCGAGCTAAAGCTAAGTCATCCAGTCCATATCCTCACACGCCTGCCAAGCTCCTAGCCAGATAGTCTCAAGTACCTACTAAGTCTGCTCCCCAGTCACAGTTCATCACAGGTGTTCACGAATACACTATCAACAACGAGGTTGAGTAGGAATAAACTAAACAACAATAATTATTCAATATAAAACACAACCAATCGATATCCAGTCATGGCCAACTCATCCAACCATACAGTAACTAACTCAACGATTTCACCGGCAGTAGCATAACCCCCTTAACATCGTGCCATGCTCAACTCAACTAGCAGTGGCACTCTCCTACCATGCTCAACAGGAAGTAGTACCCTCCGTACTATGCACATCTGGCAGTAACAATTCTATTGTTATGCACAACTAGCAGTAGCATCCCTCCACTATGCACAACTCATCACAATACTCGTAAGACTTATCAATAATAATCGCAACAGTATAAATAACAATAACACCCATCTCATCATTTAATATAATACTCTCAATCACAATTCTTTATAAAACATATCTCAGACCCAACTCCATCATATAAGAACATAACCCGTGGTTGAGTAGGATATTTCTACCCGATAAGCAAGTACTCCAAATAACTCAATCCAATTAAAAGGACTCTTCAACAAAACTGTCACCTAGCAAATATAACAATTATACTTATGATTACTAACTTAACTAACTATATAAATAATTAAGATAACTATAATTACTAACTAGTCAAATTATAAGAGGATATGTACGATGATTAGTTAATACTTAACCAAACACTCCTCCACACCCCCACGTAAACCCATTCACTACTCCCAATACATGCCCCACGAACTCACACGCATGACCCAACTCCATCCCCTATCATCACCGTGAAACACCACCTCAGTAGCCCAGCCACGGACCTGACCAGCCACCACCACCGCCCACATACACAGCCCTAACTCACGCCCTAACCTCGCATCAACAGCCCGACTCGAATCCTAAAACCACAACAACAACGAGAACAACAACGAGCACAACAACTACAACATGACTATGCTACAACACCCATGTCACCGCCATTCGCCGCCATATGCAACCACGAGCCACATATCACCGGCATCACCACACCACTGCCAGAGCCACGCCCTAACTGAACCTGATGTAGAATCAGGTTATTTAGAATGAACGTGTTTGAATTTAGTAAACTTGCAGCAGAATTTGTGTTTGTTGTTGTAAATCGTAAAAACAGAACAAAACCGGGACAGAATAGCTATATCTTGTTCTAACCTCACAAGGTTATAGCTCGATTTGCTATAACTCAGCCTCGCAAGGAAGAGTCCTAATCTAATCTCGCAAGATTGACACAACTTTTACGAATTGTAAACTTTATTGTATTTCTGAAAATAATCTGAAAAATAAGGCCACAATCGGTCCTTATTTATAGTCCTACTTGAAGTCAACAATCTGACTATAACTCTAATTCCTTAGCTTGTTAATTAAGCTATCTAATTCTTTCCTAATCTAATTAGGAAACTTATTTAACTAATAATTAAAACACAACCAGAATTTAGAAATCCCATAATAACTAGGATTAGGAAATAACAAGTTTTCCTTACTTGACTAGGATAAGCTAAATTTCCTAATCTTATTCGAAAATAATAATTAATATTCTAAGTCCTATACGGTTTAGGATACCATTTCTTCTAGTTGGGCTAGGAAACCGTGTGTTTCTAGCAGCTTTTATTTGTTCCCTTATTGACCTACATCATTCTCCCCTTCTTTAAAAAAGAATCGACCCGATTCTTGGACCATCGACCTCCCGGATCAAATATGAACCATCCCATCTTAACTATGTTAATATCAATCGATGTGCAGCACATAAGACTCTTTCTTTTGTTCTTAAACCTATTTCCCTTTGACCATCTGATCTTGTGTCTCCCCTTTTTGTGCCTGCCTCTTTCGCGCCTCTTGAACCATCTTTGCTTGTGCCTTCCACCCCACCACCCTCCATGCACAAGTATAGAAAAATTGAAATTGCACTTGCTTGAGCTAATCAGACCACCGTGAACAACTTCAGAAAATGATCTCATGAAGAAATAGCATTGACATTCATCACCATATAGTTTCTTGTCAATTGATATTTCAAGGGGCGATTGATAACGTTCTTTGTATTGAAAATTTGAACATTCATTACCATCTAATAATACCTTATCCAACATCAGATTAGCTTTGTTAGGTTCATGAATAGACAGATTTGAAAGTTCATGAAACAAGGTTACATTAACCTTATCCGAGGTTATAGTACCCTCGGTTGAGGTTATAGTACCCTTGGTTAAAGTTATAGTACCCTTGACTAAGGTTACATTAACCTTGAGCTGTTCATCCGCGTCTTCTACGTACTCCTCTTCTTCATGAATATTAGTAAAATTTTCAGCCTTTTCTTTTTCAATTTGATCACCTTCATCTAATGGCTTGACAATACATGTAACAATATTGTCTTCCTCCTTTACTTCATCACTCAGAAACTGACAGACTTCTGGACTGTTAGTTTGGATAAGGTCAGTCGTCTCTACAATTTGACAGTAGTCTGGACTTTTCTGTGTCGTCTCTCCATGCTTTTCTGCTCCTGTTTCGTGAGCAACTTTAAAAGATTCAATATTTATCACCTCTTCCTTTGCTCCACAAGATTGATTACGTTCACGCTCCCACTTCTCATATTTGGATGAAAGCTGATCAATTCTCCTTGTTATGTCCTCCAATAATAATTCTTCCTCATATTCCTCCAACTTCTTCAATGCTTGCCTGAGTTTTTTTCGAGACATGATTTCGTTCTTCCCAAGATTAATTTGTTAAGAAACAAATTTGAACATAGCTCTGATGACCACTTTGATGTAGAATCAGGTTGTTTAGAATGAACGTGTTTGAATTTAGTAAACTTGCAGCGGAATTTTTGTTTGTTGTTGTAAATCGTAAAAATAGAACAAAATCGGGATAGACTAGCTAAATCTAATTCTAACCTCGCAAGGTTATAGCTCGATTTGCTATAACTCAGCCTCGCAAGGAAGAGTCCTAATCTAATCTCGCAAGATTGACACAAGTTTTACGAATTGTAAACTTTATTGTATTTCTGAAAATAATCTGAAAATTAAGGTCACAATCGGTCCTTATTTATAGTCCTACTTGAAGTCAACAATCTGACTATAACTCTAATTCCTTAGCTTGTTAATTAAGCTATCTAATTCTTTCCTAATCTAATTAGGAAACTTATTTAACTAATAATTAAAATACAACCAGAAATTAGAAATCCCACAATAACTAGGATTAGGAAATAACAAGTTTTCCTAACTTGACTAGGATAAGCTAAATTTCCTAATCTTATTCGAAAATAATAACTAATATTCTAAGTCCTATACGGTTTAGGATACCGTTTCTTCTAGTTGACCTAGGAACCCGTGTGTTTCCAGCAGCTTTCATTTGTTCCCTTATTGAACTACATCATTCTCCCCTTCTTCAAAAAAGAATCGACCCGATTCTTGGACCATCGACCTCCCGGATCAAATATAAACCATCCCATCTTAACCATGTTAATAGCAATCGATGTCCAGCACATAAGACTCTTTCTTTTGTTCTTAAACCTATTTCCCTTTGACCATCTGATCTTGTGTCTCCCCTTTTTGTGCCTGCCTCTTTAGCGCCTCTTGAACCATCTTTGCTTGTGCCTTCCACCCCACCGCCCTCCATACACAAGTATAGAATAATCGAAATAGCACTTGTTTGAGCTAATCAGACCACCGTGAACAACTTCGGAAAATGATCTCATGAAGAAATAGCATTGACGTTCGTCACCATATAGTTTCTTATCAATTGATATTTCAAGGGGCGATTGATAACGTTCTTTGTATTGAAAATTTAAAAATTCATTAACATCTAATAATACCTTACCCAACATCAGATTAGCTTTGTTGGGTTCATGAATAGACAGATTTGAAAGTTCATGAAATAAGGTTACATTAACCTTATCCGAGGTTATAGTACCCTTGGTTGAGGTTATAGTACCCTTGGTTAAAGTTATAGTACCCTTGACTAAGGTTACATTAACCTTGAGCTGTTCATCCGCGTCTTCTACGTACTCCTCTTCTTCATGAATAATAGTAAAATTTTCAGCCTTTTCTTTTTCAATTTGATCACTTTCATTTAATGGCTTGACAATACATGTAACAATATCGTCTTCCTCCTTTACTTCATCACTCAGAATCTGACAGACTTCTGGACTGTTCGTTTTGATAAGGTCAGTCGTCTCTACAATTTGATACTAGTCTGGACTGTTCTGTGTCGTCTCTCCATGCTTTTCTGCTCCTCTTTCGTGAGCAACTTTAGGAGATTCAATATTTATCACCTCTTCCTTTGCTCCACAAGATTGATTACGTTCACGCTTCCACTTCTCATATTTGGATGAAAGCTGATCAATTCTCCTTGTTATGTCCTCCAATAACAATTCTTCCTCATATTCCTCCAACTTCTTCAATGCTTGCCTGAGTTTTTTTCGAGACATGATTTCGTTCTTCCCAAGATTAATTTGTTAAGAAAAAAATTTGAACATAGCTCTGATGACCACTTTGATGTAGAATCAGGTTGTTTAGAATGAACGTGTTTGTATTTAGTAAACTTGCAGCGGAATTTTTGTTTGTTGTTGTAAATCGTAAAAATAGAACAAAATCGGGATAGAATAGCTGAATCTAATTCTAACCTCGCAAGGTTATAGCTCGATTTGCTATAACTCAGCCTCGCAAGGAAGAGTCCTAATCTAATCTCACAAGATTGACACAAGTTTTACGAATTGTAAACTTTATTGTATTTCTGAAAATAATCTGAAAATTAAGGCCACAATCGGTCCTTATTTATAGTCCTACTTGAAGTCAACAATCTGACTATAACTCTAATTCCTTAGCTTGTTAATTAAGCTATCTAATTCTTTCCTAATCTAATTAGGAAACTTATTTAACTAATAATTAAAATACAACCAGAATTTAGAAATCCCATAATAACTAGGATTAGGAAATAACAAGTTTTCCTAACTTGACTAGGATAAGCTAAATTTCCTAATCTTATTCGAAAATAATAACTAATATTCTAAGTCCTATACGGTTTAGGATACCGTTTCTTCTAGTTGGCCTAGGAAACTGTGTATTTCCAGCAGCTTTCATTTGTTCCCTTATTGACCTACAACAGAACCCAGAAGCACTCCCTTCAACCCGCGTTTAACATGACCCGACATCCAAACCCCAATCCTCACCACCTCTGGCCGCAAGCGTTGTCACCACAACCCATGGTGGTTCCAGGGGTGGTCCTTCACTCCCTCGACCCAACAACAGCACCCCAGAAACAACCCAACAGCCACCAGAAGCTGACAGCAACAACACTTATAACGCCCTCCCCTGTTTTCCCCTTTTTTACCGCCACCACCACGTACAGCCACCACGACATCTTCCTCATGATCGACTAAACTACCCACACCCAACCAACCCTAACCCAGGTGACGGTGGTCACAATTTAAGGGTGTACATCGCGTTTTCAATACAACAGCTACAACACCACATACTCGCGTAAACCACCCCCAAACACCACCCTAGGTCCGTCGTCAGAGGTCACGGCGGGGTCAGACCAATTCTAGGTGGTCCAATCTTGCTAGGGTCATAGTCGGTGCACACTTAGGTTGAGTACACGGTGGTGTACAGTGGTCCTAATGGTCACAGTATACAAGCTTCATAACAAATTTAATTAAGTTTAAGACGGTTTACCTTTTATCGCTAATTGCTCTTTAATTCTCTTCCTCTTTCTCCTAAATCGCTTCCTTCTTCTTTGATAAATTATTTTTTAAATTTCTTTGTATTTATAGGCTAGGTTTAGGATGTGTAAGACACTAATTAGGAAAACTATTATAAATTACCTTCTTACTATTATAATAGTGAAATACAATTATTATTATTATTATTATTATTATTATTATTATTATTATTATTATTATTATTATTATTATTATTATTATTATTATTATTATTATTATTATTATTATTATTATTATTATTATTATTATTATTATTATTATTATTATTATTATTATTATTATTATTATTATTATTATTATTATTATTATTATTATTATTATTATTATTATTATTATTAGTAGTAGTAGTAGTAGTAGTAGTAGTAGTAGTAGTAGTTGTAGTAGTTGTAGTAGTAGTATTACTAGTATTACTATTATTATTATTATAACATAATTATCGAGTATTATTATTATTCTATTAATTATCGTATCTTGTTATCACCCAATTGTCATCCCGACTCCTTATTCTATTATTTTCTTAATTATTTTCGTCTAACTACATAATTCGCAATTATTATAATTAGTAAATATAACTAATCACTATAATTTATAAAATATGATTTATGGAATATAATTAAAGTACGGGGTATTACACCTACCTTATCGCTAATCCATGAAAATGCATTCAACAACTAGCCAGGCAAGACTCTGAGGAGAACCCTACAAGTAGTAACCACATTCTATCACTAGACTACCCCAAAACCTACTGAAAGACAACGACTTACCTTGAGACGTGGACCGAAGTCGGCAACGATGACATCCCGACTTGAAGACTCCAAGCATGAACCCTCCCCCACCCCTTCTTAGATTAGTGTCTAGGGTAGATGAAAGTGTACAGGGAGGTGGGTGATAGGTAGGACAGAGAGAGAGATATTAGGGTTAGAAAGATAAGAAACCGTCGAAAAATAAAATAAGGTTTACCATCTCGCGTTTTATAATAACGCGTCAACAGCGGTGATACTCGGTCGAGTACTTTCATACTCGGCCGAGTAGGTCGGCCGAGTATGGCCTACTCGGTCGAGTGTTACCACTACTCGGCCGAGTAGCCCCTACTAGGTCGAGTAACCAGATACGTGTTGGAGCTTGTGTCCTCCACAATTAGTGTGATAACATTTATAAATCTCTTATAGGTTCACAAGGGTATACTTAGTATTTTATCAGTTGATTAACGATTACCTAATAACGGTTGGCTTGCTAGAAAGTTTGACTTTATTATCATACTGATGGCGGTGATCACTGGTCCCTAAAAGCACACTTAAAGGATGTGTATGAGAGATGTGATTGTATGAAAATATAATCACATTGATGCCTGACTAAAAGGTTAGTCCATGTATTTGACTAAACAGTTAGTCAATGTGATGATGAGACGATTATTTAATACAATTAAATAATATTAGCTGAGACGAATTAACTGTCAATTCGTAAAATTGAATATAAGTTGTTATATTTAATTAATGTATATAATGTTAGCTTAAACGAATTAAGATGTTAATTCGTGATTAAATGTAACCAGTTATATTTAATTAGCGAATTATAAATATGTTATATTTATAGTTAATGTATATATTATGCGGAATTGTCATAATAAAATGTTGACAGACCGGTATTAATAAATCGACTACAAACTGTTGATTGTGGACTTATTAAATACATGTTAACATAATTGACAATAGATAAATATACACATTATATATAATTAGATAATAACCGAAAATAACAGGATTTTATCCTTATTTGGTTGTTGCTAAAACCGAAAAAAAAATAAAAAAGAGGAAAGAAAAATCTCACCTAACTCTCTCCCTCACACGGTTTTAAGGGGAATAGGGGACTCATTTTTCTAGCCTAATTCACTTGACCTAATTCTGTCATCATTCACACAAAAACCCTAAAAATTAATTTACATTTTTGGGAATCTATTCTAGCAAGAACAAGGGCATTTCTCATAGCATCTTGGGTGCAACGATTAGGCGAATATCGATTTCGATATTGTTCTTAGGCCATATTGCTAGGACCGAAGGTTGATTCTTAATCTCTACTATTTTGTTTATGCAATTTCATTTATGACTAGTTTTCATAATCATAATTTCGTTATAATCCTAATAATCTTAAAGGAAGTATACAGATATTTCCTACAAGTGGTATCAGAGCATAGGCCACGAAATTTTTTTTTGATGATTTTCATAAATGGATTTAGACAAATTTGAAGAAGAAAAAAATTGGTTTCGGCTGTTTTAAAAAAAAAAAATTGTCGTATGAAATTTTTTTTTCCAGCCGTGAGTTTGTTTTGTTTTGTTGTTCTTGTTTCTATTTTGATTTATTCATATTGTTGTTTTAATTAGTTAAGATGATAATATGATAAATTTGTAGATGTTTTGATTTAATTAGAATTAAATTGAAATGTAAATGGAAATTGTTTGATATTGTTCAATTGTTTTTGCTATATTGTTTTTGGTATACAAGTTAATTTAACAAATGTTCAAATCAATTGTGATGATCGATTAATCATAATTTAGATATTCATTTTAATAGGTTAAATTGAATCATCTAGTTTGAATATATGTTTAAATTAAAAGGATGATTATGTCAATCTTGTTATAATAGCAACATTAAACAATTGTTCATAACAAATGAGTTGTTTTTTTTAAATAAAAAAATTTATTTCTGTTTTTTGTATATGCCGTGAGTTTACAAAAAAAAAAAAAAAAAAAAAAAAAAAAAAAAAAAAAAGAAAATTGGCTGTTTTGTTTTTTTTTTTTATGATTGCCGAGAACAATAAAGAAAAAAAAATCTGTTTTTGTTCTTTTTGGGCAAAATGCCGAGATAATAATAAAAAAAAAATTCTGTTTTTCCCTTTTTCCAGTTCTGCCGAGTGCAAAAGAAAAAAAAATTTGTTTTTTTTGGATCATGTCGAGAGCAAGAAAAAAGGTTTTCGTTTTTGTTTATTTTGGCCAATATTTATTATACATTAAATTTATAATGTATGATTAATTGTTGTGAAAAGGTTCACAAATTAAAGATACCTAATTATTTTAAAGAGGTTTAAAATAATGTTGGATTAATTCATATTACAAGATTAATATGTATTAAGATTGAATTTATTGTGAGTAATTGAGGAATTGTCACATAATTTGATCATTTAAATAGGTGGTTTGGATAAATTACTCTACATAATTAAGGAATTATGTCTCGAATGATTAGTTTTATAGTTACCGCATCTTTATTAAGTTGAATGAATGGTTGAATGGTTTTATTTACGTATTTTTGCAATCGGTTGTAATTTGTAATACCTAGTGTGGCCTTAGTTAATTATGTTTTCGTAATGATGGAAACATAATTTTAATGTAATTTTGAGATCTCGTATCTCCGTTTGGTTTTCTTTTATATTATGGTTTTTAAATTAGAATGTAAATAGGTTTATTTTGTAATTTATTAATTGTAATTTTGAGAAGACTAAAGATGGAGATTGGATTGCTCACTCCCGCTACATGGACCAAGATAGAACATCAAGACAAGCTTCTCGGGTCCAAGGATGGATTCCAAAGTTGTATTTATGTTCATTTTGGTAGATAGGCCACACTAGGACTTTATTGTGTTTTATGTTTTTCATTCTTATTGCTTTTCATTCGCTTGATAGTTAGTGCATCATATTTCGCCTAAACCAAACCACCTACTAAAATGCATGAAAATTGACTCATATAGATTGAATGTTAGTTTTCATAGACATACGGATGTCACACGCTTTATAAGCCATCTCCTTAGTTTATTCATTCTCGCATGCTAGATATTAGTTCACTTAAAATGAATTAAAATAAAGTTGATGGGATCTTCCTCTAAAACTGAAATTGAGACTAGTCTTTATAGGCCAAACAGCTATGAATCCCTTCTTCGTCGTTAGGCATATGGGACCTTAATCTCCATATGACCCCTACTACGTTGGGTAAGTAGTTTGTGTTGACTTAGTTTACCTCAACATTATAATCCGAAGAGTTTCTCGTGATTATGATGGACTAAAGATAGAATTTACAGAAATTTATCGACCAAGAATTCTATATGTAGAATTAGCCAAAAGGTTGGCTTATCAATTTACAAATAATTGAGTCTTGGAATCATTTATATAATTCTTGAGGGAGGTCAATTGTATAAATGCTTGAGTCTTTGCGTTATAACAGTATTGCATTAGACTTAAATCATAACGATGAGAATGCTTATTATATTTTTCTTCTTTTCGCAGTGTAGAATACGTTTTATTTTGATAATACTGTTACAACAAATGGCTGGAAATAACGAAATCCCAATGAAAAGTGCCACACTTGGACGCGAGTCTTGGCTAAAAGCTTTCATGGACCACATGAATCAGTTCACACGACTGAAGAATGATGGGTCCAACTTTGCGGACTGGGAGGCATCATTACAGAATGCTGCCATTGCTGACGGTAAGCTCAAGTACTTAACTGAGCCAATACCGGTAAACCCAGGCCCCAATGCAAGAGTTAACGAGTCACTTGCTTATAGTGACTTCGTCATGGAAGCGGGTGTGATAAAGAACGTACTCATTTTTACAATGGAAACCAATTTGCAAAGACGCTTCATTGCCCAAGGTGCAAACAAGATTTTCACCACGCTCACTAATGAGTTCTCAAAAGCACCGAGAATCGTTACTTATGAGCATACATGTCGCTTCTTTGATGTGAAACTCTAGAAGGGCCAACCGGTTAGGCCACACATTCTTAACATGATTGAGAATGTCGAGAAATTGGAGGCACTTGATTGTAAAATCAGTGAGAGCATAGTCATTGACCGTATGCTTCATTCACTTCATGATGGTTTTGCCCTCTTCAGGGCAAATTACTACATGAATGACATGAAGAAAAGTCCTCATGAGCTACACTCACTTCTCGTACAGACCGAGAAGGATATGAAATTGAGTGGGAGCATGAAGCAAGATGTTCTCATGATTTCCAACAAGAATAAGGGTAAGGGCAAAGCTCCCGGCGACCTAACTGTAGGAAAGCCAAAGTTTAAGAAGCTAGGAAACGGTAAGAGTGGGCCTGGTGAGACTAGTGGCTCACAAGACAAGACAAAGAGCAAGGGCGGTGACATTGAGTGCCACCATTGTCACAAGACTGGACATTGGAGGAGGAACTGTCCCGTGTACCGTGAGGACATAAAAGCAGGTCGCATCACTCCTGTTGGTATGTCATCTTATATTCATATGATTGAGATTAACCATGCAAGTTTCGGAACTTGGGTACTTGATACTGGTTGTGGTTCTCATCTGTGTAATTATTTGCAGGGCCTAAAAAACATCACACCTCTCGGAAAGGGTGATGTGGACCTGCGAGTCGGGAATGGAGCTAGAGTTGCTGCAGTCTCAAAGGGAACATACGTAATCCAACTCCCAAGTGGTTTTGAGTTATATTTATATAATCACACTATGTACCCAGTTTGTCTAAGAACATTATTTCTGTTTCCGTACTTGATAAAGACGGTTTTTCATTTTCAATAAAGGATAATAGCTGTATTTTCTCTTTTAATGAAATGGTTTATGGCAAAGCAGTTTCCATGAATGGAATTTACATCTTAGATCAAACCACGGATATATTACACGTGAATAATAAGAAATTAAAGGTTGGTGACAAAGATCAAACTTATCTATGGCATTGTCGAATGGGACACATAAATGAAAAACGTGTAAAGAAACTCGTCGAGAATGGGACTATTCCCGCATTCGATTTTTCTACATTTGGCATGTGTGAATCATGTCTTATCGGTAAAATGACTCGAATTTCCTTCAAATGTGTTGGAATGCGTACTAGTGACCTATTAGGACTCATACATACTAATGTATGTGGACCTATGTCAATTACCGCTAGAGATGGCTATAGATATTTTATCACTTTCACGGACGATTTGAGTAGATACGGATATGTCTACTTAATGAAGCATAAAAGTGAGTACTTTGAGAAATTCAAAGAATACCAGAATAAGGTTGAGAACCAACTGGGAAGAAAGGTTAAAGCACTTCGTTCAGATCGGGGTGGCGAATATCTTTCAAATGAGTTTGATCAACACCTTAAAGACTGGGTGGAATCGTTTTACAGTTAACTCCACCTGGAACACCTCAATTAAATGGTGTGTCCGAACGGAGAAATCGAACACTACTTGATATGGTTCGATCCATGATGAGTCACACGGTAGTACCTGATTCATTATGGGGTTTTTCTCTTATGTCAGCTGCTCTTATACTTAACCGAAGTCCGACTAAAGCTGTCGACAAGACTCCATATGAAATGTGGAAGGGAACGGTCCCTAACTTGTCCTTTATTCGGGTTTGGGGCTGCGAGGATAAGCTCGGCCCGTGGTCGGTCAAGACATACTTTATTGGTTATCCAAAAAGAACGTTTGGTCATTACTTCTATTCGCCAACCGAACATCGAGGTTTTGTTGCGGCTAGTGCAAAGTTCTTAGAGAAAGAATTTCTCGAGAACAAGACAAGTAATATAACCTTCGAGCTGTCGGAGATTCAAGAACCAACAACCGAGGAATAGATGAAGGAAGTTGTTCCTCCAACTGATGATACGGTTAATATTCCTCAGGAACCTAGGAGGTCGGGTAGACTCTCTAATCCTCCAGACAGATACATTGGTATGGTCGAGGAGAATGACGTTTTGCTCCTAGAGAGTAATGAACCCGCTATCTATAAAGGTGCAATGACCTGTTCCGACTCAAAGCTATGGCTTGAAGCCATGCAATCCGAGATGGACTCCATGTATGAGAATGACGTATGGGATCTTGTTGATTTACCTAATAAGGTAAAACCTCTACAGTGCAAATGGCTTTACAAAATAAAGCATTCTGTAGACGGGCAACCAGATACCTATAAGGCACGACTAGTGGCAAAAGGTTTCACTCAAGTGCACGGATTGCATTATGATGAAATTTTTGCACCCGTAGTTATGCTGCGTTCCATTCGGATAATCTTAGCGATTGCCGCTTTTCATGACTATGAAATTTGGTAGATGGATGTGAAAACCGCCTTCTTAAACGGTTATTTGGAGGAAGAGTTGTACATGGTACAACCCGAAGGTTTCATAGATCCTGAAAATCCTAAGAAAGTATGCAAGCTTAAGCGTTCCATTTATGGACTTAAGCAAGCTTCTCGGAGTTGGAATCATCGTTTCGATCAAGTGATAAAAGAGTATGGTTTCACTCGATCGGTCGAGGAACCATGCTTATATATCAAGTCGAGTGGGAGCAAGATTGTTTTCTTGATATTGTGTGTCGATGACATACTCTTGATTGGGAATGACATTCCTCTCTTATCTTCGGTTAAAGGATGGTTGAAGAACCATTTCCAGATGAAGGATCTGGGTGAGGCACAACGCATATTGGGAATCCGTATCTATCGAGATAGATCACGACGGACGTTATCATTACGTCAGGAGTCTTATTTGGATAAGATTCTTGAAAGGTTCAGCATGACCAACTCCAAGAAGGGGAACCTTCCAATGACTTCTGGGATGCATTTGAGCAAGTCTCAGTCACCCACGACACCTGAAGGGATTGAGCGCATGAGTCGTGTTCCTTATGCATCAGCCATAGGATCAATCATGTATGCCATGATATGCACACGTCCAGACGTGGCATATGCATTGAGTATGATGAGTCGGTACCAAAAGAATCCAGGTGAAACACACTGGATAGTTGTTAAAAACATCCTCAAGTACCTACGGAGGACTAAGGATTGGGTATTGACTTATGGAGGAGATACTAAGCTATCTTGCATCGATTCGCAGATGGTAGCTTCCAAACGGATCGAGATGATTCAAAATCTCAGTCCGGGTTCGTCTTCACTCTTAATGGTGATGCGGTCAGCTGGAAGAGTTCCAAACAGGATATTGTAGCAGATTCTACTACTGAATCCGAGTACTATGCCGCTTCGGAAGTAGCAAAGGAAGCTATATGGATGCGTCAATTCTTACAACGACTTACGATAGTTCCTAGTTCGAATGACCCGATCACCATCTATTGTGATAATAGAGGTGCCATCTTCCAGGCTAAGGAGCCTAAGTCTAGCAACAAGTCTAGACATGTACATCGGAAGGCTCACCTGATCCGTGATTACGTGGAGCAAGAGGAGATAGTGATTGACAAGATAGCTTCGGATGACAACATCGTGGATCCTCTCACTAAACCGTTGAATTATGATAAGCATGAAGGGCACTTTATTTCCATGGGAATTAAACGTGTTCCTGAGTTGTAGTAGTTGATTATGAATTCGATACATTATCTTTTTCATATACTATTTATAACTTCATCGTTTTATTTCATATTTTGTTTTTCATGTGGATTGTACGACAACATTGAACGCCACAAAGTGAACTAATTACATTATATTTGTTTTGGTCCGTAATCGCCTACATGAGCTGATAACTCTGGCTATTATTTTGCGAAGTTGATTGATGGTGGGTTCAACGAGCCATAAGTCAAACAGTTGGTTGATCGATCACAGATGCAAGTTATAACGATACCTCGTAGGACAAATTTTGACAACGTAATGGAGTCCTAAATGTTTAAAAACATTCGGTGTCAGGTCGTGGATTGGACGTCCATTGTGTTCCTAGAGTCGATTCTTTTGACTATCGACTGTCTCTTGAGATTAAGGCAGTTTTTGGGTGACTTTGGTTTCTTTCTCATGGTCTGCCGTAACAGGAGGCTAAGCAGATTTTTTCTGGGTCATTTCATACTGTGCTTATATCTGCAGGATTAGAGTTGAAGAAAATATCCAACCTTTATCAGGTTTAGTTATTTCTCAGGGCCACTCGAGGAGTTGTAACTGAAATGCATGGCCATGCTCGAATGATGATTCGTTTATTAGTTAAGTTACTCTCTAGTCGGGGAAACTACTCTTGTTATTGATCACTTGTAAAATACGACCTTTGTGAATACGGATTTTGCAAATTGTTTTACATTGAGTGGGAGAAATTTTAGGATATGAGAATCGGTTATCGCACATACACTTGTGAGGACAAGTGGGAGATTGTTGGAGCTTGTGTCCTCCACAATTAGTATGATAACATTTATAAATCTCTTATAGGTTCACAAGGGTATACTTAGTATTTTATCAGTTGATTAACGATTACCTAATAACGGTTGGCTTCCTAGAAAGTTTAACGTTATTATCATACTGATGGCGGTGATCAACTGGTCCCTAAAAGTCACACTTAAAGGATGTGTATGAGAGATATGATTGTATGAAAATATAATCACATTGATGCCTGACTAAAAGGTTAGTCCATGTATTTGACTAAACAGTTAGTCAATGTGATGATGAGACGACTATTTAATACAATTAAATAATATTAGCTGAGACGAATTAACTGTCAATTCGTAAAATTGAATATAAGCTGTTATATTTAATTAATGTATATAATGTTAGCTTAAACGAATTAAGATGTTAATTCGTGATTAAATGTAACCAGTTATATTTAATTAGCGAATTATAAATATGTTATATTTATAGTTAATGTATATATTATGCGGAATTGTCATAATAAAATGTTGACAGACCGGTATTAATAAATCGACTACAAATTGTTGATTGTGGACTTATTAAATACATGTTAACATAATTGACAATAGATAAATATACACATTATATATAATTAGATAATAACCGAAAATAACAGGATTTTATCCTTATTTGGTTGTTGCTAAAACCGAAAAAAAAATAAAAAAGAGGAAAGAAAAATCTCACCTAACTCTCTCTCTCACACGGTTTTAAGGGGAATAGGGGACTCATTTTTCTAACCTAATTCACTTGACCTAATTCTTTCATCATTCACACAAAAACCCTAAAAATTAATTTACATTTTTGGGGATCTATTCTAGCAAGAACAAGGGCATTTCTCATAGCATCTTGGGTGCAACGATTAGGCGAATATCGATTTCGATATTGTTCTTAGGCCATATTGCTAGGATCGAAGGTTGATTCTTAATCTCTACTATTTTGTTTATGCAATTTCATTTATGACTAGTTTTCATAATCATAATTTCGTTATAATCCTAATAATCTTAAAGGAAGTATACCGATATTTCCTACAATACATAGATCTTTTATCCCCTCTTCTATCCCTTCCTACGGGTCTTCTCTGGTGAAACGGTCGGTCCAGGGGTCCTTAAACAGGGCGGGTATTACAGAATCCTTAGTCTTTCTCAAGTACTTAAGAATATTCTTGACGGCTATCCAGTGACTCTCACCTGGATTTTTCTGATAACGACTCGTCATACTCAAAGCATATGAGACGTCAGGACGAGAGCACATCATAGCATGCATGATCGATCCAACAGCGGAAGCATAGGGAATCGATTTCATGCGTTCAACATCCTTAGGTTCAGTAGGACACTGTGATTTACTCGAAGTAATCCCACTGCATATGGGTAGAAAACCTCTCTTGGAGTTTTTCATATTGAATCGATCAAGAATCTTATCGATATAAGCTTCTTGACTCAAAGCTAATATCCTTTTACATCTATCGCTATGGACCGAATACTCAAAATGAGCAGAGCTTCTCCCAAATCTTTCATTTGGAAGTGATTTCCCAACCACTCCTTGACAGAAGCAAGCATATCTACATCATTCCCAATGAGTAATATGTCGTCCATATATAAAAGTAAGAAAACAACTTTACTCTCACTAAAATTCATGTATAAACATGGTTCCTCAACGCTTCGAGAAAAACCATTTGGTTTAATAACATGATCAAAACGATGATTCCAACTCCTTGACGTGTGCTTAAGACCATAAATGGATCTCTTAAGTTTGCCTACTTTGTTAGGATTTTTAGGATCCACAAAACCTTCAGGTTGTGACATATACACTTCCTCTTCCAGAAACCCGTTCAGGAATGCGGTCTTGACATCCATTTGCCATATCTCATAATCATGAAATGCAGCAATCGCTAACATTATTGGAACAGATCTAAGCATAGCTACTGGTGCAAAAGTTTCGTCATAGTGTAAACCATGAACTTGGGTGAAACCTTTTGCCACCAATCTAGCTTTGTAGACAACTTTATGTCCATCTATGCCGGATTCTAATCTTGAAGATCCATTTACACTGAAGGCGTCGAACATCTTTAGGTAAGTCAACCAGATCCCATACCTGATTATCGTACATGGAATCCATTTCAGATTGCATGGCCTCGAGCCATAACTTCGAGTCAGAACTAGTATAGCCGCTTTGTATGTTTTAGGTTCGTCACTTTCTAAAAGTAATACCTCATAGTCACCATCTTCCTCGATAATACCTAGGTATCTATCAAGATGGCGACTAACCCTCCCTGACCTCCTAGGTTTAGAAGGAACAATAACCGAGTAAGACGTAGAAGGAACATCTTCCTATACCGTCACACCAGTTTGTGGCTCTTGAACTTCATAAAGTTCAAATTTTCTCCCACTCTGTCTTCTAGAAATACAAACTTTTTCTAGAAAGACAGCCTCACAAGCCACAAACACTTTGTTCTCGTTACTATTGTAGAAGTAATATCCACAAGTTTCCTTAGGGTAGCCTACAAATATACATTTGTCAGAACGAGGTGCAAGCTTATCATCAGACTTGCTCTTGACAAAAGCATCACAACCCTATACTTTCATGAATCGCAATTTCGAGACCTTCCCTTTCCATATCTCATATGGAGTTTTGTCAGTAGCTTTAGTGGGACTTTTATTAAGTGAGCGTATAGCAGATAACATGGCAAATGCCCAAAATGACTTAGGTAACTTAGTTTGACTCATCATTAATTAGACCATATCTAATAAAGTTTGATTCCTCCTTTCAGCCACACCATTCAATTGTGGTATGCCAAGAGGAGTTAACTGAGATACAATACCACAGTCTTTAAGGTGATCTTTAAAGTTATTAATTAAATATTCCCCACCACGATCTGATCGTAATATTTTAATCTTCTTATTTAATTGGTTTTCTACTTCATTCTGAAACTTTTTGATCTTGTCAAAAGCTTCACTTTTATACCTCATTAAGTAGACAAATCCATATCTACTCATGTCATCGGTGAAAGTAATGAAATAGTCATAATTGCCTCTAGCAGTGATAGTCATTGGACCACATACATCAGTATGTATTAAACCCAACAACTCACTAGCTCGAGATCCCATTCCTAGAAAAGGTGCACGAGTCATCTTGCCAAGAAGACAAGATTCGCATTTGCCAAATGATTCGAAATCAAAAGGTTTAATTATACCAGCAACACTAGTCTTTTAATGCGTTTCTCGTTGATATGTCCTAATCGATAATGCCATAAATAAGATTGATCGGGATAACCTGTTTTGAGTCTTTTATTATCTAAATGATAAACATCGTTGCAAGTGTCTAGAATATAAATACCATTAATTGAAATAGCTTGGCTATATACAATTCCATTAAGGGAAAAAATACAACATTTGTCTTTTATTACAAAATTAAAACCATCTGCGTCTAACACAGAAACTGATATTATATTTCTAGACAACGTTGGTACAAAATAATAATTATTTAGAAACAACTGCAAACCCGAAGCTAAATTAAGTACATAGGTTCCTACTGAAACGGCGGCTACTTTAGACTCATTACCCATTCGTAGATCAACATCACCCTTGTTTAGCTTTCTTACGCTTTTTAGGCCCTGCAATTGATTATATAAGTGGGAACCACAACCACTATCTAATACCCAAGTTGTATTTGAAGCGTAATTTATGTCTATCATAAAAGATTCGATTGAGAAATTACATGTTGGCTTCACAATGCCAGCTTTGATGTCATCCAAGTATTTGGAGCAATTACGCCTCCAATGTCCCTTGTTATTACAATAATTACAAGTATCTTTAAGAGGATTACCCTTCTTAGGTTTAGGCTTGGTAGAGCTATTCGCAATTGCCTTACCTTTGCCCTCTACCTGTACGGGCTTCTTACCACCATTCCTCTTAAACTTCTTCTTCCCCTTCACATTTATTGCAAGGACATCCTTCCTTGTACTCTCACTCAATCTCATGTCCTTCTCTACTTGCACAAGCAAAGAATGGAGCTCATGAAGACTTTTCTTCATGTTTGTCATATTATAATTTACCCTAAATTGGGTAAATCCTTTAACATGTGAGAGAGAGTAGAGTACTCGGTCCACAACAAGCTCATCTGGGATCCTGCATCCCTGCCCTTCTAGAGTTTCCACGTACTCAATCATTTTAAGTACGTGTGAACTCACAGGTTGTCCATCTTTGGGGTTAGCCTCAAAGAAACGGACCGGAGTTTCATACTGAATTATCCTCGAGACTTGAGAAAACATTGTAGATTTCCTCGAGAACACCTCATGAGCATTGTGGAATTTGACTCATTGCCTTTGTAAGGCATGATCCATTGCAAAAATTAAAACATTTTTTAACAGCAGCAGATTCTCTTTGATATTCATTATAAGCCTCCCTTACATCAGCAGTGGCCCTAGAACAAGGTGAAGGGCGAGAGGAATCGACTAGGTAGCGTAATTTACCATCACATGCACCAGCTAATCGTAGTTGTTCTTCCCAATCTTTAAAATTACTACCGTCAGCTTTTAAAACATATTTCTCCATAAAAGAACGGAGCCATGAATCTTTAGAAATTGTGGCGGTTTGACTACAAGTACTCATCATGATTACTACAAAAGGAAATGAAAGGAAAATTAACGTTTATCGTTCATTTAAAATACTTGTAAAACAATTTTAACAAGTTTCCATTTATATAATGATCTCCCACTAAATTATATAAACGATTCCAAAACCCATATTTATATAAACACGGGCACGGTGGACCGATTCAACCCACATTTATATAATTTTTATGAGTCAACAGTTTTGACTTATTCTACCATTAGAACTTTTGGTCGACTGATTTTCTTAAAATCTACCTTTTAGCCCCAAAATTAAATATGAGCACGGTGGACCGATTCAACCCATATTAATCTCGTTGAGTCCAACCAAATTTTACGCATAATAACTTTTATTACCCTACTTACCCAGCGTAAAAAGAGTGTACCTCGGTTATCCGAACCTACCTCTAATGAAGAAGGGATTCATAGGTGCTAATGCTTGGTAAGGCTAATCTCAATTTTTAAAAGTGAGAGATCTTATCAATTTAATTGTCTATCGCCTTTAAGTGAACAAAATTAGTGAATGGTAGACAATTTAATCGATAATAAAAAGTTGTGACGATTTGGCATGAAAGCAATTAAAGTAAAACAATAAATCCTAATATGGCCACCTAGTTAATCCTATTAGCTTAAATAAAAAATACACTTCGGAAACCAACTTCTTGGTCCCTTGAGTCTTCATAAAAATTGGCCTTCGTCTTTAGGATTTCGGAACGCCTTTCCGAAATTCACTGTCTTTATGAAACTCCGTCTTTAGATGCTTCATTTAACTACTAATAATTAAATTACATAGAAATATCCTAATATACAATTTGTAATAAAAATAAAAAATATTAATTAATTACAAATTGGGCGATGCAAAATCGCAATTAATTACAAAACAAGCCGATATTTCCTTACATTACGGGAAATACCAACTTCTACCTATGGCCATATTAGGTAAAATTACATAATTTAAATACTTAAAATCATTCATCCATATGAATAATAATAATAAATAAAAAAAATTATGTAAAATGTCATGCCAAATCGTCTAACTTACCAACAACGATCAATTGAGCATGTAAGGCGGAATTTGTACCATTAAAAATTCATAATTAATACTAAAAATACTTTTTAAGATAAAAACCTCATACCAATCTGGTCTAGTATCAAAATAATTATTCCCACTAATTATCTTGAAATTATATGGGTTTAAAACATTTTTTTATAACAAAATGTCATAATAATTCATAATTATTATGTAAAAATTCCATTTAATTAAAATATTTATGGAAAATTAAATTTATAAGTTTTTTAAATTCTGGTATCTCACTAAAATGACATGCATGTGAAAATTTTTGGTTTTAAAATTTATTTAAAACAATTTCACAATTTTCTCGATAAAACGGCAATTTTACGATTTAATTCCAAATTAAATCATAAAAATTGAAACAACTTCAAAATAAAATTTTGTGCATTTTGGAACAATTTACAGGAGCTAAAAATTAAAAAATTTAGAGCCTAAAAATTAAATAAATATTTATTTGTAAAATAACCATTATTTACCAATTTTAAGTAAATAAAAATCAATAAACTATTTAAATTAATCATATTAATTTAAAATTTCTATTTGTCATAAATAGAACATGCATGTGGTTATTTATAAATAAATATGCATAAAATTAACATGCAACATAATTTAATTAACTCTTAATTAATTTTAGTGCATTTTTACTCAATTTTATGCCATATTAAGACATAAAAAAAATTTATCAGTGATTAAATATTAAAAAAATCAAATTTTTGTCCCATATATTTTTAAGACCATATTATATGCATGCAAAACTATATTTTGTGATAAAACTTATTTTAACAACAAAATATCACATTTTACCAATTTTATCGTATAAATTCGTAAAATCGTCTAAATATTACATGCATGTACTTAACATTGCTCTGATACAACTTGTAATTATTTTAGACCATATAAGACTACTTTAGTGATAATAAAATTACTTGTTAATTTTATTAGGTGGTCTAAAACTACATGCATGCAAGATAATATAAAATTAAGAAGAAATTATCCCTTACATAAATGTATTGGCAATATAAGGACACCACAATAGGACTCCTTCTTATTGTAGTTCTTGAGCTAAATGATGATGGATGATCCTCCTAGAACCTTATTCACCAAACTAGGTGATCTCCTTTGGATGCACCCAAGATTAAACCCAAAAATCCTAATAATTACTAACTAGATAATTAGTAGGATAACCTTGCATACTATATAATATTATTACACTAATAATATTAGTTTATTTATGTTATAGTTTTGTGAATTATTTTTGATGATGATCAACAATTTGATCAAGTTTTTGATGAGAAAATATGAAGAAAATAAGGTTTTTTTTTTTTCTTTTTCTCTTCAATATGCACGACCAAGGGACTTATTTGGAGAATTTTTGGTCTAAAAAATTACCATCAAATTAGTGTAAATAGTGAGGTATTTATAGAGAAGGAAATGTAAAGAAATGAGTAAAATATTTCTTAGTGGGTTATGCCACATGTAATAACACTTATCTTATACAAGTGTCAACCCACAGGTATTATTTTGGTTCATTTCGATTTTCGACATTTGTCCCACAAATCCTTATAAGTTTTATATTTAATTACCTTATATGATTAAATATTAATTTGATTATTTAACACTTAAATAATACAAATTAAAAACTAATGACCTCTTAACTATTAAGTAATTATTAGATCATTTTATCAATATAAAATGTATCATATGAACCCTTATTAGCTAATTTTACAACCTCTTGTAAATATTAATAGCTAATTACCTCCGCCTCACAATGTGACACCCCCATACTCCAAGTGCCTTACCAGGACCACTCAGGTATAGGAACGTCACCATCTCGGTTACCCGATGCAATGATAATCATAAGACAATAAAGAAACGTACTTTAAAAGTAAATATAATTTAAGTGATTACATGTCTCAAACCAAAACTGTTAAATGAGACACAACCAAACCAAAACTGTCTACTAACAAAACTGAATAACTAAAGGACACCGTCTGACACAGCGGAAGACTCTTCTAACTGCAAGTGATGACTCATCCCAGCTAGCCCATATGCATCATATCAAACCTGCTCAACAACTGCTCACCGAATAGATCACCACAGTTTTTAAAACAATTAAACGGGGTCAGGACTAATTACACAACACAAATCACAACAGAACAAATGCCAAACAGCTCAATCGTCACATCAACCCCAGTCTCCATAATCAATCTCCACACCACTGACTACACACTAAAGTGTGTAGCCCTGCCAGAGTACCCATCGCAACAGATACTCCACGCCGTCAGTGGGGGACCGCAGCCGTTCCCACCTAAGGCCCGCTCATCTCCATCGAGCGATAAACCCATGTTCATTAATGTGCATATCCCTCATGTGGCGGGTTCCACAGAAGGTGAATCAAGGGCGTGAAGCTACTCCCGCAAGTGACTCCACTCAGCCAGGGACGCACCACGAAGACCACAGACAGATACAAAAACAATCAACGATATTAATCAACAACACAACCAACAATATAACCAACAACCGTCACAACCACCAACAATATACTTTAACAATAATCACAATGAAACCACCAAACACATCATGTAATTAATACTGAGTAGGGAAACCCTACCTGGAACAGCAATCACCACAGATGGTCACAATCAGCTAATCAACATCGCCCTTCACTGAAATTACTTCTTATCAAACATACAATCATACAATCACAATTTAACATCAACAATACTCCCCAAAACTCCCAAATTACCCAATTAGGGTTTCAACCAACTTTAACAAAACATTATAAAAACTACATAAAAAGCTTACCCTCGACACAAGGATCACAACGGCATAAAGAACAAAGGAAACCGACACCTTTAGCTCCGGGATTTGCCAATAATGCGAATGAATCGAACAACGTAACTTGAAACCTTTCCTTTTTGTGTTTTTAGGTTTGTAAAAGTGTTTAGGAAAAAGATGATGGAGTATTATATATTAATCCGCATTATTAACAAACCCGTCGCAAATCACTCGATAACCAACTTACTCGATCGAGTAAGTCTCGTACTCGATCGAGTAAGTCTCGTACTCGATCGAGTGCCAAGGCTACTCGATCGAGTACCCTACAGGCAGACTACTGTTTTGCGTCAAAAACTACTTACTCGACAGAGTAAGCCCCACTCGATAGAGTACCCATAGACTCATAAAACCGTAGTATTACAGTCTTTCCTCCTTAAAAGGAACTTCGTCCCCGAAGTTCAACCCATACATAAAAACAAACATACTAGCTCGATTAAGACACAACAACGCAACTACAAACTCAAAACAACACCCCAACCTATAGAACATGAACTCTTAACACCAACTCCACCAACTATACCTACGTCCACAACACGGCTCACGATATCGTATCAACTACATCATAGTCTCTCTCGACACCAACTCCAAACACTACCAACTACTATCCACAAACGCTGCTAGCTCCGTAACATATTATCCATTAGAAAATCCAATATCAAGACACTCATAAACATCAAACGGAATGTTACACACAATAAACACACATACCGTATAAAAATAATTAATTAACTATTAATTAATAAATTCTAATACTATTTATTAATTAATTATCATATAACTAATTAGTAAATCCCCTTGGCCCGAGTTCGTAACTCGTCATCAAAAAATACATTCACTTGACTTAATACAAGGAATTAATTATATTGTATCTCATACAAATAATTAGTTTTTTTTTTCATTTGGGTGTCACCCTATAGGTGTGACCTAAAGGGATCAGTTGATCAACGCCGTCACACGACAGTAACGTCAAACTTTAGTCAGTTGAGCGTTACCGATAAACATTGATCAACTGACAAATATATAAAATAAATCTCTGGTATTCCTTATACGAGATTTATTATGTAGACGCACTATTGTGGAGGACAGTCACTCCAATAGTTAGGGCTCAGGAGATGAGTGTGGAGGATATTTCCAAGATGCTTGAGCATCAGGACACGCTTACTGAAACCCTCAAGAATATTGGGAAATATAAGGAAGTCGGGGTAGACTTTGCCAATATGAGCATTACGATATCTCGCTTCAACCCCACTACCTATATGGGTACAGGTGCGCCGATTTTGCTCGACAAGTAGCACCGTGAGATGGAGAATATCCTAGGAGTGGTACATTGTCCGGAGGAGTTTAAAGTGGAACAAGTTGCATTCTATCTGAGAGATTCAACTGGGGAATGGGGGGATAAGGTGAAGGACAGTGCTTTGGACATCGATAGGAAGCAGGGTAAGACTACAATCCCGTGGTCTAAGTTAAAGAGAGCTTTGAGACAGGAGTTCGTTTCGGAGCATGTTCGCAGCAAAACTACGTGATGAATTAAATTATTTTAAGATGACCGGGGACATGATAGTGACGGAGTACTATCATAAGTTCAACGAGAAGGCAAGGTATGCAGAGGATATGGGGCTAAATCAGGAGAAATTAGCACTTCGCTTTGAGAAATGGTTGACTTATCAAATTATGGAGAACCTACCGGCGGGGACTCTTACCGATGTGAAGGGGTCTTATGAGAGAGTTGGATGGGCTGAGAGGTTGGTCGAAATGGCCAAGGAAAATAAAGAGAATGGCTCAGAAAAGAGGAAGGCTGAGAGTGATGGGCGTGTCCAATATAGTTACAAGCGGGGTAACCACAATCAAGCAAGGGCTTTATCTTCTGGGTCGGGCTTTAGTGAAGGATCTTCTTATGGGCGTGGTCATGGTAGAGGTAATAGCAGTAGATGGGGTATCTCGCGTTCAAATTGTGGTGGTGTTGGTCATAAGAGGCATGAGTGTACTAGTGCAGTAGGGAGAGGCTTTCAGAGATAGTCTCAGAGGAGCTTTTCTTAGAGACCAATGCAGAATTATGCTAGCAACTTGTTGAACCATATAGCTTATATGTTTATGATTTGATGATGTCAAGGTGTTTTATATTTTATATACTTGTTGTGTGTAATTGTTTGTCTAAGTGTTTTAGAATCAACTTATTACATGCAAGTAACAAAGAAGATTGTGATGATAGTATGAAGTGCTCAAGCCTCTATTCAAGATCAAACGATATAAAGATTCACTCAAGATTTATATGAAGACGAAGTCCCTATAAAGATTAATCAAGCTTGGATGATGACATAGCCTATACTCAAAGATCTCCTTGAAGATTAGAATAGTATAGGTGATTGTCTCGTAATGATAATCAAGAATGAGTTTCTTGAATTGGTAAAGTTATAGCTTCGCAGCTATAACATTACTAGTAAAAGAGCTCAATGTTATAGCTCTCCTACTATAACATTGAGATGCTGAGTTTATTATACACGACTTATAATGTTTCAAAAATTATTTTGAAAATTATTAACATTTATTTTAAATGTTTTGATAAAAGTATTTATTTAATTAAGCCCGGTTTAGTGCGGAGTTTGGTTTTATGTTGAACGTTGATTAGTGGTCTTGATAGGTCAACTTATGAGTTGGACTATGCTACTAATTAGGGTTTTAACAAAGCCTCTCCTAAAACCTAAATTCTAACCCATATATTGAGCTAGGGTTTGCACGAGTCACGAGGCTTATGAGCCGTGACATCTCGTGTTACCTAGGGTATATTTGGTAAAGATTTTATTCTATAATAATATCTTTACATATCTTATATATCTTACTTAATATATTTTTTTATGATAAAAGATATTCTTGTTTTAGGAAATCTTATCATATCTTAGAATTTATAGTAAAGATAATATTTGAATAGATTATATTATATCTTTTGGAATATTCTTTATTATCTTTTAAGGCTTTTAGGAAAGAGATAATAGAAGATATGATTTGTTAACATATCTCTTTTATTCGGCCAATTAGGGTTTCTCTAAACCGAATTGCCTTGCTCTTTCTTTCCTATAAATACTTTGCTCTTTACAACATTTAAAGTAGAGACCTTAAGCATAAAAAATTGACTTTAATTTTAAAATGCAAACCGTGTGTTTTCAAGCAGAAAAACCGATTTGTTATTTTTGAAAGGTCGTGTGTTTTAAACTCGTATACTCATTTTTATTGTTAACATTATAATATAATAGTGCTTAGTTTATTTCTTACTTCTTCATTAACGTGAACCTTCGTTAGAATCATTAGTGCTTTCTTATTAGCATAAGTTAGTCACTCGAGTATTTAACGGTACTCATTGAGTTACAGCTATAGTTTGTTGTACGAGTTGTGTTAGTAAATTTGTAATCCATAGAAAGGTACTAAATTTATTAATCGAGAATAGTGGACGTAGGTTTCGACTTGTGAAACTGAACCACTTCAAAAACCGTGTGTCTCTTCGTTCTTTCGTTCGTTTGTTTATTTCGTTTACATTCACTAGTTGATTAGTTAAAGTTTAATCAATAAACTTTAAATAATCAATTACATACACATAATCGAAAAAGCTTTCAAAAGTTTTAAATCCTCAATTCACCCCCCCCCCCCCCCTTGAGTATTTTGGATCAATAGACTCTTCAATTGGTATCCGAGCCTCGTGCTCTTGATTACCTAACCGCAAAGAGGCTGATCTATCTTGTTTTTCATTTATCTTATTGTTTTATATTCCGCTGCCTATCACGTGATAAATGATTCCAAATATCTCAAGTGTCCCGTCTTTGATGGAACAAACTAAACTCCTATTTAAGTATGTAACTATTTAAAGATCAGTTAACATTGATATATGATCTGCCATATTGCCAATGGTGCGCAGTTGTTCATGTGACATTATTGAAGACATACGGTTGGAATAATAAGTAATGCTCTAAATGAAGCGTTCATGCTGATTTAGAAATTTTACAACTGTTGGAATATGTGTCCTCCGACAATAATGCGATCACAACTGTTGATCATGATGATCACATGTTTAAATCTCATTTTAAGAATACATGTGGGATGTAATATTTTACAGTCAACTGGTCCACACATATCGGTAATGATTGGCTGACTAGAGTTTGACATTACTGTCGTGCAACGGTGGTGATCAGTTGATCCCCTTAGGTCATAGCTATAGGGAAATGCTCTTAATTGATTATTTAATTAATCGTATACTGATACGAGTTAATTAAATTGCTTAAAATTGACGGATGATTTTGTGAGTATAATTAACGTATCTTATTATATGATTAAATGAGACACGGTCTAAGTAATCGAAATGTTCTATTACTTAGATGAAATTATTGTTTACAGAAACAATTGAAACAGAATGAATAAATTATTATAAATACAGAATGTTGTAGTTTATAATACGGAAATACTTTTGGCACAAGTAATTACGAATTACTAGTCGATTTTGTAAATGACATATTTTATGAGTATGTTGATTTTTAATATGTTAAAAATACATTACATTGTGACATGTCATGTAACATGTTACATGTGACAAAATTGACAAATGACAAAATATAAAATGGACTTTCCATTTTATAAGTGCCGAAAAATTGGAGGGTTTAAGGTGTATATTGTGTTTTTTATTTAAGTGGAAAACACAATGATGAAAACCTAACTTGTAGCATTGCATGCCTATTTTTCTTGGGTAGAAAAACTAGCCCATGCATTGGACATTATATTTCCTCCAACCGGTTTTCACTTGGGTAATAGAGGATTTTTCCTCTACAATTATTCATTCACATCTTTTATATTTTTCTAGTGTAAGAAAAAAATGCTTGCTCTCTACACATCTTATGAGATTTCTAGAAAAATAAAACCTCACAAAATACTCCCTCTTGACCGAAATATTCAAGAGAAAAATACAATTTATTTTGTATCATATTTTAAGTAAAACTAATATTATTACTAGATCAAAATAATATTGGTTATTATGAGTTTTCCTTGGGTATATGCTTTTGGGAGGGATTATATACTTGAATCCTTGTTCTTCCATTTGGAAAGCTCAAGAACTAACAAGAAGGAGATCTTATTGGTGCCCATATGATGACCGAAATTTATATGGTGAGAAAACGATTTCTTCTCTAATTTTATTATTGTTTGCATGCATAAGATTTGTTATTAATTTTATGACTAAATTAATTAGAACATATATGAGTATGTTAAGTAATGAGATATAGATTTCTAACAAGCGGTATCATGAGCACAAGGTTGTTTGCATGCAAATCGGTTATAGTTTTTCCGAGTTATACGATTAACATATAAAACTTGTAAATTTGTGTTATTATGATATATCACGAAATTAATTTATGCATGTTAAAGTTTCTGATCTTAAATGTATTTAGGATATTTTGGTTAAATTTATGGATTTTATTGTTCATTTTATATAATATTGGCATTAAAATGTGATTTTTATGATAAAAATGTCATTTTTGGACGGCAATTTAGCTAAACTTCGAATTTTCCAGTGGTTTTTGGATATGTTTTCACATATATTATTTTTAGTTGATCTGGAAATTTTCATAATTTTTGGAGTTCTTATGCTCGAAAAATGGATTTTTCATGTTAAAAATCGAATTTAAATGAAAAATAGGTTAATATGAGAAATATTTCGAATCTGGTCATAGAAATTTAGTATGTTGTCACATACAATTTTATAAGATGTGTGTAAAATAATGGGCTATAATGAAGTCTTCATGCATGATTTATGGATTTTTGATGAAAAATAGCATAAATAGTGACTTAATTAGTGAATAATTGCTAAAACATACTTCATGACTAAGGAAAAACGTCACATGTTGCATTTTATTATCTTTTTCAGATCTAAAATTGAAAAGTTGATGAATATAATTTTTCTCATGTTTTTATGATTATTATTGATAAATACGATAAACCGCAACATTGTTTTTCCCGATAAATTTCGAAATTTTTAACCTAATTTTTTGAACATTATTAGTGTCATGGTATTTTTCCAGAATGTTCATGAGTTTAAATTTTGAATTTTGAATTTATTTGATTTTTTTTGTGATTTATTTGGAGTTTATAGCATTTTATTGTTATTTTGAGTCCTTTAATGAACAATTTTAGAAATATGAGTTAATTATGGTCAAGTAATTAGTGAAGACTAATTTTAAGTCCTAAGAGGTTAGGGTAATTAACTTGTGCATAAATATGAATTTATGTAAATTTTTGTGATTATAAAACGTTGAATCACGCAAATCCGTAAAAACCGTGTAATATACGATATTGGCTCCTTAAAGGCGATTTAACATAAAATTGGGCATGTTCATACATATTATAATGCTGCATTTTATTTATGATTGTCATAATTTTATTTTATGTAATTTTTGAATTATGTAATTTTACTTAGTATGGCCTTAGTTTTTAATTGGTTTTACCCGAAATGTATGGGAATATCGATTCGGTTGTAATTTATTGTGATCTCGTATCACCGTTTTGTAATTTAATAGATTTATTTTAGTTTAATTACAAATGTATAATAGGAAATTATGTAATTTGTTATGTAATTTAATTATTTCGGAGTTCCTTGAAGACGGTGTCACTCAAGAAGGCGATACATAAAGACGGTGTTACCTCGAGATGCGTGCCACAACCGAAGTTCAAGGGACCAATGGAGTTGGTTTCCGAATATGTAATAGTTAATTAGATTTTCTATTTTAGGAAGGCCATACTAGGATTTAATTTATGCTTTGCATTTTATTTATATGTTGCATGCATCGCTAAATCGCCATAACTAAAACATGCATTGTCATTTTATCGAGTTTATCGACCGTGTCAATTACAATTATCGTAGTTCACCGCTTTAGTTCACTTAAAACGTGATAGATAATAAATTGACATGACCTCTCGCTAAAATAAACAATTGAGAGTTAGCCTTACCAAAGAGTAGAAACCATGAAAACCTATTTCGTGAGGGAGTGCGCTCGGCCACACCGGGGTACAAACCTTGTTACGTAGGGAAAGTGGGTGATAAATGTCTATCCACCGAATTCATGTTGATAAGGGATGTATCGGCCACACCGTGCCCAAGTTGATGTGGATTTGGATCATGGACACATTTATTCGTAATTTGGGTTGAACACAACAAAAGTTTTTGATAAGGGATGTATCGGCCACACCGTGCCCTTGTCGGATGTGTTTTGGGCTAAAGATAAATGTTAATATAATTTTATCGACCAAGAGTTCTAAAAGTAGAATCGATTAAAGAGTTAATCCACTGAGTTATATTGATAAGGGATGTATCGGCCACACCGTGCCCAAATTAATATGAATTTGGATCTTGGAATCATATATCATAGTTGGGTAGAGGTCACTATGTAAATGCTTTACTTGTTATTTACAAGTATTATTATAACGATAAATGTTTTGTTTTCATTATTCCGTTGACGTATTGTTCTATTTCTTTACCACAATTCATATACGATATCATTTCGATTTTTGATTCAAATCTCCATTAAAACATCGTAACTAAAGACAAATTTGAATTTGCTTCTAAAACCTCAAATGAACCATTGCTAAGGATCTCTTGTAAAGAGTATAGATAAAAGTTATTCATTATCAAACAGGTTTTTGATTCTTGACTAACACATCTACTTACAATGAACTGTTTCTAATTTTGGTAACTAGATTTGTTGGAAATCAAAATTGACCAATATATCGCAACCACTTCAATGAAAGTTTTAAAACTAAACTAACGAATGAAGAGCAGTCTTTATGAATTTCAATTTTGCTTCTCAAAGCAAAGACTCATTGAAATTAGTGGGAGCATTCTCTTAAACCGTTAAGAAAAGGATAAGGTTTTAAAGAAGTAAAGATAATAATGGAATTGATACAAGGTAATGTTAAAAGTAAAGTTGTTGAGAATAGCGATACTAAACCTATCAATCCCGACCGATAAAGTTTCCATTGTCTTAAATGTTGGACACTAGAGAGGAAACTACCCCAAATTATTGAAGAATCAACAAGTTAGTTGTGGGACATCTAATGGGATCTTCTTCTTTAAATGTTTATTTGATTGACATAAATCTTGCTAGAACTACATCGTCAATATTAGAAACCAATGGAGATTTTCATCATTGTACTTGATACATAGGATGATTAGAATATGCCGACTAGCAACTATAATGTTGAGAGATAGAGTCATTGTGTAATCAATCTAGTTTTGGGTTTATAGTTGTACTTAATTATGACTATTAAGTGCATAAACTCTAAATAAGAATATAAACTTGTTAAGATACAAAATAGGTTTTCACTTTTGTGACCCTATACACCACGATTTGATGTATAGCTAGCCCATTATCAAAGTGATAATATTCTAAACCAAACTAGAACGATATATCATGAAGATGATGCAAGACTCAAATTGGTAACCCAAGATTAAACCTTAAATTCTGAAATGATTAACGCAAAGAGTTATCGAGTACTCTTGAAACAATTAGATTGTTAATGGTTTATGCGTATCTTGTATTCAAAACAAGATGTCTCGTGCCTTTTGGTTAAAAGGAGATCGAGGTTGTAAATCATTGATCCAAAATAGGTTGATCATTTTCTTTTACCAACGATATAAGTTGACACTAATATGTTCACTTCATAAGGTAAATAGAGAAATCTTTGAAGAAGTTCAAAGAGTTCAAAGAAGCACGATTTAGTCGTGATGGGATTATCAAAGTGAAGACTTTGATATAAGCCAAAGGAAATGTGATATAGTATCACATGTTAATCTCTCTTAGCACACATTATGGAATAATGTGTGTTTGAATAAGAACTCAAACGCCATTCGATATGGTTTGGACTTCAATCAAGTTACTTTGAGTTACTTGATCCTTTTGGGGAATTTATCATTTTTGTCTAAATTATTTTCCACTAAATCATATGAGATATGAAATGGTAATGTACCATATTTGTAAGTTTTCACAAGAAACAAATGCTCATTTTTCCTTTTTTTTTTTTTCAATTATCACGAGTACGACGGGTTTGCGGCTCGTGAAGCTGTCTTTCTAAAATACAAGTTTATTTCTAGAAGACAGAGTGGGAGAAATTATTCAAGAGCCACAAAGAATGTTATGTCGCAAGAAACTGGTCTTTCTGGGCTACATGAGACGTTTTGTATAAGACGTTGTTTCTTTAAAACCCAGGAGGTTAAAGTCATCACTTGTTAAAGGTGATGAATTAGTGTTACTTTTAAAGAAAGTAAAGAGCTAACAACTTACAAAGAAATTGTTTGATTCAAGTTGATTACTTCTGGAAAGTAATGAACATATGACTTACATGAGAGTGTTTAAGTCACATCTAAATACAAGGCTTAGAGCCATGAAAATCCGAAATAAAAAGGCTTGATTAGTGACAAAGGGTTTTGCACTAATAAAGAGAGATTTCAAAGCTTGATTGGTGGCAAAGTGTTTTCACTAGTTGAAATGCTTAAGTCTATTTGGATTTTCTTAGGGATTGTGTTTCATTATTATGAAATACATAGCAAGTGAAATCTAAAACCCACTTCTTCAATTAGAAGGAATGTATTCAATACATGTCTTGAGTTTTGTAGATTCTTGCAATCCTAAGATAATGTGAAACTTAAGAGAGAATCTTAAGTAGGACATCAATGAGTTGGAATCAATGATTTGATCATGTTATAAAACTTTTCTCGATAAGTCGAGAAGTTGTGTTTATACATGGAGTTTAGTGGGAGTTACGGAAATTTTAATTAGTCTTATATGTGGATGACATATTGATCATTGAGAATGATTTAAGACTTTTGGAGTATTATAATACATCTTTAATATCCGGATTTATGAAAATAAATCCACATGATATTAGCGTCAATAAGAAGTCTTATGTTGATAAGATTCATGACTAGTTCAATTAAATTGAACATATTTGATTGAATCCATTTGCTTCCGCTGCCGAATCAATTAAATAGGAAATGATGTATAACACTTCATATACTTTGAGTATGATGAATTATTTTCAAAATCGAAATTAAGTAATCTTTACCAAGTAAGCCATAAAGATTACCCTTAAGTGTTTGCAGAATCATTAAGGAAGTAAAGCAAAGTGTTTATGATGCAATTTTGTGTAAGGGTGTTACACAAGTGACAATTGACAATTGAGATTGCGCATGGTTTCCGTCAAAACCATAATCAAAACACATTAGGATGGTTAAGATACCATTGTGGCTATGTTATTTAAGAAATAGATTTTCTAGAATCGTTCTAGGCAATAAAGAACAATAAGAGATATTTATAACGGAAATTGAGTACACTTGCAATCATGAGATGTGCAAGAGAATAAGTCCCGCACACTGTAAAAACAGTGGGAGCTATTCTTAGGCTAGAGGGCCTATGTCTTGATTGGATCTCGACACGTACTCAGAAAGTTTTGTAATGCAAATGTATACATTACAAAGGAGAACGAGTATGTAGTAAGGTTGAGTAAGGTACAAGAAGTTGATAAAACCTACTAACCAAAGCCTTCTCAAAGGCTTAACATGATGAGTCATGTCATTTCAATTGAATTGAAATGAACAAATACATACAAGATCAAATTAGATTATAGAACATAAAATAGTAATCAGGCATTGACTATTCATATGTGATAATCGCATTTGTCGTTCGAGTTTTACTTTAAAACTCTTTTATTATACTTTGTTACATCCAAACGGGTTGTAGAGACAACATTGAACCCCGTTAAAGTGAACCCGGATTAACATAGTATTAGCCCATAGTCACTTGTATGAGGTGACATCTCGAAGTGACTAGAGTGTGATGCGATTGATGGCAAGTTCAAGTGTCATGGAGTCATATGAGAATGACTAGTCGATCACATAGGCAGACTGTTAGGAACACCTTGTCGGGCCTTATGACCGCTTATAGAGTTCTGGCAAATTTATATAGCCTGGTCGTGGCGAGAGCTACTATAGTTTTCTAATGAGTCGATTCTTTTGACTAAAGACTATTCGCCTAAGATGACACAGTTTCAGATTAACTTTGATTTGTGTTACTACGACTTTCGTAAATGGGGTCAAATGGGCATATTTTGGCTTATGATGGTTGTGGCTAGTCGAAGGGAATGAGTGCGATAGGAATTGTCCATCCCCTTGTCAGGGTTAAAACAATATCTCAAGGCCACTCGAGGAGTAATGAACTGGAAATGCGTGGCCACGCTCGGAAGGTATCCATGGTGGATAATTCCGGTCAATCGCTTATTCTCCGATCGAGGAAACCACTCTCGATATGATCACTTGCAAGTACGACCTGAAAGACACCTTGCATTGAGTGGGAGATAGTAATAGGACAAGAGAATTGGTGACGCACACTTGTCGAGGACAAGTGGGAGATTGTTGGAATATGTGTCCTCCGACAATAATGCGATCACAACTATTGATCATGATGATCACATGTTTAAATCTCATTTTAAGAATACATGTGGGATGTAATATTTTACAGTCAACTGGTCCACACATATCGGTAATGATTGGTGACTAGAGTTTGACATTATTGTCGTGCGACGGTGGTGATCAGTTGATCCCCTTAGGTCATACCTATAGGGAAATGCTCTTAATTGATTATTTAATTAATCGTATACCGATACGAGTTAATTAAATTGCTTAAAATTGACGGATGATTTTGTGAGTATAATTAACGTATCTTATTATATGATTAAATGAGACACGGTCTAAGTAATCGAATTGTTTTATTACTTAGATGAAATTATTGTTTACAGAAACAATTGAAACAGAATGAATAAATTATTATAAATACAGAATGTTGTAGTTTATAATACGGAAATACTTTTGGCACAAGTAATTACGAATTACTAGTCGATTTTGTAAATGACATATTTTATGAGTATGTTGATTTTTAATATGTTAAAAATACATTACATTGTGACATGTCATGTAACATGTTACATGTGACAAAATTGACAAATGACAAAATATAAAACGGACTTTCCATTTTATAAGTGCCGAAAAATTGGAGGGTTTAAGGTGTATATTGTGTTTTTTATTTAAGTGAAAAACACAATGATGAAAACCTAACTTGTAGCATTGCATGCCTATTTTTCTTGGGTAGAAAAACTAGCCCATGCATTGGACATTATACTTCCTCCAACCGGTTTTCACTTGGGTAATAGAGGATGTTTCCTCTACAATTATTCATTCACATCTTTTATATTTTTCTAGTGTAAGAAAAAAATGCTTGCTCTCTACACATCTTATGAGATTTCTAGAGAAATAAAACCTCACAAAATACTCCCTCTTGACCGAAATATTCAAGAGAAAAATACAATTTATTTTGTGTCATATTTTAAGTAAAACTAATATTATTACTAGATCTAAATAATATTGGTTATTATGAGTTTTCCTTGGGTATATGCTTTTGGGAGGGATTCTATACTTGAATCCTTGTTCTTCCATTTGGAAAGCTCAAGAACTAACAAGAAGGAGATCTTATTGGTGCCCATATGATGACCGAAATTTATATGGTGAGGAAACGATTTCTTCTCTAATTTTATTATTGTTTGCATGCATAAAATTTGTTATTAATTTTATGACTAAATTAATTAGAACATATATGAATATGTTAAGTAATGAGATATAGATTTCTAACAACAACTTCATGACGTTGAGTGAGACGGATAGACTATTGTGTTGTGGATCAAATCTTCAATAAAACAATCTTATTGTGAGATTAACCCAGATCATTGTAAATACTTAATCTCTCTCTTAATTAGAAGCTTCCTCCATCTCATAGATATTTTATGTTTCCATTTTTGGGTCGTTCCCATAATGTTGAGCGAGACTATTAGACTCTTGTGTTGTGGAGCAAGTCTTCAATAAAACAATATTATTGTGGGATTAACTCAAATCCTTGTAAATACTTAATCTCTCTCTTAATTAGAAGCATCCTCCGTCTCATAGATATTTTATGTTTCCATTTTTGGGTCATTTCCATGACTACTCATGTTGGCAAGTGGCCTCACATTAATCAAAAAATGTAGAAATGATGTAATTTCAAAAAATACTGTAAATCCCGTTTGCATTTCCTTGTTTTTTTTAAACTCCGGCCCAGAAACAAAAATAACGTACCAGATGGAATAGCGGAGTAATTATGGGTTGGTATTAAAGTTGGCATGTCTCATTCACGAATATAAGTTATATTCGTATCCATAAAATGATTCTTTCGTGCAAAGATGAAGCAAAGAGAACTAGCATTGGTCCGAGTAGACATGATTATTGCCTGAACTCAGAACATATTGTAAATTGATTAAGTACTTGCATCAAATTAATCATAAAATGCTGTTGAATGCTTGCAGTAGCAAATACTCTTCTGAGCTTTGATACTAACTTTCCAAAGTAGTCAAGGTAATTGCATGAAGTCCAGTGTTACTTGAACTTTCTGTGAAATTACACTTGGAGTTTGTTTTTGTGTTAGTATAATGGTAGTACCGTAAAATTGGTTGATTGTATGCCTATGATCCGAATTCTTGCCTCCATCCACACACCATTTATTTTTATGTCTTAGATTCCGTTGGTCACTATTCACTTATAATTTTCACAGTATAGAATATCTGCTATAAGTTGGTTGTCAAATCGTTCTTGCGAAATGTCTCTCATTTAGTTTCTTCTATTAGTCTTTCTGTTAACCTTAACGGTCGACTCATTGGCTGCAAATCGTCTGATGAGCTAAGCACTAATCTATAACTTTGCCGATTTGATTTAAGACAATTATCAATAAAAATCGGGGATTATTGTAGACGGAATTAATGGAAAAGGGAAAGATAGAAGATAAGCAGCAAAAATTGGTGCAGGTCTTAGATCGTGGTACTATATCTCTTTTGCATTTATTTTGAGTTATACTTTGTACATTTATAAGTAGATTATTTATTTGGACATCCAAAGTATAATTGTTAGATGTTCTTATTGCTATTTGCAGAATGTATTGGTTTTTTTGGGTGTGTTTTTATACAATGTTAATTTGTAAGGAATTGTATAATTTGGGCAAGATGACCATAGTATTGAAAATCAATGGAAAAGGCACCTCAGGTATTAGTCCTACTTTGGGATTTAATATTAAACCCATCTCCTGCCAAAAGTATTACCCACTCCTTAATAGATATTTGATTTAAGATTTAGTAGATAGTTGCTCTATCAATAAAATGATAAGATCTTACTTGAGAGGCTAATTTGAACATAATGATGGTTTTATATGAGTAGGGAGGATGAGGATGAGGAAGGTAAGGAGGAGAGGAGGAGGAAAAGGGAAAGAAAAAAAGGGGTAAGATGTGGTAACGAAGGAGAAGGGGAATAAGTATGAGGAGGAAAAGGAGCAAGAGGAGGCAACAAATGAGGAGAATAAGAATAAAGAGGAGGATGATGATGATGATGATGATGATGATGATGATGATGATGATGATGATGATGATGAGGAGGAGGAGGAGGAGGAGGAGGAGGAGGAGGAGGAGGGGGGGGTAAGGGAAGGGAAAAGATGAGGGGTAGCATGTGATGGATTTCTCAGCAGTTTATTTGTTTGTTGTACAATGGTCAGCGACATCGACATAGCTTCAACTTGACGAGGGCGGCGTTGAAGGTGCTGCAGGAGTTGGTCATGAGGTAAAACAGGATAGTGTGAGAGTGTTGAAGGTGCAAAGGGAAGGGGTAGGGCAGATTATTCATTTGATGATATTTATGTAGCTACCATATTTATTTGCTCTCCAGTTTAGACTAATAGTCTAATTCTTAGTTTTGCATTATAATGCTTTGACTTCCTAAAAACATCTAGGATAAAAGTTGCTTTCTCGAGTAGAGATTCCGCTATTTCCACTTACTGTGACAAAATCTCCAGCTTGAATGACGACGGAAATATGGAATCCATAGATACAGAAGCACTGCTCGACATGATGCAAGAATTTGAAATCAATAGAGAGATTTTTTTTAACGGAAGCAACATTCGATGATATCCTAAAAGAAATTATAGGTGAGTCAGACATGGTGTTAGAGAAGCAGGTTGATGGCTTGGGGCTAGAAAGAAATGTGGGACTTATTGAAAATTTTAAAACATTTCCAAATGTCTTGGTTATTGACGCCTTATTGAAATCCGAGTTTTGAGATAATGTTCCACATTAATGATTGTTCATATCAGCACTTTACCAATTTTTAAAATCATACACCATTTTGCACTTTACCAATTTTGTTTTGGTAAGTAGCAGGCATTATGACTACGTCACGCATAGCGCTATGCAACATATAGTAACCCAACATTTTTGTTCCATTTTGACTTAGATATATTACGTCTTGCGTCGTGTTGAGCAGTGTGTAGGGACTTGAATACGTTTACACTTGTGTTGTGGGTTAATAGTACGCTTACCACCGTGAGTTTATATGATAAAGCAACTTAAAGAAGGCTACACTGGAATATTGATTGACTTTGGTGATTATGAGGAATCAGCTTTCTCTATTATAATCCGTTTTCTAAAGGTAAGTTAACTAAAAAATTGCATGAACTTTTGATACTTTCGAAATACGTGACAACCTAATTATTGTAAATTTGAAGAAAATAAATTTTAATTTAATTATTTGGTATTATATTAGAAAGTTACAATAATATTTTTCAAAATTTTTTTGTACTCTGTTACTTTATTTTTTTATAAAAATAAAAGAAATTTAAACTATTTTAGCCTGCTTAACCCGGTGAATTTTCTGTACGATTTAATTATGAATTTAGCTCTGAGCTTTGGTTCAGATTAAGAGTGCGGAAGGGAAAGAAAGGAGGTGGGAGGAAGGGGTGATGTATATATTGGTTTTGTTAATATTCCCTTCTCATTCCTAAGATATTGTAGCCATGTTCTGCACCAACTTAAATATACCAACTTAAATAACATTCTTAAGATGTTGGGTTATTGGGTCTGTTAATGTGTATGTTAAAGCACGTTCTTAAGTAGGATTCTTAAGATTGATCTGCGTTATGTAATCTGTCACGTAACACAACTTAGCTTCTTAATGACCTTGCTTTTTTCTGCCGATTGTTTAGTATTGGATGTCACACGAGACAACGACGACTAAAAATGGTGAAAGACTATGGAAATTTAATTATATGTCAGTTGTGCTATTAGTTGCTCAACCTTTCAATCGCTGGAATGTTGTTTTCTCATTGAGTTTATGATTTTCTTGATAACTCAGTTGTCTTATGTTTTCCGCAAGCCAACGTCACCTGCTAACATCACCACTTTCTTAACTGTGAATTAATGAGTCCACCTCTAACTTAAACCCACAAAGTACACCTGAAAAAGCAAGTTGACGATTTCTTAGATGATCTTTAGATGCCAGCCCCTAAGTCTCATGATCCTTCTGTCCGGTGGTGACTACTGAAATACGGGGTGTATTAGTTGATAAACTGAGTCTGCTAGCATGAAACAATTTATTATTTCACAAACCGCTTTATACAACAATAACAGTGCAAGAATTCCTGGTACCGATTGGTTGTCTGTTATGGCTTATGATCTGGTGGGGTAACTTTGCAAATTCTGTTAGTCAACGACTCTTAAACTTTAATGCTTTTGGTCAAGTTAAATGGTAAATGAGGTTCTTCAGAAGAGAAGAAAACTAAAGATGTTGCTATTCTGTTAATGTATACGAATAAATTAAACGAATTGCACTCGGCTTTATCACAGTTTTAACAAAGAAATGTCATATAAATTGTTTGGCCTAATCGTTTGGACTTAGATTGTGTGACACACATAGATTAATTTGTTTATCTAATTCAAATATCAAATATAATTTTAAACATGTATATATCCGTCTAAAATTTGTAACTTACTGTTGTTGTTAGTCTCAATCAGTTTCCTCATCCCTTGTTTCATTCAGCCTTTCTTGCATTTTACTTGGTGAACTGATAAGGTCATCTCTAGTCTTATTTAACCTATGGGTGTTTGTTCAATATATCGTATGCAAATCAAAGCCAAGAAGGCATCTTGGAAACTTCAGTCATCGTATTCCCTTAAAGTATTAAAAGGCTTACATGTGGTTCAGTTTAGTGATGAGGAGATACAATTGCCTCCTGGTAAGGGCATTTATTTGTCTCCAAAATTGGTTTTCATCAAATAGTCAATCAGAGTATCTGCATATTAATTCCAGCGGTCATTACACACTCCTAAAGATGTTGATACTAGAAGCAATGTCATAAAAATACGATGATTCCTTTTGATCCAAGTACATCGCGAAAAAAACAAATTAACCATCTTCCAAATTAAGAAATTAGGCGATGCATTACCCTCATATGGCATTAATAATTCCGTTTCACCCTTTTTTGGCTCTCAACTGCCACTAATATCTTCTATTTCTTCTTCTCCTCCTTCCCCCTTGTTTTGAGCTCTATTACCCCGATAATATTTACCCCCATCCTAAGCAAGCACTTATGAAGTATGGATTGATTTTATTTATATAGTTTTTCTTCGACCTCCTAGTCCACTGGTCCTATCCCAAAACCATGGATTCCTGGTAATAAACCATGTTGTACTTATTGTTCCATACTGTAGCAGTAATGTTTTAGCCTTTTGGTAACCAAAATCACTGTGAGATGCTCTATAATTATTGTATTTTCTTTGAAGGGTACTTTTGACTCATTTTTTAGTTGTCACAAATACCTACAACCTGTCAGGCTTATAGATTATGGCATCTAGCCCAATTTTTATCAAAATTCCATGGACATGTTAATATCTTGGCATTGTTGTCGACTAAATAATTTTTTATTTCTTTCCAGTTCTGTCATCTGTTTCAGGTCTTCAGAGTTGTTGTACCAGATATTAAGGAAGGTTAGTCAATTCTCATCTTTTCTTTTTTGTCTCCGGGGTTTATTAGACATTTTTTCGTGAAGTCTTATTGCTCAAAAGCCGAATGTTCCACACTTTAACCCATAATAGGTGTTCATTAATGGAATTATTATGCTGCAGGTCAGATCATGGTCATGGCCTGCGTTATATTGGCTGACTTGCTTGTCCTACAACATTGTGGCACTCACAAGGTGGCCTTGTTGCTTTCCCCGTCGTCTTACTTTAGTTATTTTCGATATTTGTAATTGGCCTTTAAAACATAAACCATTGGAATCTCAAAATATTACATGCACTTTCTCCCCACTATATTGCCAAATACTTCAAGGAAACGGGGAAAGATAGCTGGATTTCTCTTGGTGGTAGACTTATTTGCATAACAGGTGCGTAAACCTTCATTTCTATTCTTTCTTTCTCAAACTGTCGCCGTAGAACCTGTAGTTATCACTACAAGAAAACACGATAAAGGCGACAGACATACTACAGTCGCCAAATTGGCGACAGGAAAAAAAAAACGGGCGACCACTATCCGTCGCCAATTTGGCGACTATACCTTTTTATCCAAAAATCCGTATAAAATCCACGGGCGACGCAATATTATCCAAATTGGCGACCGAAATCAGTCGCCAATTTTGGCGACCAAAACCCGTCGCCAATTTGGCGACCAAAAACGGTCGCCAACCCTCTGTTTATTTTTTTTTCGCCAATTTCTTCACCCCGTCCCCTTCATTCACTTCAATCAACTTAAAAAAAAAAAAAACGCCCCAGTTTGTCGAACGATCCGACGCCACCACCAACTACAACCACCGGACGCCACCACTCGCTGCCGCCATCCGCACACTACATCCCTACCGACCCTTTGTTTATAATAAAGGTTTGTTTTCGACTCAAATCGATTTAATTACTTCAATCCTTCATATTTTGTTTAAGTTGTGATGTTTATTTAGTATCTAGTTGTAATTTATACATTAGTGATGCTTATGATTGTATGTAGTTGTAATTTAATTAGCATTTTTGTTAATTAATTTGAGTTAGGGTTAGAAATTGGGGTTTTTGTTAAATTAGTAATGTGATTTGATTAGGGGATTGTATAAGGTAGTATAGTTTTATGAAGGTAGAAATTGGGGTTTTTGTTAAATTAGTAATGTGATTTGATTAGTGATGCTTAGTTTTAGTAATATTGAAGTAGTATTGTTGAAGGTAGTATAGTTTTATGAAGGTAGTATAATGTTAGGATTGTATAAATTTGCCTTATAATTAACCAAATTAAGTTAGAATGATTTAATTAGCATTTTTGTTAATTAATTTGAGTTAGGGTTAGAAATTAGCATTTTTGACAACTTGTATAATTAACCAAATTAATTAAGTTAGAATGATTTAATTAGCATTTTTAAAAAATTAATTAGCATTTTTCTTGAATGGAATGAGCATGATGTATAAATTTGTTAAATTAGTAATGTCATTTGATTAGGGGATTGTATAAATTTGCCTTATAATTTTGACAACTTGTTTAATATATAACGACCTAGTACCCGTTCAAGAATTACTCATTAGGAGCAATTCTTGAATAGTCCCCATTTTGGGACTGTCTTTGTACGTTTCAAGTCACTTAGGTAGTAAACACATAGTTGTGATTTTATTAATGAGAAAAGAATTTGGTTGCAAATTTCTCCAATGTTCTCTGAATACATATGTGGAATATGTATCTTTTCCACATTGTGTATTTGGAGAACTAAGGGGAATTGTCGCTTAATTTTTTTCTCATTAATAATTCACAAATGTGTGTTTGCTAGTGACTTGAAACGTACATTGATGGGTTTAGGTTGGAGTGATAAGGACCCAATTGAAATCTTGAAATTAGCATAAAATGGAGGATGAGATAACCATTGCTTTTTTTGTTGAAATTAAATATTATTATTTAAAATGGTTAGTTTGCTATATATTGCTTATAGATTAAAATGAAGAGATCTGAACGTAGCTGGATGTACGAAGAAAGAGTAGATAAGAAGAAACGTCCTATCGCTAGATTTGTAAAGGGAGTTCGTGGATTTATTGAATTTGCTAGATGTCAAGATTCATATGATTTGGAACAACATAAACTTAGGTGTCCTTGTACTAAATGTAAAAACTTAAAATATTTATTTGACATTGAAGTAGAAGAGCATCTTGTTACAAATGGTTTTTTTCCAAACTACTACAATTGGATCTCCCATGGAGAAAAATATTATCCCGAAGAACCTCAAATCCAACAAAATGAGAACCCATATAGAGAAATGGTACTTGATGCCTTTCAGTCTAATGATTTCATTAATGACGACCGTGTACCAATGATTGATGAAGAACAACCAAACCCAAGAGCAAAAGCCTTTTTTGACATGCTAAGTGCTTCCGAAAAAACCTTATATGAGGGGAGTAGAATGACATTGTTACAAGTTGCATCCAGGATAGTTTCTTTAAAATGTGAGTATAATATGCCATTTAAAGCCGTTGATAGTATTGCTACGTTGGTTGAGGATGTTATACCCGATAATAATGTTATGACCCGAAATTTCTATAATACCAAGAAAGTGGTCAAAGGTCTTCAACTTCCACATGAAAAGATTGATGCATGTCCTAAAGGATGTATGCTTTTTTGGAAAGATGATGCTTTGCTTGACAAATGTAAGAAATGTCAAAGGGATAGATATGAGACAAGTGAAGGAAATATTGTTTTGAAGGGGAAGAAGGGTAATAAAAGGAGTGGAAAGAGAAAGAAACCAATATCAAAAAACACATTAATTTATTTTCCATTAGCTCCTAGACTTCAAAGAATGTATGCCACGAAAAATCTTGCCAACCAAATGAGATGGCACAAAGAAAATCCTCGTACACCAGGAAAGATGTGTCATCCGAGTGACGGGGAGGAGTGGAAGCGTTTTGATAGGTTATATCCCGATTTTGCCGAGGAACCTCGCAATGTGAGACTTGGCTTGTGTACGGATGGGTTTGACCCTTTTGGTCAGTTTGGTAGAAACTACTCCTGTTGGCCCGTAATGACCACGCCGTACAACTTACCTCCTTGGCTTTGTCTGAAAAGACAATTTATTTTCCTCTCTTTACTTATTCCCGGTCCCCGATAACCCAAAAACCATCTGGATGTTTATTTACAACCGTTGGTGGAGGAACTGAAGTATTTGTGGGAAGTTGGTGTAGAAACATTTGATGTGTCGAAGAAGCAAAATTTCCAACTAAGAGCTTCATTGTTATGGACTATAAATGATTTTCCCGCATATGGTATGCTATCGGGATGGGCAACCGGGGGCGAAAGGCATGTCCTTATTGCATGGATAGGAGTAAAGCATTTTATCTTCCTAATTCCAAAAAAATTAGTTGGTTTGATTGTCATAGATGTTTCTTACCGGATGGACATATTCATAGAGAGAACAAGAAATCTTTCTTAAAAGGTAAGGAGGTGCGTGACAATGCTCCGGTTCGACTCCAAGGGGATGAGATATGGGAGGTCATACGTGATTTGCCAACAACTGTCGATGGGACCAAGAAGAGTTTAAAGAGTTGAAAAAGAAAAAAAATGGTTGGTTTAAAAGAAGTATTTTTTGGGAGCTTCCCTACTGGAAAACAATGTTGATCAGACACAATTTGGATGTGATGCACATAGAGAAGAACTTCTTTGAGTTACTTATTCATACGATTATGGATGTAAAAGGAAAGACACGTGATGATATTAATTCAAGAATAGAATTGAAGAAATTTTGTGATCGTCCTAAACTTCATATCCGTAGAACCTGTAGTTAATATTGTCATGGAATTTGCCCTTCATAATTTCATATCAGTGTGGGAGTTATTCTGTCCTTATAAAGACTGCCCACTCCTCCTAAGGGAACAACATTGGGACATTAAATGGTGGTGCACGTCCTTAACAACTATTATTCGTGTACACATTATTGATGGATATTATTTTTCCTGTGCTAGGAACAAATACAATTTTAGATATCCTTTCTTAACAAGCTGGCCAGTGTTAATCCTTTGGCAGGTGAATTTCTCGCCTATGAGTTTATACTTTATAGACTATTCTATTATGACTCTGCATTTTTCTTCTCAAGCTAAATTATGATGGATACTTTAGGTTTTGGCATTTCTTCTATACTACACTTTTGCTGTGTTTTTGCTTTTTGATACATTAATGTTTCTGAATATTCATCGTTTCTTTTGTATTATTTCTTTTAATTTTCAGCAATGAAATTTTGGAAAAATTAAAAGTGGATGTTGAAGGGATAAATGGTGTAAGGTGCTCTTGGGTATTGACAGGAGACTAGGCGACCATATTTAGATTCATGGTTGTTAACTGTTAAGTTTCCCTTTAAACATTTTGAAGGTGAAAACTTAAGCATAACGGAAGTAAAGCAGCGATAACATGCCATTTTAGGCTTTTGTGTGTTGTGTTTTTAGGAGCGTACCATCATTTGAAAGAGACTTTTATTCGATGTATTTTTTTGTATAAGATACATCGGGCAATTCAGATTTTCATTGTATAGTTCAGTGCTTATAGGCAGCGTTAAGATCGTTTTAAAGTCAATAATATAAGGCCGTAACATTCTAATAATAAGTAGCGTTAAGATCATTTATTTTTAGAATATTATATCTATATGGTTCGCTTAGGTGGAGACAAAGGATGAACCAAATTTCACGCGGCGATTTAGTCGGAGGATATAGGGCTATGGATATGGGCCATCTGCGCGCCAGGCCGATTCGTGGACGTGGAGCGGTCGGAAAGCCACGCTCGACGGTGTAATAAATTCTTTCGACCGGATCGATTTAGATCGGTTGGTTTCGTCTCAGTAAAGGTCTCGAAACGATGCAGGGATGTTCGGAGTCGCCACCAAGAAATTATGGGATGCCTGGAAACCATTCGAGTCCACTTTATACCTAGGTCAACCAAGGCAAAAAGCGGTGCTTGACATAGGTACTAAAGATAAGGCATCGTCCCTCTTTAGCATCGTATCGCTATAATGACTCTCGTTCGCCCTGGATAAGGTCGTCCACTATCCAAAGTTTCTAAGTAAGAGGTGAGGGCACGTATTGGGAAGCCCTTTAATCGGACACCTAATCCCGCCCGCGGTAGCGGCCTCTACTGATCGATTGATAAAACGGTTTAAATGCATGAATGCGCATCCACAAGTTTAAACCTAACATGCCAAAAGTTTCTAAGTCGATTGTTTATCCAAGTATCAAGTAATTGATGTCAAGTTGGATTTAATATTGTTTTGCATGTAAGACGGAAATTAAGCACCCATTTATTGAGTTGGGTTTATGGTGCATAACATGATCCATTTATCTTAGAAAAGTGTTTTGTAAAATGGGAACTCATCAACCTGATCCGTCCTATATTCGGGTTAGTCGAAGTCGGGATCGTCCTACACGAGGGCTGGAAACAAAACAGGAGCAGCACCAGGCGGCCTATTGAGACGCGAGCCATGGGGCGATGCAAGGGAGCCTGTCCTGGTTTGAAAACTAGAAAACAGATAGCCTGTTTAGGAGCGAGTCAGACAACGACCTAAAGGGGTGCCTCCTGGTTGTTTAAAAGGCTTATGAAATTGTTTGTGAAATTTTTTTGTAACAGGGTGTCAAAACCCGTTTTGTTGGTAAGATCGTTAAGACCATTTTGTGCTAATATGAGGAATGGACTCGAAATAATTATCATTATGTTGATAATATTCGATGTCGGGTTCAGTTTTGCAAGCTTGACATGAATAGTTTTGTGAAAAAAGATGTGAAAATGTTTGATATGAACTAATTATGTTAAGTTCATTGCTTTGTAATTAGTCAAAGTTCATCATCGTACTCGGGCTAAACTGACATGGTATGTGGAACCAAGGATTATTATGCATGTATGACTAATATGGGTTTTTGCAAATGTAAAAAAATTAATAGAAAAGGCTTTAAAATACTCTTTAAAATGTAATTAACCAAATATTATCACCGAAACACGGATTAAACCGTCATGGTTTAAGGAACCAAGGATGAATGTAGTTTATGATTAAAAATGCTTGTTGTAAAAATCTTTTGAAGTATTTGATATGGTAAAAACCGATTACAAATAAGAAATGAAAATAGAGGAAAGATGAATGCAAACACATTTGAGTTCTGACCTGTGGTGCCAGAAGAGGCGCGAGCCACCTAGTTATGACTAGGGGCTTCTACTTCAGGTCAAAACTCAGTTTTGGCTCAATCAATCCGTATTTTGGATCATGTTATGCATGTTTTATCTTGTTAAAGTAAAAAAAAACATAAAAGAAGAGGATTAATGCACCCTCATACTTACATGCTAGGTTCCTTGACGAAAAATCGACAAAGTGTAAAAACCTGTGCATCGGAGAACTCGATTTAAAACCGTTTTTGTAAAGTATGGAGTGTTGCTTTGCTTTAGTGATGGTGTAGTTGGTTGAAGTGGTTAGTCAAGTGATTTAATGCACGATGACAGTACCAAACAATGTGTATGGCTCGTATTCTCAATCGGTAGGTCGAAAATACGCGTCGTTTGTTGAGTCGGGAAGTCGAGGTCTAGAATTTTAAGAGAGAAAAGAGGGGGCGGACGCTCACGTGCCTTCAAACGGTGGAATTTGAGGGGTATTTATAGAGGATTGTGTGGTTGTGTGCGTTTTGGGCGACGTGGCCACATGGGCTGCTTGAAGAGGCGCGAGCATGTCCGTGGGTCTTCAAGTTGTCTTGTCACTCTCACGCATTTCGATTTGTGGTTTGTTCTATCCTAGGTTTTGTAGGACATGATTGTTGTACTTTACCATTAAGTATACCGTGTATACTTAGCATGGAAGGTTTGTGATTTTTGTTTTTTTGTGTTTGACTCGGTTTGACCCGTAGTTGGAGTCGGGATTTGAATTTTGAGTCGGTTTTTAGTCCGCTGTCGGTTTTGACTCCAGTTAATGTCATTGCAACCCCGTCGTCGTGCATAAAACACTCCAGGTACTTTTGAAATGTTTTGAAAATGTTTTGTTTTTAAAATAATTTTGGAGTTTTTCGACGCGTAGTTTATATAAAGTTTCGATCAAACGTAGTGATTCTTAAGTATGTTGTAGTCCAATAATCATCGGGTGTTTGTTGGGGATTCAACAAATACTAGGTATCTACAGAGCCCCCACTTTGACTGAGGCTTGGACAGCGCAAAAATCAAAGTACAGCCCCTTGAGACCGAAACGACGTCGAGGCGGCTCATAAGGATTTGGCCAAGGATCTGTCGTCGGGAAGGGCGACGCCGAGGCGACTCGGGGATTCGAGTCAAGGACCTGCCGTCGGGAACAGTTTAGATTCTGTCGACTGCCAGTGCGGGTCGTTTAAAGTCTGTTAGACTACGTATAAAGGCTCGCAATCCATAGGAAGGAGTATACATAAGGCATCTTCGGGATATGTCCTTGGATTGCTTCTTATTCGCGCGTAAAGGCTCGCCAGCCGTCGAGGGTTGAGTAATCAACTGCGGAAAATTGGCTGATTTATCAGGCATATTTTAAGAGGTTGGTGCGTAGGGACTGTCTAGTCGTTAAGGGTGCGTAGAGGCTCGCCAGCTGTTGACGGTGCGTAGAGGCTCGCCAGCTGTTGAGGGTCGAGTAATCGACTGTGAGAATAGCCGGATTTATCGGGCTTATTTCAAGAGGTTGCTTGTTGTTAGTGGACTCTGTGGGGAGGTCTCCGGGGGTTCCGTTGAGGGATTTTGATGTTTCTGAGGGATGTTTGCGGTGCCGGGGAGAGATAGGCTTTTCGTAGTTTGATCCTGGCTCTTGTGGATGGCGGCCTATGTTATTGCCATTCGTAATTTTGAAGAGAACGGTTTTTATTGGCCTCGCTCGGAGTTTGTGAAAATAGAGAATTGGAATTTCATCGTTTGCTACTTTGTTTGGAAGATAACAGTTTTTAGTTTCGTTATCCTGCAGTTTCAAATTTGTGAGAAATAGCGAGTTTGAATTTCGCTTGTTTTTTTTTTTTTTGTGAAGAAAATAACGGTTTTTAATTCCGTTGTCTGAAATTCTTGAGAAATTGCGAGTTTGAATTTCGCTATTTTGTTTTTTCTGGTGAAGAAAATGACGGTTTTTAGTTCCGTCGTTTGAAATTTTTGAGAAATAACGAGTTTGAATTTTGCTATTTTATTTTTTTTGTGAAGAAAATTACGGTTTTTAATTCTGTCATTTGAAACTGTGAGAAATAGCGAGTTTGAATTTCGCTATTTTGTTTTTTTGTGAAGAAAATGATAGATTTTAATTCCGTCGTCTGAAATTTTGAGAAATAACGAGTTTGAATTTCACTATTTTTTTTTTTTTTAAATTGACGCTTTTTAATTCCATCGTATGAAATTGTGAGAAATAGCGAATTGTGTGAATATGGGCCAAAGCCCAAAATTTCGCCATTTTGCTGGGATCACCTCAAAGAGGCACGAGCCTTTGTGTGATGTAAGGAGCCTCTCCATATTTTCTTAGAAAAAATAACCACGATGACTCGAAGTTAAAATTAAATTTTTTTTTTTTTTTGCAAAATGAATTTTTAAAATTCCGCAACAAAACGTCACGCTTGGAATTGTTTTGAAATTTCGAGAAATTAATTCGTGTTTAAATTAAATCGCATTGAATTTTTCCAATGTTGATTTGCAACTTGAAAATTAAAACTCAAACCGCCATGGATGAATTACAAAAATATTTTTGTGAGTGTGTTCATTTTGATTTTTGCGAGATCAAGACTCGAATTTGCAAAAGTGAATTGATGCCATGTTATCCATTTTGCGGAAATGCGAAAAATTTTCGAAATTTTCGACTAACATGGAAACGATCCATCGCGGATCGGGGCGACTAGTCCTTCTCCCCTAAAAAAAGAATAGAAAAACTCGTATGTTTAAAGCTGCGTTGTGAAAACCGTGTCGAATTCACAAAAATTTCCGGGTAAGCCTAAAGAGGCGCAAACCTTGAGGCGAGAAAAGCAAGGTGTCAGAAAGAAACCCAACTTGACAAGGACAAGTCAAGGTGCGGGTTTTTAGAAGCAGCCCAAAGAGGCGCGAGCTCCTAGGCGATGCAAGGGACCTCCCCCTTTTTTCGGAAAAAAGGTGATGATTGTTTTGTATAAATAGGGATGTTTGTGCTTCATTGTTTCATCATCTAAAATACGAAAAACATCTCTACGAAAATCTTATCTTCTTCTTCCACAAAAATAGTTCATGGATACTTTAGAAAATAGGTTGCAACATTGGTGTCGAGACTTATCACCTCCCGAGAAGTATCAACTCATTGTAATAGGAGTTGGCCAGTTGTTGGTGCTTCGTTAAGTCAAGGTGCAATCCTCGTTCCTTGTTGCTTGCTCTCGTTTTTGAGATTCAAAACAACATGTTTTTGTTTTTCCGAAAGGTGAAATTTGCCCCCTTACCGAAGAAGTGGGCGCTATTGGGGGGTGGCCGAGTTGTACTCTGGTGCTTCCTCCAACTCGGTTGTGTTATAAGGAGAAGTTTCGTTCTATGTTGGGCTTGTCGACGAGCCAAGTGAACTTCCTCCTTGCTCCTCATGGCATTGATATGTTGGCTCTTATCAACATCTTCTCAAACCGCTTGGATGTCAATATATCGGAGGTGGCTAGGAGAAGGGCTCTTGCCTTTTGCCTAGTGCATGATTACCTCCTTGTTGATGCTTTGAAGAAGGAGGGTTCAAGATGGTATGGTAGCATGACACTTGTTCATGTCGTCGAGCAGATGGAGCATGGGTGGGATCCATCGTGGTTGGTGCTTCGTGATATTGTCCAAGATTTGGACAAGAAGGGTTCTTGTGGAGAAGCCCCTTCGTTAGGTGTTGAGATCGTCACATCTAAGCACCGCTCGATTTAACTTTGAAAATTTTCTTAAATCTAAGCTGTCATTTTATTCATTTTGAAAATTTTACGTTCGAGGACGAACTTTATTTCTAAGGAGGGTGGAATGTAATACCACTCGAATTTAAACTGGTTCTGTTTTGCTAAACTCGAACTTCGGAGACGAAGTTCTTTTTAAGGGGGAAAGATTATAATACGCCATATTTTATCTAAATATTTATTATCCTATTTAATTAACTTTTATAAGTAAAATTTACTTTTGCAACATATATTTTTATTAAGACGACTAAGCTTCTCTCTTTTGTTTTTGGTTGTCACAATTACCAACCTTAAATATTTACCAAATCTTTTTGCTGTTTTCTCTCTGCCAAAACTATCATCTTACCACTTTGGGTTTCCATCATTATAAATAAATTGGGGGGGAAAACAACAACAAAGCAAACTCCCAAATGAAACTCAAATTCTATTGATCCCTTTTCCATCGTATCCACTTTTGTGCATGGTAGAGAGGGGATGACCCTTCTTCTTGTCTAGGCAAGAAGAGGAATTCCGCGATCCTCCAGTGTTTCTAACACCATAGGGAGTATACTCTTGACGAAAGCATTTAACGATTCAGGACAAAGGTACCCTAGCTTGACACAACTTGGAGGTGATTTATTGGTATCCTTCTAGGCTTAGTAGTTTGAAGAAACCGTATATATAATAGAATGTGTACCCTTGAATTGCTTCCCCTTTAGATAATTTCCGCCACTTAGATGAGGAAAGTGGCTATTCATTTTTGTAAATGCATCCATTACTTGTTTTGTGTGCTTTAATGCTTGGATGTATCGCCATTTTGGCAAGCCCCACCTTGCCTTGCAAGAAGGCATCCTACCTCATGGTTGTCTTGTTGTGAGTTGAAGGGGCGGAGTGAGACCCGCTAATTGTCTCATATCGGTTATATTATTAGGATAGTTTAAATAAAGGTCTAGTTCTAGTCACTTCTTTACTCGGGACGAGTAAAGGTTCGGTTTGGGGATATTTGATGTGACTATTATTGGCGCACATTTAGTCCCCTAATTGAGCCTATTTTGTATACTATTATAACATTTCATGGCCATTTTATCCGTTAAAACCTTCATATTTGCTTTTCTAGTGCATTTCATATGTTTTGTAGAAAAGGAGATAAATGAGGCAGAATTTCCCCCCTCTTCCGTGCTTATTTGGAAGATTTTTGACGATATTGGATGGACTAGTATGAAGAGGAGGCAAGAACGAGTGCCAACAACACAAGAATAAGGGGTATGCAAGAGGAGGAAAAGCAAGGAAGCCATTACATGAAGAAATTGCTCGGAACCCAACCCAAGAGTTGCTCCTTTGGCTCTGAAAGTATACTAGATGAAACGGCGTCGAAAAATCATGTGGTGTAGGCTTTTGAATCACTCCAATAGGAGTCCGGATGAGAAAATGACGTCCGTTTTACAATCCGAGTTCAAACAGAGAAGCTGTCCGCCAATCCGCTCGTCCCCAGACCCAAGACGCTCGTCCCCAGACCCAAGACGCTCGTATTCCCTTCCTATTATCCGAGTGTCCCGATGCCAAGACGCCCATCTTGAGGCCTGATGATCCGAGCGTCCCGACCCACAATCCGCTCGGATTCTTCTCCAGAACCAACCGTCCCTCAGCCAAGACGCTCGGGACGAGCGTACTCCATGAAGACTACCAGAACGGATATGCGCATCTCCTTGGAGAGGAGCACTTCCTCAACTTTTCACTTAGCAATGCTATTTACTAATCTACCCTTACTTAACCTAATGATGTACTACTATATATACTCCATTTGTAATAATCAAAGAACCAAGCCCTCTTATGGAGTCAAGTTCTCTTAGATTAGATTAAACCTTCATTAGGAGTAGATTAGAATAGATTACTCTTTAATCGTTTCACAAATTACACATTAATCTTTCCTTAATTATTGTTCAACTTTATTATTGAGTAATTCAAGTTTATTATTGGGTAATTGAAGATTATTGGGTTATTATTGGAGAATTGACAACTCTTCATCAATCAATCAAGTTCTCTTCTTTTATTCTTTGCTTTATTATTTGGAATCATCTTCATAGGTATAATCTCTTTTACTCTTGCTTTAATTATTGTTAATATTTCTTACTTGTTCATCATGTTTGGCTTTGTTAGTATGATTGACAACCTTATTAACATGTTAAACTTGATCATGAGTGAGTAGTTTTTTTAGCTAGGATTAATGGGTAATTAAGGGAAACCAACATGGGGATTGATTCATGCTTAATCTAATATGTTCACATAATTTATTTGCTTGCTTGTTATGATTTCAACTTATGCACATGTTATGTTTGATAAAATGCGAGCCTATGAATCCTTGCATTTTTTACCCATCACTTATCTTTTCAATGAGACTTGTAAGACATAAACCAACTCGAGCCTCATTAGACCATGCATAATGTTGAATAGGAAGGACTAAGTCGACTTGTAGGTGTTGTACAATCTAATCGATTCGGCTCCGGGACCCAAACCTTCTTAGGGATTGTAAGATTTACACCAACTCGATCTCATCACAATAATAAGTGCTTGCTATTTAATTGAGAACATGTTTGTATGATCAACTCCCATGAACCCCATATGACCCCATGACATCCTAGTATCCCTTTATTATTTGTCTACACCTTTATTTGCTTGTTTTACTTTGTTGCTTGCATTAGTTTAGAACACAACTACAAACCCAAATCAATTGTGACACTAGCATAAATTGAGATGGATAGAATTAGAACCAAAGCACACCGTCCCATGGATCGACCTCGACTTAGCCACTAACTAGTTGTTTGTTGTGAAATATAAATGTGTTCATTGGGAGACACGACGACACTCTTGTCAGTGGTGTAACCGCGGTGCGTTGTTGTGGGCACCTTGCTATTGCGGTTGGATGGTTTGTTGATTTGGCGTAGAGGAGATTAGGATTGACCATGCAAGCTCGGAGTTGTAGAAGTATTTTATTTATGTGCGCGCAATTTGTTGCTGGCACATATGTTTTTAGAGCTACTTGGTCATTTGTTAGGATGGAGTAATAAGGTCCGTTAGTCTTCTTTAGTTACTCTTATCTTTTGTTGGCCTTGTGTGATTGTGTTTTATGGAATATGCTAATGGCCAAGTGTGGGGAGGAGGTATGGTGTGTGGATTGATCTATTCCGCGCGGTGTTGAGGATTGATATGTCTATTGAGTCGTGTGACTAAGGTTTGTTCTCCCTTTCCCTTTATTATGTCCTTGCAACGTTGAGGAGAATGTTTCATTCAAGTGTGGAGAGGGAGAATCGTTCCGATTTGTACACCTTTGTAATTGTGTGGTGTGTTTATTTTAGTTATTTATTTCCGTTCAAAGAAAAAGAAAAAACAAAGTATCTCGGTTAGGTGAAAACCCGAAAGGGCGCCTAGGCAAGATTGGGATGTGCCCGAGGACGGAGTGAAAAGCCGAAAGGGCGCTCCGGGTAAAATGAAGAATCGAGTTGTGTGCCACTGAGAGTAGAGTGAGTTTAAAAAAAATGATGAGCTAGAATGAAAACCCGCAAGGGCGGGAGCTCTAGGCAAAATGAGAGATTTAGGTAAGAGAAAAAAATTCTTCCGATGCTATTTTATCTCTCGTTGTTATGTTGAAGACCGTCTAGTAAGAGTTTCATTAAGTCTTGTTAGCTTCCTTATGCTTATGTGGATCGGTGTTGGTATGAGCTTCCATATATTCTTTGAGTTTACTCGAGGAAGAGTAAAGATCTAAGTGTGGGAAAGTTGATATGACGGGTTTTGTATATTATAGGATGGTTGATTAAGTGATTTTGGAGGAGCTAAATGTGTTATTTTATGCGGCATAGTGTGTGTTCAAGTTAAGCACTTGTTTCGTGCATATTATGTGTAATTTTACCGAGTTATCCGTGTATGGATGATCCAGGTAGGAACCGGGTTTGGATCTTGGAAGTTTGATGAAGTCAGAGACCCGACTTGAAAGCTAGAGGCTTGTTTTGACAAGAAGAAAAAGATACAAGCAGTGAAAGAGACTAGCCTAGCAAGCCAAGCAAGCGGCACAGATGGGTAGCCAGGCAACCCAGGCGAGCCGACATAGGAGGCCAGAATGTGATTAAGAAGCAGCACAGTAGCCAGGCTAGGGAGGCTAGCCACCTGGCGGGTCGCCTGTCAGGGATGACGGGTCGCCAAGTGTTGAACCGTGATTTACCTAATTTCGTTGCTTTGTTTTAGGAAGTTATTATACATAAGACTTTTTGTTATTATTATTATTTTTCGATCATTATCATTACTATCATCAGACAATACTCAAGAACCTTAATTCATCTTTTGCTTAGAAAATTATGGGGAATTAATCCTCCTTTCTTGGATCAACAATTGAAGCTATCAATTAATTAAATTGTGAGATTGTTCTTTCTTTCTTTATTTCTCAAGTATTGTTTATGTCTCTTGTTCTTATTTTATGATTATTGTTCCTCTTGCTAATCTGATCAATTGGTACTTGTTTACATTAATCTATTGCAAGTTTAGAAATTGAATCCGTAATTGTTCAATTAATCTAGACTAAAGTAGCAAACTTTACCCTAATAATTTGTATGCGTTTCATGTTATTAGGACGAAGTAGAGACTAAACATATAATTTGAATCGTTAACCGCGTGTGTTAAAGATCGTTACTTTATTTCTTCCTTGGATTGTTAATGCTGCTGTTGGATTAAATCTAGACATGTGGATTAGATTGTTCAATAATTAGGGTCTTCTAATATCGCGTTTCAAGTTAGTTGACTATACTTAAGAGGAAGAAGGAAACTTGTATTTCCACAATAGAGTACTTGAGAGTAATTGAATTAAAGACAATCGAAGACCAATTAGTTTGTTGATAGTGGATGTTTGTTGACCCAAGACCTTTTAATCATCTGGATTAATCTTATTTGCATATTGCTTTGTCTTATTAGTTCATTAGTTATAATCAATCAACCAAACCCCCCCTTCTATTGTTATTTGTACTCTATATTATTACACAATTAATTACATCGCCTTCTCTGTGGATCGATCCTTATTACCATATATTATATTTAGTTTAAGGTCATAAATGTTATAAATATTATCTTTGGGAGCATACGACTTCAGCTCATTACACTGCACGTGATGTATAAGGTCAAGTTATGATTGGCTTCGAAGGGAGGGATATCTTCGTTGAAGAAGTTGATTGGGTTATTCAGGTGAGGGAAATCCATGGTCATATGGGATATCACTTCTTCGGGTGAAGAGGTGGAAGGCACTGTCAGCTTCCCCAAGGCTTGAAGCAAAGCCTACTGATGCTCGAAGAATGTGGCGATTAGTTGCCAAATAGATATTTCGGCCTTGGCCTTCTAGAGTTGCTTGAGAATTGAGTTCTCAGGAACTCTAGGTTGAACGTCAACGTCTGGGACGATTTGGTAAATGTTTGTTAGAGGATTGTTTGTTGTGTTGTTTAGGCTCTGGTAAGGGCGTCCAGATCGAGTAAGGTGATCAATCTCTTTGGCTCGTTTGCCCTTTCCCGAGACAATGTAGACATCCTCTACGTCGTCTCTCCAGATACCGTTGATTTCAGGGTCGCGAGGGTACCTTGAAGGGGTATTCATCGGAGGATATTTTTTGTGAGGAAAACTTTTTTGTGGGTAGTTTTTGTGAAGGTGATTATAGGGAGACTGATTATTGTGGGGTTGATTATGATGGGGATGATTATTGTGGTTTATGTGGTGATGTGCATGCCAGAATGGTTGCAGGAGTAGTCCCTTCTGGAATTGGGAGTTTTGGCTATTTGAAGGACCTTCCCTTAGCTTGGGCGTGGTGCAAGTGTTGGTGGGTTGAATATTAGCCGGTGGTAAGCATCCTCGAGTCGGGTGATCCTTTCCGAAAGACTGGTTATGGCTTCCTTGACTTGCTGAAACATGGCGAGCATGGACGTGGCGCTGAACACGAACATCTCGTCCGGGGTGTCTTTTTCCAAGGCATTAATCTCGTCCTTAATAGGCAAGATGAGATGTGAGCAATACAGAGTCGGCTCGTCATCTGAGATGGCGTGAACTCCCAAAGGTTTTGTTTTGTTGTTTGGTTTTGCTGGTGGAGGTGAGGGTTTTTCTCCTTTCTCGATCATATCCTGGATAGCGTGCTTCAGTTTGAAGCAAGTTTCTGTGTCAAAGCCTTTGCCTTCCTGATATTGGCAATAGGCGTTAGGATTCCAAAAGTAGGTTTTCCTTGCTTCAGGCGGGTCCAGAGTGGGCCCGATTGGTTGCAATTTCCCTTGGTTCATGAGCCTTTTTAGGGCGATAGCATAGGTTGGTCCCAAGTTGGTGAATGTCCTTTATGGACGTTCGGCTTTCTTTGAAGTTGGTTCGAGGAGGTTGACCTCATTAAAATTTTGTTTGCTTGACCGTAGGGACAAGACCCAGTTGATGTAGACCCATGATAGCCTCTACCCATAGTTTTGGCCAAGACACCCATGTGCAGGCCATCTTCGATACGGGTCCCGAGGATCTGCAGATCCTGGAAGGTTTTAATTTTCTTATACCTTAGCAGGTTGGTATAAATTGGACAGAGGTTGTTGACGAATTTCTCCACCAACGTTGATTCGCTTAGCTTACTGACCAATTCGGTGCTCACCCTCCTCCCATGGGTTAGGAATTCGGTGAATCCCTCTTTGTCATTCTGAGTTAGGACTTCAAGGGTGCATGTGTTGGCTTGAGTTTCGACGTTGTCAGCGTATTGCTTAGCGAATTCAACGGCGACTTCGTCCCAAGTGGTGATGCTCTTTGGGTCGAGGTAATAGTACCATTGACGAGGAATCGCTTCCAAAGACGATGGAAAGATCCAGGTAAAGAGCTCCTGCTTAACCCCCTTGATGGACATGTAATCCTTGAAGGCCCGAATGTGATTTAGTGGTTCCTCCACTCCTTTGAACTTAGGCACATCAGTTAAGGTAAAGTTGTCAGGCAGTTGATCCCCGACGAGTTCGAACCTTCGATTATTCTCGAGGTGGATGTTGTTTCCACGGGCCAGGAGTTGCTCTTCGAAAAGCTTAAGCCTTTTCTCGGTTTCGGTTAATGGCGGAGTATTATGCTCTCCAGTTTCCTTGTTTTTCAGAGTGTCGATACGGGTCTCGACACGATCCAGAGTGACCTTAAGGGCTATGAGCAGACTGGCTAACTGAGCAGTTGTGAGATCTCTGTTATCATCGTTGTTGTTGTTGTTGGACGAAGCTGAAGATGGGGCCACAGTTCTGAGGAAGAAAACGGCTCACGTTACATATCAATCCGACACGGTTTAACGACTAAACGCAGACAACACAAAAGACGGACATACACTTTGGACTCAACGAGACGGGGGCAACCGTGTGTGGTGCCTCGGTGCTAACTCGATTGATGGTGTACGTGACGGTGTTGACTAGACTTTAACTCGTGTCCAACGTAATGGCGTGACGCCGTTGAATGAGTCTCGAGGTAAGACGACTCATAAGTAAAGATCCATAAGTACGTTTTCTTTGACTCGGCAGACACGAGGCGGAATTGGAGTAGTGGACGGAAATTTTCGAAAATAAAATTTTTCAAAAAGATACGTTTATTGCTTTTATGGACGGCTTTCGAACAGTAAAGATCTCCAAAGAGTCAGCCAGTTAAAAAGGGTCATCTTAGGTTTATTTTCAAAAGACGGTTTGAGTTAGAGTTGCAGCGGCTTTGGAAACGATGTGTCGTCTCCGAAGACGGTATTTTTGAAATTCAAGATCATGTGTTTTGAAAATCAGGGTTTGAAATTGTTGTGGTCTCGAGAACGGTGTGTCGTTCTCGGGATTTGAAAAGCCTCGAAAAAGGTGTTTTATTTTCGGGTTTTGAAAGGGCCATTATGTCGGCGCAAAAAGTACAATATGTCGGCGCAAAACGGTTTAAAATCCGTGTTTTGAAACGGCCGTTATAACGACGCAAAAAGGTGTTTTTGAAATGGTTGTAGAAACCGGGTTTGAAAATCGCCATTATGACGGCATGAAAAAGGGTTTGCAAAGGTCGGCGAAAGACCAATGTTTGAAATGACCATTATAACGGCGCAAAAAGGGTGTTTTTGTTGAAACGGTAGTAAAACCGGGTTTGAAAATCATCATTACGACAGCATAAAAAAGGGGTTGCAACGCTCGGCGAAAGACTGAGGTTTGAAATGGCCATTATAACGGCGCAAAAAAGGTGTTTTTGTTGAAACGGTTGTAAAACCGGGTTTGAAAATCGTCATTACGAGGGCATGGAAAAAAGGTTTGCAACGGTCGACGAAAGACCGAGGTTTGAAATGGCCATTATAACGGCACAAAAAGGGTGTTTTTGTTGAAACGGTTGTACAACCGGGTTTGAAATCATCATTACGACAGCATGAAAAGGGGTTTGCAACGGTCGGAGAAAGACCGAGGTTTGAAATGGCTTTTATAACAGCGCAAAAAGGGTGTTTTGTTGAAACGGTTGTAAAACGGGGTTTGAAAATCGTCATTACGACGGCATGAAAAAGGGTTTGCAACGGTCGGTGCAAGACCGAGGTTTGACATGGCCATTATAACGGCACAAAAAGAGTGTTTTAAAAGTTTGGAAATGACACGGAAGGACTTATGATCACATAACACATAAGCACTCACAGTTCATTATATTATGCATAATTCTAACACGGGTTTTGGCTTAATAAGGGTGGTTACACACCAAGCGATCAATCCCCGATTTTCGAGAGGGATGTCAATCCAAATAAACTGTGTAAGGTTAGTGCCCTAGCTTTGTGCACGTGGGAAGTGAATGCTCTTTGACGAAATAGAAATGTGTAACGCCAATGGTATGCTTAACACAATCGGGATTCAAAACGCGGGGATGAGAAACTCACGCTGACGGGACGAGCCAATTGGTCGATAAAGGTTAGGTTATAGGCTCGTACAAGGAACCCAAATTATGACCGTAATATCAATTAATGCACTTCAACCAAGACCTCGTTCGAGTTTCACCATCTAGGGATCGCCGAGACACAAGTTTCCCAGTTTTCCCCAGCGGAGTCACCAATATGTGGACATGGGCCACCTACGCGCCAGGCTGATCCGTGGGACATGCAGCGGTCGGAAAGCCACGCTCGGCGGCCTGAGAAATACTTTTGAACGGATCGCTTTAGATCGGTCGGTTTCGTCTCAGAAAAGGTCTCATAACTATGCAGAGATGTTCGTAGTCGCCACCAAGCAATTATGGGATGCCTGGAAACCATTCGAGTCCACTTTATACCTAGGTCAATTAAGGCAAAAACCGGTGCTTTACATAGGTACTAAAGATAAGGAATCGTTCCTCTTTATCATCTTATCGCTAGAATGACTCTTGTTCGCCCTAGATAAGGTCGTCCACTATCCAAAGTTTCTGAGTAAGAGGTGAGGGTACGTATTGGGAAGCCCTTTAATCGGACACCATATCCCGCCTGCGGCAGCGGCCTCTACTAATCGATCTTGGTTGGTTAAGTGCAAAAGTTGATAAAACGGTTTAAATGCAAGAATGCGTATCCACAAGTTACCTAACATGCGAAAATTTGCTAAGTCGATTGTTTATCCAAGTATCAAGTAATTGATGTCAAGTTGGATTTAATGTTGTTTTGCAAGCAAGACGGAAATTAAACATCCATTTACCGAATTGGGTTTATGGTGCATAACATGATCCATTTATCTTAGAAAAGTGTTTTGTAAAATAGGAATTTATCTACAGCAAAAATAAGGAGCAACACTTGGAACATTTGAGAAAGGTGTTTGAGAAGTTAAGAGAACAGAAACTTTATGGAAAGCTCGAGAAATGCATGTTCATGGTGCCTAGTGTGACCTTTCTTGGTTACATCGTTGGAGAACAAGGGGTGAGCGTTGATCCTTCAAAAGTGGAAGCAATTCAATCGTGGCCTATTCCTAAAACAACTACTGAAGTTAGAAGTTTTCATGGATTGGCTTCATTTTATCGAAGGTTCATTCAAAGTTTTAGCTCTATTGTTGCACCTATTACCGAGCTAACAAAGAAAATAGAGTTTGTGTACAATCCTAGCGCACAAAAAGCATTTGATGAGATCAAAGATAAACTATGTTCAGCACCTATTATAGCTTTACCTGACTTTAACAAATTGTTTGAAGTTGAGTGTGATGCTAGTGGAGTTGGAGTTGGAGCTGTTCTAATCCAAGAGAAAAGACCAATTGCATTCTTTAGTGAGAAATTGGGTGGAGCAAGGCTGAAGTATTCCACCTATGACAAAGAGTTCTATGCGATTGTGCGAGCGCTGGATCATTGGGCTCGTTATCTTCGCCCAAAACCATTTGTTCTACATTCTGATCACGAGGCTCTAAAGCACATTCATGGACAGCAAAAGTTGAATGCAAGACATGCCAAATAGGTAGAGTTCTTACAATCTTTTACCTTTTCTTCAAAGTATAAGATGGGAAACTCTAATGTTGTGGCTGATGCGCTTTCGAGGAGGCATTGTTTGGTTGTTGCACTTGATGCGAAGTTACTTGGATTTGAGCAATTGAAAGAATTGTACAAAGATGATTCTGATTTTTCAAATGAACTTATTAGTCCTACTAATTTGTTCTCGGTACAAGAAGGATATTTGTTCAAAGGAAACAAGATTTGTATTCCTAAGAGCTCAATTCGAGAGCTATTGACCTAAGATGCTCAAGGATGTGCAAGATGTGATAGCAAGGTGTGCTACATGCCAAATGTCGAAACGTTCATTCACTAAGGGGCTTTACACTCCCTTACCAGTTCCTACGCAACCATGGGACGAGAAGGAGATGGTAAGTTTTGAAGCTAAAGAAAGACAAGCTGCATTCTTGCGTACTTGTGAGCAAATCAAAGCTCAAATTGAGAAGGCTAATGCAAGATACAAGGAGAAATCTAATAAGCATCGAAAGCAACCTACTTTCAAGGTGGGAGATCTTGTTTGGTTACATCTTCGCAAATAAAGGTTTCCCTCGAAGCGAAAGAACAAGTTAATGCCAAGGGCCGATGGTCCATTTCGAGTACTTGAGCGCTACGGTGAAAGTGCTTACAAAATTGAACTCCCTAATGAATATGGTGGTATAAGTGCTACTTTCAATATTGGTGATCTATCTCCATACTTGGATGATGAAAATTTGAGGACAAATTCTTTTGAAGAAGGAGAGAATGATGCAGGATCAATGTCGAGCTCTAGCGCACTCTTATTTAACGCTGGTCCGAATCCTTATTTTGGCACTAAAAAAATGCGAGCTATGTCACATAGATAAGTTGGACGTCGAGCTCTAGTTGGTCTGACAAGTGCCGTCCAAGAAGTGCCGTCCAAAAAGAGTGCCGCTCAAGGAGAGGATAAATCTAGTCTTCCTCACCTAGTTTTTACAAAAATCTAGCATATTTTTCTACATAGTCTTAAATAATGCCTTGAAACCCAAGCACACTTAGGAAATTGCCCCTAGCATTTAATGTTGCCTTGGAGCCCAAGCACATCTTTTTCTATATAAGGGCTGAAATACCCCATTTGTAAATCATCCAATTTCAGAAATATAAACCCAAGTGTTGAGAACTTTTCTTAAACTTTGAACGCTTGCGAGTGTTCTTGTCTTCCTTGCGAGGTTGGCGCCTTATTTAATCCTTGTTTACTGTGTGTTCTTGGTTGAAATATCCTTTGTTTCTAATACGGTCGTTTCTGTACCAAAAATAATACCTAAATACAACTAACAGAAGCTAGCAGCAAGTAGGGTCGATCTCCACAGGGAGGCAAGGTATCTATCTGTAGTCCGTCTATCTATGTCACAGTTGGGGGGTTTTGTATTTGATTTTCTAAACTGCTAAAGGTTTAAGGGGAAGAGAAATAGGGAAAGAGCGATAAAGCAAGAAAATGTGATAAAAGTGATCAGATAAAGAAGGTATGTCAGGATTTCGGTTCACTATGGTAGTTCAGCGACTCAACTGTAAATAGCTTAGACAAATTACTGTGAGAAGGATAACGGAAAGGTCCTTCCGGTCCACTTTCTACCCTAGATTCCCACTAACTTAACTTCTGTCCTCGTCAGGGTAGTCTACTGTTCATAGCAGGTCTATTTAGTCCAATCTTCCGATCCAGGATTAAATTTAACCAAATTAAAAGGGTGACTCAGAAGCGTGCACTCAACTAAGTTGGTAAATACAGTTATATTGCTTTGGTGACAGAATCTCACAATTAATTCATCTAACTTATTCACTACATCGTCACAATTCTACCGTAGATCCCCTAATCCTAACATGAAATAAATTAGCTACTCATATTATCAATATTGTCAAGACTAATAATTATGAATGAACTAATAATAAACATAATGAAATTATAATAAAATTGCATAAAAGAGATTAGGGCATGAATTAAAGGAACAGAACAAGAGAATTAAAGTAAACAAAAGAAAGATTAATATTAAAAAGGGAAAGGAGATTACAATCGCAAGAATCCAGCGTAAAGAACAACTAGATCCGAGCAAAAACAATCCAAGTGCAAAAGTTACAGTAAAAGAGAGAAAGTAACGTAGTGTAGAAAGATGAAAGATAGATGATAAGATAATAGATTAGCTCCTAATAACCTAATTAATCAAGCTTAAATAGAAAAATACTAAGTCTATAAGCTAATTATAAGTTCACGGACTAATTAAAGCCCATGAAAGACAAAACCACTCGATCGAGTAACTTTATATCACTCGATCGAGTAAAATTAAGCTCAAACCACTCGATCGAGTAGAAAATATACTCGATCGAGTAACCCTAAAATACAACTACTCGATCGAGTAGAAAAAGGAGTCGATCGAGTAAAATTGTACTCGATCGAGTACTTTCCAGCGCACAATTCCTGTTTCGCGCACTGAACTTCAAACGGCTGCCATTTCTTCGTTACTTGGTCAAACAGGGCGATTCCGGTGGCGTTGGAAAGCTAAGAGGACAAACTTTCATATCCAATTGGAATAACCTGAAAATAAGTTGTAGAACTCGAGATATGGCTCTCCAAAATAGGCATTAGCAATTTGAAGTTCTTCCTTTGCTCGCCTAGCTATCTTACTTCTTTGCACACCTCAAGACAGCTACATTTCCGCTCCAAATTCACTCTTTCTCCAAATACATGCTAAACGGACGGTAAAAGGCTCGATTTCACTACTTTCTGGTCCATTTCTGCAAATAGAACAAAACAAACCAAAGTAGCATATTCGGGGCATTTCGTAGCATAAAACTATGATAATAGCATAGAAATACGTGCATAAAAAGGCCAAAAAGGACTATATAAAATGCACGTATTAGTTTTCCTCCTTGTTCCTGTGTGGTCTTGGTTGGAGATTTGAGTTTTAGTTGAGTTATCTTGCGAGGTTTCTTAGCTAATCCATATCCATTTTACTTAACATTTTCCGCTGCAAACTAAACTCTAAAAACACAAAAATATCACTCAAAACACTTCACCAAATCAGGCCTCTTTTGTGTCTAAAATTCACACCAAATTGGTACCCGGTTTTACATCATCCACTCTCCCGAAAATTTCAATAGTTAATTTCTAAAAATAATTGCTCCAAATCTATTTGTTTGTAGAATTTTCACAAAGATTCTACAATAAATAAACAAAAGCATATGGGGCAAAGCCTTGGGTAAGAACAACGGAAAAGTCAAAAGCGTCATCTTTTGATATGAAGTTCTAAAACTTTGAAACATTCGGTATAAATAATGAACTTAATTATGAATCGCTATGAAAAACTACAATATAATTTTATTTTAGGCAAATTTAACAAAAATAACCCATCCTTTGATATGTCTTCCAGAAATAACCCAACCTTTTAACTTAAACAATAATAATCCAACCTTTGTATTTTTGTCACAAAAATATCTCAAAATCTCACCTAAACTAATTTCTACCTAATATTGAGAAATGATATTTTGTAAAATAGTTTAATAAATCTTTATATAAAGTTTATTAACACTACATAAAATCAAATAATCAAGTAGAAAATTAAAAAGATCCAAACTTTCATCTTCACCAAACTTTTATTCATTGAGAAATCACAAACATGGCTTATCAACTCTACAAATTTTCGCTAACATTAAAAAAGTTTGAAACTTGCAATCTTTTCCAAACTATTTTTTTTTTCAAAAAATTATATATTTGTTTTATTTATTAGTTTTCCATTTATAACTAAGGAAATTATAATGTTTCAATTTTTTTGGTTATGATTTTTTTTAAGTATGATATCGCAAAATAAATTTTATATAAAGCTTTATGAAACTATTTTACAAAATATCATTTCTCAATATTAGGTAGAAATTACTTTAGGTGAGATTTTGGGACGATATTTTTGTGACAAAAATACAAAGGTTGGATTATTATTGTTGAAGTTAAAAGGTTGGGTTATTTCAGGAAGACATATTAAAGGTTGGGTTATTTTTGTTAAATTTCCCTTTATTTTATTATGGATTATAACGTAGTTGATTCGATGTCTTCTTACGATGAACAAAAGTATATGGATCACAGTTCAACCTCCACAGTGATCGCATTTGCTACTTTTTTCCTTACCAATCTGTCACACAAAACATTAAAAGTCCAAAGAGTTGCATTAGATAATCAGATGTCAGGGAGTAGAAAAGTAGAAGACTAAAGTGTATCATTAAAATAATGACTCCGATTAAATACAAACAAATAAGAATCGTGAAAAAATATAAATAACAAAGAAATGGTAGTTTGGACTTTTTAGACTAACCCTGTAACACCCCACGTTAATTGAAGAGGTCCAGTGATAGGCTTAAATGACTAGTGCTTAAAGGGATTGGAAGTACTACTCATATCAACAAAGTGCACTTTCTTTTATGGTCATCCATGCGAAAGAACTCCAAAGTTAAGCGTGCTTGGCTGGGAGTAGTCTTAGGATGGGTGACCTCCTGGAAAGATTCCCGGGATGTACATGAGTGAGGACAAAATGCGCTATAAAGGAGCCGTGTTGATCTGTGGGCCATGTACACAGCCTGGTGAGCTATCATAAGTAACCGCTCCCGACCCGGTTTGGGCCGGGGTGTTACAAGTGGTATCAGAGCAACCCTGCGACCGTGTGGTGATTAGAGGCAGTTGTTATACGCTCCTGGAGGCAGTGGTTATACGCTCCATTGTAATCACACACCTAGCGGGGGAGGATTCTGGGTTAGCGGTTATGCTCCCAGGCGCAACGAGAACGTTGCGTTCTTCAAGTAGGGGGGTGACTGTAACACCCCACGTTAATTGAAGAGGTCCAGTGATAGGCTTAAATAACTAGTGCTTAAAGGGATTGGAAGTACTACTCATATCAACAAAGTGCACTTTCTTTTATGGTCATCCATGCGAAAGAACTCCAAAGTTAAGCGTGCTTGGCTAGGAGTAGTCTTAGGATGGGTGACCTCCTGGGAAGATTCCCGGGATGTACATGAGTGAGGACAAAATGCGCTATAAAGGACCCGTGTTGATCTGTGGGCCATGTACACAGCCTGGTGAGCTATCATAAGTAACCGCTCCCGACCCGGTTTGGGCCGGGGTGTTACAAACCCAATCTCAGACTCTCGGTCCTCCCAATCGGTCGAAGCTCCAAAAAGTGAACCATGTATTTTATTCTTCATTTATAATGTCCTGCGATACTGATGAAGAAATAGAGTTTCACGCTAAATAAGCAGATGTAATAACATATTAATTAGTATTTGTTTTGCTTTAGAATTCATGTCATATGTCACAAGGCCATAACAAATACTCATACTGCCTAACGTGATTATGAACTCTAGGGAATTTCACGTTTAGTATAGTATCAAAATCTTGAAAGATGTATATGTATTGAAACAGCCTTGCAATGAACATTATCGCACCCAAAGTATATCTTTGGATTAGTTGTTACCTTTATTTGTACAAAAATCACATAAACCCCACAATCATGCAGGTAATTCACTTAGGCATGTTGCATGTATACGATATAAACGTAATTGTGCTGCAAAAAGGGGAAAAACAAAGAGATCATCAATTAATATAATGATATGAGCAAATAAAAAAAATTATATTGAATTGACTTCTTAACACATATAAAAAGTAAAAATAAAAAAAACAATGGAATAAAGTCGTATAGTTATGCTTATGTCGTAGCAATGTAGCATTGAGTATTTATATACAATAGTGGAGGCATGTCTTATATTTGAGTCATATTAGACTTCTTTTTCTGGTATATAAAGATGAGACTTCTTAACGTACTAATTATCCTACTTATTGTTAAATTTAATGTTTATTATGCTTACAAACTCTATCTTTTAGTTTTATTTGAGTTTTTTTTAATTTAAATTATATATTATCATTTATTTTACGTATTTCGCAAAGCTTGAACACTCTGGAGTCGCTCGAAAAAAGCTTCATTTATTATATAGACTAGATTTAATGCTCGTGCGATGCACGGGCCTAGAAATAATATCGTCTTTTTTAAATTTTCTTTAAAGCTGATAATAAATTATCACGGAAAAAAATGATTATGTGGAGATTTTCCTTATTATAGTTATGCTTTATACCAAAAGAGTTAACGTTTTGCCTGAAAACCAAATCTATTTCCAAATTTTTATTAACATGTTTGTATATATTCCACTTTTCACCGAACTATTATGATTTTATTAATTATTTTTTGAGGTAAACTAGTACATAAAAGTCTCACTATATGTTATGCAATTCCTTGATGAACTTCTCCCTTCTATATATTGTCGAATAATACTTCTCTACTTGTACTCAATGTCGAGCAAATACTACAAATTCTTATTCTTGTTATTAATGTTTGAGTGGTACCTATGAGTAAAAACAATAGATTTACTCCTGATTTCGAATACCATGAAATTCTATGTTGATTCCAACACTTACGAAAGTTCCATCTCAAGTCGTACGCTGATATGTATTACTCCCTCCGTCCTGGTCATTTTTAAAATAGAAAGGATAACAATTGACTGAAATACCATAAAATGGAAAAGGACAGCAAATGACCGGGACAGGGGGAGTAATTCATACTTCCTCCGTTCCATATGATAGTTTACGTTTGCTTTATGCACGTATGTCAATGCTTGTTTTATTTTGTTCATATCTTTAGTTACGTATCATTAAAAATTATAAAAATTTGATATTCATAATGCACTCGGTAAGACTATTTAAACAAGATCCCACATGACTATCTTTTATATTATGCATTAGAAGTTGTATTGAAGATTCTTCTCACTTATGAATAGTGCCCAAAAAGCAAACGTAAACAATTCAATGGAACGGAGGAAGTATATACTATGACATAAATTATAAGTGGATACAAAATGTATGGCATAACATATACTCAAAACTGCTTATGAGTTAATAATGAACATAAGGGAAAAAATATTATAAAAATTACAAATAAAAATACTCAGGATAACAAAATCTATTGCAATAATATTTGTCTCCACGTTAAGTAACTAAAAAGGGGTGATATAAAAAGACTTTCAAAGTATAAAAAAGCTTAACAACAACAACAACAACAACAACAACAACAACAACAACAACAACAACAACAACAACAACAACAACAACATAGCCTTAATCCCAAAATGATTTGGGGTCGGCTGACATGAATCATCCTTTCGAACCGTCCATGGGTGAACGCACGCCTCAAAATGCGACTAATAAAAGGGAAATTGAAAAACAAAAAGGGAGAACGAAAATGTAATGTAAAGTCAAGGTGAACTAAGGGGTTTTAAAATCGAATTCCGTTTTTCTTTTATAAAAACTTAAAATTTAAATCGAGGGAAAAGATTAAAACGATTTTTAGAAACCGAAATAGAGTTAAGGATCCGGAATGAATCAGGTAAAATCTATAAGAAAGTGGTTGTTGAAAAAGTGTGTAATAAAGGAGAGAAAAATAAATAAATTAATTTCTTTAAATCAAATAAATAAAAAAACACTAAATCTGTCAAAAAAATCAAATACTAAAAATCCACATGTATCATTTCCCTCCATTGTGCCCTCTCTGTCACCATACTCTCCTCAAGCCCCAAAACTCTCATATCGTGCTCTATCACTCTCAACCATGTCTGTCTCGGTCTTCCTCTGCCTCTAGGGACCTTTTCTGTTCTCCAAGTCTCCGGCCTCCTAATCAAAAGGCGTCCATAGGTCTCCTTCTCACATGGCCAAACCATCTTAGTCGGTTTTCCATCATCTTGTCCTCTATTGGCGCCACTTTTACCTTTTCCCTAATCACCTCATTCCTTAACCGATCTTTCCTTATATGTCCGCACATCCACCTCAACATGCGCATCTCCGCCACACTCATCTTTTGAATGTGACAATGTTTCACGGCCCAACACTCGGAGCCGTAAAGTAGGGCAGGCCTAATTGTCGTGCGATAAAATTTTCCCTTTAATCTTTGGGGCATATCTTTATCGCATAGAAACCCTGAAGCACTCTTCCATTTCAACCATCCCGCTTTAATTATGTGAGCCACATCTCCGTCTAACTCCCCATCTTTTTGAATAATAGATCCTAAATATCTGAAGAAATCCAAACCCTCAACAACATTCCCATCGAAAATAATACTCCCCGCCTCTGTCGATCTCAACCCCGCCGCCACCTTAGTGAACTGACACCTCAAATACTCGGTCTTACTCCCCGCTCACTGAACCCACGAGTCTCTAAAGTCTGCCTCCACAATTCCAACTTTCTCTCCACCCCCTCTTTTATCTCATCAATCAACACAATATCATCAGCAAACATCATACACCAAGGGATGTCGTCCTGAATATCCCTTGTCAACTCATCCATAACTATAGCAAAGAGAAAAGGACTAAGTGCGGAACCTTGATGCACCCCAATGGTAATAGGAAATTCTTCCGTTCTCCCAACATTAGTGCCAACACTTGCACTAGCCCCCTCATACATGTCCTTTATGAGGTCAATATATTTTCGCGACACACCCTTTCTCGCCAAAGCCCACCAAAGTACTTCTCTTGGTACCCTATCATATGCCTTTTCCAAGTCAATAAAAACCATATGCAAATCCTTCTTCTTGTCCCGATAGTATTCCATCAACTGTCTCATGATAAAAATCGCATCCATAGTCGATCTCCTGGGCATAAATCCAAATTGGTTTTCCGAGATGTCTACATATCTCCTAAGCCTTTGCTCGATTACCCGCTCCCACAACTTCATTGTATGACTCATAAGTTTAATTCCCCGATAATTGGAACACTCTTGGACATCACCTTTGTTCTTGTACAAAGGGACAAGAGTGCTTTTCCTCCAAGCCGATGGCATCTTGTTGCTCCTCCAAATCTTGTTGAAGAGCATGGTTACCCATTCAATCCCTTTCTCCCCGAAGCACCTCCAGACTTCTATGGGTATACCATCCGGTCCCTCTGCTTTCTTTGACCCCATCTTCCTTAACGCCTTTCTAACTTCACTCTTTTGTATTCTACGCACAAATTCCCGATTAACCATGCTTGGTGTTACCTCTACATCCCCAAAACCTTGTTCCTGATGCCCATTGAATAAATTATCAAAGTAAGAACTCCATCTAGCCTTTATCTCGTTATCCCGAACCGAGAACCTTGTCGTCCATATCTTTCACACACCTAACTCTCCCAATATCTCTCGTCTTTCGGTCTCTTATGCGAGCCAGTTTATAGATATCCTTCTCTCCTTCTCTCGTGTCCAACCTCGCATACACTTCTTGGTTAACTTTTGCCCTCGCATCCCGTACGGCCTTTTTAGCGGCTCGTCTAGCCTCCTTGTACTTTTCAAAGTTCTCATCACTCATGCATTTCCCCAAAACCTTATAGCATTCACGTTTAGTCTTTATCGCTTGTCTCACCACATCGTTCCACCAAGATGTGTCCTTACTTGATGGTCTATTCCCTTTAGATTCCCCTAACACCTCCCTCGCCAAATCCTTTACAACATGCTCCAATTTATCCCACGTTGCATCAATATCTTTCTCTTCGCAATCCGACCAAATATCGCTACTTCCAACCTTATCCAAAAACGCTTGTTGGTTTCCCCCTTGTAGCTTCCACCACTTGATCCGTGCCTCACCGATTATCTTTCTCTTCCTCAAGTCTCTCTTACCCCGAAAATCAAGAACCACTAGTCTATGTTGGGTTGCGGCACTTTCCCCGGGTATGACCTTGCAATCGGTGTACTCTTTCCTCCACACATTCCTTACCAAAAGGAAGTCAATTTGACTAGCATTACCTCCACTTCTATAAGTCACCAAATGAGAATGTCTTTTCTCGAACCAAGTGTTCATTATACCCAAGTCATATGCCAAAGCAAAATCCAATATGTCACTTCCTGCTTCATTTCTCTCCCCGAACCCAAAACCCCCATGAATGTTCTCAAAGCCAACTCGACTAGTACCCACATGCCCATTGAGGTCACCACCAATGATCAATTTCTCTCCAAAAGGGTCTCGTTCTACAACCTCTTCCAAATCTTCCCAGAAGGCTCGTCGAAAAGAAGCATCCAAACCTACTTGATGTGCGTAAGCACTTATAACCGTCACCACCTCATCCCCGACTATAAGCTTAATACTCATAATCCTATGACTCTTTCTCGATACTTCTACCACATCATCAATGTAATCTTTATCAATGACAATACCCACTCCATTACGACTTTTGTCTTTACCCGTGTACCAAAGCTTATAACCCCAAGGCGCTATCACCCTTGCTTTATCTCCGACCCACTTTGTCTCTTGTAGACACATTATATGCACTCTCCTCCTTTTCATAACCTCCCCTACCTCGGCTAATCTCCCCACAAAGAGCCAACATTCCAAGTACCAAACCGTAACCTACTACCCTTCCTAAAGTCATGTCCTGATTTCTTTACCCGCTCTTGACCATGCTTCCTAGATCCAAACCTATTTGACACCACACCCATACTTCGAGGTGTCGCGCCGCTTTTGGGCGACGACCTAACAACCCTTGCATATTTTTCACTACACCCGGGTCTAGAAGATGTAGCGCACCCTTACCTATTTGACACCACCCCCAGATGTAAAGATGGCGCGTCGCTTCCGGGCGACGACCTAGCAACCCTCACATACTTTTCACTACACCCGGTCTAAGAAGTGCGGCGCGTCGCTTCGAGGAGACGCCCAACGATGTTCAAATTCCGATTCATGTCCATAAAATGTGACTAAGTTTTTATGCTGGCTGCCACAGACCTACCGCAACCCTCCTCCTTTATCCGGGCTTGGGACCGGCAGCGAATGCCCGAAAACACTCACCGGCGGAGTTTGAACACAAAAGATGGTAGAATTAGTTCGACGCAATTATCCGAACACAATACTTAATCGCATCAGCTACATAGTAATCACATATGTAAGGCGGTCGGGCGTAATCGAGTACCTGAACCCGCTTTTTTCGTTTGATGCAACTATCTAATCACAAAAATAAATTGCGTCAACAACCTATTTATTGTGTCACACAAAGTTACTTGTGAAGTTTCCGATTGAACGAAGTATACCTCATGCAAAATGGAAACAAAGTCATCATTGTAAGTATGAAACACAAACTCACCAAGTAAGATCATTAGTACTTCATCTCTAATTCTTGCGGTTACCGTCTAAAAGCAAGCATTTTTGGTTAACAATACAACGTCAAAATCATTAAAGCCACATATAATATTATTGATGACTATACCTTGGAAACCATAATTATTGACATCTTCATCCTATCAACAAAACAAAAGAATTCCATTAGTAAAGACATTATATACAACGTTTTGTATAGTTGTAACTTGTATCATAGTGTGGAACTAAAGATTGACAAACAAACATATTACTAACAAAGTAACAATTAACAATAACAATAATAAGCTAATATCGAGGGAAAGGATGTACTATTGTACTCCTACATTATAGCTTAAAATTTGTGATTAGAATGTACGCACGTAGTGTTTATATACACCAACCAAGAGACTTTGTATTCTACTGAAATAGATGTTGTGTAGTTTGTGTCTGTGTCTAATTCTCTTGTTAAATACATATACAATATTTAGCTGTTTGTCAGATTCATGTAATAGTCAATTGTGGCACATTTTTTTTTTTCAATTTAAAGATCCTAGTTGAGGTAAAATTCAGAAATTATCCTCTTTATTCGTAAAATTATTAAAATTAATATTTAAATGATTTAGTTTTAGGTAGTTGGTAGAGGTCGAAGATTCTAAGTTAATATTGCTCTAAAGTATTTCACGAAATTTGGACTCTCTGTAATCGCTCGAAAAAAGTTTCATTTATTAATATAGATAGATAGATAGATAGATATAGATTTGTGTTTAAAATATCAACTTTAAGATATACCCCCTCCTATCCAATTCATTGGTAACATCTACTTTTCGGAGATCAACTTTCAAAATTTTTGATGGTAAATATAATGAAAAGTATTAGACTTTAAATATTGAAACTAATGTATTTGGATTGTTACGAAAAAGTCTTTCAGAAATAATATTTTTTTCATAAAAAAAAGTCGTGTTTACGTGAAAAATAATCCGATCTCTCAAAGACCACGCAAAACTAAATGCTATTATATCTCTCTTGTGACGGGTATATCCGTCACAAGCTTGTAACGGATCAAGTATCACCCACTTGGGTAGATAAGACAAAAGTAAGAGTGACTAAAAAATCACAAATGACTTGTCTTTATCTTCCCCAATGAGTTTTATTTGACCCTGTGACGGATATAATCGGTGACAACTCACAAATGAGGGGGTATTCTTATTACTGGGAAAGATAAATTAGTCAACAAATTCACAAATTAGCTATTCCAAAGGAACTGTATACACCAGTAAGGGCAGTAAACCAGTTATACGAAAAGTGGGAATAAAGAAAATGAGGAAAAGCTGAAAGGGGGACAGTAAACTAAAGACACTTTGCTCAGTATCTCGAATTTTCATCAAAAATCGCTACAAGAATCATAGATTATCCCCTTTAAAACCCTAATTTTATTTCCTCCAAAAAGCACCCATTTCACAATTCACATAATCTGTTTTTCCCCTAAATTAACAGTAGAAGAAATCAAAAATGAGTGAACAATCAAGTTTCACACTACCCCATCAACTTCAGCAGTTTCAGCTTCATTGTAAAGTTTTCATCTTTCATTTTTTATTATTTGCTACTACGTTTTAGTTTTAATTACGAGTAGTATTTTTAATTTTTGGATTTCATGATGATTATGGATTTGGTAATTTCAGCGACCACCCCACAAGACCAAAATCAACAAGAATTAGTTCACCCTCCAAGTAAGTTAATCTATTATACTCCCTCCGTCTCAGTCATTTGTTTTTATCTTTAATTAAAATAGCCGTCACAGGTTATCCAAAGCACTCACTCTATCCCAATCATTTATTTACCCTTTATATGTTTGTGAGATGTATTTTAATCGTAAATAAATGATTGAGACCGAGGGAATAAATGATTGGGAGGAAGTGAGTCTTTTTTTTTTAATGTCGGGTTTATTATATGGTTGGTTTGCATTTGGATGCTCATTAATAGTTTGATTATCTGTCAATGGCCGAAAAAAGTTTTGGCAATTTTCAAACTATGATTCTTCTGTTACTAATATGATGCCCTTTATAGTTATTTGCTCGAGGATATGCATGTTATTTAATCATTCTCGGCTTTAAAATGACCATGTTCTATTAGATGAGTTTTCGGGAAATTGTTGATGTTGATGTGGTGTTCAAGTACGTACTTAGGAGTCGAAAACTTAATTTCCAAAGTAGTTATGCACTTCTTCCTATTGTATAGTTCAGGGAAGACAAATATATGGACTTTAGTGACGGTGCTTGTTATGCAATGTATTTTTGTCCATTGCAATTTGCATCATCAAATGTGAACATTGGGCATGTATGAAAATCCCGGGGCTATTGTTTATCACCTAACAGTTGATTCTTTAACCCTTATTGCATTGAGGTAGATTGGTCGTCTCTTCATATTCGCCTAGCATGAGTTAAATACTTAATTTTCAAGTCTTGCCCAATGACTATTCTAGTAGAAGCCCTGGAATACGCCGGTCAATACATTTATCGCGGATGCTTTTTTGTTTGAAATAACAATAGTCTTGTAGATGATGTGATAGATTCCTCGATTTTTTATATTGTAATGCTAACTTCTTTATCATAGTTAATATCTACAAAGAATTGATGAAGCTTGACCAAGACATACAAATGTGTTTGAGTTTAGCGGATCTTTGTATGCCAGTTTATTGATTGTGTCTTTGTTTTGTACCTTATTAATGTAGATGCTAAAGAGCAGTTGTTGTACAAGAACCGATTACAGGAGTTCGCACAAAGGGCCAATTTACCATTACCATCTTATCATACTGTCAGTGAACAAGAACCACGTGAGTCCAATAGGTTTAGGTCTACTGTTGAGGTGGATGGAAAAAAATATACATCTTTGAAAACATTTTCTACCAGGAAGGCAGCAGAACAAGATGTTGCAAAACTTGCTTTGGAAGGCATATCAAAAACTATAAAGAATTATGTATCCAATAAGACCGTTGATGAAGCGTTTCCTCGAATACACGAGGTTTGATCCATCTTTGTAGTTCTTATTTTGGTACAATTATGTTAATTGAGTTTCTTTCCCTATGTAGTATGAAATTTAAGTTAGCTTAAGCTTTTTCAATAAAGTTTTAGAAACCAATTTTTTTTTTTTTTTTTTTTTTTTTTTTTTTTTTAATGTTCTGGATTGGATTAAGGCAATATCCATAGAATTATGGCCCGAGTATAGTGTACATTCTTAAATAAAGCAAGTATGAACAACAAATAAGAATGATCAAGATTACCTTCTCCAAAGTTTCTTTTTTAGACTTAACAATAAAATCCTGTACAATAAGAACTCTCAAATATGGTCCCTATTGTTGCAGAGGTAAAAATACTGTTTTTTTGCCTATAATAGCTTGTTCTATCATGCTGTCCATGTGCTCTACATGCAGAAAAATCTTGAGTAGTTCTCAATAGCTCTTCCATAAGAGCACTTCGAGAGCTTGCTCTCTATTAAAACTTTGCCATAGCAAGGGAAAATGTGACAGCACTTAAATATCAAAGAGGCGGGACCAAAAAATAAGTATCATGTATGAGAGTTCTGCTATTGTGGGTGTAAATTTGGTTTTTGCTCTCGAAAAGGAGAGTGTAGATGAAGAGCACACCAAGTGCTTCCCATTTTATTTTATTTTTACTATTTTGCATGTTCTAAGCGGAAAAACATTTAGTGATTGCTTGGGATGATAGTAATTATTAGAAAATGGAGGAGAGTAGTGGTGGTGGAACTGTGGAAGGCGGAAATGAGGAAAAGAAGGTAATAGTTGGGGGAATAGTAACCCACCTCTCTTCTAAGTAGTGCATTAATCTCCATATGGGGGTAATAGTTCCTCCCCCACCTCGTCTTTCGATTCTCCACTAGTACCTCTAACCACCATTCTTCTTAATTTAAGCTCTATTACTCCCCTAATAACTATTTTCGATCCCTAGCGACCCCTTAGTCATATCACTCAGTAGAGAAATCTTTGAAACAATTGTACTCCTGTGTTTTATTTTATTTTTTTTAATGTCCATACATCTTTTATAGAGGAGTTACAGTGTTATACTCAGTACACATGAGAATACTGTGTTCTAGTCACATAACCACTTATTTTTTAGTTCATCCTGTTGTCATATCTTGTGTAGAAGCCTAGGGGCCTGCTCAACTTGCAAAACCTTGACAATTGAGAGGAGACCTGCTAGTTTAGTAATCCTGATAAATTATTGCCAATTGCAACTGTATTAACCTGTTCTTCTATATTATGATAAGCAGAAAGTAGGATGTTTATTAACAGCAAATGCCAATCTGGTCAATAGTGTTGGAGAGGAAGTGGAACAGTAGATATAAAGGTGGTCTTTATTTACATCACTAAGTAAACATCGTGACTCATGAGAAGCCACCAGCAATCATGTTGTCCATAAGTTTTTAGCCGATATCTATAAAATGTTAGTATATCTGGTATAGAGCTTCCTTATTCCCTTTTGGGTTCTTCGAGCTTAGAGGTGTGCATATGAATGCATTTCTATTTGACGGGCTTTAGATTACTAGAGTTATGCAAGTGAAGAAACATTTACTGTCTATCACATTGGAACCACAAAATTTGAAATTGGGCAAATTTGTAATGATGATCAAAGTAGAAGTCAGGAACTGCATCAAATACTAGTAAACTGTAAACACTTATTGAGGGCAAACTTGGTACTTCCTCTGACAGTCTGACTCATCTGATTCTTTACGTTTCCTTTTCGTGGTGTTTCATCAAGTTCTTTATGTTTCATGTTTGGCAAACTTTTACACTTACCCAATTAATAATTTACCCTTGTCAAGATCCCTCATCTATTCCCCACCCACTTCCCTAACCTTCATAGCCTAACCAACCTACCGCCACCTAACTCACCGCCATCCTCATCCACCAGCACCATTCACACCACACACCCGCCAGAATAAGCACCCCCTAGTGGCCCCACCCCTAGACACCCCACCACCCACCACCGCTGGAAAACGACCACCTATAAAAGCCACTCCCACTCCGTTGAACACCACTCCCACCCATGGTTTAAAATATCGTCCAATACGTCTCATATCGCGAGTAAATTATAAATAGGAAAAAAAAATATGCCGAGACAACCTATTTATAACTTGTATTGGCTCAACTTGGCCTGATACGGCCGGCGAAGAACCCTTGATGACAAGAGCTATAACTTGAACGGTTGAACCAGCCAAAGTTTGTAATGAAAAAACCAAAAAGTTGTATAATATCGGTCAGATTAATTATTCTAAATAGACTTAATCTTGACTTGATATGAGATAGACAATAGATGATAAAATATCTACAAAAGGTTTTAAAATAAATAGTACCGCGATAAACGCGACCCAAAGCTCAATGGCTAAGTCGAGGACGATTCTACCGCGATCTTAAACCATGCTCCTACCCTGTCGGGTTGGGATTGGTGTTTGACATGGTGGTGTGTACCTTGTGGTTTCCCGAGATGGGGCGGATTTCTATCGGGTTGGAGTGCTCTTTTGGGTTATACGGGTGTTTTCAGGCGGGTGTAAGTGGCTTTTGGTCTTCTCCAGCGGGTGAGCCTAAGTGGCGGGGCATAGGCTGAACTGTGGTGGTTGGGTGAGTGGTGGTGGTTGACTGGTTTGGGCAAGGTCGTGGATGGTAAAGGGAAGTGGTAAAAATGGAAATGACTTGCACATACCTCATTTATATCTGTCTCCCTAACCCTAAAAACCTGATCCAAAAACAAACGTAAAGATCCTAATGAGTCGGAGGGATTATACGCTAAAATAGAATTTTTGCAAAGTTCTTTTGTAAAGATGCTACAAAGATGATTGTATAGGCAACCTTGTTTTGACATTGTAATAGAGGACAATACTAAAAGGTTGGAACTTGGAAGTTTTGGCTGTGCGTGTTATATATTGTGATTTTTTTTGGGACTAAGGCCTTGTTCTTTTGAACTTAAAGTCACTCCCTTTAAGTTCAGTTTAGCTCCTATAAGTCAAGTTCAGAAAAGTTCAGCACTTATAAGTTCAGTTCAGAAAAGTTAAGCTCTTATAAGTTCAATTAAGCTCCTATAAGTTCAATTCAGAAAAGTTGAGCTCAATCCATACCTATTTTTCTATAAGTTCAGTTAAAAAAAGTTAAGCCAATATAAGTTCACTTCAGAAAAATTAAGTCCAAAGAAACACGGCCGAAATCAAATACACTTCAAAACAACTTTGTGGTACCAGGAAACAAAGACTATGTAAGAGCAGTAACATTGAGTTTTATTCCCATTATTTGTTTCGTATAATGTTTCATGTTAAATGACCCCACATTATCTTTTGAGTTTTGACTAAGTCTTATTGTTGTCGTAAGTATTAGACCGGGTGGATAGAAATTCTTCCATTGTCTCTTTCTTTTGAGTTTCGGCTTGCATGAACGTCATGACTTGCATCTACATAATTGATCAGTGTGTGTGTGTGTGTGTGTGTGTGTGTGTGTGTGTGTGTGTTCGGTGATGGCTATGGTTAAATGATTTAGTCTGTTATTTCACTATCACCGTCATGTTTCAGGATAGAACCTTTAGCAAGTCTATATTGAACGAATTTGCAGCAAAGAAGAAGTTAGCGGCGCCTACTTACGAAACTGTTAGATTGGAGAGTGTGGTCCCTCTTTTCGTCTCATCATTGGTTTTTGATGGGGTGAAGTACACTGGAGAACCTAGTCTAAACAAGAAAGAAGCTGAGCAGTTTGCTGCTCGGGCGGTTATCCTATCCCTTTTAGGTATCGTCGCATTTTCAAGTGTTGCACAAGTTCACTACTTTCATTTTCCAACTTTTGTTTGGCTTCTATATCTCACAAATAAATTTCTTACTCGTGCAGCCAATTCTGGAGTAGAAACACTCCTCTCTGAAATTGTGAAATCAAAGGCTAAGTTTATTTCTGCAGTTTATGAACACTCGAAAGTGAACACAAGTGTTTCAAATTTGCCAAATTCAGGAAGCGATGCTGGGACATATGCTATCAAAGAGATTGTTTCTGATAACGGTAAGCAAACAACTGATATGACTGAAACGTCAGAGGAAATCCAACAACAGTCCGCCAGCAAAAAGGCTAGATTACCGGATAGTACAACTGAATTCAGGCAGCCTAACTTGGAGACAGTTTCTGAACCCAGCTTCCTCCCAAGATACCAGACAATTCCTCAACCTAGTTTGTTCCCAAGCTCCCAAACTCTCCCTCAACAGAGCTTGGTGTCAAATACGCAAGCACTTCCTCAACCAAGTTTGCTTCCAAGCACGCAAACGTTTCCTCAACCAAGCTTACTACCTAACTCCAATGCACTTTCTCAACCAATCCTGCTTTCAGGCCCCCAAACATACCCTCAATTAAGCTTACTACCAAACTGCAACACACTTCCTCAACCAAGTCTGCTTCCAAGCACCCAAACACTTCCTCAACCAAGCTTGTTACCAGACTCCCAAATGCTTTCTCAACATTCTCAATCAAGTTTACTCCCAAACTCCCAGACCCTTCCTCAACCAAATTGCCTTCCAATCAATTTCATACCATCACCTGAGGCTCAAACTCCTTCAAATGAATCAGCTTCTAGTAGGAGAAGGAAGAAGAAGAAAGCTAACAAAAAGGCGAAAGATGGGATGCAGTAAGTCTTAAGATTTCTTCTCTCTTCTTTAATCTAATAAAACTTTAAAATCATTATGACTCTGGCGTCGTATCCTTAACTTGCAAATCGTTTGTGTCTAATTATGAACGTTTTCCTTGTTAAATGTTTGACCTAGTAGCTTGTATCTTCAAATTAGTCAGTGGTGGTTACATAGTGTTATTTATCCTTTTGTGTTTTCAGGATGCAGATATCAAATTTGCCCCCAAGCCAAGTCCCACCTTGTACTATAGCCCACTGAGCAGAAGTTTTCCATCACCCTATCAATGAGTAAGATACACTGGAAAATCTTGCCTTTTTTACTTGTCAGTTGTGCCGCATCTTTCTGGTGGGAATAGATTGGAACCTTTATGCATCTTTTTAGCAAATTTATTCTATAGCCCTTAGTTTGCCGTGCCACCTATGCGATCGTAGCCATTTTTCGGTTTGTATTTACTGTGTGTTGCAACAGCCTGTAGATTTTAATCATTTCAGACACTTCCTTTAAACGGCACATATTGAGTTTATTTAGTCCAACCGAGAATGAAGTTGGGTAACAACCCCTCTTATATTTTCATTATATATGTGAACTGGTTTGCTTCACTTTTGTCTGTCACAAACTTTGATGCCAGGAGGCTGGTTACATAGTTTTGCGCTTTGGGCATACTCTTTTTCCTTCATTTTTGAGCATTTTATATGACAACCGTGATTTATTTTTTAAAGAATTTGTTATTTAAAGCATTTCTGTATCAGTTGACATTGATGATTACTGTTTACTGTAGAGGATTGGTCTCAAATTCCAAATTTGCTTCTGCTTTTCCATTTTGTACTTGTATCTTTCTTTTAAAATTTCTTATTTGGTGAAAAGGAAATGCACCATTTGCGAGTACTCTTATTTGGTGTATGAAGAAAGTATTAGGTCTTGAGAGAAGGATGGAGATGTGTGCTTTACCATGCAAGCTTTTGCAAATTCAATATAGGCATAAATTGTTTTTTCGTGTAAACAGAACCGCAAGGGAACTTTTTATGCTATCGGATTTATAACATAGTTCATAAATATCATCACTTGATGGCTACTCCTCAACACGATTCTACGAGGGTCTTTAAAGTTCTTTCCACGTCTTTAATCCCCCCCCCCCCCCCCTCTGAAACTAGACAAAATCACTTGGATTAAACTCTTGTCTTGCTGATTGATACAGGTTGTCGATAATGGTGTACCCGTAGACAGTTTTAGAAGGAATTGCAATGTGATGGGTATACTTTGTTACCAATATGTTGTCTTTTAGTAGAAATGCACTGTCTGGTTGTACTTGGCACTTGGGTAACCTTTGATTTTAGCTGTTGTGATAAAATAACGACTTTAGGTCTTTGTCTGTGTTTTAATTCTCATCATGTGGTAGCGAGAGGTGTTGAACATTTTGTTTGATTTGAATGATAACTTTACACATGTACTATTAATTATTATTATTATTATTATTATTATTATTATTATTGATAAGGTAAGGAAACGGGGGTGTTTGGTTGGGGGAGTTGGAATGGAATGGAATGGATTTAATCCATTCTAGTGTTTGGTTGAGCTATTTTGGAATGGAGTTAGAATCCGGATGCATTCTAAATCCATTCCAACCCCCTCTAATCTCATACCCAACCTTTAACCTAAGATTCTAACTCCATTCCATAATGTTTAACATTTCATTCCATTCCAAGGTTCAACCAAACAATATAAACCAAGTATGGGATTTAGAATCCATACCACAATGGTATGAGATTCCAATCCATTCCATTCCTTCCCTTCGAACCAAACGCCCCCGAAATTAACCCATAACATCCTTGCGGATGAAAGCGGTAAAAAAAAGAAAAGGGCTTTCATATTACCATAATCGAACCAAGATAACAAGGGCAAAAATAAAACTCTCAAATGAAAGTCGAAATCATTAAAAGCCCAAAAGAAAAAAAATTACAAAAACAAAAACTAATTCCCAAAATAGAGAAACCAGATCTATGAGCATAAACTCAAGGTGAACCTACTTTTGCAGAAAATAGTCCAAAAACTTCCAGTAATCAAGTACTACAAACCTTATAGAAAGTTGTTCATCATGCTATCCATCTTGACCTTAAAATCACCATACAAATCCCTTTGTATAGTTACAGATCAAAGCAAAACAAAAACTCTAAACACAAATTAACATAGTTCATTGTTTTGATATAATCAAAACATTAAAAGAAACTCAAAGAATGTTTTATGAAACTTCTCGACTTCTTGATTTAGACCTTGATTCTTAAGATAAATGACTAAATAACCTCTCTTAGGCTAAAGTGGAGAGCAAATAAAGTCGGATCTTATATGGGATAAAAATCAAGAAGTTAGAAAGAAGAAAATTTCTGGAAAAAGACACAATAAAAAAGTTATATATAGAATGAGATAGAAAATGAAGAGAAGAAAGATATTCATAACCCATTTATTATTTCTATAAACCATGCAAAAGAATGGAGTTCTAGGAATAGAGAAGAAGAAATGATGAGAAGAAAGGCAAGAACAGTACAACATTCAAGCCTCACTTCTCATTTTCTAAGATTTTTCTGATATTTGGAGGACTTTCTCCCTCTAATAATTTTAGAGGGAGGTCAGAGCCCCTTTCTAGGACCATATTATTAATTATTATTGACACTCTAAAAGTTCTTGTATGAGGGGATGGCTAGGTAGCACGGACACTTCTCTTAATCAGCCGTCCCGTGTTCGACACCGTGTCGGACAACGATACTCCTCGGACACACGCCGAAACGTGTCGGACGCCTATAAAACCGTGTCTAACTTTCAACATTTATTTGGGCACGTGTCCGACGCTTGTCCATAGTATTTTGGCCGTGTCCGACGCGTGTCCATAACATTTGGACATCATTTGGAGTGAATGATGTTCTTTAGACGGGAAATGAGCTGTTGAAATAGCTTGATTAGAAGAGGGGTTTTGATGGGAAATAAAAATGAATTATAATCATGGATAAGTTTTACCTTTACTTATTTAAATTTAATATCAAATACTTTTATAAATATAAAATTGATTGTTTATAACTATAAAATATATATTTTATTAAATTTATATAACGTGTCCCGTGTCCTAAATTTCACGGGATGCCGTGTCACGTGTCCGTGTCGTGTCCTTGTCCGTTTTGGTGCTACCTAGGGGGATGGGCGTAGAAAAAATATTGTACGAGGGGATGGCCGTACACAAATATATTGCAAAATAACGGCCACTTTTCGTCTTAAGCTTCAGACAAGAATTTGTGTTTTAATGGATTATGATGTAGTGTAAGCGAACTATTTCGTTAAGAAAGAGTATTAAGAACTGAGTATAAAATACGCTAAAACTCTTGTGTGATAATAATTGTATTGACGTATAACGACTCCGTCCCATGTTCCCATATTGTACAACTACTCCCTCCATTTTCCTATTTTCACCCCATTTCCCCTTTTTGGCAAATTATCTATTTTCACCTCATTTATATTCTTTCCTTATTTAGTAATGCAAATGACTAAAGTGTCCTTGTCCAAATTGTGATATTACAAGATGTGCAATTGCTTTTTGGGCCTAATTTTTCTACTTAAGACACTAACCCAATAACACTACCCAACCCAAACCTAATTACCCTAATGACTCCCTCCATATTACCCAACCCATTTATGAATTTCCCACATAAAACCCTACCTCTCCTCCTTCAATACTCATCTAGAATCTTCCGTCATTCACACTGCCTCTTCTTCCGCCTCCCTTCTCTCACTAAAAACCTTAACTCTCCCTCTTATCTCTCTTTCACACTGCCTCTTCTTCTTCATTCCCTCACTTCCTCTCCGTCATTGTTTGAATTTCTTTGTTGTTTTCTGCCTTTTTCATTCCCTCACTTCCTCTTCTGCTTTTTTCTCTATCTTTCCTTTATTAATGTCGAATAAAAATCAACTCTTACATTATTCTGATCTTCATGGCTACATTGTTCAAGATACGGAGGATGGGTTTGACGGTTGTGATGTTGATCCTTCTGGGTTGGTCAAGATCCCATACGATGAAGTGCAATATTCATTAAATAAGAACAAGGTTAGGTGACATCTTTTTTTTTTTTAGATCTATTATAAATACAATTGATTTATGGCTTATAACATCACAAATTTTTTGTGATTTTTTGTAAAAAATTTATAAAATTGATTATTTTTGGGAGTATTTTCATACAGTTTTCCGATTATTGAAAATTTAAAGTAGATGATCCATACTCCATAAAAATTTAAAATTAAAAATTGATTATTTCCGGGAGTATTTTCATACAGTTTTTAATATTGTGATTATATTTTTTTGTTTCATGCAAAGGAGAGAAAGAGAAAGAAGGAGGATGAAGAGGAACACCTGAACGAAGAGAAGCAGAAAGGGCCTTTGAAGGAGAAAAAAGAGAACGGTATTGGTGTGGAGGAGGAAGGGAGTCCGGTTGAAGAGACGGAGTTTGATTCACCTAGTGTAAACTCCCTAGATCCGGGTGATTTAGGGAGTTTTGTTGAAGAGACGGAATTTGATGATGACATGGGTCCTGTTGTTGAACACGGTGTTGTGTGTGGTGAGCCAGACTCACCATGTTGACGTGACTCATATTTGAGCACATTTAGTCCCCGAATTAACCTCGTTCTCATGCTTTCTATCATATATTAGGGTAATTTCTTATCTTTAGTTTCCCATTTTGCATATTCTTTGAGATTTTGTGTCCTTGGTAGGAGAGGATTGCTAGCCTTGCGTTTATGGAGCAAAATGGAGCTAAATGAATCGCATCTAATGACCAAGCATCGAAGATGAGACCGACACAAGAAGCCTAAGCAAATAAATGAAGAGAAATGGGCAATGATGAAAGGTCCGTGCATCTCCAAGGCAATCCCCACGAATTGTTAGGAAGCCAAGAACAAGAGAAAACCTTGTACCAGGATCCGAGCGTCTTGGGCTCAAGACGAGCGTCCTAGAGCCAGGATCCGAGCGTCTTGTTGCCAGCCCGAGCGGATCTTCTTACAGGACCAACCGTGCTTCAGGCTAGGACGTGCGGATTCCCTTGGGAGTTGATGCATGATCCGCGCATGTCCCTCGGGATTAACAAAATTATTAAGCTTCTCTTAGGGTCTTAATCGTCATTTAAGCCCTTAGTAACCCTAATCCTTGTACTTAATTTTAGTATAAATACCCTATTGTACTATCTTAGAATCATCTCATCATAATCATTCTCTTAATTTAGTCTTAATCAAAGTTGTAATACACATTTCAATATTAATCACATCTTAATCTTTCCTTAATCTCTCAATTGTTCTTAGTTTTAGTTGGGTAATTAGAAGATTATTTGGGTTTATTGGAGGATTAACAACCTTCCATCAATCATCAAGTTTACTTCTATTATTCTTTGCTTTATTATTTGGATCATCTCAAGTAGGTATAATCCCTTTTACCCTTGCTTAATTATTGTTAATCACATCATTTATTCATCATGTTTTGCTTTGTTAGTATGATTGACAACCTTATTAGCATGCTAAACTTGATCATGGGTGAGTAGTCCTTTAGCTAGGGTTAATGGGGAATTAGGGGAAACAATCATGGGAATTGATCTATGCTTAATCTAATATGTTTTCATAATTAAATTGCTTGCCTGTTATGATTTCAACCTATACACATGTTATGTTTGATGAAATTCTAGACTATGAAACCTTACATTTTTTACCCATCTCTTATCTTTTCAATGAGGCTTGTAAGACATAAACCAACCCGAGCCTTGTTAGACCATGCATATAGTTGAAGAGGAAGAGACTAAGTCGACTTGTAGGTGTTGTAAAGTCTTGATCGACTCGGCTCCGGGACCTAAATCTTCCTAGGGATTGTAAGATATACACTCGATCCCTTTACAACAATAAGTGTTTGCTTCTAATTGAGAACATGTTTGTATGATCTATTTCCATGAATCCCCTATGAATCCATGACACTCTAGTGCCTTTAATCAATTGTTTACAAACCCCTTTAATTGCTTTACTTTGTTTTCATTAATTTACATTCATCTTGTTGATTAGTTTAGATTACATCTCATCTCAACCCAATTTGTGACACCCTAAGACATAGCTACTTGCAATTGAAATCTTAAATCGATACCCGTCCGTTGGGATCCGACCTTTACTTACCACCCTACTAAGAGTAGTTTGTGAAGATATAAATATTGTTTTGGTTGGTAGTGACTGTAGGGAAATATCCGTAAAATTCCCTTAATTTTAAGGATTATAACGTAAATATAACATGCGATTTATGGTCATAAACGAAATACAATAGAGAAACGATAAGGAACAAGAATCAACCTCGGGTCCTTGTGAATGCGGCCTAAGAACAGAAATCAAAGTAGATTTCCTCCTAATCGTTGCACCCAAGACCGTCTGAGACTATGCCCCTTGTGCTAGAAAGTACTCTCTGATTGCCTTGCAATATTGAGAGAGTTGTTTTGTGAGTTTTCGAGATGTGAGATCTAGGTTTCAGAGGAATAATCTCCAAAACCCTAGCTTTTTCTCAAATGAATGACTTAGGGCAAAAGGAGAGGGAGTCTCTCCTTTTGTTTGGTTCGGCCAAACCGTGTACATGGAGGAGGGAGTGGGCTTTCCACTTCCTCCTTATTTTTGGGTTCGTGGTCCGATTCAAAATGCTAAAATGTATATGACGGGTTTTATTATAAATCGTCATCGGTTATTAATATATCGACTAATAACACGGATTAGTTGAAATATTAATACATGTCCGACAAAGACAATATTGTATAATTAATTCAATATACATTAATTAAATATAATCATTTATATTTAATTTACGAATTAACCGCTTAATTCGTTTTAGCCATTATTATTTAATCCGTATTAAATAATTATCTCAACATCGCATCTGACTAATTACTAGTCAATAACTCCGACTAACTGCTTAGTCATTTTAGGCATCAACATGACTGTATTTTCATACCGTCACATCTCTCAAACGTATCCTATAGGTGTGACTTTTAGGGACCAGTTGATCACCGCCATCTGTATGACAATAACGTCAAACTTATCTAGCAAGCCAACCGTTATTGATAAACGTGGATCAACTGATAATAATACCAAAAGTATGCCCTTTGATCCTTTTAGAGATTTATAAGTCCTTGCGGACACCATCCCCAACAAGCTCCCACTTGTCCGTACTAGTGTATGTGCAATGACGTTATCCGCACTAACTGGAGGACACAGCTCCAACAAACTCCCACTTGTCCGTACAAGTGTATGTGCGATAACCGATTCTCATATTCATTTAAAAATTTCTCCCACTCAATGTAAAACAATTTGCAGATCCGGATCCGCAAAGGTCGTATTTTACAATCGATCTGTATCAAGAGTGATTTCCCCGACTAGAGAGTAGCTTAACTGATAAAACGAATCCGTATTCGAGTATGGCCATGCATTTCGATTCTGACTCCTCGAGTGGCCCCGAGAAATATCGAGTACACGATAAAAGGCTGAATATTTCCTTCAACTCGACTCCTTCCGATCTAAGCACAGCATGAAATGACCCAGAAAAAATCTACTTGGCCCCCTGTTACGGATGACCGTGAGAAAGAAACCAAAGTCACCCAAAATCTGCCGTAGTCTCAAGAGACAGTCGATAGTCAAAAGAATCGACTCTTAGGATCACCATGGAGGTCCTATCCACGACCTGGCACCGAATGTTATAAAACATTTAGGACTCCACGTCGATGTCACAATTGTGTCCTACGAGATATCCGTATAAATCGCCTCTGTGATTGGTCAGTCAAATGGTTGACTTATGGCTCGTTGAACCCACCATCAACCAACGTCACAAAATAATTGCCAGAGTTATCAGCTCATGTGGGCAATTAAGGACTAAAAATATAATGTTTGTTCAGTTCACTTTGTGGTGTTCAAAATTGTCGTACAATTCCACATGAAAAACAAAATATATAAATATCAAAACGATGATGTCGTATAGAGTACATAAGGGAATGAATCTAATCCATAACAGAGTACTACAACTTAGGAACACGTTTAATTCCCATGGAATTAACGTGCCCTTCATGCTTATCTTGTCGTAATGGTTTAGTGAGAGGATCTGCTATATTATCATGTGTAGCAATCTTTTCTATCACTACTTCCTTTTGCTCCACGTAATCTCGGATTAGATGAGCTTTCCGTTGTACATGTCTAGACGCGACATGGTACTCGGACTCAGTCGTAGAATCTGCTGTAACACTTTGTTTGGAACTCTTCCACCGATCGTAGCGCCATTAAGAGTAAAAACGAATCCAGGCATCGAGATTTCGAGTCATCTCGATCCATAAGTCAATGCCCAATCTTTAGTCCTCCGTAGGTACTTAAGAATGTTCTTGATGACCATCCAATGTGATACACCGGATGCTTTGTTGGAATCGACTTGTCATACTCAATGCATATACCACGTCTGGACGTGTGCATATCATGGCATACATGATTGATCCTATAGCCGAAGCATAAGGAATCCGGGTCATGCGCTCTTTCTCTTCCGGTGTCTCTGGTGCCTGAGACTTGCTCAAATGCACCCCTGGAGCCATAGGAAGAAACCCCCTCTTGGAGTTAGTCATGCTGAATCTCTCTAGAATCTTGTCTATGTAAGACTCCTGACTGAGAGATAACATCCGACGTGATCTATCTTGATAGATACGGATGTCCAAAATTCTTTGTGCCTCACCCAGATCTTTCATCTGGAAATGGTTTTTCAACCATACTTTTACCGAAGTTAAGAGAGGTATGTCATTCCCAATCAGGAGTATGTCATCAACATACAATATTAGGAAGACAATCTTTCTCCCACTCGACTTGATATATAGACATGGTTCCTCGACTGGTCGAGTAAATCCATTGTCTTTTATCACTTGGTCGATACGATGATTCCAACTCCTAGAAGCTTGCTTAAGTCCATAAATGGAGTCCACCTCGGATTTCATGGCCTCAAGCCATAGCTTTGAGTCGGAACTAGTCATGGCATCTTTATAGGTTGCGGGTTCACTACTCGTTAAGAGTAGAATGTCATCTATGTCATGTTTCTCGACCATACCAATGTATCTGTCCGGAGGAATAGAGACTCTACCCGACCTCCTAGGTTCCTCAGGAATATTAACCGCAGCCGGGATTGAAGGAACTGGTTCCTCCAATGGTTGCTCGGTACTTGGTTCTGGAATCTCCGACAGTTCGAAGGTTCTATCACTCTTTGCATTCTCGAGAAATTCCTTCTCTAAGAATGTCGCACTAGCCGCAACAAAAACACGTTGTTCGGTTGGCGAATAGAAGTAATGACCAAGTGTTCCTTTAGGATAACCTATAAAGTATGTCTTGACCGATCGCGTGCCGAGCTTATCCTCGTGTCTCCACTTGACATAAGCCTCGCAGCCCCAAACCCGTATAAAGGACAAGTTAGGGACCGTTCCCTTCCATAGTTCATATGGAGTCTTGTCAACACTTTAGACGGACTTGATTAAGTATTAGAGCAAATGATTAAGAGCATAACCCCATAATGAATCAGGTTATACCGTGTGACTCATCATGGATCGAACCATATCAAGTAGTGTTCGATTTCTCCGTTCGGACACACCATTCAATTGAGGTGTTCCAGGTGGAGTTAACTGTAAGGCAATCCCACAGTCTTTAAGGTGTTGATCAAACTCGTGAGAAAGATACTCGCCACCACGATCTGAACATAGTGTTTTAATCTTTCTACCCAGTTGGTTCTGTACCCGATTCTGGTATTCTTTGAATTTCTCAAGGGATTCACTTTTGTGCTTCATTAAGTAGACATAGCCATATCTACTTAAATCGTCCGTGAAAGTGATGAAATACCTATAGCCTTCTCGTGCGGTGATTGACATAGGCCTACACACATCCGTACGTATGAGTCCTAATAGGTCAGCATCGCGCATTCCAACACCTTTGAAGGAAATACGAGTCATCTTACCGATGAGACATGATTCACACGTGCCAAATGATTGAAAATCAAAGGCCGAGATAGCTCCATTTTTGATGAGTCCGTTTTTTCGCGTTTCTCATTAATGTGTCCCATACGGCAGTGCCATAGATACGTTTGATCTTTGTCACCAACCTTTAACTTTTTATTCATTACGTGTAATATTTCGGTGGTCTGATCTAAAACATAAATTCCGTTCATGGAGACTGCCTTGCCATAAATCATATTGTGTAATGAAAAAATGCAAGTATTATTCTCTATTACAAATGAAAAACCAAGTTTGTCAAGTGCAGAAACTGAAATAATGTTTTAGAAAGACTGGGTACATAATAACAGTTATATAAAAATAACTCAAATCCGCTAGGAAGCTGGATCATGTATGTTCCCCTCGAGACGGCAGCCAATCGTGCTCCATTCCCGATACGCAGGTCCACCTCACCCTTTACGAGGGGTTCGATGTTCCGGAGCCCCCGCACATGATTACACAGATGAGAACCACAACCAAGATCTCGGTACCCAAGTTCCGTAACTTGCGTGGTTAATCTCAATCATATGAATAAAAGTAGAAAAGGATGAAGACATACCAACAGGTTTAACGCGACCTGCTTTTATGTCCTCATGGTAAACAGGACATGTACGCCTCCAATGCCCAGTCTTGTGGCAATGATGGCATTCCATGTTATCGTTCTTGCTCTTTGTCGTGCCTGATGAGGTGCTCGACTCACCAGGTCCACTCTTACCTGATCCCGACTTCTTAAACTTCGGCTTACCTCTTTTGCTAGGTCCGGCTGAACTTTGCCCTTACCCTTGCCCTTGTTTGACACAATGAGAACGTCTGTTTCATGCTCCCACTAAACTTCATGTCCTTCTCGGTGCCGTACAAGAAGGGAGTGTAGTGCATGAGGACTTTTCTTCAAATCATTCATATAGTAATTGGCTCTGAAGAGCGCAAAACCATCGTGGAGTGAATGAAGCATGCGGTCAATCACGATGTTCTCACTGATCTTACAATCAAGTGCCTCCAGTTTTTCGACATTCTCAATCATGCTGAGAATGTGTGGGCTAACCGGTTGGCCCTTCTGGAGTCTCGCCTCAAAGAAGCGACTGGTAAGCTCATAGGTCACGATTCTCGGTGCTTTCGAGAATTCCTTAGTGAGCGTGGTGAAAATCTTGTTTGCACCTTGGGCTATGAAGCGTTTCTGCAAATTGGATTCCATTGCAAAAATGAGTACGTTCTTTACCGCACCCGCTTCCATGGCGAAATCGTTATACTTGTCGATCTCGTTAATTCCAGCCGTGGGGCCTGGGTTTGGTGGGATGGGCTCAGTCAGATATTTGAGCTTCCCATCAGCAATGGCAGCATTCCATAATGCCGCCTCCCAGCCCGCGAAGTTAGATCCATAATTTTTCAGTCGAGTAGACTGATTCATCTGATCCATGAAGATCCGAAGCCAGGACTCACGGTCCAATGTGACACTTGGCATTGGGTCGTTAGTAGGACCAGCCATTTTGTTATTAGCAGTTTAAATGTTCGTGTTCTACACTGAAAAAGGAAGAAAAACAAAACGAAATAAGCAACTCATCGAGGTGATTTAAGTCTATTTAAAATTCATTTTAACGTGTAGACTCATAGCACTTGCATAATTGATCTCCCTCAAGAATAATACAAGTGATCCCAAGACTCAATTTCCGTAAATTGATAAGCCAACTGTTTAGCTAATTCTTCCGTAAGAACTCTTGGTCGATAGATTTCCGTAAATCCTATCTATAGTCCACCATAATCACAGGATCGTACGAGTGACCATAGTGTTGAGATAAAATAGGTCAATCAGTTCCAACTTACCCGACGTAGAAGGGGTCATATTATGCCTACCGACGAAGAAGGGATTCATTGGAGTTTGACCTATAAAGACTATTCTCAATTTTGGGTTATACGAGGAAGATCCCATCAACTTAGTTTTAATTCATTTTAAGTGAACGAATAACTAGCATTACGTGAATGAATTAACTTAGGTGATGGCTTAAAAAGATCGTGTGACATAAGAATTTCATAGAAAAACTAACGCGTGACCTCTATATGAGTCAGTTTTCATGCAAATATTATTAGGTGGTTTGGTTTTAGGCGGAATATGATGCAAGTTATCGTTACGATAAAATAAATAAAAGAATGCAATACGTAAATAAAATTCCTAGTGTGGCCTATCCTAATAAAAAGAACATAAACAACTTTGGAATCCACCGTTGGACCCGAGAAGCTTGTCTTGATGTTCCATCTATGTCCATGCAGCGGGAGTGAGCATCCGGTTCTCCGTCTTTGGTCTTCTCAAAAATTACAATTTAAAATTTACAAATATAAACCTATTTACATTCTAAATACAAAAACTGTAATTACAAGTGAAAAATCCAAAACGGAGATACGAGATCTCAAAATACAACCAAGACCGTGTTCCATCATTACGGTAACACGTTCTACTAAGGCCACACTAAGTTACAACTGTTTGTAAAAATGAATAAATACGTAATAAAAGGCATTCAAGGCATTCAACAAAAACGATAAATAAAATGCATCAACTAAAACAAATTTATTCGTGACATAATTCCGTAATTATGTTAAATTTATCCAAACCACCTTTTAACGATTAAAATTTATGTGATAAAATCGCTTCTATCAGTTTAATTTTAATCTATTACAATCCGTTACTTTAAATACGCTTTAAAATAACTATATGGTACGTGAGTGAACCGTGTCACTTTCAAGAGAGTGTACAACATCCGTATGATGTACATTTTATGGCCAAAAGAGAATTTGAAACAAAAAGAGTAAAATTCAAAGCTGCCAAAACAAAATCCCTCGATCCAGGGACAAAAGTGCTCGATCGAGGAACAAGAGGGCTCGATCGACTGAACTGCTAGTCGATCGAGAGATATGCCAAACAGAAAGAACTCGATCGACAAAACTGGTGGTCGATCGAGGACTTTTATCAAGACAAGATCGCTCGATCGAGTACGAGGACTACTCGATCGAACAGGTGGGGTTTTAAACGCAGGTCGATCGAGTCGGAAGTGCTCGATCGAGCAAAAACAACAAAGAAGGGCTCTCGATCGAGTAGTAACATGTTCGATCAAGGGCAAAAGCATGCTGAAAACATAAAACCCTCGTGAAAACAGTTTGACATAGCAAAACAATTTCAATTTTTGATCTAAAACGCGGAAAATCAAATCAACAATTGTCAAAAATTAACATATTGTTATAATCTCCGTATAAAATAACAATATGCAAAAGAACAAATTGAAAAATCAAGCAAAAAACAGCCGTGTAAAACATGTGACGGCACGGTTTTCAAGATAAAAACAACAACAAGTGCAACCGTGTAAACTGGACACGGTTCCCAAGACAAAAATTGCAAAGCAGCCGTGTGCAAAACAAAAAAAATTCTGCCGAGATGCTGCCGCACGGTTTTTATGACAAAAACAAAATCGTTTCAAATCGATTTATGAAAAATCACAATGTAAATTTACGTGGCCTCGCCCTGATACCACTTGTAGGGAAATATCCGTAAAATTCCCTTAATTTTAAGGATTATAACGTAAATATAACATGCGATTTATGGTCATAAACGAAATACAATAGAGAAACGATAAGGAACAAGAATCAACCTCGGGTCCTTGTGAATGCGGCCTAAGAACAGAAATCAAAGTAGATTTCCTCCTAATCGTTGCACCCAAGACCGTCTGAGACTATGCCCCTTGTGCTAGAAAGTACTCTCTGATTGCCTTGCAATATTGAGAGAGTTGTTTTGTGAGTTTTCGAGATGTGAGATCTAGGTTTCAGAGGAATAATCTCCAAAACCCTAGCTTTTTCTCAAATGAATGACTTAGGGCAAAAGGAGAGGGAGTCTCTCCTTTTGTTTGGTTCGGCCAAACCGTGTACATGGAGGAGGGAGTGGGCTTTCCACTTCCTCCTTATTTTTGGGTTCGTGGTCCGATTCAAAATGCTAAAATGTATATGACGGTTTTTATTATAAATCGTCATCGGTTATTAATATATCGACTAATAACATGGATTAGTTGAAATATTAATACATGTCCGACAAAGACAATATTGTATAATTAATTCAATATACATTAATTAAATATAATCATTTATATTTAATTTACGAATTAACCGCTTAATTCGTTTTAGCCATTATTATTTAATCCGTATTAAATAATTATCTCAACATCGCATCTGACTAATTACTAGTCAATAACTCCGACTAACTGCTTAGTCATTTTAGGCATCAACATGACTGTATTTTCATACCGTCACATCTCTCAAACGTATCCTATAGGTGTGACTTTTAGGGACCAGTTGATCACCGCCATCTGTATGACAATAACGTCAAACTTATCTAGCAAGCCAACCGTTATTGATAAACGTGGATCAACTGATAATAATACCAAAAGTATGCCCTCTGATCCTTTTAGAGATTTATAAGTCCTTGCACTAACTGTTAAGGACACAATCCCCAACAGTGACAACGACTAAGCATAACACACAATAATACTGAACCACATGTACAAAGTACGCAAATGCTTATCTGAAAAGAATGGCGGATAAGCGTCCTAAAACCCCTGACAGTATAACTGGGCCTGCTGAATGTTCAACAACAAGCTTTAAAAAATTTGAAGCTTATGTGGCTAAATTCAATGCTAAGGATATTTAATTCTCTGTTTTTGGTATACTTCTGAATCTAAACCTTTTACTGTTATTTTCATCATTTCAGTTTAACAATATAATGCTGCTGGGATTTTTCTGCTGATAGGTTTAATTGGTAGGATTTGTTTGTACTGCATTTGCTTCTGTTGAGTACTTCACAATGATTGAGTTTTTTGTTAGTAGTCTTATGTGGCTAGATTCAATGCTAAGCATAAATAATTTCTCTGTTATTGTTATAATTTTGATCTAAACCTGTTACTATTATTTTGATCATTTTAGTTGATCATTTTAATGCTGCTGGGATTTATCTGCTGATAGGTTTAATTGGTAGGATTTGTTTGTACTGCATTTGCTTCTGTTGAGTACTTCACAATGACTAAATTTTCTGTTAGTAGTTTGCTCAGTGATGATAAAGCTTAATGCTTTGAGAGTAGTTAGGTTTTTAGGGAGAGTTGAACGGTAAGTGGCCAATAACTACAAGTAATTAAGCCACCACATGCTCTACAATTGAATGGGTGTGTGTGCTCATATATGTCAAATACAGTTTAGAGCTCTATGATGAATGTTCCTTAATGGTTTAAGAGCTTTCTTTGTTGCCTTAATTAGTGATGCTATTACTCTATTTGACGATCATGGTCTACCAGAATATTGTGTGTGTGTGTGTGTGTGTGTGTGTGTGTGTGTGTGTGTGTGTGTGTGTGTGTGTGTGTGTGTGTGTGTGTGTGTGAAGTAGGCTTTATTACTTGACACAGCTCAATGATGAGGCCATTCTTAGGCCTGAGAGTTGATGTCTCACTGCATAAATATGAAGCTTAATGGCTTTTTCATCTGACATTTAAACTGAACATTGCATAAATATGAAGCTCAGTGATAATAAAGTTTAATGCTTTGAGAGCTGCCTTGTCATTCTATATTCATATAAGAATTGATTCCACCATATATTGTGTACATATGGCTTTAGGAGACATTTCTTGTGTGAACATAAAGCTCAGTGATAAAAATGCTTAATGTTTTGAGAGCTTAATCATTTTCATTTCAAACATTGCTCATCACAAAATACATAGTCTATTGGCACAAAAGAAATCCAAACCCTAATGATGTTTATGGCTTAAACATTGTATGTTTGCAATGTTTAAGTTATAAACACTCATCTAAAAGGGATGAGTTAAGGCAAGAGGCACACTTATTTCATCTAAGTTTGCATCCTTGCCATTTACATGTAAATGATTATGACATTCCCTAACAATTGCTTCATCTGCACCTAAATTCCTTGGTAAGGTTCCAGCCAATCTTTGTGCTTTTTTCTTCAGATGTGGTACCTTATACTTATTGTGTCCTTTTAGCTTAATAATCTCCAACATACATGCTTGTAGACTAAGCCAAACATCACTTAAGCATTGTGTTGGTTCTTCATCCCAAGCTTCCAACACATTGGACACCAACTTATCAACTGTGCTTGCTCTTTTTTTTTTTTTTTTTTTTTTTTTGCAATGACTGTATTGAGTTAAAAAAAACCCAAGTCTAACACATTGAGATCTGGTGAATTTGGTGGTTGTTGTGTCAAACTAATGTTGAAACCATTTGAGTTGGCTGCTGATACGTGCATTTTATATAGCCTTTTTGGTCTTATTTTGCACGTATTTCTATGCATTTTTATACCGTTTTGTATTGCAATATGCCCCGAATTGGCTACTTTGGTTTGTTTTGTCTGTTTTGCAGAAATGAACCTGAAAGTGGTGAAACCGTACTCTTTTCGTCCTGTTTTGCATGCATTTTGAGGAGACGGGAATGTTAGAGCGAGATTATGCCTTGAAGTGCATGAAAGGGTGGTCAACGAAGCAGTCAATGACGAGTTTAAAGTTGACTTGAAGGAAGAACACTCGATCGAGAAGCATTCTACTTCGATCGAGTGGGTTTGTGAGCAGAAGAGGTCGATCGAGTGCTTTAGTGTACTCGATCGAAATGCTGATTTATGGGTTTCCTCGATCGAGAGACATTTTGGTTCGATCGAGAGGATTATCTCCTGAAAACCTCGATCGAGTGGTTTTATATCACTCGATCGAGAGGTTTTGGATTTTAGATGGGCTTAATTAACCCGTGTTATGTTATTTCGTGATGGACTTTGTTTTGTCTATTTAAGCTTTCATAATTAAGTTATTAATTACGTTTGACTCATCTTTAGAACGCCACTTTACTCCCTTAATTTCTCTCGAATACTTTCTACTGTAACTTTGCACTTCAATCTCTTGCTTGGATTTTGGTTTGTTCTTTACGCCGGATCGCTTGTGATTGTAATCTCTCTTCCCTTATTAATTAAATCTTGTTATTTATTGCTTTAAATTCTTATTTCTCTCTTGATTAATTTCTGCCCTAATTAGTTTATGCTTAATTACTATTATTGCATCATGTCTTTCATTAGTTTATTCATCATCATTATTATTGACAACATTAGTAATATGAGTAGCTAAATCCTTTTATGTTGGGATTAGGGAATCCATGGTAGGATTGTGACGATGTAGCGAATAGACTAGATAGTTTACTTGTGAGAATCTGTACCCATGGCAATATAACTATAATACCGACTTAGTTGAGTGCACGCTTCTAAGTTACTTTTAATCTGGTTAAATTTATTCCTGGTTTGGAAGATTGGACGAAATAGACCTGCTATGAACAGTAGACTACCCTGACGACGACGGAAGTTAAGTTAGTGGAAATCTAGGATAGAAAGTGGACCGGAAGGACCTTTCATGTATCCGTCTCACAGTAGATTATCTAGGCTATTTGCAGTTGAGTTGCTAGACTAACATGGTGAACCGAAATCCTGACATGTTCTCTCTCATTTGATCACCTCTATTATATTTTCTGTCTTTTATTGCTCTTCCTTTACTGCTCTTCCCTTTAAGCCTTTATTAGTTTAGAAATCAAATTCAAAACCCCATTTAGTGACCTAAATAGACGGACCTTAACAGATATCCTGCCTCCCTGTGGAGATCGACCCTGCTTATCACTAGCTATTTTGTTAGTTTTAATTAGATTTATTTTTGGTACAAAACGACAGTATCAGCTGCAATTAAAAAATCAAGGTCAGTACCCTTTATATGTGGCTTTGCATTATCCTGCTGGATGATGATTTCCTTGCTCATTGATGCTGGCCATTTACTGTGAATGGCTAGGATTACCTTATTTATTAGCATATACTTAGTAACTTGTTTGTTTATTGAAGCCACTGATTTGGTTTCTAGAGTTCCAGCAGGTCTGTTTTTTTACCTCCTTTTAGTTGGATCTTGGAAAGTAAATGGGAATATCTCCATCATAAATGGGTCTTGAAACTGCAGCCATAAACATGACTTTAGTGATGAAACTTTTGCCTTGACAATGTCTATAAGGATCAATTTCTTCACACAATAGAAAAAACTTAGCTCCATCTTGTGAGATATAGAACCATTTCTCATCAATATGGATTATATTTCTCATGTCCTTAAACTTCAAAGAGTTTGATATCCTATCATAACTTAACTTTGAAAGTGAAAATATCAACCTGTTGAACTTGTTCTCATCAGTTAGACTTGAGTGCAATGCTGACGTATGGCTTCAAAGTTTACCTTGTTTAACCCAATTGAAAGTTGTTTTTGCTGAGACACCAATTGCTTCACCAAATCCATGCAGTGATCCCCTTTCTCCCACAGGTGTAGTTAATATTCTGTCTACTGGGACTTCAAGAGTTTCCCTCCCTTTTTTACCTTTAATTTTGGAATTCAGCTGCAAAGAATCACCATCTTCTCTTTGACGTTTAGCAACCCTCCATACTTCAAAGATTATTTTCTTGTCTACTTGATATTTTGCTGCAAGAAAGTTCATTGAACCTCTTATTGGCTTGCCATCCTTGCTATTCTCGAATAAATAGCATCCTATTCTATGTCAATCATCATTTGAAAGATTTGGGCCACACATTTTTTGATTAATGTTGGTAAGTGTATTCTGGTTTTTTACAGCTTTTTTATTGATGATATTTTTTAATTCAACTTGTGACTAACGGTTTTTTGAAGTGCATATTATGGTAGAGAAGAAGAAGAAGAATAGAGAAGAAGAAGAATATGGAAAAAGAGAAGAAGAATATGGAAGAGAAGAAGTGTAAATTATGTAGCTTATTGACGAACAAGAATTGGTCATCACACATCCAATCAAACACATTCATATTCTCAACAAAACAACTAGTTAGTGGTTAAGTCGAGGTCGATCCATGGGACGGTGTGCTTTGGGTTCTAAGTCTATTTATCTCAATTTATGCTAGTGTCACAATTTGTTTGAGTTTGTAGTTGTATTCTAGACTAATGCAAGCAATAAAGTAAAACAAGCAATAAAAGGAAGGATGTAAACAAATGACTAAAAGTACTAGGATATCATGGGTTCATAGGGGATTCATGGGAGTTAACCATACAAACATGTTCACAAAGTTGCAAGCAATTAATGTTGTAAAGGAACCGAGTTGGTGTTGTTGGGAAATGTGTCCTCAACAATAGTGCGATCACATGATTTAAATATCATTATTAAATCTCATTTTAAGAATACATGTGGGATGTAATATTTTACAAGTCAACTGGTCCACACTTATCGGTAATGATTGGCTGACTAGAGTTTGACATTACTGTCGTGCGACGGTGGTGATCAGTTGATCCCCTTAGGTCATACCTATAGGGAAATACTCTTAATTGATTATTTAATTAATCGTATACCGATACGAGTTAATTAAATTGCTTAAAATTGACGGATGATTTTGTGAGTATAATTTACGTATCAAATTGAAATGTAATTAAATGAGATACGGTCTGAGTAATCGAATTGTATCATTACTCGGATGAAATTATTGTTTAAAGAAACAATTAAATTTGAATGAATTATTATAAATACGATTTATAAATTGGTGAAATATTTTGGTACAAGTAATTACGAATTACTAGTCGATTTTGTAAATGACATATTTTATGAGTATGTTGATTTTTAATATGATAAAAATACATTGCATCGTAACATGTCATGTAACATGTGACAAATTTGACAAATGACAAAATAAAATGGATTCTCCATTTTATACTTAAAACCGAAATATGGGTGTGTGTTTAGTAAATATTGTGTTATTTATTTTTAAATAAAAACACAATCATGACACTAGGTAGTAGGCTTGCATGCCTAGTCTCTTGTGAAGAGCAAAAACAAAAGGCATTGGGCATACTACCCAATGCCCCTTTTTCGACAACCAACAAGAAAGAGAGGAAAGCTCTTCTCTTTTACATCATTCATTCCTCCCATCTTATTTTTCCTAGTGTAAGAAAATCCTTGAAAACTCTCTACAATTTATGATAATTCTAGAGAAATAAAATCTCACAAAAACACCACCTCTTGACCGAAATTTCAAGAGTGAAAATACAATTTATATTATATCAATTTTATTGTAAAACCATTATTATTACTAGATCTAAATAGTATTGGTTTATTAAGATGTATTCCTTGGGTATATGCTTTTGGGAGGGATTCTACACTTGAATCCTTGTTCTTCCATTTGGAAAGCTCAAGAACAAAAGAAAAGGAGATTTCTTTTGTGCCCATTTGAACCGAAATTTCAATGTAAGGATATGATTTCTTCTCTTTTATTATATTGTTTGCATGCATAAAATCCACATTTAATTTTATGACAAATTAATTTTGACATATAAGAGTATGTTAGTATGTATATGAATCTACATTTCCTTCAATCGGTATCAAGAGCCACGGTTGTTTGCATGCAAATCGGTTAAAAGTTTTTCCGAGTTATAAGAATAACGAATAAAACTTGTAAAATTTGTGTTATTATGATATATCACGAAATTAATCCATGCATATTAATATTTCTGGTCCTAAAATGTTTTAGGATATTTTGGTTAATTTTACGGATTTTATTGTTCATATTTTACAATAATGGCATTTAAATATGATTTTATGAGTAAAAATGTCATTTTTGGTCTAAAATTAGCTATATTTCGAATTTTAAGTTGGTTTTTGGATATGTTGTTACATATATTATTTTGAGATAACCTGCAAATTTTCATAATTTTTGGACTTGTTATGCTCGAAAAATGATTTTTTCATTATTAAATTCGGATTTAGGTGAAAAATAGGTTAATATGAGTTAAATTTCGAATCTGGTCATAGAAAATTAATATGTTGTCACATGCAATTTTACAAGATGTGTGTAAAATAATTGGTTATAAAGAAGTCTTTTTGCATGATTTATGGATTTTTGAAGAAAAATAGCATAAATATTGACATTATTAGTGGAAAATTAATAAAACATAATCTATGACTTAGGAAAAACGTCTAATGTTGCATTTTATTATCTTTTTCAGATCTAAAATTGAAAAGTTAATGAAAATAATTTTTCCATGTTTTTATGATTATTTTATTAAAAATCGATAAACCGCAACATTGTTTTTCCGGTAAATTTTCGAAATTTTTAACCTAAGGTTTTTGAACATTATGAGTGTCATGGAATTTTTCCAGAATGTTCATGAGTTTAAATTTCAAATTTTGAATTTATTTGAAATTTTGTGATTTATTTGAAGTTTAATAGCTTATTTTGTAATTTTGGTCCATTTATGAACAAATTTGTAAATAAAAGTTAATTATGGTCAAATTATTAGTGAAGACTAAGTTTTGAGTCCTAAGAGGTTAGGGTAATTAACTTATGCATAAATATGAGTTTATGTATTTTTGTGATTATAAAATGTTGAAATCACGCAAATCCGTAAAAACCGAGTAATATACGATATTGGCTAATTAAAAGGCGATTTAGCATAAAATTGAGCATGTTCATACATATTATAATGCTGCATTTTCTTTATGATTGTCATAATTTTAATTTATGTAATTTTTGAATTATGTAATTTTACTTAGTATGGCCTTAGATTTTAATTGGTATTTCCCGAAATGTATGGGAATATCGATTCGGTTGTATTTTTATTGTGATCTCGTTTCACCGTTTTGTAATTTAATAGATTTATTTTATTTTAGTTACAAATGTATAATTGGAAATTATGTAATTTATTATGTAATTTTATTCATTCCGGAGTTCCCAAAGACGGATTTCTTCAAGAATGGCGATACATAAAGACGGTGTTACCTCGAGATGCGTGCCACAACCGAAGTTCAAGGGACCAATGGAGTTGGTTTCCGAATATGTAATAGATAAATAGTTTTCTATTTTAGGAAAGGCCATACTAGGATTTATTTATCTTTATGCTTGCATTTTATTTTATGTCACATGCATTGCTAAATCGCCATAACTAAACATGCATTATCATTTTATCGAGTTTATCGACCGTGTCAATTATAATTATCGTAGTTCACCGCTTTAGTTCACTTAAAACGTGATAGATAATAAATTGACATGACCTCTCGCTAAAATAAACAATTGAGACATAGCCTTACCAAATAGTAGAAACCATGAAAACCTATTTCGCGAGGGAGTGCACTCGGCTACCCCGGGGTACAAACCTTGTTACGTAGGGGAAGTGGGTGATAAATGTTAATCCACCGAATTCATGTTGATGAGGGTTTCATCGGCTACCCCGTGCCTAAGTTAATGTGGGTTTGGATAATGGACACATTTATTCGAAATTTGGATTGAACTCAACAAAAGTAATTGATAATGGTTTCATCGGCTACCCCGTGCCCTTGTTGATGTGTTTTGGGCTATAGATAAATATTAGAGTAATTTTATCGACCGAGAGTTCTAAAAGTAGAATCGATTAAAGAGTTAATCCACCGAGTTATATTGATAAGGGTTTCATCGGCTACCCCGTGCCCAAGTTAATATGAATTTGGATCTTGGAATCATTTATCATAGTTGGGTAGAGGTCACTATGTAAATGCTATACTTGTTTACAAGTATTAATATAACGATGAATGTTTTGTTTTCCACTATTCCGTTATCATATTGTTCTATTTCTTTACCACAATTCATATACGATATCATTTCGATTTTGATTCAAATCTCCATTAAAACATCGTAACTAAAGACAAAATATGAATTTTCTTCTAAAGACCTCGTATGAACCATTGCTAAGGATCTCTTGTAAAGAGTATAGATTAAAGTTATTCATTATCAAACAGGTTTTTGATTCTTGACTAACACTTCTACTTACAATGGATTGTTTTTCATATACTTAAGTGAATTAAGTACTTTGAAGCGATAAATTATTTTGGTAATTAGTTTTGTCAGAATTCGTAATTGACCAAAATAACGCAACCACTTCATGAAAGTTTTAAGACTAAAACGAACAAATGAAGAGTAATCTTCATGAATTCAATTTTGCTTCTCAAAGCAAAGACTCATTGAAATGAGTGGGAGCATTCTCTTAAACCGGTAAGATGAAGACGAGGTTCAAGAAGTAAAGATTATAATGGAATTGATACTAGGTAACGTTAAAGGTAAAGTTGTTGAGAATGACGATACTAAACCTATCAATCCCGACCGATGAAGTTTCCATTGTCTTAAATGTTGGACACGAGAAAGGAAACAACCCCAAATTATTGAAGAATTATCAAGTTAGTTGTGGGACATCTAATGGGACCTTCTTCTTTAAAATGTTTATTTGATTAAACATAAAATTTTGCTAGTACTACTTCGTCAATATTAGAAACCAATGGAGGTTTTCATCATTGTATTTGATACATAGGATGATTAGAATATGACGACAAGCAACAATAATGTCGAGAGATAGAGTAATTGTGTACTCAATCTAGTTTTTGGATTTAAAGTTGTACTTAATTATGACTATTAAGTGCATAAACTCTAAATAAGAATATAAACTTGTTAAGATACAAAAGAGATTTTCACCTTTGTGACACTTTACACCATGATTTGATGTATGGCTAGCCCATCATCAAGGTGATTATATTCTAAACCAAACTAGAATGATATATCATGAAGATGATGTAAGACTCAAATTGGTAACCCAAGATTAAACCCTAAATTTCGGAATGATAAACGCAAAGAGTTATCGAGTACTCTTGAAACCATTAGATTGTTAATGGTATATGCGTATCTTGTATTCAAAGCAAGATGTCTCGTGCCTTTTGGTTGAAAAGGAGATCGAGGTTGTAAATCATTGATCCATAATAGGTTGATCATTTTCTTTTACCAACGATTTAAGTTGATGCTAATGTGTTCACTTAATAAGGTAAATAGAGAAATCTTTGAAGAAGTTTAAAGAGTTCAAGGAATCACGATTTAGTCGTGATGGGATTATCAAAGTCAAGACTTTGACATAAGCCAAAGGAAATGTGATATAGTATCACAAATTAATCTCTCTTAACACGCATTATGGAATAATGTGTGGTTGGATGTGAATTCAAACGCTATTCGATATGGTTTGGACTTCAATCAAGTTACTTTGAGTTACTTGATCCTTTTGGGGAATTTATCATTTTGTCTAATTTATTTTCCACTAAATCATATGAGATATGAAATGGTAATGTGCCATATTTGTAAGTTATCACAAGAAACAAATGCTCATTTTTTCCCTTTCAATTATCACGAGTACGACGGGTTTGCGGCTCATGAAGCTGTCTTTCTAAAATACAAGTTTATTTCTAGAAGACAGAGTGGGAGAAATTATTCAAAGAGCCACAAAGATGTTATGTCGCAAGAAACTGGTCTTTCTTGGCTACATGAGATGTTTTGTGTAAGACATTGTTTCTTTAAAACCTAGGAGGTTAAAGTTCGTCACTTGTTGAAAATGATTCATGCTACTTTTAAGAAAGCAAAGAGCTTATAACTTACAAGAGAAATTGTTTGATTCAAATTGATTACTTCTAGAAAGTAATGAATATATGACTTACATAAGAGTGTTTTAAGTCACAACTCAATACAAGGCTTAGAGCCATGAAAATCCGAAATAAAAGGCTTGATTAGTGACAAAGGGTTTTGCACTAATAAAGAGATATTTCAAAGCAAGATTGGTTGATTAGTGACAAAGGGTCTTGCACTAATTAAAATGCTTAAGTCTATTTGGATCTTCTTAGGGATTGTGTTTCATTATGAGGTTATGAAATACATAGCGAGTGAATCTAAAACCCACTTCTTCAATAGAAGGAATGTATTCAATACATGTCTTGAGTTTAGTAGATTCTTGCAATCCTAAGATAATGTGAAACTTAAGAGAGGGTCTTAAGTAGGACATCAATGAGTTAGAATCAACATTTTGATCATGTGATAAAACATTTCTCGATAAGTCGAGAAGTTGTGTTTATACATGAAGTTTAGTGGGAGTTACGTAAATTTTAATTAGTCCGATATGTGGATGACATATTGATCATTAGGAATGATTTGAGACTTTTGGAGTATTATAATACATCTGGAATATCCGGATTTATGAAGATAAATCCACATGATATTAGCGTCAGTAAGAAGTCTTATGTTGATAAGATTCATGACTAGTTAAATTAAATTGAACGTACTTGATTGATTCCATTTGCTTCCGCTGCCAGATCAATTAAATGAGTAATGATGTATAACACTTCATATACTTTGAGTATGATGAATTGTTTTCAAAATCGAATTTAAGTAATCTTTACCTAGTATGTAAAGATTACCCTTAAGTGCTTGCAGAAGCATTAAGGAAGTAAAGCAAAGTGTTTATGATGCAATTTTGTGTAAGGATGTTACACAAGTGACAATTGACAATTGAGATTGCGCATGGTTTCCGACAAAACCATAATCAAAACACATTAGGATGGTTAAGATACCATTGCGGCTATGTTAATTAAGAAGTAGATTTTCTAGAATCGTTCTAGGCAATAAAGAACAATGAGAGATATTTATAACGGAAATTGAGTACACTTGCAATCATGAGATGTGCAAGAGGATGAGTCCCGCACACTGTGAAAACAGTGGGAGCTATTCTTAGGCTAGAGGACCTATGTCTTGATTGGATCTCGACACATACTCAGAAAGTTTTGTGATGGAAATGTATACATTACAAAGGAAAATGAGTATGTAGTAAGGTTAAGTAAGGTACAAGAAATTGATAAAACCTACTAACCAAAGCCTTCTCAAAGGCTAAACATGATGAGTCATGTCATTTCAATTGAATTGAAATGAACAACTACGTACAAGATCAAATTAGATTATAGAACATGAAATAGTAATCAGGCATTGACTATTCATATGTGATAATCGCATTTGTCGTTCGAGTTTTACTTTAAAACTCTTTTATTATACTTTGTTACATCCAAACGGGTTGTAGAGACAATTGAACCCCGTTAAAGTGAACACGGATTAACATAGTATTCGCCCATAGTCACTTGTATGAGGTGACGTCTCGAAGTGACTAGAGTGTGATGCGATTGATGGCAGGTTCAAGTGCCATAGAGTCATGTGAGATGACTAGTCGATCACATAGGCAGATTGTTAGGAACATTTTGTCGGGCCTAATGACCGCTTATAGAGTTCTGGCAAATTTATATAGCCTGGTCGTGGCGAGAGCTACTATAGTATTCAAATGAGTCGATTCTTTTTACTAAAGACTATTCACCTAAGATGGCACAGCTTCAGATTAACTTTGATTTGTGTTACTACGATCTTCGTAAATGGGGTCAAATGGGCATATTTTGGGTTATGATGGCTGTGGCTAGTCGAAGGGAATGAGTGCGATAGGAATTGTCCATCCCCTTGTCAGGGTTAAAACAATATCTCAGGGCCACTCGAGGAGTAATGAACTGGAAATGCGTGGCCACGCTCGGAAGGTATCTATGATAGATAAATCCGGTCAATCAGTTATTCTCCAGATCGAGGAAACCACTCTCGATATGATCACTTGCAAGTACGACCGAAAGACACCTTGCATTGAGTGGGAGATAGTAATAGGACAAGAGAATTGGTGACGCACACTTGTCGAGGACAAGTGGGAGATTGTTGGGAAATGTGTCCTCAACAATAGTGCGATCACATGATTTAAATATCATTATTAAATCTCATTTTAAGAATACATGTGGGATGTAATATTTTACAAGTCAACTGGTCCACACATATCGGTAATGATTGGTGACTAGAGTTTGACATTATTGTCGTGCGACGGTGGTGATCTATTGATCCCCTTAGGTCATACCTATAGGGAAATACTCTTAATTGATTATTTAATTAATCGTATACCGATACGAGTTAATTAAATTGCTTAAAATTGACGGATGATTTTGTGAGTATAATTTACGTATCAAATTGAAATGTAATTAAATGAGATACGGTCCGAGTAATCGAATTGTATCATTACTCGGATGAAATTATTGTTTAAAGAAACAATTAAATTTGAATGAATTATTATAAATACGATTTATAAATTGGTGAAATATTTTGGTACAAGTAATTACGAATTACTAGTCGATTTTGTAAATGACATATTTTATGAGTATGTTGATTTTTAATATGATAAAAATACATTGCATCGTAACATGTCATGTAACATGTGACAAATTTGACAAATGACAAAATAAAATGGATTCTCCATTTTATACTTAAAACCGAAATATGGGTGTGTGTTTAGTAAATATTGTGTTATTTATTTTTAAATAAAAACACAATCATGACACTAGGTAGTAGGCTTGCATGCCTAGTCTCTTGTGAAGAGCAAAAACAAAAGGCATTGGGCATACTACCCAATGCCCCTTTTTCGACCACCAACAAGAAAGAGAGGAAAGCTCTTCTCTTTTACATCATTCATTCCTCCCATCTTATTTTTCCTAGTGTAAGAAAATCCTTGAAAACTCTCTACAATTTATGATAATTCTAGAGAAATAAAATCTCACAAAAACACCACCTCTTGACCGAAATTTCAAGAGTGAAAATACAATTTATATTGTATCAATTTTATTGTAAAACCATTATTATTACTAGATCTAAATAGTATTGGTTTATTAAGATGTATTCCTTGGGTATATGCTTTTGGGAGGGATTCTACACTTGAATCCTTGTTCTTCCATTTGGAAAGCTCAAGAACAAAAGAAAAGGAGATTTCTTTTGTGCCCATTTGAACCGAAATTTCAATGTAAGGATATGATTTCTTCTCTTTTATTATATTGTTTGCATGCATAAAATCCACATTTAATTTTATGACAAATTAATTTTGACATATAAGAGTATGTTAGTATGTATATGAATCTACATTTCCTTCAGGTGTATGTCTTACGGTTCTTAGGAAGAGTTGGGTCCCGGAGCCGAATCGATTAGATTGTAGAACACCTACAAGTCGACTTACTTTCCCACTAATCACTTCTATGTATGGTCTAACTAGACTCGAGTTGATTTATATCTTACAAGTCAAGTTGAATAGATAAGAGATGGTTATAAATGCAAGGATTCATAGGCTTAGCATTTCATCAAACATAACATGTGCATAGGTTGACATCACAACAAGCAAGCAAATTAATTATGGAAACATATTGGATTAAGCATGATTATTCCCCATGTTTACTTCCCTTAATTACCCACTAATCCTAGTTAAGAAAACTACTCACGCATTATCATGGGAAACATGTCATTATTGGTGTCAATCATCACAACAAGTGTAAACATGATAAGAGCTTTAAGGAAATAAACAATAAAGAGTAAAGAGTAAAGGAATTATACCAAACTTGAGATGATGCAAATAATAAAGCAAGAATAAAAGAAGAGAGCTTGATTGATTGATGAAGGGTTGTCAATCCTCCAATAATAACCCAATAATCTTCAATTACCCAAAAGTAAGAAACTTGAACAATAATTAAGGAAAGATTAATGTGTGATTTATGGAAAGATTAAAGAGTAATTTATTCTAATCTACTCCCAATGAAGGTTTAATCTAATCTCAGAGAACTTGCCTCCATAAGAGGGCTCTCCCTCTTTTTTTTTTTTTTTTTTTTTTTTTTTTTTTTTTTTATTATTACAAATGGAGTATATATAGTAGTACATCATTAGGTTAAGCAAGGGTAGTTTAGTAAATAGAATTGCTAAGTGAAAAGTTGAGGAACTGCTCCTCTCGAAGGAGATGCGCATATTACGTTGCTAGTCCCGCCACAATATGATCGGATCGTCTTGAAGCACGGTTGGTTCTACCAAGGAATCCGTGCGTCTCTGGGAGAAGACGCTCGGATTGTGGGCAGGGGAGACGAGCGGCTCAATCGTCGGGACGCTCGGATTGCTTGAGGGGGGGGGGGGGGACGAGCTTCTTGAAGTTAGGAGGCTCGGATTGTCCTTCAGAATGCTTTGCTTCTTCCTTTCACATACTTCTTATTCTTGCATTGTTGACCTTAGTTCTTGCCTCTCCTTCTATACTCTTTCACCCAATATCATGAATGACCTTCCAAATAAGCACGAGAGACGGGAATTTCGCCTCATTTCCTTCTTTCCTACAAAACATACAAAATGCACTAGGAAAGCAAAATAGAAAGCCTTTGACGGATAAAATGGATATGGAATGTTATAATGGTATGCAAAATAAGTTCAATTAGGGGACTAAATGTGCGCAATTACGAGTCACATCAAATATCCCCAAACCGAACCTTTACTCGTCCCGAGTAAAGAGGTGACAAAAACTAGACCTTTATTTAAACTATCCTAATAATATAACCGATGTGAGATAATTAGTGGGTCTCACTCCGCCCCTTCAACTCACAACAAGACAACCATGAGGTAGGATGTCTTCTTGCAAGGCAAGGTAGGGCTTGCCAAAATGGCGACACATCCAAGCATTAAAGCACACAAGATCAAGTAATGGATGCATCTACAAAAGTGAAAAGCCACTTTCCTTATCTAAGTGGCAGAAATTATCTACAAGGGAAGCAATTTAAGGGTACACACTCCATTATAGATATGTTTTCTTCAAACTACTAAGCCTAGAAGGATGCTAATAAATCACCTCCAAGTTGTGTCAAGCTAGGGTACCTTTCTCCTCAATTGTTAAATGCTTTCATCAAGAGTAGACTCCCTATGGGCGTTAGAAACACTGGAGGATCGCGGAATTCCCCTTCTTGCCTAGACAAGAAGAAGGATCGTCCCCTCTCTACCATGCACAAAAGTGGATTCGATGGATAAAGGGATCATTAGTATTTGAGTTTCATGTGGGAGTTTGCTTTTGTTGTTGTTTTTCCACCCAATTTCTTGTGGCATTAACATTTTGAGAACAATTTCTTTTTGCCATTTCTTTTGAAGTTTGGCATTTCAATACTTGACAACTTTCAACTTTTTGCATTTTCTTTTGAACATTTTCAAAGTCACCCCATTTGTAGTGAGGGTGCTTATATTTGAAGCATATGAGTTTTTATTTTTGTTACTCTTTTCTTTTGATGCATTTGCAAACTTTTTGACTTTTATTTCAATGCTTGAACTCAAATTTGAATAATTTTTGTGCCCATTCCCTTTTTGATGACAAAATGTGGTAGAACATGGATGATGGATGGTTGCATTGTTTCAAGGGTCACCTTGGAATAAACGGTAGCCAAGAAGTTATCACACCACAAGGTACTCTTGACTAGGCCTTAATCCATGGGTCAAAGGATACTAGCATGACACATCCTAGGGTGTTTTACAAGTATTCTAATGAGCAAAGTCTCAAGAAGAAAAAGTATCTACAAGGGCCTATATACACTTGTCAAGTTTCCCAAATAGGTGATTTCACAAAATTTTTCCTAAATGAAACTATATGCCATGATGCAACTATCATTTATATAACCTAATGCATATGCTTCTACCAATTAGTATGCCAAATAAACTAAATGCAATCCTAAATTCACATTGTTTATACCGCATCAATCAAAATAAAGCCACATAGTCATTAACATAAAGAGAAAAAAGGAGATTGGAAAGATCATACCATGCGGTCTTCAATATCCTCATGTCTCGGATGTGGCGTAGTCAATCAATGTGAAAAAGGATTGACAAACAAACAAACAAGTATATACAATATATACAATACTACACTATAAAAGAATGAACATGTTTTTGGTTTTTCAATTTTTCAAATTTTTATAGGTTTTATGTTTATGAAACAAAAAGACATGTTTTTGTATTTTTCAAAAATTTTCAATTTTTATGAATTTTGGAATATAAATTCCCACCCCCCCACTTTATTTTGGACATTGTCCTCAATGTACACGTAGGAGTAGGAATGAAAAAGAAAGTACATGTTTTTTTGGATTATTAAATAAATGCAATGATATGAATGAATGCATGCTCTAACTAAATGCAATTCTATATGACATATATAACAAATGAATGCAATCTAAACTATACTAAATGATGCATGTTTTCTATTAAACTATGGTCACTTATGATCAAACCTCCCCAAACCAATTTAAGCACTATTTCTAGTGTAGAAAGGAATATGTTTGGTCATTAGTGACTATGTACGAATGCAACTAACTATATGAGACATGTGAGATATATTACAATGGAAACTATACTAAATGAACTAACTAATATGAAATATAATACAAATGCAAGTGAAGCGTAAACTAAATACAAGGTAATTTAAAATGCAATGCAACTATACATAAGAGATAAGGAGGGAAGAGTATCATACAATTGGAGATGGTGTGGTAGGCATCTCTCACTCGTCTAAATCACCATCATCGCGGTATCTATACCCGTTAGAACCTCCTTGGTCATATCATCCTCCTTGACCATAGTATCCCCCACCTTGACCGCCAAAGTTCCCGGCTTGGTCCCCTTGACTAGGGAACAGAAGGTGCAGTTGAGCCCAAGATGGACGAGGGCCATTAGGGTCGATATACCCTTGTTGTGCCATTTGGTAGTATTGAGGATAAAGGGCCAAATAGTTGTCGACCCTCCCATCATATACTCCAAGATCAAACCTCTTCATAAGATCCATCAAATCATTCACATTCGGAGCATTGGGCACTCGTGGCGTGAATGGCACATGAAGAGTGGGGTATGGTGGGATGGGTACATAGGATGGTGGGGCGTTAGCCCTTACCGGCATCCCACGAGGTTGTTGAGGTTGGCGGGGTGCTTCTTCTCTGTGAGGGGGGTTGGGGTATATTTTAATGTCGAGGAGGTAACTCGGCATAGGTGAATACCGGCTCAACCGCGGGTCGGTACCGGGTACATTCCACCCCGTAAGAACAATAGAGGAACACCCTTTTGTAAACCACTCTACACTCCCAGTTTGAGTGTAGGTACACCACCGGTGGTGGTTGAAGATGGCATCCTCATCAATTAAAGTGCTACCCTCAAGTCGCACATAAGCCCCATAAATGTTAAATCCGGGACAGAGATCATTAGCCAACATTGTAATTAGACCTCCTATCACGAAGGTCTTGATTTGGGAGCTCCCTTGAGCAAAGTCGAAGAACCTTGTGAGCATCTTAAGGGGGGTGTTGAAGCTATAGGGCCTTGTTCCCCGAACATTTAGATAGGACTCTAGAAAAGTCAAATCAAGAAGAGTGCACCTATCTTGCTTAAATCTTCCATTAATAGTGCTGGCAATGAATCGCTCGGTGATTCGAATCACCGGATGCTGAATTGCGAAGGTATAGCATTGTTTCAAATGTATGAAGTCCCTCCCGGAAATAGCCCTCCAAACTTGGTCCACATCAAAGTCGGCGAATTTGTCGGTGTTTTCCGTTGGCACAACAAGACCAAAAATACTTGCAAATTGGTCGAGGGTTAGTCTATGGTCGTGATTGCACAATCGGAATTCCATACAAACGGTTCTTTGCGTGTTTGTGACGATGCGGAGGCTATTCAAGAATTCCAGGGTAAGGCTAAGGTAGGTCTCTTCGTGGGCATAGAATAGTTTTCCAAGCCCCAAACCGTCAAAGAACATTTCGGTATGATACCTTATACCTAGGACTTCTAACACTTTGGTATCAATGAATTGAGTCGGCTCATAATGCTTACCTAGCAATGTGGTGAACTTTTTGCGATGTTCATTGGAAGTGAAGATCACTTCCGGAAAGTACTCAAGTTGCTCCACCCCTCCTATTATCACAGCGCGGTGGTGTCTTGGTGGCATCCCTCCTTGAGCGGATGAAGAGGAGCCCTTGCGCTTCTTGGTTGCGGACTTAACGAGCTTCTTGGCTTTTCCCTTGAGGTTCATCTGTCTAGGTGATTTTTACCAAATTGGTTGTTTTAGGTCAATGTGGCCTTACTCGTTGGTTATTTGATTAATCGTTTGTATGATGATACTTAAATAAGGAAATAATGCTTGTAATGTAAATTGACACGTAAGATTTGGTGACGCGGAAAACCCAATGTGGGAACAACCGCGGGAGGGACGGTACCCTGCCAAATATTGTACTAGCTTTGAATAGGAGGATGATTACAATTGAGACGTAATGTAAATCTTGATAGCACGAGGTATTTTGTGTGTGAGATCTTGAATGAATGTATATGTGAATCCCCTTCTTTGATTGCTTCCTTGGCTATTTATAGGGTAAGAACCCTAGACGTATTCTACCTTGATTTTGGAAAGGAATACAACTTCCATAATAACTCTTGCCATAAAGCACGATCTTCCTCTATTATCCCTGATCTCCCTGACTTCTCCCTGACTCCTTTTTCCTAAGTTCAGATGCTTCTTTTAATGGGCTTCTGCCTTCTTCCCACGCGCGCTCTGGCCCATTCCCCCTTCCTGGTGCTTACCTCAACCGTGGGCTCCCCTTCTTCTATCCCTTCTCTTATGGTCCATTACTTATCAAGTGGGCCTTTCCTATTATGTGATTTTTAGGCCATACAGTTTGCCCCAAATTTCTTGTGAAGTACGCTTCGAGGTGTCGAACAAGGAATTTACGTATCAACTGTTAAAACCCTAAGCCGTCATTTGCACTCCTTTTCATGCAAATCCATCATTGTTGCCGCCCTCCTCCTCATTTCTCGCGCCTCCCTCTCTCCCTTCCTTTATAATCCCAACTCCCTTCCTTTACTTCATTAATTACTCCCCATAAATACTCTCTCTCTCAAATCCTTAACCTTCCTCCCCTCCTTCCTCTGCCGGCTTCACTGCTCCACTCCCGTCGTTCCCAGGTATTTTCCTTTCCCTTTCCTTCTTCATTCTCATTTTCTCTTTCTCCGCCATGAGAAAAACCCGACATTCATCATCGACTTCTACTCCCTCTAATCGGAACCCTGACCCAGTCTTTCCTTCCCGAGGACTCTTCACTCACCCCCATGACTGTGACTCTGCCTTGACCCACGCCGACATCCCTCTGATCAAGGATTTACTTGGTCTTGGTGATGGGGTGGATGTCGCCATTCCTGAACCCGGCCAAAAGGCTGATGCCATCCGTCCAGGGTGGGTTTGCTTTTATCTATACCCATTTAGATATGGTCTTCGCTTCCCTTTTCCCAAACTCGTTCAAGACTTCATCTTTACAAATAACTTTGCCATGGCACAAATTTCTGCCACTGTTTGGAGGGTTCTTCACTACTCCTTGGCCGCTTGTCAAAATACTGGCAACTCCATCTCTCTGGGCAATCTGGACCATATGTTTGATATCAGGTCCCTGGGTAGGGGCCAATTCTCGTTCCGGAGCTCTAGAGAGGCTCCTTTCAGGCATGTGTCAAAATCTCGGGATGAGAAATGGTTCGAGGACTTCTTATTTGTAAGGAAGGCTTCTATCCAGCCGCTTGCCGATTACATCTTCGATAAATGGGTCATAACTTCGAGTAAGTAGCCTTCCTGTCATCTGATTCGTTTATCTTGCTGCTTATTAGCTTACTTCATCGTCCTCGTGCAGGTCCCTGCTACCTGACCCGCATTGGTGCCCAGATCCCTGCCCGCAACAAGTTATTCTGCATTCCTCAGTTAGAGAGGAAGTTTCCTGACCTCCTTCCTGGATTTTCTCCTGCTTCTTCCTCCAACCCCCTTCAATCGTCTCACAGCATGTCTTCCGGTAAGCTTTCTGTTGTCGCTTTAGTTTGCGTGCAACCTTGCTGATAGCTCAATTTTCCTGATGCCTGAAATGATGTTTGCTTGCAGGTTCAAAAGTTGACCCTTTGGATGCTATTCTCCAGAGCGGAAAAAGAAAGAGATCCGCTGCCAGCCCTGATGTGGCATCTGCCTCCAAGAGGAGTGCTTCTGATGCTTCTTTTTTGACTCCTCCTACTTACTCCACCTCTGCTAGGCCTGAACCCTTGGAAGTCGACCCGTTGTCTCGTCATCCTCCAACTCCTCCTACCAGTCCTCGTGCCTCAGCTAGTGGAGGCATCATTGCTCACTTCCCAGAGGGCTTTGGGAACGTTGATAAGGTGCCATATTGGCCAGAAATCGACCAGCTGCTTTTTCCTCCTCTAAAAGAGGCCTTCTCAGAATTTTCTCCAGAAGAAATGGCTGAGAATGATGTGCATAATGCTTTTATGGTGAGTAGCCTTCGTCTTCCACCTGCTCTAAATTTTACCTTTAATTCCTTACTAATTTTTAAATTTTCTTGCCCCAGACCCTCCAGTCTGCTCTTTACAACAGGAAGATGATCAACATAGTGCAGACCGCCAGCCGTGCCACCAGCGCCAAAAACAGGGAGCTGATTGCGTCTAATGCTGATATGAGGGGGAAGGTAGCTGAGCTAAAAGCAGATCTGGCTGGCGCAAAGAGGAAGCTGAAGGAGGGAGCTGATCAGCTGGCTCGTACTCAAGAGGTTTACACCATGTTCTCTGACTCTTTGAAGCGTTCTGAGGAGAGGATCAGTGAGCTGATCACCCTGGCCACAAATATTGTTGCTTATGCCACCTGGCGGGGAAAGATCAGCGGGATGCGTGCTGCCCTTGAGGAGGCTCCAACCCAGCAAGCCATAGAAGAGGAAGAGAGGCAGCTGGAGATGCTCTACCCCGCTCAACCTGATCTGAGTGTGCTGATGCCTGAGGTTGGCGAGGTGAATTCTCTTGTGCTGGCTGAACAGGTTGCTGATGGAGATGCTGGGTTGCCCCATGATGCTGCTGATGGAGCTCAGGAAGCTATGGCAGCTGAGGGTGTGCAAGCTGGTTCGGTACCTGAAACAGATGGTCAGCAGGCAAAGGAGACGCCAGATGTGGAGGTCATTAACGTGACCGATAATTAAGAAGTTTTTTTTTATATCAATGAACTTTTTTGGGTAGTCTGACCCTGTGGTGGCAGATTTGTAATATTTTAGACTTTTTCTGGTAGCTCGCCATGGCGGCGATGAAACTCTGGGGACGTACTTTTGGCCATGTTTTGGAAAGCTCCTTGCCGTGATTAGGCAAGTTTTAATTACATCTTGTGTGCTTGTCTCTTAGGTTTTCTTAGTTTAGGAGGTTGTCGTGTAAGCCTGTTGGCTGATTTAGGCGAGTCACGTCATCTTGAGGAGGCTGACTCAGACTCAGCTAGCTGCTATGTCAGTCTGTTGACTGATATAGGCATGTGCCGTAGTGTAAGGAGGGGTGGCCGTGTCAACCTTAGAGGCTGATTTAGACCAGTCGTGTCAGCCTGAAGAGGTTGAACTAGACTCAGCTAGCTACCGTGTCAGTCTGATGACTGATTTAGGGGTATGCCGCAGTTTTTGGACTACTTAACCTTTTTCATGACGCAAGGTGTGTTCATCACGTTCAAAGCCAACAGGGGCGTAATTTAGGCAAGTTTATCGTCGTTCTAGGACCGATGGGACGCTGCAGGATTCTGGTAGCTCAGAGATCCTTACGTTCCATATTTGTGTGCATGCATGCTGGGGCCCTGATTAATTGCGATTAGTGCGAGCTACGTCCAGGGGATGGTATCAGGGGTAGCTGGGTAAGCGTGTTTAGCTGTCGACCAGGCTCCCTTTCGTATGTTCCACAGTCCGCCTGGTGAGGGTGCTCCTAGTGGAGAAAGTAGGTTAGGCATGTTGGAGTGCCATGTGCCTTGTCACTCCGCGTTGGTAGTTGACAGTCCTGCTAGATACACTTTCAACGTACCATAGATATTAGGATTCAGAGTGATGTACCTAGAGAAGCCTGAAAAAAGAAAAGTCTATTAGAATGGTATGAAGTACCTAACGCCATCTCATGGGGTACCAGAGCAATTGTGGTCCCAGGACGCTATCAGACCATACCATCTAATAGTAGTTTGAAAGTTAAAAGAAAACAAAGATATCAGGAAAGGATATGGAATTGGTAGTATTCCTACTACCGGATTTTATTTCCTTGCTTAAAATAATTTGGCTTTTCATGGTACATTACTCCGTAAGCTAAAATCTATTTATTATTAAAAGTAATATCTCTTCAGGTGAAGTATGTTCCATGGGCATTGTATGATTTGACCATCCATAGTCATCAGTCTGTATACACCATGGCCAACAACTTCTTCTACCTGGTATGGTCCTTCCCATTTGTAGGCGAATTTACCTGCCTCTCGGTTTTTAGTGTTCTGAAATACTTCACGGAGAACTAGGTCCCCTACCTCCAGGAGCCTGACTTTCACATTCTTGTTGTAACTCCTGGCCACCGACTGTTTGTAGGCAGCCAGATGTATTTTTGCACTTGTTCTCAGTTCGTCTACTGTGTCCAGGCTTCTGACCATCTCTGCATTGTTCAGCTCCCCTATCATACATCCATACCTGTGAGTGGGAACCAGAACTTCTGATGGAATGACTGCTTCCGTGCCAAACACCAGGCTGAAGGGTGTTTGGCCTGTTTCTATCTTTGGCGTCGTTGTATCTGACCATAACACCAGTGGCAATTCATCTGCCCACTTTCCTCCTAACTCCTGTAACCTCCTTCTCATATTGTCCATGATAATTTTGTTGCTGGACTCCGCTTGCCCGTTAGACTTTGGAGTCCTGGGTGCTGATTTTTTCAAGGTGATGTTCCATCTGGCACAGTACCCTTCAGCATCGTTGGAGATGGACTGTGAGCCATTGTCACAAATGATCTCTGATGGGATACTAAACCTGCAAATGATATTGCATTTTATGAAAGAGATGACTTGTTTGTCCTTCACTTCTGTGAATGCTTCTGCCTCTATCCACTTGGAGAAGTAATCTGTTATTGCATGCATCCATATTCTGTTCCCTGTGGCTCTTGGTAAGGGGCCTACTATGTCCATGCCCCATGTCATGAACGGTCAAGGAGAAATGATAGGGTGCAAGGGCTCTGCTGGCTGATGGATCATTGGTGCTGAACGCTGGCAGGCGTCACACTTACGTGCGTATTCTGTTGCATCTGCCCTCATTGTGGGCCAAAAGTATCCTTGTCTGAGAGCTTTATTTGATAGACTCCTGCCCCCTACATGGTTTCCACATTCACCACTGTAGAGAGCATGTAATACAGTCTGCGCCTCCTCCTTGTTTAGGCATCGTAGGTAGGGACCTGCTAGTGGCTTCCTGAATAGTGCATCATCAATAAGTATAAACTTGGAGGCCTTTACTCTGAAAGCCCTTATTTCCTTCTTGTCATCTGGCAGCTTATTATGACGCAGCCAGTCTAGGTAGGGTGTGCACCAATCCCAGTCGTCTGCCTGTGCAGATGGTTGATCAGGCGGCTGGTCAACTGGCTGAGAGCCTTCCCCGGCTTCCGTAGTTGTCTGAACTCCCACTTCGTCCCGATTATCCTCCAGTTCTCCTTTGTCTATTTCATCTGTCTTCTGGATAGAAGGTTCTAGCATATGTGCGATAGGAATGCTGGACAGTTCTGTTGGCTTGAACGTTGCTCCCAGAGTTGCTAAGGCATCTGCTTCCACATTTCGATCCCTGGGAATCTGCTTGAGCTTGCAAGTTTTGAATTTCTGTTTTAGCTCTTTTGCTATTTTTAAGTATGCAATCATCTTTGAATCTCTGGCTATAAACTCATCATTCACGTGGTTGACTATTAGTAGAGAGTCACTGGATATGTGCAGGTGCCTGACCCCTAATTCCAGAGCTAGCTGCATTCCTAATATCAAGGCCTCGTATTCTGCCTCGTTATTAGTTGCCTTGAATTCACATCTTACTGCTTGCACTATCAGATCTCCCTGTGGCGACCGCAAGATCAACCCTACACCTGCCCCCTCTGGTTGGAGGCTCCGTCGATATGCATCTGCCAGACTTCTACCTCTCTGTTCCCTTCTAGGGCGAGGATTTCCTCATCTGCCAGGTTTTGGATGGCTGGGCTAAAGTCTGATACAAAGTCTGCTAATGCTTGTGATTTGATTGCTGTTCTGGGGTCATACTGGATATCATATCCACTAAGGTGTACGAACCACTTCGACATTCTGCCTGACAATTCAGGTTTCCTCATGATAGACTTCAGTGGGTAGTTGGTCACAACGTGTATGGCGTGGGACTCAAAATAGGGGCGCAGCTTATAAGATGCTACTACCAGAGCTAGTACTAGTTTTTTAAGAGATGTGTACCTGGTCTCTGCTGGCAGCAAAGACTTGCTTACGTAGTATACTGGCCTCTGTTCCTTCTCCTGTTATTTGACTAGAACAGCGCTCACTGCCACCTCTGTGACGGCCAGGTAGAGGAATAGTGGTTCTCCTGGTTCCGGTTTTAACAACAGTGGTGGGCTGCTAAGGTAGTGTTTCAGCTCTCTGAATGCTTGCTCGTGATCTGCGGTCCACTCGAACTTTTGGCTTTTCCTTAGTATGTCGTAGAACAACCTGCACTTATGTGATGATCTTGAGATGAACCTGTTCAGGGCTGCTACCTTGCCAGCTAGTCTTTGAACGTCTTGAGGCTTTTCAGGTGACTCCAATTGCAAGACAGCCTTGATCTGCTCGATGCTGGCTTCTATCCCTCTTTGAGTTACAATGTAACCTAAGAAATTCCCAGAGGATACCCCGAAGGTACACTTAGATGGATTTAGCTTCATTTTGTATTCCCTCAGGGTGCTGAATGTTTCTGCCAGATGCTGCATATGATCTTTGGCTTTCTCTGATTTTACTACCATATCATCGATATATACCTCCATAGTTCTTCTTATTTGCTCTTTAAACATGCGGTTGACCAGCCTTTGATATATGGAACCTGCATTCTTTAGGCCGAATGGCATGACGTTGTAACAATATATTCCTCTTTCAGACATGAATGCCGTTTTTTCTTGATCTATAGGATCCATCTTAATTTGATTGTATCCACTCCATGCGTCCAGGAATGTCAGCATCTCATGTCCAGCTGTCGCATCTACCAGTGCATCGATGTGAGGTAGTGGGAAAGGATCTTTATGACATGCTTTGTTGAGGTCGATAAAGTCCACACATACTCTCCACTTCCCATTCTTCTTAGGTACCACCACCACGTTGGACAACCACTCTGGATATTTTACCTCTCTTATCTTCTTTGCTGCCAGAAGGCTATCTAACTCTTGATTAATTACCTTATTCCTTTCTGCCGTAAACTTCCTTCTTCTCTGCTGGATGGGTTTATATTTTGGGTCAACACTGAGCTTATGCGCTATGATGGACGGATCTATTCCTATCATGTCGTCGTGTGACCATGCGAAACAGTCCATGTTATCTTGAAAAATTTGATTAACTGCTGTCTTAGGTTCCCTGTGCATCCGACTCCAATTAACACGGTCCTTTCTGGGTGCAGCTTGTCCAGGTTGATCTGATCTAGCTCCTCGGCTGGGGGCTCAATGTATTCGTCCTGGACAAGCTGCTTCTGTAATTGCTATGCTGGAGGACTAGTGGTGCACTTTAGTGCTTTCTTGTAGTAGCCTTTAGCTTCCTCCTGATCTCCTCGTATTGTTTCTACCCCCCATGGAGTGGGGAATTTTATGCATTGATGGTATATTGAGGGGACTGCTTTCATTTGGTGCAACCAGGGTCTTCCCAGAATGACGTTGTAGGTGGAGGGTCCATCTATGACCATATACCTGATTTGCTTGTTGACCCCTCTTATATAAGTTGGGATGACTATCTCGCCTAGTGAGTTGGCTGTCTCCCCGCTGAAGTCCACTAGCGGGATGGTTTTCTTCTGTAAGTCCTTCTCGTTGAATCCCATATTTTCTATAGTTTTTAGCATGATTAGATTCACCGAGCTGCCTGTATCTACCAAGACCTTTCTAACTGTGCAGTTAGCCATTGATAGGGTGATTGTGAGTGCATCATGATGTTCCCGTTCGTCATATGTATCTCCTTCATCAAATGTGACAGCTGGTAAATCACTGTGAGAGATTCTGCAAGAATTTGCTGGTCTATCTCCTTTGGTACCGGTAGGTGGCATGCCTCTTAGTTGTCGAGTACGTTAGCCCACTTATATTTGAGCCTCCTGTTATCACGTTTATGATCTTGGTGTATGTGGGTGGATTTGCAGGCTTCGCAGAGCCTACCTTATCCTGCTGCTTGCGCTCACGTGGTAACAGGTGGCTCAGTTCACCTTGTTCGTACAGGCGCTTGATCTCTCTTCGTAGTGTGTAACAATCTTCAGTGTTATGCCCAATATCACGATGGAATTCACACTTCTTCTTTCTATCTTTTCGCCATGCCTGTTCTTCTACTGGTGTGTTGGGCCACCTTACCCTGTCTCCCATCTCCCTGAGTGCCTTCAGGATTCCTCCGGTTCCTGTAGTGAATCCATACTCTGCCAGAGTAGGGAGTAAGTGATTTTCTTCGATTCTGTTGTCTCCCCTTCCATATGGCCTATATCTTTCATCCCTCTTACTGGTAGGTTGCTTTCTTCCCGATTTCTCTACGGCTGAGGTACTGGAAACACTTGATGTGTTAGGAAGTCTGGCTCTAGCTAGGATGTCTTCCTCTCGTCTGATTGCGGCGGCTGCCTTTTCTTGCACTGCTTCGAAGCTATGGCAAGGATGCATAGTCAGCTGCTTGTATAGGCCGGAGTCATGGTGGAGGCCTCTTCTGAAGGCTTCTACTACTGTCAAAACGTCACACTCTCGTACTGCCACCTTTTCATTGTTGAATCTGGTGTTGTATTTGTTAGGATTCAATAATCTCATTAGTATACATATTCATATATGAATTAATTTATTTGGTCATAAATAAATACAAGATCTTATGCATGCAAACATAAAACAAAATAGAGAAGAAACCGTCACTTCTTACATTGATGTTTCGGATTTTGGGCACCAACAAGATCTCCTACTTGTTAGTTCGTGAGCTTTCCAATGATGGATGAACAAGGTTCAAATTAGAACCTCTACCAAAAGCTTATACCCAAGGAACACCCTTAATTACTAATATTATTATGAGCTAGTAATAATACTAATATTACTTAAAATTTGGACACAAAAAATATTGATTTTGTTCTCCTCTATTTCGGTTAAGAGGAGAGGATTTTTGTGAGTTTTCTATCTCTAAAATGTTTCACAAATGGTAGAGAGTGGTGGAATATTTTCTAACACTAGAAAAATAGAATAGTAGTGAATGAATGATTAGAGGAATCCATTTGGTTCCTCATAGTGGAAAAACCGGTGGGAGGGTGGTCTAAGGGGAGCCAATGCATGGTCTTGTTCTTCTCAAGGTGAGACTAGGCATGAAAGGCTAGTCATTAGGCTTAATCATCATGTTTCCATTTAAAATAAAACACAATATTAATCCTAACCCCTCCATAATTTCGGTACACATAGGATAAAATGGGTAGTCCATTTTATTTTGTCATTTGTCAATTTTGTCACGTGTCACATGTTACATGAAATGTTACACTATAATGTATTTTTAACATATTAAAAATCAACATATTAATAAAATATGTCACATACAAAATTAACTAGTAATTCTTAATTACATGTACCAAAATGGTTTATCAAATTATAAATTTACAACAACTTGTATTTATAATAAATTATTCATTCTGTTTCAATTGTTTCGTAAACAATAATTTAATCTAAGTAACAAGACAATTTGATTACTTAGACCGTATCCAATTTAATCGAATTATAATAAGACACGTTAATTTTACTCACAAATTATCCGTCAATTTTAAGCAATTTAATTAACTCGTATCGGCATACGATTAATTAAATAATCAATTAAGAATGTTTCCCTATAGGTATGCCCTAAGGAGATCAACTGATCACCACCGTCGCATGACAGTAATGTCAAACTCTAGTCAGCCAATCATACCGAAATGTGTGGACCAGTTGGCTGTAAAATATTACTTTCCCTATTGTATTCTTAAACATGAGATTTAAGCATGTGATCATCATGATCGACAGTTGTGATCGCATTATTGTTGGAGGACACTTATCCCTACAATCTCCCACTTGTCCTCGACAAGTGTGCGTCACCAATTCTCTTGTCCTATTACTATCTCCCAATCAATGCAAGGTGTCTTTCGGGCCGTACTTGCAAGTGATCATATCGAGAGTGGTTTCCTCGATCTGGAGAATAACTGATTGACCGGAATTATCTACCATAGATACCTTCCGAGTGTGGCCACGCGTTTCCAGTTCATTACTCCTCGAGTGGCCCTGAGATATTGTTTTAACCCTAACAAGGGGTGGACAATTCCTATCGCACTATTCCCTTCGATTAGCCACAGCCATCATAACCCAAAATATGCCCATTTGACCCCATTTACGAAGGTCGTAGTAACATAAATCAAAGTTAATCTGAAACTGTGCCACCTTAGGCGAACAGTCTTTAGTCAAAGAATTGACTCATTAGAATACTATAGTAGCTCTCGCCACGACCAGGCTATATAAATTTGCCAGAACTCTATAAGCGGTCATTAGCCCGACAAAGTGTTTCTAACAGTCTGCCTATGCGATCGACTAGTCATTCTCATATGACTCTATGGCACTTGAACTTGCCATCAATCGCATCACACTCTAGTCACTTCGAGACGTCACCTCATACAAGTGACTATGGGCGATTAATATGTCAATTTAGTTCACTTTAATGGGGCTCAATCTTGTCTCCACAACCCATTTGAATATGACAAAGTAATGAAAAATAAAAGACAAATGTGATTATGCATATGAGCAAATAAAACAACTCTTTTATTTCATATCAAAATCTAACATACAACTGGCATGCGTTTAAGTCCCATGGACGCAACATGTCCATCATGCTTAGCCTGCGATAAAGGCTTGGTGAGCGGATCAGCTATGTTATCACCCGTCCCAACTTTACATATCACAATTTCCTTTCTTTCAATGAAATCTCTAATTACATGATATTTTCTAAGTACATGTCTAGATCTATTGCTAGACTTTGGCTCTTTGGCTTGGAAGATCGTCCCACTATTATCACAATAGAGAGTGATGGGATCATTGGCGGTAGGTACTACTCTTAGACCTTCCATGAATTGCCTGTTCCATACAGCTTCCTTGGCAGCTTCTGATGCTGCAATGTACTCATCCTCCGTTGTTGAATCCGCAATCACAGCTTCCTAGAAGCTTCTCCAGCTAACAACACCACCATTGAGCATGAAAACAAAACCAGCTTGTGATTTCATGTCATCTCTATCCGTTTGAAAACTTGAGTCCGTGTAACCATTAACACGGAGCTCGGTGTCTCCTCCAAACACTAAGATAGAATCCTTAGTTCTTCTCAAGCACTTAAGGATGTTCTTGACGGCTATCCAGTGACTTTCACCTGGATTTCCTTGATATCTACTCGTCATGCTCAAGGCATACGAGACATCAGGACGTGTGCATGTCATGGCGTACATGATTGATCCAACAGCGGAAGCATAAGGGATCAACTTCATACGTTCAACATCATGGGGTTCGGTGGGCGATTGAGACTTGCTCAATATTGTCCCACTTACCATAGGTACCAATCCCCTTTTGGATTTATCCATGCTGAAACGTCGAAGAATCTTATCAACATAAGATTCTTGACTTAGTGCCAATATCCTCTTGGAGCTATCTCTATGGATCCGGATACCTAATATGCGTTGTGCCTCTCCTAAATCCTTCATTTGGAAGTGGTTACCTAACCACTTCTTAACAGAAGACCACATCGGAATGTCATTTCCAATGAGTAGTATGTCATCGACATAGAAAGATTAGGAACACAACATTGCTCCCACTAAATTTCATGTATAAACATGGTTCCTTAATACTTCGAGTGAAACCATTCTCTTTTATCACATGATCGAATCGATGATTCCAACTTCTTGATGCTTGCTTAAGTCCATAAATGGATCTCTTAAGTTTGCATACTTTGTTAGGATTTTTAGAATCAACAAAACCTTCGGGTTGTATCATGTACACCTCCTCTTCTAAATGCCCATTTAGAAAAGCAGTTTTGACATCCATTTGCCATATTTCATAATCATGAAATGCGGCAATCGCTAACAAAATCCGTATAGATCTTAGCATGGCTACGGGGGCAAAGGTTTCATCATAATGAAGACCTTGGACTTGGGTTAATCCTTTTGCCACTAGCCTAGCTTTGTAGACATCATCATGTCCTTCTATGCCATTCTTGACCTTGAAAATCCATTTGCATTGAAGAGGTCTTGCCCCTTCAGGCAAATCCACCAAGTTCCAAACTTGGTTTTCATGCATAGAATCCATCTCGGACTTCATGGCTTCAAGCCACAAAGAGGAATTTGGACTAGAGATTGCGGCTTTGTAGGTGGCGAACTCGTCACTTTCTAAAAGCAACACATCAAGTGTTCCATATTCTTCGATAAGTCCAACATATCGATCGAGATGGCGAGAAACTCGGCCCGTTCTTCTAAGTGGAGGAGGGACAACCGCGCTAGACGACGAAGGAACATCTTCTTGCATCTCTACCTTGGTTTGTGGCTCTTAAACTTCATCAAGTTCAAAATTTCTCCCACTCTGTCTCTTAGAAATAAATTCTCTTTCTAAGAAGACAGCCTCGCAAGACACAAACACTTTATTTTCTTGAGGTTTATAGAAGTGATAACCTCTTGAGGCGGTAGAATATCCTACAAAGATGCATTTTTCAGATCGTGGGGCTCGCTTGTTGTCACTTTTAACTTTGACATAAGCATCACAACCCCAAATTTTCAAATAGGATAGAACTGGAACTTTTCCTCTCCATATCTCATATGGAGTCTTTTCGGTTGCTTTGGTAGGACTAATGTTCAAAGCTTTCATAGCGGTTTGGATCGCAAATCCCCAAAGCGAGTTTGGTAGCTCGGTTTGACTCATCATTGATCGAACCATATCAAGTAGGGTTCGATTTCTCCTTTCGGCAACACCATTGAGTTGTGGTGTTCCGGGTGGAGATAGTTGTGATATTATGCCACAACCTTTCAAGTGTGAATCGAATTAATGGCTAAGATATTCTCCACCACGATCGGATCGTAGTGCTTTTATCCTTTTGTTCAATTGGTTCTCTACTTCATTTTGAAATTGTTGGAATATGTGTCCTCCGACAATAATGCGATCACAACTGTTGACCATGATGATCACATGTTTAAATCTCATTATAAAGAATACAATTGGGAAGTAATTTTTACTGTCAACTGGTCCACACATATCGGTAATGATTGGCTGACTAGAGTTTGACATTACTGTCGTGCGACGGTGGTGATCAGTTGATCCCCCTAGGTCATACCTATAGGGCAACACTCTTAATTGATCATTTAATTAATCGTATAACGTTACGAGTCAATTAAATGATTTAAAATTGACGGACGATTTTGGAAGTAATATTTACGTATCTCATTGAAATTTGATTAAATGAGATACGGTCTGAGTAATCGAATTGTTTCATTACTCAGATGAAATTATTGTTAAAGGAAAAATTAAAATTGAATGAATTATTATAAATACAAATTATTGTGAACAATAATTGGTAAAATATTTTGGTACAAGTAATTGCGAATTACTAGGTCGATTTTTGTATATGACGTATTTTTATTAATACGTTGATTTTTAATATGTTAAAAATACATAACAATTTTATGTGACATGTGACATATTGACAAATTGACAAAAATAAAATGGATTCCATTTTACTCATATGTACCGAAATTAAGGGAGGATTAAGGATAATATTGTGTTTATTATTTGAGTGGTAAACATGATGATTACCCTAATTAACTAGCCATGCAAACCTAGTGTTCATTGTGAAGAACAACTCAAGCATGCATTGGCTCCCTCTAATCCCCCTTCCACCCGGTTTTTGAGAGGCAAAAACCACTTTGGTTTTTCCTCTTATTTTACCTAATATATACAAAAATGTTTTTGTTATTCATTCATTCAATTCATTCATAAAATATTTTAGAGAGATAAAATATTTTCTTCTTCCTTTTCTCCTCTCTTAAACCGGTTTTTAGGAGACCAAAAACCAATTTATTTTGGGTCATTTTTCTACAAAATTAATATTGTACTAGTATTCATAATATTAATTTTATTAAGAGTGTGCTTTGGGTATTAAACTTTGGGAGAGATCCTATACTTGGATCTTTGTTCTTCCATTAAGGAAAGCACAAGAACAAGAGAGAAGGAGATCTCTCTTGTGCCCTAAAAACCGAAAATCCAATGTAAGATAAAGATTTCTTCTTTATATTGTTTATTGTTTGCATGCATAAGATCACCAATTAATTTTATGATTAAATTAACTTAAAACATATATGAATATGTTGAGTATATAGATCTACTTTTCCTTCAATTGGTATCAGAGCGCCATGGTTGTTTGCATGCAAATCGGTTAAAAGTTTTTCCGAGTTATACGATTAACATATAAAACTTGTTTAATTTTGTGTTATTATGATATATCACGAAAATAATTTTGCATGTTAAAGTTTCTGGTCCTAAAATGTTTTTAGGATATTTTGGTTAATTTATGGATTTTTATTGTTCATATTACATAATAATGACATTAAAAATATGATTTTATGAATAAAATGTCATTTTAGGACTACAATTAGCTAAACTTTGAATTTTCCAGTGATTTTTGGATATGTTTTCATATATATTATTTTGAGATGACCTGTAAATTTTCATAATTTTTGGACTTCTTATGCTCAAAAAATGGATTTTTCATTATGAAAATCGGATTTAAGTGAAAAATAGGTTAATATGAGATAAATTCCGAATCTGGTCATAGAAATATAGTATGTTGTCACATGTAATTTTACAAGATGTGTGTAAAATAATAGGATATATTGAAGTCTTTATGCATGATTTATGATTTTTTTGAAGAAAAATAGCATAAATAGTGACTTAATTAGTGAAATATTAATAAAACATACTCCATGACTAAGGAAAAACGTCACATGTTGCATTTTATTATCTTTTTCAGATCTAAAATTGAAAAGTTGATGAATATAATTTTTCTCATGTTTTTATGATTATTTTGTTAAAACCGATAAACCGCAACATTGTTTTTCCGGATAAATTTCGAAATTTTTAACCTAAGTTTTTGAATATTATGAGTGTCATGGTATTTTTCCAGAATGTTCATGAGTTTAAATTTCAAATTTTGAATTTAATTGAAATTTTGTGATTTATTTGAAGTTTATAGCTTTTTATTATAATTTTAAGTCCATTAATGAACAAATTTTAGAAATATAAGTTAATTATGGTCAAATTATTAGTGAAGACTAAATTTAGAGTCCTAAGAGGTTAGGGTAATTAACTTATGCATAAATATGAATTTATGTAATTTTGGTGATTATAAAATGTTGAATCACGCAAATCCGTAAAAACCGAGTAATATACGATATTGGCTATTTAAAGGCGATTTAGCATAAAATTGGGCATGTTCATACATATTATAATGCTGCATTTTCCTTATGATTGTCATAATTTTATTTTATGTAATTTTTGAATTATGTAATTTTTACTTAGTATGGCCTTAGTTTTTAATTGGTATTACCCGAAATGTATGGGAATATCGATTCGGTTGTAATTTATTGTGATCTCGTATCACCGTTTTGTAATTTAATAGATTTATTTTATTTTAGTTACAAATGTATAATAGGAAATTATGTAATTTGTTATGTAATTTTATTTATTTCGGAGTTCCCAAAGACGGATTTCTTCAAGATGGCGATACATAAAGACGGTGTTACCTCGAGATGCGTGCCACAACCTAAGTTCAAGGGACCAATGGAGTTGGTCTCAGAATATGTAATAGTTAAATAGTTTTCTATTTTAGGAAGGCCATACTAGGATTTTTTTTTTATGCTTTGCATTTTATTTATATGTCGCATGCATCGCTAAATCGCCATAACTAAAACATGCATCATCATCTAATCGAGTTTATCGACCGTGTCAAATACAATTATCGTAGTTCACCGCTTTAGTTCACTTAAAACGTGATAGATAATAAATTGACATGACCTCTCGCTAAAACAAATCAATTGAGACATAGCCTTACCAAAGAGTAGAAACCATGAAAACCTATTTCGTGAGGGAGTGCACTCGGCCACACCGGGGTACAAACCTTGTTACGTAAGGGAAGTGGGTGATAAATGTCTATCCACCGAATTTATATTAATAATGGGTATTTCGGCACACCGTGCCCTAAGTTGATATGGGTTTGGATTATGGACACATTTATTCGAAATTTGGGTTGTACTCAACGAAAGTATTCACGACGATTTCCGGATGTGTTTCGGGCTAGAGATAAATATTAATGTAAATTTTATCGACCAAGAGTTCTAAAAAAAGAATCGATTAAGAGGTTAATCCACCGAGTTATGTTAACAAAGGGTATTTCGGCACACCGTGCCCTAAGTTAGTATGAATTTGGGTCTTGGAATCATTTATCTAAGTTGGGTAGAGGTCACTAGATAAATGCAATAAAACTTGTTTAAATTAGTTTTCACGAGTATTATTATTAAAACGACATTTGTTTTACTCCTTCTATTTTGTTTTGTAGACCACTTCTTTTCTCATAACAAATGGCAACACCAACCCCTAACGCCACGCCTCTCGCTAATTCATCATGGCTCCGATCCTTCATGGATTGATGTAAACTTGAAAAGAATGGGTCAAATTTCTCCGATTGGGATGCCCAACTCAAATTAGCCGCCCAAGGTGACGACAACCTTCGTTACCTTACCGAGGCCTCTCCACCCGAACCTACTACTAGGTCGACCGCCGCCACTAGGGAAGCATATGAGGCTTACCATAAGGAGTCCGCCGCAATGAAAAACGTGTTGATATTTGCGATGGAGGCATACCTCCAAAGAAGAGCCTTTAAAATGGGCACCGCTAATGAGATTTACTCCAAGCTTGTGACAATGTTTTCACAAACTCCGCGGATCGTCCAATATGAGGCGGCCGCGGCATTCTTTGATTTCGATTTCAAAGAGGGCCAAAAGGTTAGCCCTCATGTGCTCAAACTTATGGAGCTAGTCGAGACCTTGAAGATTCAAAAGGTTGAAATCCCCAAAGAACTCATTGTAGATAGGATTCTACACTCCTTATCCAAAGTCAAAGCGTATGTTCAATTTCGGGTGAATTTTAACATGCAAGACAAGGATGTGTCTCTTGAAGAATTGCACAAGTTACTTGTGCAAGCCGAGAGGGACATGGGGTTAAATGTGAACCCACCAAAGGATGTGCTTAACATAAGCACTAAGAGCAAGGGGAAGTTCAAGAAGAATGGGAGGAAGGGTAAGAAACAAGCTCCCACTTTCACCAAAGCTAAGGCTAATGATGCTAGCACTTCAAAAATCAAGAAGGGTCCTCTTGATAAATGCCATTATTGTAATGGTATTGGACATTGGAAAAGAAATTATTCCAAATACCTTGGTGATATTAAGGCTGGAAAGATTACTCCAGTAGGTAAATGACTATCCCTTCTTTTATGTTTCTAATTCAACTATGGTATTGTGATACAAAGTTGTGATAATGTATCTCCCTTTTTTTTGTAAATAGGGCCTCCACCAAGCAAAGACAAGGGAAAGGAAAAGCAAGCATGAGAAACCATCAAGAAGCTAGGAATAGCTTTCATGGAGCTTTGCTTTTTATTGTCTTATTTTATTCATGTTTTAAATTTTAGAACCTTTAAGTTTCCGTGTTCGACATGGAAAGGTATTTTGGATAATTGGTTGTATTTTGGATAATGGTGGCTTGGTTTGCAACCCAAGTCACCCGTTTTATCATTTTATCCTTTGTTCTAAAATTCGTATTTAAATGCTTGCTCTTAGAAACATATGATTATTCACTTAAAGTGATATAATAGACAAATATAATGACAGGATTCATTATATGTCCACATGCTTAAGTCTTGTGTATGATCATTTACAAAGTGATTTTGAGTTTATGAACTCTCTTAAAGGAATGTCAATCACCAAGTACACTTACGAAATCTAAAACTATTAGTCAACCTATGAGATAGTTCTCCTTATACTTCAAAATCACTATTTGTGTCTCATATGCTATCTTTGAATCTATAGTGTATTCATTCTAAAGATAGAGTGGGAGAAAAATGAGGACACAACTCACACCAAGATAAGTTTGTGTACTTGTGTAAATGAGATCTACGCAAGAGAGAATGATTTGAATGAAGGTATATCTATTTATATAGTATACCCAATATATGAGATCTATGGTCTCAAATAGTTCCATATGACTAAAGAGACCAAGTGAACTAATCAAAGGAATATTGTCTCAAGATAACTACACGAGGAGACCAAAAGAAAGTTTTGGAAGAAAAATGACTAATGTAAAGTCTTAACAAGAGTTTTGACTAGTTTATGATAAATTTTGACCAATAGTTTCAAATTTACTTAAGAGCCTAAATGAATCAAAGTAACATACTAGTTATAAACGAGTTGCAAGGATTGATATACCGATATCTTCAATAGCCAAGTTTTAACCACGCAGATGTCATTACTTAACCTCATTATGAAATGGTTAAACCTCCTTCCGAAAGGGTATTTCGAAGGGCGTGTTCTAGATATTATTTATATTTGAATAATGACATTGCTACGAATCATTATGATATGAATGAGTTAGAGATTAAAATTTTTTTCCATAAGGTTAAGATGAGACCTCTTCAAAATAGGAATTTTGAAAGGATATGATGGGAACATATATGGCTTCATCTTAAATAACTTTGTAAAGCAACATACATTCCAATTTCGTAACATGTGGAATTAAGTGGGAGTTTAGAAATTATCATGTGAAGACATGGAATTTAGTGGGAACTATCATCCTTTGAATGTTTACAACTCATCACTCATTGAAGAATGACGAGCTAATACCTTCTTTCATAAAGAAGTATTTGAGTTTTCAATTCTGGATGAAAATGGACCATGATGAATCCAATTACATCCAGAGATATTGGATTAGTATTAAGAAATACACATCGTATCAACATACACATAGGTTATTCATGTAAATGAAAATGGAATTGCCATTAGCAGTCATGGTCGTTCATTGAACCTAAGAACGGTTGATCTCATGATTATCAGTAACTAATGTTTCCGCCATCATGCACATGTCCAATGGTGAATCATATGCATGAGAGCATGATGATTCATTGGCAAGCCATACAAGAAACGTCATGAATTCTCGAGTAGAATCCGATGAGCGATTTCGGTGTTTGACAGAATACTCTGTTATGTGTCAAGAGGTTGCACATATTAATAAAAAATCCGAACACATGAAAGGATTTATGAGAATCCTAAGCCTTTCAAGCTAAAAGGAGAAATAAGAAGTTTGGAAAGATACTTAGTTGAATAAGAAGTTACTCAAAACTAATCTTTCCTAATATGCTAGGACTTGTGAGAAGTGATAGGCTAATCATCTTGACAAATTGTTGCAAGAGTCTACAAAACATATACCTAAGTGCATTGTGTGAGGATGGAGCACTTGATCAGTACAAGTTATATCATTCATCAAAAATTTGTTCGTTATGTGATAATCGATAAGGAAGTTCTTTCAAGATAAAGAACCGAAACCAAGGTCGGGAACCTTGATGTGTACTTGGTAAGGTTCATGCTATGAGTGATAACATGAATGTAAAGGATAATACGATTAAGAAGTTTGAGCACATGGACACGTAACATGTTAAACTTCTATTGCAATCAACAAGTGTTTACACACTTACGATATGCATCACAAGGTTGTAATATTGTATTGACTACCCGAGTGTGATGTTGACATTTGTCGTTTGAGTTATTATTAACTCACCTTATACCTTGTTACATCCAACGGGTTGTAGAGACAATTGAACCCCGTTTAAGTGAACACGGATTAACATTGTATTTGCCCATAGTTACTTGTATGAGGTGACGTCTCGAAGTGACTAGAGTGTGATGCGATTGATGGCAAGTTCAAGTGCCATAAAGTCATGTGAGATGACTAGTCGATCACATAGGCAGACTGTTAGGAACTTTTTGTCGGGCCTAATGACCGCTTATAGAGTTCTGGCAAATTTATATAGCCTGGTCGTGGCGAGAGCTGCTATAGTATTCAAATGAGTCGATTCTTTTAACTAATGACTATTCGCCTAAGATGGCACAGTTTCAGATTAACTTTGATTTGTGTTACTACGACCTTCGTAAATGGGGTCAAATGGGCATATTTTGGGTTATGATGGCTGTGTCTAGTTGAAGGGAATGAGTGCAATAGGAATTGTCCACCCCTAGTCAGGGTTATAACAATATCTCAGGGCCACTCGAGGAGTAATGAACTGGAAATGCGTGGCCACGCTCGGATTGTATCCATGGTGGATAAATCCGGTCAATCAGTTATTCTCCAGATCGAGGAAACCACTCTCGATATGATCACTTGTAAGTACGACCTGAAAGACACCTTGCATTGAGTGGGAGATAGTAATAGGACAAGAGAATTGGTGACGCACACTTGTCGAGGACAAGTGGGAGATTGTTGGAATATGTGTCCTCCGAAAATAATGCGATCACAACTGTTGACCATGATGATCACATGTTTAAATCTCATTATAAAGAATACAATTGGGAAGTAATTTTTACTGTCAACTGGTCCACACATATCGGTAATGATTGGCTGACTAGAGTTTGACATTACTGTCGTGCGACGGTGGTGATCAGTTGATCCCCCTAGGTCATACCTATAGGGCAACACTCTTAATTGATCATTTAATTGATCGTATAACGTTACGAGTCAATTAAATGATTTAAAATTGACGGACGATTTTGGAAGTAATATTTACGTATCTCATTGAAATTTGATTAAATGAGATACGGTCTGAGTAATCGAATTGTTTCATTACTCAGATGAAATTATTGTTTAAGGAAACAATTAAAATTGAATGAATTATTATAAATACAAATTATTGTGAACAATAATTGGTAAAATATTTTGGTACAAGTAATTGCGAATTACTAGGTCGATTTTTGTATATGACGTATTTTTATTAATACGTTGATTTTTAATATGTTAAAAATACATAACAATTTTATGTGACATGTGACATGTGACATATTGAAAAATTGACAAAAATAAAATGGATTCCATTTTACTCATATGTACCGAAATTAAGGGAGGATTAAGGATAATATTGTGTTTATTATTTGAGTGGTAAACATGATGATTACCCTAATTAACTAGCCATGCAAACCTAGTGTTTATTGTGAAGAACAACTCAAGCATGCATTGGCTCCCTCTAATCCCCCTTCCACCCGGTTTTTGAGAGGTAAAAACCACTTTGGTTTTTCCTCTTATTTTACCTAATATATACAAAAATGTTTTTGTTATTCATTCATAAAATATTTTAGAGAGATAAAATATTTTCTTCTTCCTTTTCTCCTCTCTTAAACCGGTTTTTAGGAGACCAAAAACCAATTTATTTTGGGTCATTTTTCTACAAAATTAATATTGTACTAGTATTCATAATATTAATTTTATTAAGAGTGTGCTTTGGGTATTAAACTTTGGGAGAGATCCTATACTTGGATCTTTGTTCTTCCATTAAGGAAAGCACAAGAACAAGAGACAAGGAGATCTCTCTTGTGCCCTAAAAACCGAAAATCCAATGTAAGATAAAGATTTCTTCTTTATATTGTTTATTGTTTGCATGCATAAGATCACCAATTAATTTTATGATTAAATTAACTTAAAACATATATGAATATGTTGAGTATATAGATCTACTTTTCCTTCAGAAATTCTTTGAATTTCTCAAAAGCTTCACTCTTATGCTTCATTAAATAGATATACCCATATCTACTCAAGTCGTCGGTGAAGGTTATGAAGTAGTCATAATTTCCTCGAGCGGTGATACTCATTGGTCCACACACATAGGTATGTATGAGTCCCAATAGTTCACAAGCTCGAGTTCCTTTACCGCTAAAAGGATTACGAGTCATCTTGCCAAGAAGGCAATATTCGCATGTTCCATATGATTGATAATCAAATGGTGTAATCACATTAGTCGAAATTAATCTTTTGATGCGATTCTCGTTTATGTGACCTAATCAACAATGCCAAATGAACGATTCATTTGGATCACTTGATTTGAGTTTCTTTGATTGAATGTTGTATATGTCATTAGTTGGATTCGAGGTTTCTAAAATGTAAATGCCATTAATGGAAGGAGCTTGGCCTATAACCAAGTCGTTCCTTGAAATAATACAACGATTGTTTTTAATGACAAAACAAAAACCGTCCATGTCTAACATGGCGATTGAAATAATTTTTTTAGAAAGTGTAGGCACATAAAAACAATTATGTAAATACAACTCAAATCCATTAGGCAAAGCCAATACATAAGTTCCTTTGGATTCGGCCGCTACTCGAGCTCCATTTCAAAGGCGTATATCCACATCTCCTTTGCTAAGCCTCTTCACGTCTATTAGCCCCTGTAAATGATTACAAAGGTGAGAACCACAACCGGTATCTAGTACCCATGTCGTAGTGGAAGTATAATTTACATCAATAACATAAATTTCCTTAGGAATTTTACCTTTTGGAATGATGATTCCTTCCCTTATATTTCGCAAATATATAGGACAATTCCTAAGCCAATGTCCCATGCCATAGCAATAATGACATTCATCTTCAACTTGCTTGAAGTTTTTCCCTTTCTTTCCCTTCTTCTTGAACCTTTTTCCCTTAGAAGCAAGAGCTTGATTGCTTGAGCTCCCACTAGTTTTGGCATCTTTCTCTTCCAAAGATAAAGATCCTATAGATTTTATGAGGCGGTCTTCCTGAGACAGGCTCACAAGAGATCTTGTAGTAGTAGGTGATCTACAAGAAGTGATGAAGTTTATGTTTCCATTCGAACCTATCCCAAAATGAAGTTCTCTAGAAGTGTCGAAATCATTGTTGAAGCAAACGTCGTCAAAAACATTGTGGCAAGACTCAATAGCTATCGGTGTAGTAGCGTTTGATGGATTCATTGTAATGAACTAAAAGTATGGAGGAAAAGGAAATATTAACATTTGTCTTTTTAATCATACTTGTAAATAATTTTAACAAGATATGAACATTTATATAGTGATCTCTTCCCAACTATAATAAATGATTCCAAGATCCAAATTCATATTAACTTGGGCACGCTTTGGCGATACAACCCTCGTCAATATAACTCGGTGGATTAACTCTTTAATCGATTCTACTTTTAGAACTCTTGGTCGATAAAATTACAATAATATTTATCTTTAGCCCGAAACACATGGGCTATGGTCGAGAAAACTTTTGTTGAGTTCAACCCAAATTTCGAATAAATGTGTCCATGATCCAAATTCATATTAACTTGGGCACGCTTTGGCGATACAACCCTCATCAACATGAATAAGGTGGATAGACATTTATCACCCACTTCTCCTACGTAACAAGGTTTGTACCCCGGTTTGGCCGAGCGCACTCCCTTATGAAATAGGTTTTTATGGTTTCTAATTTTTGGTAAGGCTAAGTCTCAATTATTTATTTAGCGAGAGGTCATGTCAATTTATTATCTATCACGTTTTAAGTGAACTAAAGCGGTGAACTACGATAATTGTAATTGACACGGTCGATAAACTCGATATAAAATGCATGTTTAGTTATGGCGATTTAGCGATGCATGCAACATATAAATAAAATGCAAAGCATAAAAATAAAATCCTAGTATGGCCTTCCTAAAATAGTAAATCTAATAAACTATTACAAATTCGGAAACCGACTCCTTTGGTCCTTTGAACTTCGGTCTTGGCACGCATCTCGAGGTAACACCGTCTTCATGGAAACTCCGGGAAATTACAAATAATAAATAAAATTTCATAATTTCCTGTTATACATTTGTAATAAAAATAAATCTCTTAAAATAAAAAACGGTGATACGAGATCACAATAATTACAATCGAATCGATATTCCCATACATTTCGGGTAATACCAATTAAAACTAAGGCCATACTAAGTAAAATTACATAATTCAAAAATTATATAAAATAAAAATATGACAATCATAAATAAAATGCAGCATTATAATATGTATGAACATGCTTAATTTTATGCTAAATCGCCTTTAAAGAGCCAATATCGTATATTTTATCGGTTTTTATGGATTTGCGTGATTTAACTTATTAAAATCACAAAATGTCTCATAAATTCATATTTATGTTCAAGTTAATTACCCTAACTATCTTAGGACTCAAAACTTAGTCTTCACTAATATATTGACAATAACTCAACTTGATTTCTTAATATTGTTCATTATGGACCAAAAATACAAAATTATGCTATAAACTTCAAATTAAATTATAAAAATTTCAAATAATTTCAAAATTTGAAATTTAAACTCATGAACATTCTGAAAAAAATACCATGACACTCATAATGTTCAAAACTTAGGTTAAAAATTTCGAAAAATTATCGAGAAAAACAATGTTGCGGTTTATCGGTTTTAACAAATATGACCATAAAAATATAAGAAAATTTATTTTCATCAACTTTTTTGTTTTAGATCTGAAATATATGATAAAATGCAACATGTGACATTTTTCTTTAATCATGAAGTATGTTTTAGCATTATTACTAATTATAGTCACTATTTATGTGATTTTTCATCAAAAATTCATAAATCATGCAAAAAGACTTCACTATAGCCAAATATTTTACACACATCTTGTAAAATTTCATATGACAACATACTAAATTTCCATGACCAGATTCGAAATATAACTCATATTAACCTATTTACCCATTTAAATACGATTTTAACTTATAAAATTCATATTTCGAGCAAAACAATTTATTTTTAACATGAAAATTTAAAGGCCATCAGTAGCTAATATATGTGAAAACATATCCAAAAACCACTGAAAAATTCGAAGTTTAGCTATTTTTCGTCCAAAAATGACATTTTTATCATAAAAATCACATTTTAATGCCAATAATACATAAAATGAACAATAAAATCCATAAATAAACCAAAATATCCCAAATAAATTTTAGGATCAGAAACTTGAACATGAAAATTGATTTCGTGATATATCATAATAAACACAAAATTACAAGTTTTACTTGTTAATAAGATTAACTCGGAAAAACAATTGTTCCGGGTGTAATTCCAGAGCAGTTATTTGTTACCACCCGTGCTTGTAGAATGACGTCCTTGATTGAATCCTCCTCTCGGTGTCCTGAAACAATGAACAAACTGAGGGCTCGACTTTGGACCGAGCGAACTCACTCCGACGCTCAAGTCAGTAAACTTAGAGAGATAAGTTGTTGTTACTTGGCGAAGTATATATTATAGAGAGATAAGGAAGATAATACCAGATGAATAGTGATTCTTAGGTTAAATTGTGGATCCTTTCCTCAATGAGAGTTGAGGAGTACTTATAGACTTTCACCTCTTGTCACGTAGTGGCCAAGTGGCCAAGTGGCTAGCAGGTGGAAAGATTGATCTACCCTCGGCCGAGGGACCCATGGCAGGCCGGCGGGCCCTGTTGACTCGCCGCCGAGGGGTCTTGGATATGAGTTCACGGATGTGTGCCCCGGCTGGCTAGTTGCCCCGGCCGGGACCCAAGAGACAGCCGACAGCGTCGCGTTAGCTAGGGTCGTCTAAGTCGTTGACCTGCTTGTGGATATTTTTGACCTTGCTCAATATGTTGACTTGGCCAGCGGGTGCAGAATATGCCCCATCAATTTGCCCCCAGCGTAGTCTATGCCGTGGTATGGGCTCCGATGTGTGTTGAGCGTATATTCTGCGTAAGAAAATTTTTCTGCCCCGGCTTCTTCTACCTCGGCTTGGTTCTGCTTAGGCCGTACCATATCCCCCCTCCACATGGATGGGTAACGGGCATCCGATGTGGAAAAGAGAGTGACGCTGGCCGAGACCTGGTTGAGAGTGCTTGGGTTGTCTTTGATTGCCCCGGCCGTGCTACCTAGCTTGGTTTATCATGTGGCCGGCGGAGAGCGGATACTTAGGAATTTGTTGAGGAAGATGAACAAGCAGAGAGATATGAAGGGGCGTGTTGAAGACGCTTGGTCATCATTGCATTGATTGACAAATCAACTATTGCAACGATTGACATTCCGTGGTTGCATGTCCGACACGTGTCTGTTCGCCGATTGGTGACGTTTCATGGGTCATGCCCTGATTGGTCCTTCTTCATGGGCTTTTCCCTATAAATAGGGCAGTTAGTCCCTGAAATTGGCCACCAATTTCATTTTCTCTAAAATTTTCTTCTTTCTAAACTTTCAAGGACTTCTCTCTTCTAATCTTCAGAGTCGTTACTTCGGCTAGCACTTTTCTTCAAGGTAAACAGCCAAATTTTTCTCTTTTTAACTTGTAAGTTTTGTTGTAAACATGTCTTCTCACGATGCCGGGACCTAGTAAACTGCGCCGGGTGTTCCCCGTCGCGTCTTGATGAGGAGGAGATACTAGACGCCGTCCCGATAAGGTCTGGGGGCCCTAGGTCTCATTCTCCCGAAGTCGATCCAAAAGTTTTGGAGGATTGGGAGGATGATGATGATGTTGATGATGACGGTGATGATGCTGAAAGGGCTCACCCTAATGAGGGGAGGCAGTACGTCATGGATCACGGCGAGGCCTGTAAGGTCCGCCTTGACCGTGTCTGGACCCATAAGTTCGCCAGTTGTTCCGGCGAGACATTTTTCGAGGGCCATTTCTACTTTGGCAGGGGATACAAAATTGTTATCCCTGAGGAGGGTCAGGCCATCTGTTGCCCTCCACCGGGTTGCACCGGCGTATACATCCGGCACCTGGAGTACGGGCTCCGGTTTCTGCTGAATGATTACGTTATGGCCATCATTAGGGCCATGAACGTCGCCGTGGCCCAACTGCACCCGTCGGCTATTAGGACCATAGTCGGCTTTGTCTGGCTCTGTCTCTTCAAGGGGGAAATCCCAACGGTTAATTTATTCCGTCGGCTGCACCACCTTCGGCCGTCGTTTGCTGGTCGAGTCGGATGGTACAGCGTGCAAATGGAGCCGGGTTACGTCTCCGTTGATAAGCTTTCTTCCTGCAAAGACTGGAAAGATCGGTGGGTGTACGTTGAGGTGCCGGATGACTATCCGCTGCCCCGGTCCTTCCAGCGACAAAGTTAATTTGCGGTGCGAGACTAAGGCGGAGCATGACAAATGGGTCACCCGGAAAAAGCTTAAGATGGACGCCACAAGGTCCCTCTTCTTTGCGAATGAGAGGTCAAGCGATGAGGCTTTTTGAGGCGGACAAGAGTGGGGTGCCGAAAAGATGGATTCCCCCAACGCAGATCATTCTTCAGGATGAGCTGCTCTGCCATGTCGGCCTCATACCGGCCCTAGCGCAGGGTGAGTGGGGTCGGTGTGAGGCCCATCTCTGCTCTCAATGTTTCTGTTTCTTGAATTTTGATTTATTTCTTCTACTTAACTCTTGCTTTGTTTCCTTTGCAGACCACTTTGGACCGGACCTGTCTGAGGATATCCTCCGGAGAATGGGGCTGCACAAGGATAAGACCGTTGCTGATTTGCATCCTAAGGCTCTAGCCCGTGATCGCAGAACGTCGCCGAATAATCTCATGGATCAGCAGCTGAAAGGCTTGAATGCGGAGGCGGCCCAGGCGAAGGTTGCTAGTAACATGCCGCGTCGAACGCGGAAAACAAAGTCTTCGGCGGCGACGGCGTCGACATCCATTCCACCTCCCATCCCTTCAGTCCAGAAGGAGACGGTGGTGATTGTTGACATTACCAATGAGGGGGACTCCGATGCGGAGGGATCTCTCCTTGTCCGTAAGAGGAAAAAGCCTCCCCCTGCCGCTAATGCTTCCGCTGCTACTGCTGCCGGCAAGGAAACGCGTCCTCCGCCCAAGAAGGCCAAGCATGGTACAGATCTATCCTGTGACTCAGACTTAGCCGGTTCATTAGGTGTTCCTGATGACAGGCTCTCCGGTATGTCCATGTATATTGACACGGATGCTTTAATTGAATTTTTTGTAGATCAACCGCTGCCGTCTACCGGTCACACTATTGAACGGCGTGCCGAGGAGAAAACAGCGCAGGCAAGTGGTCAAGACGCCACCGTTGTCACCTCCTTCCCGAAGCCTACCCCCTCCAGATCAAGTCGGAGGGCCTAAGTTTGATCAGGTTACTGGCGAAGTGGGCTGATTCGGCCGATGCTCTTATTGTGGAGCAAGAGAGGACCATGGCTGAAGCTGCCCCACAGCTCGAGCGGCTAAGGCTTGAACTCGACGCGGCGAACAAGGAGGTTAAGAGGGCCAAGGCCGAGGCCGAAGAGGCAGTCCGTGCTGAGAGAAAACTCAGGGAGGACGCTGAAAAGGAGGTCCTTACTGAGAGAGCCAAGGCCGAGGCTGCGGCGGCTGAAGCCGCTAAGCCGCTGGAGGGGCGTGACCTTGTTCAGAAGCATGCCGACCTTTACCGTACGCAGAGGGACGAATGGAGGGGCATGTTTCAGGCCCAGGGGAAGGTGGTTCGGAACAAGGATGCTATCATCACCCAAAGGGAGGAGGACATTGAGACGCTCCAAACCGTTATCCTCCCTAACATGTGCGCCCAATACCGGGACCTGGCCGAAGAAGCTTCCAGGGAAGTGACTGGGGAGCTCTTCCCCCTTGATGGCTCCTTTCCGTGGGACAAATTTGACGAGCTGTTTGACGACAAGCTCGAAGCTAAGGAGAAAGCCGCGGAGGAGAAGGCCAAGGAGGAGGTAAGGGTGAAGAAGGAGGAAGAGACGGCCGTAGAGAAGGCAGCCCTTGCTGAGAAGGCTAAGGCGGCCAAGGAGGAAGCCGAGAGGATGAAGGCTGCTGAGGCTGCTGAGGCTGAGGCTGCTAAGAAAGCTGAGGCTGAGGCTGCTGAAGCTGAGGCGGCCAAGACAGCTTCTAGGTCGCCCATCAAAGATGATGCTGCTAACACTGCTGATGACAAGCAGCAACAGGCATAGGGAGACGGGCGGTCGTCGTCAGGCTCACCAGGCGTCTCGGATTGCTTTAGCTGTTCGGGGGCCAATTATTAAGCCCTTTCCTCCCTGCCATCTTTTGGCGCTTCAAATGATATGTCTGTAACCTTTTCCTTTCCTTTTCCTTGTATTTTGTACAACTTTGGTAGGTTGTGTTTTGGCTTATCCTTATGGGGACGGCCATCGCCTGTATTCTCCTCACTTGTAACCTGTTATCATTTTTAATAAGAGTTTGTTTATTTTGCCTCTGGCTTGGCCGAGGTCTTTTCTTGTCTTCGTCTGAGTTGTCTTCTTACGTTATTAATTGAGCGCTTCTTTTGTTTCCGCCTCGGCCTGGCCGAGGCAGTTTATAGTGCGTATCTCAACTGTGTTAACGTTTCTAAGGCATGTTGATCGCTTTCACGAGTATCAACTGCGCTGGTAGTGACTGCCGTGACGCCTGCTTCTTTATAGTGACTGCCGTGGCGTCTACCTTTTGGAGTGACTGCTGCGGCGTCTACCTCTTGGGGTGACTGCCGTAGCGTCTATTACTTGGGGTGACTGCCGTGGCGTCTACCTCTTGGAGTGACTGCTGCGGCGTCTACCTCTTGGGGTGACTGCCGTAGCGTCTAGTACTTGGGGTGACTGCCGTGGCGTCTATTTCTTGATGGTGACTGCCGTGGCGTCTACCTCTTGGAGTGACTGCTACGACGTCTACCTCTTGGGGTGACTGCCGTAGCGTCTACTACTTGGGGTGACTGCCGTGGCGTCTATTTCTTGATGGTGACTGTCGTGGCGTCTACCTCTTGAAGTGACTGCTGCGGCGTCTACCTCTTGGGGTGACTGCCGTAGCGTCTACTACTTGGGGTGACTGCCGTGGCGTCTGCTTCTTGATAGTGACTATGGGGGAAATGAACACTTTGATGGAAAACTTGGACGATTCTTCATTAGATATAAACATGCGTCGGGGTGCCCACAGTTGTCTCGGGCACCTCCGCCGCTATACAAAGTTTTTTCCGAGATTGTCTGTGTCCTAATGGCTCATCAAAGGCCCACCCTCCATGTCTGTCAGCCGGTGTGTACCCAGCCTTTTTTCTTCGACCACTTTGTAGGGACCTTCCCAGTTAGCCGTCAGTTGCATCCATGAGGTCGCCCTCCTGTTGCAAGGATGGGCTTTTCCCTTTCTCTGACTTCTTTGCCACTTTGAGGGATTGCACGTTGCATCCTCTGGCAGATATTTGGACGTTGACCACCTCGTCCTTCTCGTCCTTGGAGACGAGCTTATGCGCTTCCCCCCGGTCTGAGACATACATCAGTGTTAGGGCCCGGATGGACATCACTGCGTCGGCCTCGCTCAGAGTGACTCGGCCTATGAGAACGTTGTAGGCGGACGAGCCGTCAATGACCACGAACTCAGCTAGGACATTTTTAGCCGCATCCCCCTCGCCGAACATCACTGGCAGTCTGATCGACCCCAGGGTACCAGCCGGCCCCGGAAAAACGTACAACGGATTGGTGCGGGGGCTCAAGTCTTCAACCTTCGAGACCGAGGTTGAGAAAGCACTCCACGAACATGATGTTCGTGTAGGTGCTGTGTCAATCGTGGCACCTCTTGACCAAGTGGTTGGATATGTCCAAGTGGACTACAAGTGGGTCGCTGTGAGGGGCGATGACTCCCTCATAGTCCTTCTTCCCAATAGTCATGTCGGGGATGTTGGAAGCGAGAGACCGCCGTTTTGGGCACAAAGTTGATGGCCCGATACGCTCGTTCAGTGCCGTTTGTGCCCATGAGCGGACCCACCGTTCTCGTTGCCGCCGATGACAACATGGATCACTCCTATCCGTTCAAAGACGGATTTCTTATTTGAACCGCCGGCATCGGTCTTTTGGCCTTTGGCAACATACTTGCCGAGGCTCCCCTTCCGGATCGCTCTTCAATGGCATTCTTCGGATGCGCGGTTGTCGATAAGGTGACCGGTGTGGGCCGTGGTACTCACGATCGGCCCGTGTCACCGTCTCCCTTTGGCTTGGGGGCCTTTCCCACTTCCGGCCCTCGTTCTTGCTCGGGCGAAGACCTCGGCGGCGGATACGACCGGGGGTGTGATCATCGTGCCGCTTCGGTAGTACGTTACCGAACTCCCCGCGCCCGCCGAGCTCTCATTTCTGGCGGACTGTCGACCGTGACTTATTATTGTCACGGCGTCCTTCATCCGGGTTGTCCTCCCGGCGCTCTTTCTCTCGGGTGCCGGCCTCGGCGGGGCCTACCCGGTTTTGTGGTAGTCCTCCACCTTTATGGCTTGATCGGCCATCTTCCTGGCGGCGTCTAGGCCCAGGCCTCCGTACTTGATGAGCTCGTTTTTAAGTCTCCCCTTAGGAGGCCTTTCATCGATCGAAGGCCGCCGATTCGGGGTTCGCCTCGAATCTGCAACCTTGGCGTCGAACCGCTTCACATAGCTTCGTAGAGACTCGCTCCCCTCTGTCGATAGTCGGGAGATCCGATGTCTCCACGGCCCTCCTCTTATTGCAAGAGTATCTTGGGCTAAAAAGGCGTCCCTTAGGTCGGCGTAATAAAGATACCGAGCCGTCGGGCAGCCCCTTGTACCAACTCTGAGCCATCCCATGCAAGGTCGTTGGGAAGACTCGGCACCAGACTTCATCGGGTTGTTCCCACACCGACATGTACGACTCAAAGGCCTCGGCATGGTCGGTGGGGTCGCTGTCCCCTTTGTATGTGAACGCCGGCAACTTTAACTTGGTTGGCACGGCGGTATCAAGGACATAGGCACTGAGGGGCTGTCTGACCACGTGTCGAACGACACGCGGCGATCGGCTCCTCGCATTCCTAGTCCGGCTCCTCTCCCCGTGGCGGGAAGGGCTTCTTCTCCAACTCTGGTGAGTCGGGCTTCTTCTCGACTCGTGAGTCGGACTCCTTCTCCGACTCTGGCGAGTCGGACTTCTTTCACTCCTCTGGGGCATGCCTCGTCGGTGCTGCGGCGACGCCGTCCTCCCGCGAGTGCGGGAAGGACTCAGGTCTACCACTAGCACTCTGGGCTCCCCCGGCGTCTTGACGGGGCCAGCTTCTTCCAGTGCTCCATTCAAGTCTCTTGGAGTCACATTCTGGGCCCTGGTCTCCTGGACGGGTTCCGCCGCTCTTGTCGTAGTGACAGTGTGAGCCGGCGTACTACCAATTATGTCCAGGAGTAGCTTCAATTTTGCTGCATCAACCACATGTCCCATGATGGTGACCTGGTTGGCGGGCAGCGGCGTATCTGGTATTATTGGCATCCCATACTCCGGTTGAATTACCCGGCCGGTGGAGGGCTGCGCAACTCCAGAATTGTGGACGGTATCATCTTGGTAGAATTCGGTTTCGTCAGTCACGAATACCTCTTGTTGTTTCCACATCCTCTTAGCTTTTTGGGTGGGTTTTTGTTTTGTTTTTTTTTTGTTTGGGAATGAATGTGACTAGCTTCTAGTATCTTTCCCCACAAACGGCGCCAATTGTTCCGGGTATAATTCCAGAGCAGTTATTTGTTACCACCCGTGCTTGTAGAATGACGTCCTTGATTGAATCCCCCTCTCGGTGTCCTGAAACAATGAACAAACTGAGGGCTCGGCTTTGGACCGAGCGAACTCACTCCGACGCTCAAGTCAGTAAACTTAGAGAGATAAGTTGTTGTTACTTGGCGAAGTATATATTATAGAGAGATAAGGAAGATAATACCAGATGAATAGTGATTCTTAGGTTAAATTGTGGATCCTTTCCTCAATGAGAGTTGAGGAGTATTTATAGACTTTCACCTCTTGTCACGTAGTGGCCAAGTGGCCAAGTGGCTAGCAGGTGGAAAGACTGATCTACCCTCGGCCGAGGGACCCATGGCAGGCCGGCGGGCCTTGTTGACTCGCCGCCGAGGGGTCTTGGATATGAGTTCGCGGATGTGTGCCCCGGCAGGCTAGTTGCCCCGGCCGGGACCCAAGAGACAGGCCGACAGGCTGCGTCGGTTAGGCTGTCTAAGTCGTTGACCTGCTTGTCGATATCTTTGACCTTGCTCAATATGTTGACTTGGCCAGCGGGTGCAGAATATGCCCCATCAACAATAAACCGATTTGCATGCAAACAACCTAAGGCTCATGATACCGCTTGTTAGGATTCAATAATCTCATTATTATACATATTCATATATGAATTAATTTATTTGGTCATAAATTAAATACAAGATCTTATGCATGCAAACATAAAACAAAATAGAGAAGAAACCGTCACTTCTTACATTGATGTTTCGGATTTTGGGCACCAACAAGATCTCCTACTTGTTAGTTCTTGAGCTTTCCAACAATGGATGAACATGGTTCAAATTAGAACCTCTCCCAAAAGCTTATACCCAAGGAACACCCTTAATGACTAATATTATTATGAGCTAGTAATAATACTAATATTACTTAAAATTTGGACACAAAAAATATTGATTTTGTTCTCCTCTATTTCGGTTAAGAGGAGAGGATTTTTGTGAGTTTTCTATCTCTAAAATGTTTCACAAATGGTAGAGAGTGGTGGAATATTTTCTAACACTAGAAAAATAGAATAGTAGTGAATGAATGATTAGAGGAATCCATTTGGTTCCTCATAGTGGAAAAACCGGTGGGAGGGTGGTCTAAGGGGAGCCAATGCATGGTCTTGTTCTTCTCAAGGTGAGACTAGGCATGCAAGGCTAGTCATTAGGCTTAATCATCATGTTTCCATTTAAAATAAAACACAATATTAATCCTAACCCCTCCATAATTTCGGTACACATAGGATAAAATGGGTAGTCCATTTTATTTTGTTATTTGTTAATTTTGTCATGTGTCACATGTTACATGACATGTTACACTATAATGTATTTTTAACATATTAAAAATCAACATATTAATAAAATATGTCACATACAAAATTAACTAGTAATTCTTAATTACATGTACCAAAATGGTTTAACAAATTATAAATTTACAACAACTTGTATTTATAATAAATTATTCATTCTGTTTCAATTGTTTCGTAAACAATAATTTAATCTAAGTAACAAGACAATTTGATTACTTAGACCGTATCTAATTTAATCGAATTATAATGAGACATGTTAATTTTACTCACACATTATCCGTCAATTTTAAGCAATTTAATTAACTCGTATCGGCATACGATTAATTAAATAATCAATTAAGAATGTTTCCCTATAGGTATGACCTAAGGGGATCAACTGATCACCACCAGCGCACGACAGTAATGTCAAACTCTAGTCAGCCAATCATTACCGATATGTGTGGACCAGTTGACTGTAAAATATTACTTTCCCTCTTGTATTCTTAAACATGAGATTTAAACATGTGATCATCATGATCGACAGTTGTGATCGCATTATTGTCGGAGGACACTTATCCCAACAGTATTCTCCAATGGTTTCTCCTACCCCCTGGACGATTCTGGACAGATCCCCTGCATGCTTTTGTGGCTTCTTGCTGCTTGCAAATTGCTGGGTGAATGCGTTTACAAATTCAGCAAATGTGGATATTGACCTATTGGGTAGACTCACAAACCATCGAAGTGTCGGCCCCGTTAAGGTGGATCCAAATCCTTTGCACATGCAGGCCTCTTTTACCTGCCTTACGGCTGTTACTGTCATCATCTTCTGCTTGTACTGGCTTATATGGTCAAAGGGATCTGCTGTTCCGTCAAAGAGAGGCATATTTGGACTCGTGAATCCCTTTAGCATAGCTGTGATGGATATGGCGTCCACGAATGGCGAGTCGGCATAACTGTCAGGTGCTGCTTTCTCAAGTGGGGGAGGCAGTCCTGGAACCCTACTTAGCATCTCTCTTAACTCTAAGTATTGCTGATTTGTTATGCTACCTGAATCCGGGGTCTGCCTGTCAGTTGCTTGCTAATTCAATATGCTGCCTCCTGACCCAAACTCTTGAAGGTTCTGATGTGTCCCAGCAGCTAGGGGGTTGAAGTAACGATCGTTCCCTGCTGCCAGTTTACTTGATGGCTCCACTCGGATCCTGCTCCAGGTTTCTGGTCAATTGTTGCGGGATTGCTGACAGGGGTGCCTCCTGTTCCTGCTCCCACACGGCTGGCTGACGGCCAGTTATCCGGTGTGAGGTATCCTAGTCGTTGTGAGGTTATTCTTCCATCTGATGGTACTGTAGCTAGATCCAACCTTGTTACCAGTTCAGCTGGTATCTGCCGAAGTGAACTCCTGCTGCCTGGTGTCCCCTGTGTCAGATCTACCAGCGGAGATCTTCCTTCACCTGCCCTGCTTGCTGGGGTGACAGACTGCTGTTTTAGGATATCTATCCGCGCCCAGAGCTCTCTGTCCCTCTTCCTTGCTTCAGCTTCAGCTTTCTTCTGGTCTTCTCTCACGTTTTCCATGGCCTTCTAAAGGTTCTCTACGCCAGTTAGCAAGATTTGTGTGAGACTGGGTGGCGGGGTGAGGCCTGAGCTTGTTGCTCCCTTATCTGATCTAGCCTGGGTTGTGACAGCAGGAGTTTTAGTAGGCAAAGAGATTTTTGCCGTTGGTGTGATTCTTGAGGTATGTCCGGGAGCCTGAATTGCCACTGTCGATGCCGGATTTTGAGTAGAGGTCGGCGGTGGCGACTGTTGTCTGCTCCCTGACACGGATTCCGATGCTTGCTTATCCATTGCGTACTTAGATTATCAACGATTGACGACCACAATGCGGTCTTACTCGTTGATTATTTGATTAATCGTTTGTATGATAATACTTAAATAAGGAAATAATGCTTGTAATGTAAATTGACACGTAAAATTTGGTGACGTGGAAAACCCAATGTGGGAACCACCGCGGGAGGGACGGTACCCTGCCAAATATTGTACTAGCTTTGAATAGGAGGATGATTACAATTGAGACGTAATGTAAATCTTTCTAGCACTAGGTATTTTGTGTGTGAGATCTTGAATGAATGTATATGTGAATCCCTTCTTTGATTGCTTCCTTGGCTATTTATAGGGTAAGAACCCTAGACGTATTCTACCTTGATTATGGAAAGGAATACAACTTCCATAATAACTCTTGCCATAACGCACGATCTTCCTCTATTCTCCCTGCCTTCTCCCTGACTCCTCTTTCCTAAGTTCAGATGCTTCTTTTAATGGCCTCCTGCCTTCTTCCCACGCGCGCTCTGGCCCATTCCCCCTTCCTGGTGCTTACCTCAACCGTGGGCTCTCCTTCTTCTATCCCTTCTCTTATGGTCCATTACTTATCAAGTGGGCCTTTCCTATTATGTGATTTTTAGCTCAAACATCATCATTTTTTATTTGGGAAAGTTAGGGTTTGGTTGATTTTTGTGATGGGAGTTGATGAGAGTGTTTGGAGATGAAGATGTGAGGATTAGGTTTAGATAAGGTAAAGAAATGAGGGATAGTGGTGTGGGACGAGCGGCTGAGGGTCGGGCTCGGGCGGATTATACGAGGTTTGCACAGGAATCCGAGCGTCCTGGCTGTCGGGACGAACGTCTTGCAGCAGGGGTCCGAGCGTCTTGGCAAGAATCCGCCCGGATTCTGTTCTAGTGATTCTGCCTCTTCTGATTTTGGGATAGGACGAGCGTTTCGTTCTTGGGACGAGAGGCTTGAGCAGGACGAGCGTCTTACTCAGAATCCGCTCAGATTCTCTTCCAGTGCAAAATTGTTTTCAAGCTGCCATACAAGACGAGTGTCTTCCCAATGATACGAGCGTCTTCACCAGGACGAGCGTCTTGTCTGATAATCCGCTCGTATTTCAAGTCAGCACCAAATAGTACCCATGAAGAAGCTGAGGATGAGCGGCTTGCCCTCGGGACGAGCGTCCCGTGCCGTTTTTCACACTTTTTCATTCTTTTCTTTCAAAGATTATACCCTTGCACCCTTTTGTTATTCCTCCTTATCTTTTTCTGAAATTATGCTCAATAAACGGGTAAGAAACCCTCTCTCACTAATCTCATGCAAGAAATTGAAAGTAAAAGTGCGAAAATGTACAATATTATGCAATGCAAAGGTTTAAGAAATATCTTACAAATGGTGGTTTGAGATAGGACTCCACCAAACTAGTTCAATTTGTCGAAATTCTTTGTCCATAGAGCTCAAGGCTCTTAGGAGGAGATCAAAAGCTTGTGAACAAGCTCCAAATAAGCATAAGTATGGTTTGCTCAACTTCAAAACGAAGCTTGGCCAAAGGAGTTTGTCATTCATTTTCGTTTTCTTCTTTCTCTTGGCATTTGAATATTTATGATGCTTCAAACCGACTAGCCCATGATTCTTGTCAACATAAGGCATGAAATGTGGTTCATGGTTGTCCGGAGACTTCCACTTACCACCTTCTTCTTCAGTTTCGGGGATGATGACAACATTTTGATTATTCAATCCTCCCAAAGTAGAAGGAGAATTCTCATGACTTTGATGATCGAGTTCTTGAGGAGTTGACATTGCGGATGCCAAATTCCACAAGTAGCTTCATGTGCAAGTTTCTTCTTGAGCTTTTCCACCAAGTACCCTTTGTATGATGTCTTGACCTTTTGGAGGAGATCCACCATATCGTCTTCAACAATCATAGGTTCCATAGTGGGTATAAAGTAGTCTTCATAGGCAATAGGGAAGGGACATTCTTCTTCTTCATGATAAGATGTCTCAAATATCTCAAAAATAGGCTCCTCAAGTAGAGTAACCTCACAAACTTTCGCTTCCTTATCCCATGGGTTCTTGCAAAACACGATTTTATCATCACAACTATCTTTATAAGACTCATGGATGGGGGCTTCATTCAACTCTTTCTCCAACACCTCAATGTCCACATCAAAGGACACATCCTCATACTCATAAATTTTAAGAGTATTTGGCTTACTCAACCTCATGTCATCTTCATTGAATACAACACTTTCATACTCACAAGAGCTCAAATGAATTGGTTCTTCCCATTTTTCGTCTTCCATATCAAAGGTCACTACTTCAAACTTGCATTCATGATCAATGTCTAAGGAATGGTGGGGAGTGGTTGCTTGGGTTGCCTTTATTTGGGCAATTTGAATCTCCAACTCCTCTCCTTGGGTAACAATGCCTTGAAGAACATTTTCCCTCTTTTGACTTTCCTCTAGCATTTGTTTGAAGAAGTTTTGTTGATCTCCCATCATTTGGAGAATCACATTTTGAATGGGTTCATTTTTTTTTGTTGTGGGTGGGTGTGAAAGTGGTTGTATTGTGGCAATTGGAATTCATTATGACATGGCTATTGGGTGGACGGTTGTTATGGATATTGGATGTGGTGATTTTAGGGTAGTAGTTAGGATTTTCATTGTATAAATAATAAGGTAGGTTTGTGTTGACTTTCTTCTCAAACTTCCCATACCCATAGTCATACTCAAAAGATCCAACATGTACTCCATATGTCAAGTCTTGGGCCATCATAGCTAAGACAAGGAAAAAACTACAACCAAGGAAACTACACAAAAATGGTAAAAACGAACCTTGAGGAACTTGTTAAAGCACAAATAAAAATAAACAAACAAGTAAGAGCTTAATCACATAGCACCGTCCCCGGCAACGACGCCATTTTGACGGACAAGAGTTGGTCGTCACACATCTTGTAACACCCCAAGTTATTGAGAGTAAAGTTGTCCCACGTCGGGGAATTGAGGAGGTTATGATATGTTTATAAGGGATTCCACCCACCACTTAGTAACAAGGCCTTGTGCTTTTGGGCTTAAGTGAGGACAAATAACTGGCCCAAAAGTGCACACCCATCTTATTGGGTTGTGTTACGACAATGGTGGGTCGGGTTGTTATAAATGGTATCAGAGCGACCCTGCGACCGTGTGGTGAGCCCGTGGTCGGGAGTACCCGGGTCACACACCTAGCGGGGGAGGATTCTGGGCTTGGCTGCGGCCAAGTTGGAGGGACAACGAGGACGTTGTGTTCTTTAAGTGGGGGAGATTGTAACACCCCAAGTTATTGAGAGTAAAGTTGTCCCACGTCGGGGAATTGAGGAGGTTATGATATGTTTATAAGGGATTCCATCCACCACTTAGTAACAAGGCCTTGTGCTTTTGGGCTTAAGTGAGGACAAATAACTGCCCAAAAGTGCACACCCATCTTATTGGGTTGTGTTACGACAATGGTGGGTCGGGTTGTTATAAATGGTATCAGAGCGACCCTGCGACCGTGTGGTGAGCCCGTGGTCGGGAGTACCCGGGTCACACACCTAGCGGGGGAGGATTCTGGGTTTGGCTGCGGTCAAGTTGGAGGGACAACGAGGACGTTGTGTTCTTTAAGTGGGGGAGATTGTAACACCCCAAGTTATTGAGAGTAAAGTTGTCCCACGTCGGGGAATTGAGGAGGTTATGATATGTTTATAAGGGATTCCACCCACCACTTAGTAACAAGGCCTTGTGCTTTTGGGCTTAAGTGAGGACAAATAACTGGCCCAAAAGTGCACACCCATCTTATTGGGTTGTGTTACGACAATGGTGGGTCAGGTTGTTATACATCTAATCAAACACATTTATATTCTCTACAAAATAACTAGTTAGTGGTTGAGTCGAGGTCGATCAATGGAACGGTGTGCTTTGGGTTCTAAGTCTATCTATCTCAATTTATGCTAGTGTCACAATTTGTTTGGGTTTGTAGTTGTATTCTAGACTAATGCAAGCAATAAAGTAAAACAAGCAATAAAAGGAAGGATGTAAACAAATGACTAAAAGTACTAGGATATCATGGTTGATAGGGGATTCATGGGAGTTAACCATAAAAACATGTTCACAAAGTTGCAAGCAATTAATGTTGTAAAGGAACCGAGTTGGTGTATGAATTACGGTTCTTAGGAAGAGTTGGGTCCCGGAGCCGAATCGATTAGACTGTACAACACCTACAAGTCGACTTACTTTCCCCCTAATAACTTCTATGTATGATCTAACTAGACTCGAGTTGGTTTATATCTTACAAGTCAAGTTGAATAGATAAGAGATGGTTATAAATGCAAGGATTCATAGGCATAGCATTTCATCAAACATAACATGTGCATAGGTTGACATCACAACAAGCAAGCAAATTAATTATGGAAACATATTGGATTAAGCATGATTATTCCCCATGTTTACTTCACTTAATTACCCACTAATCCTAGTTAAGGAAACTACTCACCCATTATCATGGGAAACATGTCATTAATGGTGTCAATCATCACAACAAGTGTAAACATGATAAGAGCTTTAAGGAAATAAACAATAAAGAGTAAAGAGTAAAGGAATTATACCAAACTTGAGATGATCCAAATAATAAAGCAAGAATAAAAGAAGAGAACTTGATTAATTGATGAAGGGTTGTCAATCCTCCAATAATAACCCAATAATCTTTAATTACCCAAAAGTAAGAAACTTGAACAATAATTAAGGAAAGATTAATGTGTGATTTATGGAAAGATTAAAGAGTAATTTATTCTAATCTACTCCTAATGAAGGTTTAATCTAATCTAAGAGAACTTGCCTCCATAAGAGGGCTCTCCCTCTTTTTTTTTTTTTATTATTACAAATGGAGTATATATAGTAGTACACCATTAGGTTAAACAAGGGTAGTTTAGTAAATAGCATTGCTAAGTGAAAAGTTGAGGAAGTGCTCCTCTCCAAGGAGGTGCGCATATTACGTTGCTAGTCCCGCCACAATATGTTCGGATCATCTTGAAGCACGGTTGGTTCTGCCAAGGAATTCGTGCGTCTCTGGGAGAAGACGCTCGGATTGTGGGCAGGGGAGACGAGCAGCTCAATCGTCGAGACGCTCGGATTTCTTGAGGGGGCGACGAGCGTCTTGAAGTTTGGACGCTTGGATTGTCCTTCAGAATGCTTTGCTTCTTCCTTTCACATACTTCTTATTCTTGCATTGTTGACCTTAGTTCTTGCCTCTCCTTCCATACTCTTTCACCCAATATCATCAATGACCTTCCAAATAAGCACGAGAGACGGGAATTTCGCCTCATTTCCTTCTTTCCTACAAAACATACGAAATGAACTAGGAAAAAGGCAAAATAGAAAGCATTTGACGGATAAAATGGCTATGGAATGTTATAATGGTATGCAAAATAGGTTCAATTAGGAGACAAATGTACGCAATTATGAGTCACAACACCTATGTAGTGAATTGTAATCATACAAACTGTGTACTAGGTTAGGGAACCAAGGTTTTTGGGGGGAACATTTATGACTTTTTAAATTTCCCTCTCAATTGTATTTTAGAGGGAAATGAAAACATTATTGTGTACTTAATTAACTTAAAAAATCTATTTGCCATTTCAGTTTAGAAGCTCTAATCAAGCCCTACTCCCACCTTTTTGAATACTTTTTCATTCTTTAATCAACCCCCTTAATCCTTGTGAAAATTAAAATGGGGTGAACATAGATGTTTGGGTAATTTTTACCGAATTAGGTTATGCGAGGTCAATGCGCGGTCTCACTCATTGCATATTAATTGTATGTTTGTGTTTAATATTAAATAAAGGAATTAATTACGTAAATAGTGGTTGACACGTGAGATTTGGTGACGCGGAAAACCCAATATGGGAAACGACCGCGGGAAGGGACAGTACCCTTTCAAAGATTGCACTAACTTGTTAATATAAGAATGAGTACAATGGAGACTGTATGTAAATCTAGCTAGCCCAATGTATTATGTGGGTGAGATCTTGAATGCCCTTTCTTGTTTGCTTCCTTTGCTATTTATAGGGTAAGAACCCTAGACATGCCCTACTCTGTTTATTGTAAGGAATATCAGTCCTACCATAACTCTTTCCATAACCAAAGCTTCTTGCCCTATTCTCCCTGATCTCCCTGAATTCTCCCCGATGACTCTCCAATGCACGGGCTCCTCATGCTATTGGGCTTCTCGTAATTGATTAACTTTTGCGGCCCAACTCTTCAGACGGAATCAAATGGGCTTATCCTCTAATAAGTTATTGTGCCAATTTTGGCCCAAACAGTTTGCCCCTAATTCCTTGTGATATACGTCTCGAGGCGTCGAATAAGGAACTACGGATTCTTTCGAAATCCCGCGCCGTGTTTCAAACAACTTCCCAAGCACTCATCATTGCCCCTCCTTTTTCTCCCTCATTTCTCGCGCTTTCCCCTCTCTCTCTTCCTTTATAATCTCAACCCCCTTATTTCATTTCATTAATTTCAAAACTTTAAACCCTTCACCTCCTCAAAACTCTTCTTCTCCTTTCTGCCCCTCCGTCGGATTTCGCCGTCGTCTTCGCCGCTCCTCACCAGGTACTTTTCTTGTAATCTTTATTAGATCCTTTTTCATTTATCTCCCCTAACCATGGGTAAAGTTCGCAATACCGCGTCGACCTCCGCTCCCACCGACCAAGATTCCACCTTTCTTTCCCAGAACCTCTTCATCCACCCCCATGACTGTGTGATGGGTGATGTTGTCGGGTCACATCCAATGAAACACATTTATAAAACTCAACGAACTACTAGTTAGCGGTAAGTCGAGGTCGATCCATGGGACGGTGTGCTTTGGGTTCTAAGTCTATCGATCTCAATTTATGCTAGTGTCACGATTTGTTTGGGTTTGTAGTTGTGTCCTAGATTAATGCAAGTAATAAAGTAAAACAAGCAATAAAAAGAAGGATGTAAACAAATGGTTAAAGGTGCTAGGATGTCATGGGGTCATAGGGGATTCATGGTGTTGATCATACAAACATGTTTACAAGGTTGCAAGCAATTAATGTTGTGGGGGAACCGAGTTGGTTTATGTCTTACGGTTCTTAGGAAGAGTTGGGTCCCGGAGCTGAATCGATTAGATTGTACAACACCTACAAGTCGACTTACTTTCCTCCTAATCAATTTCTATGCATGGTCTAACAAGACTCGAGTTGGTTTATATCTTACAAGTCAAGTTGAATAGATAAGAGATGGTTGTAAATGCAAGGATTCATAGGCTTGGCATTTCATCAAACATAACATGTGCATAAAGTTGACATCACAACAAGCAAGCAATTTAATCATGTGAACATATTAGATTAAGCATGAATCAATCCCATGTTGGTTTCCCTTAATTACCCACTAATCCTAGCTAAGAGACTACTCACTCATTATCATGGGAGACATGTTATTAATGGTGTCAATCATCACAACAAGTATAAACATGATAATAGAATGAAGAAATGAACAATAAAGATTAAAGGGTAAAGGAATTATACCAAACTTGAGATGATCCAAATAATAAAGCAAAGAATAATAGAAGAAACTTGATTTATTGATGAAGGGTTGTCAATCCTCCAATAATAACCCAATAGTCTTCAATTACCCAATAATAAACTTAAATAATAAACTTGAACAATAATTATGGAAAGATTAATGTGTAATTTGTGGAAAGATTAAAGAGTAATCTATTCTAATCTACTCCTAATCAAATCTAAGTGGAATTTCTAATATGGGAACTTGATCTAATCTAAAAACTTCATGGTTTGATTATTACAAATGGGGTATTTATAGTAGGGATTCACTAGGTTAACTAAGGCTAAATTAGTAATTACACTTTTGAGTTTAGAGCAGGGAAACGCCGGTATTTTTCGAAGGATGGGCGTCTTTCATTGAGGCTTGAAGAAGAGGAAATTGTGCTGTAAAGGAATCCGGGCGGATTGGTGCCGGGACGGGCGGATTGTAGTAGGGGAAGACGGGCGAATTTGGAGCAAGACGGGTGGGCAAAAAGAGGGGAAGACGGGCGTCTTCTCTTCCAGTGAATTTTCTTGTTTTTCCCAGCCAAAAGACGGGCGTCTTGTAGGGAAGACGGGCGTCTTCTGGAGAAGACGGGCGTCTTCTATCTCGGGACGCGCGGATTCCCGAACAACTTCTTTGTTTGACCTCAGATTGTAAAACGGACGTCATTTTCTCATCCGGACACCTATTGGAGTGATTCAAAAACCTAGATCACTTGTGTTTTCGACGCCATTCCATATAGCAAACTTTCAGAGCCAAAGAAGCAACTCTTGGTTCGGTTTCCAAGCAATTTCTTCTTGTAATGCCTTCCCTCTCGTCATTCTTACTTTTAACCCTTTGATCCTTCTATATACACTTTATTCCTACATCTTTGGTCATAATTCTTGCCTCCTCTTCATACTAGTCCATCTAATATCATCAATAAGCTTCCAAATATGCACGAAAGACGGGAATTTCCGCCTTATTATCTCCTTTTCTACAAAACAGATGAAATGCGATAGAAAAGCAAATAGGAAGGTTTTGACGGATAAAATGGCCATGAAATGCTATAATAGTATGCAAAATAGGCTCAATTAGGGGACTAAATGTGCGCAAATAATGTTCACATCAAATATCCCCAAACCGAACCTTTACTCATCCCGAGTAAAGAGGTGACTAAAACTAGACCTTCATTTAAACTATCCTACTAATATAACCGATATGAGACAATTAGCGGGTCTCACTCCGCCCCTTCAACTCACAACAAGACAACCATGAGGTAGGATGCCTTCTTGCAAGGCAAGGCGGGTCTTGCCAAAATGGCGACACATCCAAACATTAGGCACACAAAATCAAATAATGGATGCATCTACAAAAGAATAGCCACTTTCCTCATCAAGTGGCGGAGGCACTAAAGAGGAACAAATTTAAGAGCATATAATCCTTCACAAATACTAGTTCAACAAATTATTAAGGCTAAGAGGATGGCACTAAATCACCTCCAAATGGTGTTAAACTAGACTACTTTCGTCCTCAATTTCCAAATGCTTTCGTCAAGAGCGATCGGATGGTGGTGGAATGATGATCCCTATGATGCTAGTAGCATATGACATGACAAGTCTCGAATTCTCTACAAAAGTAAAGGTCATGGATCGTCCCAAGCTCGACAAAGTGGCTTGACAAAAAGGCTTTTTGGGAATGAAATGCTCAAATCGTTATAAACAAAGGGTGGATATGACTAGTATTCAAAAATTGACCTCATTTAACTTTCACATTTCAAAAATTTAAGATGGGGTTTGTCCCTTCCGGGCTAGTGTCCTTTGCTTTCGCCAATTGCTTATTAGACAACCGGTTAACCTCTAGACAATAGCTTTTCGGGGTGATAGTCACTCTGTCTCTGGGCGGTTGAATTCACAACCGTGTGGGGGCCCAATTTAATGGATCCCTCTCCAACGCACTGAAGGAAATGTAGATTCATATACATATTAACATATTCTTATATGTCTAAATAATTTGTCATAAAATTAATTACGGATCTTATGCATGCAAACAATAATATAAATAGAGGAGAAATCATGTCCTTACATGGTAGATTTCGGCTATTAGGGCACAAGAGAGATCACCTTTCTCTTCTTGTTCTTGAGCTTTTCCAATGGAAGAATAAAGATCTAAGTGTAAGATCTCTCCCTATGTATTATACCCAAGGCTCCTCTTAATTAAATTAATATTATAAATACTAGTTATAATATTAATCTTAGTAGAAAATTGAACCAAAAATAATATTGAACACTTGAATTATTTCGGTTTATGTAAGAGAGAAAGAGAGGATTTTTCTTCTTACTAGAACTTGTATTTTTGATGAGTGAATAGAATGAAAATAATACACTACCTTTTGTATATTATTAGGCAAAATTAAAGAAAAACAATGATCACATTTGCTTCCCCAAAACCGTGTAAGAGGAGAGAAAAATGGGAGCCAATGCATGGAGAAATTGTTCTTCACAAGGAACAATAGGCTTGCATGGCTAGGTTTCCTTTTAATCATTGTGTTTTCCACTAATTACAAACAACTTATAATTAGTTTAAATCCTTCTTATTTTCGGCCCACTATATAATATGTATCCCATATTATTTTTGTCAATTGTCTATATGTTACATGTCACATGTCACATATATTTGTTATGTATTTTTAACATATTAAAAATCAACGTATTAATAAAAATACGTCACATACAAAATTGACTTAGTAATTTCATATTTACTTGTGCCAAAAATTTTATCAATTTATAAATCACAACTGATTGTATTTATAACAATTCATTCAATTTAATTGTTACATTAAACAATTATTTCATCCGAGTAATGATACAATTCAATTACTCAGACCGTATCTTATTTTATCACATTTCAATATGATACGTAAATTTCACTTCCAAAATCGTCCGTCAATTTTCAAGTAATTTAATTAACTCGTAACATTATACGATTAATTAAATAATCAATTAAGAGTGTTGCCCTATAGGTATGACCTAGGGGGTCAACTGATCACCACCGTCATACGACAGTAATGTCAAACTCTAGTCAGCCAATCATTACCGATATATGTTGACCAGTTGACAGTAACAACATTACTTCCCAATTGTATTCATTTTAATGAGACTCAAACATGTGATCATCATGATCAACAGTCGTGATCGCATTATTGTCGGAGGACACATATTCCAACAATCTCCCACTTGTCCTCGACAAGTGTGCGTCACCAATTCTCTTGTCCTATTACTATCTCCCACTCAATGCAAGGTGTCTTTCAGGTCGTACTTGCAAGTGATCATATCGAGAGTGGTTTCCTCGATCTGGAGAATAACTGATTGACCGGACTTATCTGTCATAGATACTTTCCGAGCGTGGCCACGCATTTCTAGTTCATTACTCCTCGAGTGGCCCTGAGATATTGTTATAACCCTGACAAGGGGTGGACAATTCCTATCGCACTCATTCCCTTCGACTAGCCACAGCCATCATGACCCAAAATATGCCCATTTGACCCCATTTACGAAGGTCGTAGTAACACAAATCAAAGTTAATCTGAAACTGTGCCATCTTAGGCGAATAGTCTTTAGTCAAAAGAATCGACTCATTTGAATACTATAGTAGCTCTCGCCACGACCAGGCTATATAAATTTGCCAGAACTCTATAAGCGGTCATTAGGCCCGACAAAATGTTCCTAACAGTCTGCCTATGTGATCGACTAGTCATCTCACATGACTGTATGGCACTTGAACTTGCCATCAATCGCCTCACACTCTAGTCACTTCGAGACGTCACCTCATATAAGTAACTATGGGCAAAAACAATGTTAATCCATGTTCACTTTAACGGGGTTCAATTGTCTCTACAACCCGTTTGGATATAACAATGTACAAAGTGAGTTAATAATAACTCAAACGACAAATGTCGACATCACACTCGGGTAGTCAATATCATATTACAACCTTGTGATGTTTATCATAAGTGTAAACAGTCATTGATTGCAATAGAAGTTTAACATCCCATGTGTCCATGTGTTCAAACTTCTTAAACTTGCAATTTCCTTCACATTCATGTTCTCATACCATGAATTTTACCAAGTACACATCAAGGTTCTTGACCTTGGTTTTGGTTCTTTAACTTGAAAGAACTTTCTTATCGATCATCTCATAACGAACGAATTTGCGATGAATAATACAACTTGTACCGATCAAGTATTCCATCCACACACAATGCACTAGGTATATGTTTTGTAGAATCTTGTAACAATTAACAAGATTATTTAGCTTAGCACTTCTCATAAGTCCTAGCTTTTACTAGGAAAGATTGTTTATGAATAACCTCTTATTCAACCAAGCATCTTTCCAAAAACTTCTCATTTCTCTTTCTAGGCTTGAAAGAATTGGGATTCTCATAAATCCTCATATGTGCTCGGATTTTCTATAATATGTGCAACTTCTTGAAACATAATAGAACATTCCGTCAACCACTGAAATCGCTCATCGGATTCTACTCGAGAATTCATGACGTTTCTATTATGGCTCACCAACCAATCATCATGCTCTTATGCATATGATTCAAAATTGGACATGTACATGATTATTCTAATGGCGGAAACATTAGTTACTAATAATCATGAGATCAACCGTTCTCAGGTTCAATGAACTACCATGACTGCTAATGGTAATCCCATTTTCATTCATATGAATAACCTATGTGTATGTTGATGTGATGTGTATCTCTTAATACTAATCCAACATCCCTGATGTAATTGGATTCATCATTGTCCATTTTCATCCAGAATTGAAAACTCAAAAGCTTCTTTATGAAAGAAGGTATTAGCTCGTCATTCTTTAATGAGTAATGGGTTTTATACATTCAAGGATGATAGCTCCCACTAAATTCCATGTCTTCACATGAGAATATCCTAACTCCCACTCAATTCAACATATTTTGAAATTGACTTCTCAATCAAAATTTGTCAAGAATATAAATATAAATTGCCTTGCCAAGTTACTTGGATAAAACCATATATGTTCCCATCATATCCTTTCAAAATGCCTATTTTGAAGTGGTCTTATCTCAATCTTACGGAAAGAGATTTTAAATCTCTAACACACTTATGTCATAATGAAGTGTAGCAATGTCATTATTCAAATACAAACAATATTTAGAATACTTCCTTCGCAAATACCCTTTTGGAAGGAGATTTAACCATTTCATAGGGAGGTTAAGCAATGACACTTGTATGGTGAATACGTTGGCTTATTGAAGATATCGGAATATCAATCTTTGTAACTTGATTTTGATCATAACATGATTTTGATCATAACAAGTATGTTACTTTGATTCATTTAGGCTCTTAAGTAAAACTCATGATTGAAACTATTTGGTCAAAATTTATCATATAGAACTTAGTCAAAAACTTGTTGAGACTTTACATTAGTCATTTTATTCCAAAACTTTCTTTTGGTCTCCTCGCGTAGTTATCTTGAGAAAAATCTCTTATGATTACTACACTTGGTCTCTTTAGTCATATAGAATTAACATGAGACCATAGATCTCATCTATTCGGCATACTACGTATACCTTCATTCAAATCATTTTCTCTTGCGTCGATCTTCATTTACACAAGTACACAATTTTATCTTGCCTTGTGTGATGTGTCCTCATTTTTCTCCCACTCTATCTTTAGAATAAATACACTAAACATTCAAAGATAGCATATGAGACACAAATTAATGATGTTGAATTATAAGGATAACTATCTCATAGATAGACTAATAGATATTGATTTCATATGTGTACTTGGTGATTGACATACCTTTAAGAGAGTTCATAGACTCAAAATCACTTTATAAATGATCATACACAAGCTTTAAGCATGTGGACATATAATGAAACCCGTCATTATAATTGTCTATTGGATCACCTTTAAGTGAATAATCTTATGTTTCAAAACGCAAGCATTTAAAGATGAAATTTTAGAACATAAAGGATAAATGATAAAACGGGTGACTTGGGTTGCAAACCAAGTCACTATCATCCAAAATACAAACCATTATCCAAAATACCTTTCCATGTCGAACACGGAAACTTAAAGTTCTAAAAATTCAAAACATAACTTAAAATAAGACAATGAAAAACAAAGCTCCATAAAAGCTATCCTTAGCTTCTTCATGGTTTCTTATGCTTGCTTTTCTTTTCCTTTGTCTTTGCTTGGTGGAGGCCCTATTTACAATAAAAAGGGAGATACATTATCACAACTTTGCATCATAATACCATAGTTGAATTTAGAAACATAAAAGAAGGTTAGTCATTTACCTACTGGAGTGATCTTTCCAGCTTTGATATCACCAAGGTATTTGGAACAATTCCTCTTCCAATGTCCCATGCCATTACAATAATGGCATTTGTCAAGAGGACCCTTCTTGACTTTGGAGGTGCTAGCTTCACAAGACTTAGCTTTGGTGAATGTGGGAGCTTGCTTTTTACCCTTTCTCCCATTCTTCTTGAACTTCCCCTTACTCTTTGTGCTTATGTTAAGCACATCCTTGGGAGGGTTCACATTTAACCCCATGTCCCTCTCGGCTTGCACAAGTAACTTGTGCAACTCCTCAAGAGACACATCCTTATCTTGCATATTGAAATTCACCCGGAATTGCACATATGCCTTAACCTTAGACAAGGAGTGTAGAATCCTATCTACGATGAGTTCTTTGGGGATTTCAACCTTTTGAATCTTCAAGGTCTCGACAAGCTCCATGAGTTTGAGCACATGAGGGCTAACCTTTTGGCCCTCTTTGAAGTCGAGATCAAAGAATGCCGCGGCCGCCTCATATTGGACGATCCGCGGAGTTTGTGAAAACATGGTCACAGGTTTGGAGTAAATCTCATTAGCATTGCCCATTTTGAAGGCTCTCCTTTGGAGTTCCGCCTCCATCGCAAATATTAATACATTTTTCATTGCGGCGGACTCCTTTTGGTAAGCCTCATAGGCTTCCCTAGTGGCCGCGGTGGACCTAGTGGAGGGTTCGGGTGGAGAGGCCTCGGTAAGGTAACGAAGCTTGCCGTCACCTTCGGCGGCTAATTTGAGTTGGGCATCCCACTCGGAGAAATTTGACCCATTCTTTTCAAGTTTACATCGATCCATAAAGGATCGGAGCCAAGATGAAGTAGCGAGTGGTGTAGCATTAGGAGTTGGTGTTGCCATTTGTTATGAATAAGAAGTGGTCTACAAAACAAAATATAAGGAGTAAAACAATTGTCGTTTTAATAATACTCGTAAAAGGTATGACTTAAACAAGTTATATGCATTTTTCTAGTGACCTCTACCCAACTAGATAAATGATTCCAAAACCCAAATTCATATCGACTTAGGCACGGGGTAGCCGATGAAACCTTTATCAATACAACTCGGTGGATTAACTTTTAATCGATTCTACTTTTAGAACTCTTGGTCGATAAAATTACTCTAATATTTATCTATAGCCCAAAACACATTAATAAGGGCACGGGGTAGCCGATGAAACCCTTACCAATTACTTTTGTTGAGTTCAATCCAAATTTCGAATAAATGTGTCCATTGTCCAAACCCACATTAACTTAGGCACGGGGTAGCCGATGAAACCCTCATCAACATGAATTCGGTGGATTAGACATTTATCACCCACTTCCCCTACGTAACAAGGTTTGTACCCCGGGGTAGCCGAGTGCACTCCCTCGCGAAATAGGTTTTCATGGTTTCTACTATTTGGTAAGGCTATGTCTCAATTGTTTGTTTTAGCGAGAGGTCATGTCAATTTATTATCTATCACGTTTTAAGTGAACTAAAGCGGTGAACTACGATAATTTTAATTGACACGGTCGATAAACTCGATAAAAGAAGACAATGCATGTTTAGTTATGGCGATTTAGCGATGCATGTGACATAAATAAAATGCAAGCATAAAAGATAAATAAATCCTAGTATGGCCTTTCCTAAAAATAGAAAAAATATTAATCTATTACATATTCGGAAACCAACTCCATTGGTCCCTTGAACTTCGGTTGTGGAATGCATCTCGAGGTAACACCGTCTTTATGTATCGCCATTCTTGAAGAAATCCGTCTTTAGGAACTCCGGAATGAATAAAATTACATAATAAATTACACAATTTCCTATTATACATTTGTAACTAAAATAAAATAAATCTATTAAATTACAAAACGGTGATACGAGATCACAATAAAAATTACAACCGAATCGATATTCCCATACATTTCGGGAAATACCAATTAAAATCTAAGGCCATACTAAGTAAAATTACATAATTCAAAATTACATAAATTAAAATTATGACAATCATAAAGAAAAATGCAGCATTATAATATGTATGAACATGCTCAATTTTTTATGCTAAATCGCCTTTAATTAGCCAATATCGTATATTACTCGGTTTTTACGGATTTGCGTGATTTCAACATTTTATAATCACAAAAATACATAAACTCATATTTATGCATAAGTTAATTACCCTAACCTCTTAGGACTCAAAATATAGTCTTCACTAATAATTTGACCATAATTAACTTTTATTTACAAAATTGTTCATAAATGGACCAAAATTACAAAAATAAGCCATTAAACTTCAAATAAGTCGGAAAAATTCAAATAAATTCAAAATTCAAAATTTAAATTCATGAACATTCTGGAAAAAATCCATGACACTCATAATGTTCAAAATCTTAGGTTAAAAATTTCGAAAATTTTCCGGAAAACAATGTTGCGGTTTATCGATATTTAATTATATAATCATAAAAACATGGAAAAATTATTTTCATTAACTTTTCAATTTTAGATCTGAAAAATATAATAAAATGCAACATTAGACGTTTTTCCTAAGTCATAGATTATGTTTTATTAATTTTACACTAATAATGTCACTATTTATGCTAATTTTTCTTCAAAAATTCATAAATCATGCTAAAAGACTTCTTTATAGCCAATTATTTTACATACATCTTGTAAAATTGCATGTGACAACATATTAATTTTCTATGACCAGATTCGAAATTTAACTCATATTAACCTATTTTTCTCTTAAATCCGAATTTAATAATGAAAAATTCATTTTTCGAGCATAACAAGTCCAAAAATTATGAAAATTTGCAGGTTATCTCAAAATAATATATGTAACAACATATCCAAAAACCAACTTAAAATTCGAAGTATAGCTAATTTTCGACCAAAAATAACATTTTTACTCATAAAATCACATTTAAATGTCATTATTGTAAATTATGAACAATAAAAATCCGAAAAAAATAACCAAAATATCCTAAAACACTTTAGGACCAGAAATATTAACATGCGTGTAATAATTTCGTGATATATCATAATAACACATATTTTACAAGTTTTATTTTGTTATTCATATAACTCGGAAAAACTTTTAACCAATTTGCATGCAAACAACCGTGGCTCATGATACCGATTGAAGGAAATGTAGATTCATATACATATTAACATATTCTTATATGTCTAAATAATTTGTCATAAAATTAATTACGGATCTTATGCATGCAAACAATAATATAAATAGAGGAGAAATCATGTCCTTACATGGTAGATTTCGGCTATTAGGGCACAAGAGAGATCACCTTTCTCTTCTTGTTCTTGAGCTTTTCCAATGGAAGAATAAAGATCTAAGTGTAAGATCTCTCCCTATGTATTATACCCAAGGCTCCTCTTAATTAAATTAATATTATAAATACTAGTTATAATATTAATCTTAGTAGAAAATTGAACCAAAAATAATATTGAACACTTGAATTATTTCGGTTTATGTAAGAGAGAAAGAGAGGATTTTTCTTCTTACTAGAACTTGTATTTTTGATGAGTGAATAGAATGAAAATAATACACTACCTTTTGTATATTATTAGGCAAAATTAAAGAAAAACAATGATCACATTTGCTTCCCCAAAACCGTGTAAGAGGAGAGAAAAATGGGAGCCAATGCATGGAGAAATTGTTCTTCACAAGGAACAATAGGCTTGCATGGCTAGGTTTCCTTTTAATCATTGTGTTTTCCACTAATTACAAACAACTTATAATTAGTTTAAATCCTTCTTATTTTCGGCCCACTATATAATATGTATCCCATATTATTTTTGTCAATTGTCTATATGTTACATGTCACATGTCACATATATTTGTTATGTATTTTTAACATATTAAAAATCAACGTATTAATAAAAATACGTCACATACAAAATTGACTTAGTAATTTCATATTTACTTGTGCCAAAAATTTTATCAATTTATAAATCACAACTGATTGTATTTATAACAATTCATTCAATTTAATTGTTACATTAAACAATTATTTCATCCGAGTAATGATACAATTCAATTACTCAGACCGTATCTTATTTTATCACATTTCAATATGATACGTAAATTTCACTTCCAAAATCGTCCGTCAATTTTCAAGTAATTTAATTAACTCGTAACATTATACGATTAATTAAATAATCAATTAAGAGTGTTGCCCTATAGGTATGACCTAGGGGGTCAACTGATCACCACCGTCATACGACAGTAATGTCAAACTCTAGTCAGCCAATCATTACCGATATATGTTGACCAGTTGACAGTAACAACATTACTTCCCAATTGTATTCATTTTAATGAGACTCAAACATGTGATCATCATGATCAACAGTCGTGATCGCATTATTGTCGGAGGACACATATTCCAACACGCACATCGAAGTGGTACGTCTCCATCAAAACAACTAAAATTCTTAACATTTCAACATTTCATAACATTTGAGGTTTCCTTAGCAATAAATTACTTCCACATGACAAAATTTTCGAAATGAGCACTTCAAACTTATTGATAGAAAGTATTTTTGGGTTGCCTTACCACAAGGTCAATCAAGGTCACCTAGACAAGTTAACCAAGTCCACATCGCATCACGGGGTTGGAATAGGTGACTCACATGCAAACCCTTGACTAGGCTTTGGGTCATGGGTCAAAAGACACTAGTATGACACAATCTAGGGTGTTTTACAACCATTCTAGTAGGCAAAGTCTTAAGTTGAAAAAGTATTTGTAATGGCTTAGTTGCTCTTGTCAAAGTTCCTAATTAGGCACTTTTCAAAAAATTTCATCTAAATGCAACTATATGCCATGATGCAACTATTATATACATCCTAATGCAAATGATTCTACCAACTAATATGCCATATAAACTAGATGCAAGTCCTAAGTTCACATTGTTTTACCGCATCAATCAAAATAAAGCCACATAGTCATTAACATAGAGAGGAAAAAGGAGATTGGAAAGATCATACCATGCGGTCTTTAATATCCTCATGTCTCGGATGTGGCGTAGACGATCAATGTGAACATGGATGAACAAACACAATATATACAACAATATATACATGACTACACTACAAAGGAAATGAACATGTTTTTGGTTTTTCAATTTTTCAATTTTTTATGGTTTTTCGTTTTTATGAAATTAAAAGAACATATTTTTGGGATTTTTCAAAATTTTTCAATTTTTATGTGTTTTAGAATATAAATTCCCATCCCCCACTTTATTTTGGACATTATCCTCAATGTACATGTAGGAGTAGGAATAAAAAGGAAATACATGTTTTTGGATTTTTGATTTTTGAAATAAAGTACAAATGCAATATGATATGAATGAATGCATGCTCTAACTAAATGCAATTCTATATGACATATATAACAAATGAATGCAATCTAAACTATATTATATGATGCATGATTTCTAGTAGACTATGGTCACCTATGATCAAACCTCCCCAAACCGATTTAAACACTATTTCTAGTGTAGAAATGAATAGGTTTAGCCATTAGTAACTATGCATGAATTCTAGTCTATATGCAACTATCTACATGAATCATGTGAGATATATTACAATGCAAGCTATATTATACTAACTAATGTAAATGCAATATAATACAAATGCAAGCTAAATGTATATGTATATAACTAAATGCAAGTGTAAATGTAATGCAAAGTCAAAGGAAAGGATATCTTACAAATGGTGGTTTGAGGGAGGACTCCACCAAACTCATTCCTTGTTGCCATGATTATTGATGTTGTCCATGTTGCTCAATGCTCTCAATAACCGGTCAAAGGCTTGAGCACAATCCTCAAATAAGCATGAATACGGTTTGTTCCAATTCAATATGAAGCTTGGCCAAGGTAGGTTGCCACTTACTCTCTCATTCACCTTGCCCTTGGCACTTGAGTCTTTATAATGCTTCAAACTGATAAGCCCATGATTCCTTTCATCACTAGGTATGAAGTATGGTTTATTTTCGTCCGGAGACTTCCACTTACCACCTTCTCCTCTAAGTTCGGTGATGATGATAGCACTTTGATTTGTCAATCCTTCCAAAGTAGAAGGATAATTCTCATAATATTGATGATCGGATACCTTAGGAGTTGAGATTGTGGGTGCCAAATTTCCACAAGCAAGGTCATTTGCAATTTTCTTCTTGAGCTTTTCCACCAAGTACCCTTTATATGATGTTTTGACCTTTTGGAGAAGGTCCACCATATCATCTCCAGCAATCATAGGTTCCATGGTGGGTGCGAAAAGGTCTTCATGGTCAATAGGAAAGAGGAATCCATCTTCTTCATGGAAGCATACCTCAAACTTCTCAAGGATGGGCTCCTCAAGTAAGGCAATCTCACAACTCCATTCCTCTTCTTCATTGCAAGACACATATCCCGCATAAGCTTCTTCCATAGGCTTGTCATCATCGCTATCTCCATATGAATCATAGATGGGGGCTTCACTCCTCCTCATCAACTCTTTATCCAACACCTCAATGTTCACATCAAAAGTCACACCCTCATACTCACAAAGGCTAAGAGTATTTGGCTTTCTCAACCTCATGTCTTCCTCATCAAACACCACACTTTCATACTCACAAGAGCTCAATGAAGTTGGCTCTTCCCACTTCTCATCAAAGGTAACTCCTTCAAACTCACATTCATGGTCAATGTCTAAAGAGTGGTGAGGGGTAGTTAGTTGGGTTTCTTTTATTTGGGCAATTTGAATTTCCAACTCCTCACCTTGAGTAACAATGCCTTGAAGAACAATGTCCCTTCTTTGGCTCTCTTCTAGCATTTGTTTGAAGAAGTTTTGTTGATCTCCCATCATTCGGAGAATCACATTTTGAATGGGTTCATCTTCTTGTTGTGGGGAGGTGTGAAAGTGGTTGTATTGTGGCATTTGGAATTGGTTGTAAAGTGAGTTTTGGGTGGTTGGTTGTTGTGGGTATTGGATGTGGTGATTTTGGTGGGGAAAGTTGGGGTAGTAGTTAGGATTTTCATTGTACGAATAATAAGGTAGGTTTGTGTTGACTTGCTTCTCAAACTCCCCATACCCATAGTCATACTCAAAGAATCCACTACATACTCCATATGTCAAGTCTTGAGCCATCATAGCTAAGACAAGAAAACAACAACAAGCATGGAAACTACACAAAAATGGTAAGAACAATCCTTGAGGAACAAGTTCCTCAAGGTGAAAGCAAAATCAAAATAGACAAACAAGTAAGAACTTAATCACATAGCATCATCCCCGGCAACGGCGCCATTTTGATGGGTGATGTCGTCGGGTCACATCCAATCAAACACATTTATAAAACTCAACGAACTACTAGTTAGCGGTAAGTCGAGGTCGATCCATGGGACGGTGTGCTTTGGGTTCTAAGTCTATCTATCTCAATTTATGCTAGTGTCACGATTTGTTTAGGTTTGTAGTTGTGTCCTAGATTAATGCAAGTAATAAAGTAAAACAAGCAATAAAAGGAAGGATGTAAACAAATGGTTAAAGGTGCTAGGATGTCATGGGGTCATAGGGGATTCATGGTGTTGATCATACAAACATGTTTACAAGATTGCAAGCAGTTAATGTTGTGGGGGAACCGAGTTGGTTGATGTCTTACGGTTCTTAGGCAGAGTTGGGTCCCGGAGCCGAATCGATTAGATTGTACAATATCTACAAGTCGACTTACTTTCCTCCTAATCAATTTCTATGCATGGTCTAACAAGACTCGAGTTGGTTTATATCTTACAAGTCAAGTTGAATAGATAAGAGATGGTTGTAAATGCAAGGATTCATAGGCTTGGCATTTCATCAAATATAACATGTGCATAAAGTTGACATCACAACAAGCAAGCAATTTAATCATGTGAACATATTAGATTAAGCATGAATCAATCCCATGTTGGTTTCCCTTAATTACCCACTAATCCTAGCTAAGAGACTACTCACTCATTATCATGGGAGATATGTTATTAATGGTGTCAATCATCACAACAAGTATAAACATGATAATAGAATGAAGAAATGAACAATAAAGATTAAAGGGTAAAGGAATTATACCAAATTTGAGATGATCCAAATAATAAAGCAAAGAATAATAGAAGAAACTTGATTGATTGATGAAGGGTTGTCAATCCTCCAATAATAACCCAATAGTCTTCAATTACCCAATAATAAACTTGAATAATAAACTTGAACAATAATTATGGAAAGATTAATGTGTAATTTGTGGAAAGATTAAAGAGTAATCTATTCTAGTCTACTCCAAATCTAATCTAAGGGGAATTTCTAATATGGGAACTTGATCTAATCTAAAAACTTCATGGTTTGATTATTACAAATGGGGTATTTATAGTAGGGATTCACTAGGTTAACTAAGGCTAAATTAGTAATTACACTTTTGAGTTTAGAGCAGGGAAACGCCGGTATTTTTCGAAGGATGGGCGTCTTTCATTGAGGCTTGAAGAAGACGAAATTGTGCTGTAAAGGAATCCGGGCTGATTGGTGTCGGGACGAGCGGATTGTAGCAGGGGAAGACGGGCGGATTTGGAGCAAGACGGGCGGGCAAAAAGAGGGGAAGACGGGCGTCTTTGGGAGAAGACGGGCGTCTTCTCTTCCAGTGAATTTTCTTGTTTTTCCCAGCCAAAAGACGGGCGTCTTGTAGGGAAGACGGGCGTCTTCTGGAGAAGACGGGCGTCTTCTATCTCGGGACGCGCGGATTCCTGAACAGCTTCTTTGTTTGACCTCGGATTGTAAAACGGACGTCATTTTCTCATCCGGACTCCTATTGGAGTGATTCAAAAGCCTAGATCACTTGTTTTTTCGACGCCGTTCCATCTAGCAAACTTTCAGAGCCAAAGGAGCAACTCTTGTTTCGGTTTCCGAGCAATTTCTCCTTGTAATGCCTTCCCTCTCGTCATTCTTACTTTTAACCCTTTGATCCTTCTATATACACTTTATTCGTACATCTTTGGTTATAATTATTGCCTCCTCTTCATACTAGTCCATCTAATATCATCAATAAGCTTCCAAATATGCACAAAAGACGGGAATTTCCGCCTTATTATCTCCTTTTCTACAAAATATATGGAATGCGATAGAAAAGCAAATAGGAAGGTTTTGACGGATAAAATGGCCATGAAATGCTATAATAGTATGCAAAATAGGCTCAATTAGGGGACTAAATGTGCGCAAATAATGTTCACATCACTGTGACTCTTCTCTGACTACCGCCGACATTCCTTTAATTAAGGAACTGCTTGGTCTTGGCAACAGGGTCGATATTGCTATCCCGGAGATGGGCCAAAAGGCGGATGCTATCCGGCCAGGATGGGTTTGCTTTTATCTTTATCCGTTTAGGTGTGGTCTCCGTTTTCCCTTCCCCAAACTCATGCAAGATTTGCTGCGAACCAATAATTTCGGCATGTCCCAAATTTCGGCCAACATCTAGAGGGTCCTTCTTTACTCGCTGTCAGCCAGCTAGAACACCAGCAGCACCATCTCCCTGGGTGAACTGGCTCACATGTATGAGATTCGATCCCTGGGAAGAGGTCAGTTTTCCTTCCGGGGTTCTGGTGAGACCCTCTTCAGGCACGTGTCGAAATCCAGGGATGAGAAGTGGTTTAAGGACTTCTTCTATGTGAGGAAGGCCTCCATCCAGCCGCCTGCCGACTACATCTTTGGGGACTGGGTTATTACTTCGAGTAAGTGATTCGCCCGACGCCTGATTTATCCCTCTTAAAGCTTACTGGCTTACTTTTTCCTTTAGTGCAGGCCCCTGCCACCTGACTCGTCTGGGTGACCCGATGTCTGCCCGCAATAAACTATTATGCATCTCCCAGCCTGAGAGAAAGTTCCCTGATATGATACCTGGTTTCTCACCTGGCTCTTCTTCCAATCCGCAGCAATCAGCTCATAGCATGTCTTCTGGTAAGCCACTTTGTGCTGTCATTCATGCTATCTCTGCTTGTTCGTAATCTTGCTGTCTATCTGGTGTCTGAAATCTAACTGCTTGCAGGCTCAAAAGTTGACCCTCTGGAGGCCATCCTCCAGAGTGCTAAAAGAAAGAGAACTGCTGCAACCCCTAACGTAGCTTCTGCCTTCAAGAGGAGTGCCCCTGCTACCTCATTTCAATCTCCTCCTATCCGTCCTGAACCCTTAGAAGTAAGCCCACTGTCCCGTTATCCTCCTACGCCACTTTCTAGTCCTCCTGTTGCTGCCAGTGGCGGCATCATTGCTCACTTCCCTGACGGTTTTGGGAACATAGACAAGGTGCCCTACTGGCCTAAGATCGACCAGATTCTCTTCCCTTCCTTGGTGGAGGCTTTCTCATAATTCTCCCAGAGGAGATGACAGGGCTGTTGTATACCTATCAAAAATAACTAACTAAACTAACTATATAGCTAGGGAAGTCAGGTCGATCTCCTCAGGGAGGCAAGATATCTGTAAGAGTCCGTCTATTTGGTCACAAATGGGGGGTGTTTATAATTTGATTTCTAAACTAAAAGTGCAAAAGGAAGAGAAATAAAGAAAGAGCAATTAAGGCAGAAAAAGGGTGATAAACTATCAATAAAGAGGGGACATGTCAGGATTTCGGTTCACTACGGTAGTCCAGTGACTCAACTATAAACAACTTAGATAAATTAATGCGAGACGGATATGGAAAGGTCCTTCCGGTCCACTTTCTATCCTAAATTACCACTAACTTAACTTCCGTCCTCGTCAGGGTAGTCTACTGTTCATAGCAGGTCTATTTAGTCCAATCTTCCGATCCAGGATTAAATTTAACCAGATTAAAAAGGTGACTCAAAAGCGTGCACTCAACTAAGTCGGTAAATACAGTTATATTGCTATGGTGACAGAATCTCACAATTAATTCGTGTAACTTGTTTACTACATCGTCACATTTCTACCGTAGATCCCCTAATCCTAATATGAAGCAGATTTAGCTACTCATATTGCTATTAATATCGTCAATACTAACAACAACTAAATAACCAACATTCAACATGATAAAACAATAATAAAAATGCATAAAAGGTAATTAGGGCAGAATTTAAATGAAGCAAAACAAGTAATTAAAATGAACAAATGAAAGATTAATATTAAAAAGGGAGAAAGAGATTACAATCACAAGAATCCGGCGTAATGAACAAGCAAATCCAAGCGAAATAACCCCGAAAATAAAGTTACAGTGAAGAAGAAAAGAGAACGCAGTCTTTACTGTGAAAATGAATGATAGATAGAATGTATGATAAAAGATAGATAAAAAGATAGCATAAAAGATGCTAATGACCTACTTGACGTATGCTTAAATAGAAAATATGCTAAGTCCAAAAGCTAAAACAAGTTCACAGGCTAATTAAAGCCCACGCCACCAAAAACCACTCGATCGAGTAGAATGAAACCACTCGATCGAGTAAAACTCCAAGAAATCTACTCGATCGAACATAACTGTTACTCGGATCGAGTAACCTCACTTTCCAGCTCTTCTTGATCGGGTATAAAACTACTCGATCAAACAATCTTGGCCACAGAAATCACTCGATCGAGTAATAAAACCACTCGATCGAGTATTCTTCCTTCAAATCAGCTCAAACTCGTGCCCGACTACCTCGTAAACCGTGCCTTCACGCATCCCAATGCAGGAACTCACTCCGGAAAATCCCGTCTCCTCAAAACACATGCAAAAAGGACGAAAAATGGTACAATTCCACTACTTTCGCGTTCATTTCAACAAAACGGACAAAACGCCAAAGTAGCCAATTCGGGGGCAAAATGCAATATAAACAGTACGAAAGTACATATAAATACGTGCTAAAATAGGCTAAAAAGACTATACAAAATGCACGTATCAAGACTCCCCAAACCGAACCTTTACTCGTCCTCGAGTAAACTAAAATGCAACTAATGGAACGGAAATGAAAACTCAGAGCTAGCTTAACTTGTCTACTTGAACCAATTTAATGCAACAAAAATTAACAGTTATAGCTAAGCAGTCAATACGCAAACGAGTTATAAGCTGTTCAGAAATATAGTCAACCTATCGACCTTGCAAGACCAACAAAATCGGACTCTCACGTGGTCACTCTTCTCTCATGAAGCAAAGGGTGAATGTTATATGTAAAAGAGAGAAAGAGAGACAGTCACTCACCTAACTGCGACCTACATAGCATGCATGCAACAAAAATGAAATACGATCCAAGTACTAATGCACACACTCCAACCAATAATGTCCGTCACAGCCTAGGGCTTACAAATAATATGGGAATAGTGAGGTTCAGGTAAGAAAAGGCAAAACAAGTTATGGTAGTGTGGGAGGTAAAACCGTCAAGCTAGTTCTTAACAGGACCATATAAAACCATCTGAATCTCAACTGACTGAAAAATAAAGTACAAGTGCCCTTCATTTGGCACACAGCTCACTAATCTCATACACAATCCCTTCAAAATATGGAATAAGAATGGAGGAGTTAGACGGTCACAAACTTCCCTTTTTTAACACCGTCTAAATGAATTAACTAAAACAAATCAAAAAAAATTCAACTTTTTTTTTTCTTTTACGTGAAACACAACCTTTTTTTTTCATTTTTTTCTTCTTTTCTTTTCCTTTTCACGTTTTTCTCTTTCTTTTTCAATTCTTTTTTCTTTCTTTCTTTTTCTCCTTCCTCTATTTTCACCAACTCCAATCATATACACACGGGCCAAACTGCAGACGAAAAGATGTACCACAAAAGGACATACTGAACTAGTTTGACTAGGCAGGCTCAGTTTAGGATGTAACTAATGGATCAAAAAGGCAAGTTTTGGCTTAAGTGGAGCTAAATGGGTGAAAAATATAAGGAAAAGGGGAAATTTGCAAGCACCTCCCTGCATGTGACACTGACCACAAACCCGAATGTGTGCATTTGACAAGAAATCGAATGTCATAAAAGTGCAAAAATGATGAACATGCTATGCAAGTAGTACTACTCTCAATTCCTAATGAACTGGTCATGAATGTCACCTGTTATGGGCTCTAAACCTCAGAAATTGTAAAGTAGGTTGCCAATTTATCAGGTCAAGTCTAAACAGTCAGCTATATTTGAATAAAAACTCGTAGACTATGCGTATGACAAAGTTAATAACTATCAACAGAAGTAAAAATGACGAGTTATAGTGCAGTATCATCACGAAAATCTACCGTTCCGACTCAACCTATATGCAAAAATAAACGTGAATATTTTTGAAATTTTTCTAAATTTTTGGTTTTTTGATTTTTTTAAGAAATAAATAAACAACGCAAGCTGAAATAAATAAACGTGACTGCAAAACAAATGCAAATGCAGACTCAAAAGGATGCAATACCCTCCCCAAACCAAAACGGACAACGCCCTCGTTGTCCTCCAGCATACACCAGCAGATATATACAGGGGAACGGGAATATACAACCAATAAAGAATAAAAAATTATAGAAGAAAAAGGAGACAAAAATAAAAGAGGGAGATGGACATACAAAATGCGAACTTCCCCAAACCAGCCAAAAAACTGGGGAAGTGAGTAGACCAGCAGCTACTCGTCAGCCTCCTCGTCGCTGTCACGCACGTCCTCCACCGTCACCGTGAAGTCCGGGTCCACCTCCCGCTCTCTCCTCCTCCTCTGCTCAACTCGAGCTCTCTCCGCCGCTGCTGTCGGGTCCTCGTCCTCGTCCTCCTCCTTCTCCTCAGCAGACTTCGGGTACCCCTCAGTGGGTACCGGTAAAAGGAAGGGTGTGGCCAACCCTCTGGGATTGGATGGTGTCGTCGCATGTGATACTCTGTAGACAAGGCCCTCGGGAACTGCGTCCGCGGGATCCACACTAGGCATAATCGACTCGAGGTTCTTTCGAATCCAATTAAGACCAATTAGAGTCGCCACCAAGTTTTTTGGGAACTTAGAACCGTTCAAGTCAACTTTACACCTTTCATCGAAAAGCATAAAGCCAATCGACTACGAGTGATTAAAGATAAAGACTTGTACCCTATATCACTCGATTTGAATGACTCTCGTAATCCAATGGTATTTAGACGGATCCACAAACCATAGATCTTGAGTAAGGGGTGAGGGTACGTGTTGGGAAGCCCATAAGGACACCCAACCCCGCCCGTCAATAACGGCCTCTACTAAGTCAAGTGTGGATTTCAAACAAGGTCATAGCTACTACGATATATGAAATGCAAACATTGTTTTAAAACCCTAACATGTGAAGTTTCTATGTCGATTTAGATGCAACTAAACTAACTTTGTCAAAGTTGTAATTTAGCATGTGGGTTGATTGATCTAACAACATACAAAACAAAGCAAACAAGGCTTAAGGGGGAATGGGGGAGCCGTTGGGATCTACCTATTACAAACCAGGCATTTCATGCTGACACAACAATAAATTAGAAATACAACTCGATCTAAATACAATTGCTACATACAAAACCGTACACGACAACACACACGGCCATTCGACCTAGAAAACCGTGCACAAGAGGGGTGGCCCACGGCTAACATGACCCACGGCCTTGGGTCACTCCTCGGGATGCGTGCTTTCACTTAATCTCATCGAATTAGACATAGGGCTACGCACCAAAGCATGCATTAGCATAAATCGGGCCATGTTGCTTTAAGCAACATGCGATTTACTACGCTCTTACATGCATTGGGACACAACCATCTAACCAAACAAAACTAAGGTTTTTGAAAGAGGTTTTGACTCGATAAAGGGAAACTAACTTGAAAATTACAACTCGATGAACAAACGATAAATTACAAGCTACAAAACAACAAAGAACAAACGATAAACAAGAAAAGAAAAACGAAAAGAGAAAGACGAGAGACACGGCCAACTCACGGCCCAAACCACGGCCACCCTCACGGCCAATACAAGGCCATCCTAGTTCCTAGGTTAGGTTCATTAGTTAGATCGAATGATCGCGAAACGGATTAGAAAACGAGTTAGAAAACGAGTCATAAACGACGTTGATCGATTGAAAAATGGTCTTGCAAATGTGTATTCTACACGGCTCAAAAGGGGTCAAATTAGGTCAAGTTCGCTAATTAATTTAACTCATCGAGTGTTAATAAGAAGATGCTAATCACGCACTCTTATACTAGCGAGAAATTAGGTGAAAAGAAAGATGTATTCAATTAGGTTATAGAATTGTTAATCGATTTTTAAAGCTATGTCGATGCCACCTAACATGTCTAATTAGGTTATTAAATTAATCTAATGTCGTCTAAATATGTCATATGTTAACAATTAGAGGTCACACTAACATGCAACGGGTCCTAAGATGGGTCGAATTGGCCGAGACAACAAAGGGTCAAAAGCGAGGAACGGAAGTTAGAAATTCGTTTTATTTATGCCCTACCTTGAACACGAGGATATGTAAATGAGACGGGGGTGTACGACCGACTGAAGTAGCGGTTTATTTTCCCATCTCAAGTCAACGCGGGTGTTCATGGTGGTACTTTAACTCATACTTGGACTAAACTAGTTTCATAGTTAATTAAACAATCGATAAACAAAAACGATAAACGAATAAAACAAACTATAAAAGAACAAGCATAAAAAACGAAATAAAAAAGGAGAAAAAGGAGGATTTGATGCACCCTCAACCTACATGTATCGTTGACACCGTCTTGGGTCGTAATCGATGGTAGATTTTATCTCGAGAGGCCGTCGTCGACGAAGAAACAAAGCAAACACGCGTTTTTGACAAATCTGGACAGCTACTTTCAAACGATGATTTCTCCCTCGTTTCACGACAAAAATTCAATTTAAAAGATGTTTTGAAAACTAGAAAGAGAGGAGAACAGAGATATTAAAGCAACCCCGGCTCGTTTTGGGTTATTGGGCACGAAAAACGAGCACAAACAGAACTGGACAGACAGAACAAACACAAAAACAGAGTGTATAACACTCTGTTTTTCGAGGGATTTCGTGTACTCTCAAGGGCAATTTGGCTCGTAAATCCTTGTCTAATGTGTAGATGGATGTTATGTGGTTAATTAGGAATAAGAAAATCGAGTTTTGATGGAGGTTTGAGGGAGGAACGAATTGTTTTTCGAGGAAGACACACAATCAGTTTCAGTTTGTATGTCGGTTTTGTGGAGGGTTTTTGAGAGGCAATTAGGGTTTGTTTCTGAGGTTTAAAGCTTGTGAGTGATGGTAGGATGTATGGAGAACTTAGAGGCCTGAATGTATGGTGAAGGGAGGGTATTTATAAGGAGTTAAAGTAGGGTAAAAGAGAGGGAGAGGCAGTCGGGCCTGCTCACGCATAGCTGCTGTCCAGCAGCTTTTGTGAGGGTTTGAGGGGGGTTTTCTTGGTGATTAAGCTAGGGTAATATGGGTAGGATACTAGGGTATGGGTTAGGGTTAATGGGTACGGGTTTTGGTGGTATTTGGAGCGGGTTTTGGGCTCGGGATTCATCACGCAAAACAGGGGGGCTGTTTGTATGCGCGGGCTGGTTGGGGGGTGTTTGGGGTGGAATTTGGGCCGTGGTTATGGGGGTTCGAACAAGGGTGGATGGGTAGAGACTTAGGTTGGTTAGTGTACTCGATATTCGTGCCAACTCGTAAAGAAAACAGGCCCAAAAACCGAGCTAAAATCGAGCTCAAAAACATGCTTTTAAAACGAGTTTTCTTCGCTTTTAAAATCGATTTTTCAAATCAATTAACACATTAAAATAAATGACTTTTCAAATCAAATATATTCATAAAATGATTTTTCAAATCAAATATTTATTTTATTTTCAATAAAATAAACTTAAGAAAATAAATTCAAAATAAAATAAAATAAATTGAATTCACCTCAAAAAAAACCATAATTTAAATATCATTTAAAATAATAAAATGAACTCACTAAAAAAACATTAATTTAAATATCATTTAAATTAATAAAATGAATTCACTTAAAAAAAACATTAATTTAAATATCATTTAAATTAATAAAATACTTCATCGACGACGCCCATTCTACATCGTAAAACGAGCTCCAAATAATGACAGTGACAACTAAAGAATACATGTGTCCTATCATCATCGGGTGTTTGTCGGGTTCTCTATAAATTCCAATATCGACGAATACGGGTATCTCTGAGCCCCACTTTGACCGAGGCTTGGATAAGGCGAAAGTCAAAGTATACCCCAGTCCCTCTCGACCGAGGATTCTTCGGTCGTTTATAGTCCATTAGACTTGCGTATATAAGCTCGCCAGCCATAAGAAGAGATCATACCTGAAACTTCGTTGGGGATTGACTCTTGCTTCTGTTGTATCAAATTATCGTCGTTGGTCGTCGACCCATAAATTGCATATATGGTGGATTAAGCCTTATCCTTAGGCGCCTACGTATCCGTTTCTGACGGAATCAAACCCGCGTCGTAGTTCGGCCGCTGCTGACACATGCCCAAAGTTTATCATCTGCTGGCATTTGTCCGAATTCATCATCTGTTGACATTTGCCCAAAATTTATCATCTGCTGGCGCTTGTCCGAATGGGACGGGACTTTCCGAGGAGGTTGCCGTCGCTTTCATCACTTGCTTTCAGCTACGGAATTCTTCCATTTCATACTCTTGTATCGAATTTAATTCTTGGTGGATGTCATCCTTTACATCTTGATAATGGTCTCTGGAGCCAACGGCTTCAGAGCCCCCAGTTTGCAATGGCTCTAAAGTCGAAGACTTTAGAGCCCCCAGTTGAAGCATATCCTGCTATATTTGAAACACAAAAACGTACTAGTAATAATCATCGCATAAGCACATTTGGATTATCGATCTTGAAATTGGATCATTTGAAAGATTGGGTAATCGACCCGAAAATTGAATTTGAAAATTTTGAATAATTGGGTCATCGACCCGAATTTTGAATTTGACATCACTTGGTATGTTGGGCCATCGACCCAAAAAAGTGAATTTGAATTTTTGAATTTTGAAAGATTGGATCATCGACCCGAAAAGATTCTACTACTTGGATTATCTATCCATATATTGCAAAAAGTTTTTGAAATTTCGGAGTTTTGAACTTTTGAATTTTTTTTTTTTAATCGAACCTTGATGGGTGAGCATGAAATACGACTCAGACACTCTGTATGACCGGTAAACAACGTGGGCGTAGCCCGCTACCGTAAAACAAAAAAGGAAGATAAAACCGTAAGTGTGCACGGGCTTTAATTCAAATATGGACTTGTCGAGGGTAGAAATGTAAATCGGCCGTTCCGGCGCTCCCCAAAACGCGATAGATGTGCGAAAACCCGATGCATCGTGCCAAAGACTCGGTGTGAATCTGGGCGGGCCTAAGAGGCGCGCGACCCAAGGCCCACACGGCTCAGAAAAACGGCACCCTAGGGGTGTCATCCTAGATGCTTCCTTCCCTTATTCTTTCTATATATAAGGAAGAGCTGTATTGCCAAATTTATTCTGCTTTCCCCCAAACTGGTGCAAATAACATAAACCATTATGAATAATCTAGCGAGTGCTATGCGAGCGTGGGAGACAGACTTCATCGCGCAGAGACAAGAATTAAAGACCGCTCAACGGCGCAATTACTTCCCTTACGCCAGATCCCCCTTCAACCTGCGCTGTTGGAACACTGCCTTAGCTATTGGGATCCTTATAACCATGTCTTTGCTTTTCCTGAGGGGAAGATCTGCCCTCTACCCGAAGAGTTTTCTGCCCTGGGAGGATTGGATGCTGAGGCCATACCGGCTATACCAAAATTTCATTCGGGGTGGCGTGGAACATATCTAGACTGCCTTGGCCTTTCCAGGACGGAGTCTGAGGGGATAGTTATTGGTGACGAAGTCAATCTTCTTGCTATTCATCGGAAATTTTGTATCTTGCGAAACAGTACTTTACTGCCAGCGTACTGCCGCAGGGCCTTTGGATTCATCATGTTACACCTCTATGTCTTCAAAGGTAGGATGAACAAGACAACTTGTGTAGGACAAGCGAAGCTTTTGTCTATTGTGTCTCAGATGGAGACGGGACATAAACCTTCCTGGATTATTCTTGCTGAAATCCTCCGGGGTTTAGATGCTAAGAAAATGAACCCTGGTGTCGATTGGTCGGGATGCTCCCGTCTATTGCAGGTAACAAAATCTATTCTCCTGATTTCGCATCCTTGATTAATTTTCCTTTTATCACAATTCTTGTGTTGTTGCCACGATTTATTTATATTTCGCCACGATTTTGTCACGATTTTGTTGCATTCTGCCACGATTCCTGCCACAATTCCGTTTTTTCCTTCTTTTTTTTTTCACGTTTTTTTTTTTCTTTTTTTTTTCTTTCTCTTTTTTTGTCACGTTTTTTTTTCTTTTTCTTCTTTTTTTTCAGGTGTGGCTTTGCGAGAGATTTTGGCTCTTCGCCCCGCCGCGTGAGCCCAGCTCGTATCTTGCTCGTATGCTGACAATGCGTGCCAAGCGGTATGAAGACGAGCATCAAAATGACCTTGCCTATTGGCGAAACAAACTGACAGAAGGGGGAGGTCGCCCTCTTTGCTGGTTCATGCCTTGGCTTCGCCTCAAATCTTTTACTATCCTTCCGGAAGATGACAAGACCAGACGTTTGCAACTACTGGGTTTAGAGAGGTCTATTCACATTTACCCCGACCGCGTCATGCGCCAGATGGGCCGTAGACAGATAATTCCCAAGTGTGAGGCCGTTCTGAAACGAGCAAGAGAGCTGAATTCCTCTATATGTGATGATTGGCTCAAGAGGTGGCACCAAAGGCGTCTTTGGTACGTATCTGCGCGCCCTCAGACCACCTGGGTATCCCCGTCTTATACTAAATGGCTTAAAGAGAAGACCGAATCAGGCAAGGACTTGTGTCGGAAGGATGAGCTTGTCGACATCAAATATTATGACAAAAGCAGAAGCAGTCGCGACTTCTTTGTTAACGATCTTTCGTCGCATCCGGACTGAAACTAAGACCGAGGAGACTCCTAAGACCGACTCACAGCGACAGTGTGTGGGAACGGTTGGGTTCAAAGGCACACTCGGGCTCAGCCTTAGAAGGGAGGCTTGGTCCTCGCTTGAGTGTAAAAGATAGGCTGGGCCCTCGGGAGGAAATGAAGATTCCTCCTAAGAAGCGCGCTAGACAGAACGCAACTACCCCTCGCTGCAGGAGCCTCGGTCACGTGACCCAAAAGGCAAAGGGAAAAAGAAGATGTAGGAGCCTTCGACTCCAATCTATTATTTAATACTACTACTTATTATTTGTTGTTAGCTGTTTTCCTTTTTCTTTTGAAGGATGTAATGGGCATCGTCCGATCTTTAATAAGACTTACTATCTATTAAAATTCCCAGTTTCTGCATAAAATTTCATTTTATTTAAAGGAAGGGTCGGTTGTACTCTTTTAAAGAGCTGCCTACGTATCTGTTATCAACAGAATCAAACCGAGCTCGTAGTTCCACAAAACAAACGCGCTACAATCATCGATTTATAACGCACAAAAAGCAACGAAGCAAAAGTGCCGCGGCCTAGACTCGCTCACGAGCACTGCAATTCAAAATTTTATTTTACGACATTGAGAATGAGTTCTACGGATAGTATTTCTTTAGTTGATCCAAATTCGTCGGATTGGCAAAGTCATTTCCATCTAGATCTGTCAGTGTGACTGCGCCTCCCGATAATATTTTCTTTACCAGGTAAGGACCGGCCCAATTCGGCTTGAATTTTCCCCTCGGGTCGATTGGTAGTATAGCGCACACAGACTTTAGGACCAAATCCCCATCCTTTATTCCTCGAGGTTTCACCTTTTTATTAAATGCTCTTTGTATCCTTTTCTGATAGAGTTGAACATGGTGTAGCGCATTTAACCGTCGCTCGTCGAGCATGACCAAAGAATCATACCTGGCTTGCGGCCCGATCGGCTTGAGGGACCCGACTTTCTAACGAGAATCCTTAAAGAAGGTACCTCTAATTCGATGGGCTCAACTGCTTCCATCCCATATGTCAAATAGAACGGAGTTGCTCCGGTGGGTCGTGCGAATAGACGTCCTGTATCCCCATAGTGCGAACGGTATCTTCTCTGGCCATTCGCGATAATTGTCAGTCATTTTCCTGAGAATCACAGTGATTGTCTTATTGGCGGCTTCCACTGCACCGTTTGTTTGAGGTCGATACGGTGACGACTTGTGGTGTTTGATTTTATACTTTTCAAGTATTACGGCAGTTTCAGCCTGGAAGTGAGTGCCATGGTCGCTAATGAGCTCATGCGGCACCCCATATCTGCAAATGATTTCATTCTGAATGAACTTTGCTACCTGCTTTGCTTGTAGAACTTTGTATGATTTCACTTCTACCCACTTCGTGAAGTAATCGATGGCGACTAGCATGAAACAATGCCCACCTGTTCCAGATGGGTTGACCTTTCCAATAATGTCGATTCCCCATGTTGAGAAAGGCCATGGTGATGTCAGAGTATACAACAGTGATGGTGGCACGTGTTGTATGTTCGCGAAGATTTGGCAATTATGGCAATGTTTGACATATTGGCGACAATCTGTCTCCATCGTGGTCCAATAATACCCTAATCTCATGATTTTACGAACCAGCATATGGGCATTCATGTGTGGGCCACACTCTCCGTCATGGACTTCTTCCATGACTCTTTTCGCAGTTGGTGAGTCTATGCATCGCAGAAGGATATTTTGCGCGGTCTTTTTATACAATTGTCCGTCGTTGGTTCTAACGAACTGAGCGGCTAGCATTCGAATAGCGCGCTTTCCGCGGTTATCCATGTCGGGTGGATACTCTCCTGATTCTTTAAATTTTAGAATAGCATGATACCAGGGTTCGGCCTCGGCTTCTTCTGTGTCTCCGATTACATTAACATAAGCAGGTGATGATCTTCGCTCGACACATATCGGCATAGTGTCCATATGATCAGGTATGTTGATCAGAGCAGCTAGTTTTGATAGTGCATCAGCAAACTGGTTTTCGTCTCTGGGGAGGTGCACGTATTTGACCTCGGCGAACAACTTTTCTAGTTCTTCGATTTTTGCTTGGTACGGAGCCAAGCTATCACTTCGGGTTTTCCACGTCCCGACCACTTGATTGATTACTAATGACGAGTCTCCATGTACTACAAGCTTTTTGATGCCTAACTCGAGAGCACTGTGCAAACCGAGTAGGCATGCTTTGTATTCGGCCGCGTTATTAGTGACGTTAAAGTCCAACTTGATCGAAATGGGCACATGTTCACCTTCTGGTGAGATGAGTAGAACTCCTATCCCGTATCCCCTATAGTTTGATGCTCCATCGAAATAGAGGTCCCACGTATCATTGTCTATATGAACGATATCTTCGTCGGGAAACGACCACGTATCCACAACCTCAGTTTCTTCTATCGGGTTATCCGCTAGGAAGTCCGCAATCGCCCTTCCCTTTATCACTTTTAGCGGTACATATTTCAGGTCGAACTCGGAAAGCATTAAAGTCCATCTTGACACCCTGCCGTTTAGAACCGGTTTTTCAAACAAGTATTTGATTGGGTCCATCTTCGAGTGGATGCAGACACTATGACTGAGCATGTAGTGCCGTAACTTCTTTGTCGCCCATACTAAAGCCAAACATGTCTTGTCGAGCTGAGTATACTTGATTTCATACTCCAAGAACTTTTTACTAATGTAGTAAATCGCTCTTTCCTCTTTATCGACTATATGCGCCAGCATTGCCCCCATTGCAGTATCCGTAACGGTAAGATACAACAAAAGTGGTAACCCAGCCGTTGGTGGGCTGAGAACGGGAGGGGAAGATAGTATTTCTTTGATCTTATCGAACGCAGCTTGACAGTGATCATCCCATACGACGTGTTCCCCGACCTTCAATTTCTTGAAAATTGGCTCGCATATCATAGTTAGCCTTGCCACGAACCGACTTATATATTGGATTCTTCCCAGGAAACCTCGAATTTCCTTCTCGGTTTTCGGGTGAGGCATTTCCATTATGGCCTTTATTTTCGATGGATCCACCTCGATGCCACGGTGGCTAACGATGTGACCCAACAGTTTGCCGGATGTGACTCCGAATGCGCATTTTTGTGGATTCAACCTCATGTTATACTTGCGCAATCGTTCGAAGAATTTGCGTAGTGTACCAAGGTGGCCATCACGCTCCTTTGACTTGACAATCATGTCGTCGACATAAACCTCGACTTCCTTGTGCATCATATCATGTAGCAATGTTGTCGCGGTCCTCTGGTATGTAGCCCCTGCGTTTATCAACCCAAAAGGCATTACTGTGTAGCAATAGGTTCCCCATTGCGTTCTGAACGCAGTCTTATGCATATCTTCTTTCGCCATCTTGATCTGATTATAACCGGCGTATCCATCCATAAAGGATAGTAACGCGTGTTTTGTCGTGTTGTCAACCAGGATGTCGATGTGAGGTAACAGGAAATCGTCCTTCGGACTTGCCTTGTTTAAATCCCGGAAGTCGACACAAACCCGAACTTTACCATCTTTCTTGGGCACTGGTACGACGTTAGCCACCCAGTCCGAGTATTCTGACACCTTGATGAACCCTGCTTTGTGTTGCTTGTCGATTTCTTCTTTGACCTTCAGAGACCAATCTGTATGCATTTTGCGTAGTTTCTGCTTGACCGGCTTATATCCCGGCTTGATTGGGATCCTGTGCTCCGCAATTTCTCTATCAATGCCTGGCATGTCTTTGTAGGACCATGCGAAAACATCTTTGAACTCGTGTAACAACCCAATGAACCCTTGTCTCTCGGTGGGACTTAGAGTAGTTCCTATTTTAAGCTCTTGTGGTTCTAAGGTTGTACCTACATTGATGGTTTCGGTATCTTCGATGATCGAAGTTTTCTGTTCGTACTCTTCCAACCCTTTTATCAACTGTAGAGGTGGTTCCATTTCTTCTTCTTCTTCTTCTTCTTCGACCAACTGTTCATCCTCGATCTCAGTCTCAATGTCATTATTAAAACAATCATTTTCAAAGTTTGAATTGCAATGTAAGTAAGACAAGTCGTAAGCAAACTGGTTCATATTATTATTGATTTGAAATTGCGCGAAATGCGCTAACATTTGAGCCAACTGATCAGAGCTCAGTGGCGAGATAGGGGTATTCGGGACAGGCCCCGGAATACCACCATTAGGAAAAGGTGCATAGGAAGGAAAAGCTAGGGGAGGGGTATTTTCAACACCTGACTCCTCAGACTCAATCTTAGGACCTGACTCAGACTCAGACTCAGACTCTGACTCAGACTCAGAATCGGTAACATCATCTGGCTTGAACATCTCTCCTTGTCCCGTTGTCAACTTGAAAAGAAGTCCTTTGTTGTCAGCCCACTTGATTGTTTTCCGCCACCCCGTGTTGGTCCTAAGAGGATCCACATCGGTGATGAGGGTAGATGGGTCGAACCGCTCGCTTCTCAGGATCATGCTTACCAAATCTTCGTTTGGTATTGGTGATTTCTTCTCTTCACCGAAAAGGAGACCCATAGCTTTCTCGTCATTTATTGGATCCGGTTTGGTTTCTACTGGCATCACGGTTAGAATGTCATCAGGGATGTAGTAGCAATCTTAGAATACTTCGATTCCTGGGATCATAAGGTTCTTCTTTGGGTCAAAGATAGGTTCGGGAAAGTCCATGCAAGGGAGTTCTTCCCCAGCTCTTACGAAGTGACCGTTTAGAGTTAGGTGATACGGTCCCATTTTAATATCTCGATCTTCGATCGTTCTTCCCCTCTTTTCCAGCAGATCTTTCCCGGTGGGCTCATATCCAAGCCCGAACGTTACTCCTTTGGCTATTGGTGGTTTCAACTCGAATGTACCCTCCTTTCTAGGGTATAGAGAGAAACCGAAGTATTTCCCAGTCTTGAGAATCACTTCGCAGGCATGGCTTCCCGTGTATAGATCCATATTCTCCGCTTGAGTTCAAATGATCATATTGACAATCTCGAAACCACATGCGTCATTGGTAGCTTCGACCCTTACTTCGGAAGTAATGTCTCCTCCTGCCACAGTAATTGGCGTGGCGTCAATGGTGACGGTTTTGCCATTGAGTGGGACCTTGATTTTCCGATGCAGCGTTGATGTTACGGCCCTCGCAGCATGGATCCAGGGCCTTCCCAACAATAAGTTGAAGGATGAGCATATGTCAATTACTTGGCAACTTATTTTCTTTTCCACTTGCCCAGTCTGTACTACCAGGTCGACAAGTCCACTCACTCGACGCACAGTGCCATCGAATGCCCGAACTGTCTGCGTAGTGGGGATGAAGTCATTCTTCTCCAAGCCCAGAATATACGCCGTTTTCAGGGGGAGTACGTTGACAGCCGATCCGTCGTCGACCAAGGTCATAGGGATATGCTTGTTGAGACACACGGTAGCAATATAGAGGGCCAGGTTATGTCGAGGCCCGAACGGTGGCAGATCTTCGTCGGAGAATGTAACAACGTTGGTAATCTGAGGCCGATTCTGGGCGATGTGAGTGACCATGTCCGCAGGAGTAGTATTCGACGACACGGTCATGTTCATCAAAGCTTGTAACAAAGCTTGACGATGTTCGAAAGAGCTCAGGATAAGTTGCCAGATAGATACGTCAGCCTTAGTCTTTTGGAGTTGCTTGATGAGGGAAGCCTCACAGGTCGACCCTTCACCAAGAACTTCGACCACTACCGGCTCTTTGAGAGGTGTCTTGTGCAGGATATCTTTAGCTTTCTCCACACGATACGGGTGTCCAAATCTAGTCAAATGGTTGGACTCTAGGGCATCTTGCCTCACCTTTAAGATTTCTTCTTGGGTGTGAGGAATTGTCGCACCTTTGACGAGGTAAACATCATCCTCGTCATCAGCCCAAACGCCATTGATTTCATTGCCGCTTCGGAGTATGTAAGGAGTACAATCGACAACAAAATCCCCGAATGTAATCTCGTTTCTCAAGCTTGGTAGGAATTCGGAGCAATCTACGAATATTCTTCCGACGAAAACCCCTTTTAGACGACATGGGCGGATCAAGTGAGAGTAATCGACACTATCTTCGGTAGAGACAAAGTTAGTGTGGTCGCCAAACGGATTGGTGACGTTATTGGGCTTTATGGCCGGGATTGGGAGCGTTCCGTTCTCAATCATATCTTGAATTTCGTGCTTTAGTCTAAAGCACCTTTCGAGATCGTGTCCCTTCCCTTGATGAAAGGCACAGAGGGCATTCGGTTTGTACCATTTGCCTTGTTGTTCAAAGGGATCCGGAGTTGGACCAATGGGCTTCAACTTTCCTTGGGCCATGAGCCTTTGGAGAGCATAGGCGTAAGTGCACCCGATATCGGTGAATACCCTCGGAGCTTGGCGCAGAGGCCTTTTTGACTGTCCATCTAAGAGATTGACAGGTTTCAACAAAGTGGGCATGCTGGGTGCTTTTGCTTTAGATGACGAAGCCCCTTGGTATCCCTTTGGCTTCTCGGCTTGAAACAGAATTCGGACATCGTCCTCTACCTTTATCCCGATCCTTATCAATTCTTTGAAAGAACCAAAATTTTGGTATTTCAGAGCATTACGGTAAACAGGTCGTAAATTCTTCACGAACTTATCTACCATTTCAACTTCATCAGGCTTCTTAGCTAGTTTTACGCTTTCAGCGCGCCACCTTGCGAGGAATTCAAGAAAGCCCTCTTTTTCCTTCTCAGTCATCACTTCCAAAGTCCTTATGTTGGTTTAAATCTCAACATTGTCAAGATAGTGCTTACGAACTCCACCGTAATATCTTCGAAAGTGGGGAAGTTCTTAAGGTCAAGATTATAGAACCACGCCTTTGGGTGTTCACCCAGAGATTGGGCGAAAATTTCAGAGAGCATATCAGCAGGTACTCCCTTCAGTGCTAAGTACCCTTTATAGCCCTTAACATGGTGGACTGGATCTTCGGTGCCCTTGAACTTCGTGGGCAACTTATCCTGAACTGGGGCATAGGCCCTAGCATTCTCGTAGTGGATGTTCTTCCCCTGGGAGAGTTTCAAACGGTCTTCGATGAACTTGAACCATTTCTCCGATCGATCGAGGTGGAGGGGAATCTTCACCCAGCTTAGATTCGATTGCATCCATTCGGGTCATCATGAGGTTCACGGCCTCAGTGAGCTTGTTAACAGCATCTTCCATTGCTTGACGTCGGGTTTTCGGCGGCCTTTCTACAAGAAAACCCCGTACTGAGTCAATATTCAAATGTAAGAGGCCCTGCACACTTAAGGACACGACACCAACTTGACTCAAACAAAGACTCGACTTGAGACTGACTAAACAAGGGTTCGACTCACGGTTTGATTTAGACCTTGGTTCATTTTAGACTCGACAAAACGACATGACTCAAACTGTCATAAATCGATTCTAAACTGGACTTGGTGTGACTAAACCCGTGATTGGGCTAACATAGCCCATGGGTTCATATGAAACGTCCATAATGGCCTAGTTTGGACGTGTCTTTGGACTATCCTAGACCAAAAGGTCGACCAACATGACTCAAGGCCCAAGAGGTGAGCTTGGGTGACCCAACAAGGTCGCGTTCTAGACTCTTAGAACGAAACACACCCGGCCTAACACGGCCATGACCTGGACACGACTTGACGCATTTCATGCTTGGTTGAGGTTCGAGAGGCATTTTGGATTGGTTTTGAAAAAAACGAAAGATTGATTCGAAAATGAGATTTGAAATGGGCAGCATGCCGGCTATAAAAGCTCATTTTGGGCCGAAAATTCTAGTCCTATTTGGGCAGCATTCCGCGTTTTTAAAACCATGCTATTTTGAAAGTAAGTTGTTCAAAAGTTCGGTTTTGAAAAGGACATGGGAAATTTCGAAAAAGACTCGGGAAAACAAATTGCACATTGTCATTCTCATGTTGTAAGGATGTATGCTCCTAGACATCTCTAAGTCTCGGCAAGTTTTCTACAAGAAGGTCTATGCCCTCCATCCTTTTGCAGTCTTATAGAGCAAGGTGTCTTAAGGTAGAGTACCTAGAAGATCGTCCCCACCATCAAGAACCACGCGAGGTGAAGTGGAAGCGAGCAATGTGCAGCTTCCTAGCATAGTGGGACGTCGCCCCCCACGCATCACAAAGAAACGCTGGGACGGCCCGGGAAAGTCCTTAAGGGTTTATGCATGAATCGTAGCACTATGAGTAATGTTTTACTTTCCAATACTTTCTTTTCAAGTTTCACCTCGGAGGAAAAGACCCTAGAAACAAAGTGTAACTAGTCCTCTTTTCCCCTGCGGAGTCGCCAAACTGTAGACAAGGCCCTCGGGAACTGCGTCCGCGGGATCCACACTAGGCATAATCGACTCGAGGTTCTTTCGAATCGAATTAAGACCAATTAGAGTCGCCACCAAGTTTTTTGGGAACTTGGAACCGTTCAAGTTAACTTTACACCTTTCATCGAAAAGCATAAAGCCAATCGACTACGAGTGATTAAAGATAAAGACTTGTACCCTATATCACTCAATTTGAATGACTCTCGTAATCCAATGGTATTTAGACGGATCCACAAACCATAGATCTTGAGTAAGGGGTGAGGGTACGTGTTGGGAAGCCCATAAGGACACCCAACCCCGCCCGTCAATAACGGCCTCTACTAAGTCAAGTGTGGATTTCAAACAAGGTCATAGCTACTACGATATATGAAATGCAAACATTGTTTTAAAAACCTAACATGTGAAGTTTCTATGTCGATTTAGATGCAACTAAACTAACTTTGTCAAAGTTGTAATTTAGCATGTGGGTTGATTGATCTAACAACATACAAAACAAAGCAAACAAGGCTTAAGGGGGAATGGGGGAGCCATTGGGATCTACCTATTACAAACCAGGCATTTCATGCCGACACAACAATAAATTAGAAATACAACTCGATCTAAATACAATTTCTACATACAAAACCGTACACGACAACACACACGGCCATTCGACCTAGAAAACCGTGCACAAGAGGGGTGGCCCACGGCTAACATGACCCACGGCCTTCGGTCACTCCTCGGGATACGTGCTTTCACTTAATCTCATCGAATTAGACATAGGGCTACGCACCAAAGCATGCATTAGCATAAATCGGGCCATGTTGCTTTAAGCAACATGCGATTTACTACGCTCTTACATGCATTGGGACACAACCATCTAACCAAACAAAACTAAGGTTTTTGAAAGAGGTTTTGACTCGATAAAGGGAAACTAACTTGAAAATTACAACTCGATGAACAAACGATAAATTACAAGCTACAAAACAACAAAGAACAAACGATAAACAAGAAAAGAAAAACGAAAAGAGAAAGACGAGAGACACGGCCAACTCACGGCCCAAACCACGGCCACCCTCACGGCCAATACAAGGCCATCCTAGTTCCTAGGTTAGGTTCATTAGTTAGATCGAATGATCGCGAAACGGATTAGAAAACGAGTTAGAAAACGAGTCATAAACGACGTTGATCGATTGAAAAATGGTCTTGCAAATGTGTATTATACACGGCTCAAAAGGGGTCAAATTAGGTCAAGTTCGCTAACTAATTTAACTCATCGAGTGTTAATAAGAAGATGCTAATCACGCACTCTTATACTAGCGAGAAATTAGGTGAAAAGAAAGATGTGTTCAATTAGGTTATAGAATTGTTAATCGATTTTTAAAGCTATGTCGATGCCACCTAACATGTCTAATTAGGTTATTAAATTAATCTAATGTCGTCTAAATATGTCATATGTTAACAATCAGAGGACACACTAACATGCAACGGGTCCTAAGATGGGTCGAATTGGCCGAGACAACAAAGGGTCAAAAGCGAGGAACGGAAGTTAGAAATTCGTTTTATTTATGCCCTACCTTGAACACGAGGATATGTAAATGAGACGGGGGTGTACGACCGACTGAAGTAGCGGTTTATTTTCCCATCTCAAGTTAACGCGGGTGTTCATGGTGGTACTTTAACTCATACTTGGACTAAACTAGTTTCATAGTTAATTAAACAATCGATAAACAAAAACGATAAACGAATAAAACAAACTATAAAAGAACAAGCATAAAAAACGAAATAAAAAAGGAGAAAAAGGAGGATTTGATGCACCCTCAACCTACATGTATCGTTGACACCGTCTTGGGTCGTAATCGATGGTAGATTTTATCTCGAGAGGCCGTCGTCGACGAAGAAACAAAGCAAACACGCGTTTTTGACAAATCTGGACAACTACTTTCAAACGATGATTTCTCCCTCGTTTCACGACGAAAATTCGATTTAAAAGATGTTTTGAAAACTAGAAAGAGAGGATAACAGAGATCTTAAAGCAACCCCAGCTCGTTTTGGGTTATTGGGCACGAAAAACGAGCACAAACAGAACTGGACAGACAGGAACAAACCGCGAAAATAGAGTGTATAACACTCTGTTTTTCGAGGGATTTCGTGTACTCTCAAGGGCAATTTGGCTCGTAAATCCTTGTCTAATATGTAGATGGATGTTATATGGTTAATTAGGAACAAGAAAATAGAGTTTTGATGGAGGTTTGAGGGAGGAACGAATTGTTTTTCGAGGAAGACACACAAACAGTTTCAGTTTGTATGTCGGTTTTGTGGAGGGTTTTTGAGAGGCAATTAGGGTTTGTTTCTGAGGTTTAAAGCTTGTGAGTGATGGTAGGATGTATGGAGAACTTAGAGGCCTGAATGTATGGTGAAGGGAGGGTATTTATAAGGAGTTAAAGTAGGGTAAAAGAGAGGGAGAGGCAGTCGGGCCTGCTCACGCATAGCTGCTGTCCAGCAGCTTTTGTGAGGGTTTGAGGGGGGTTTTCTTGGTGATTAAGCTAGGGTAATATGGGTAGGATACTAGGGTATGGGTTAGGGTTAATGGGTACGGGTTTTGGTGGTATTTGGAGCGGGTTTTGGGCTCGGGATTCATCACGCAAAACAGGGGGGCTGTTTGTATGCGCGGGCTGGTTGGGGGGTGTTTGGGGTGGAATTTGGGCCGTGGTTATGGGGGTTCGAACAAGGGTGGATGGGTAGAGGCTTAGGTTGGTTAGTGTACTCGATATTCGTGCCAACTCGTAAAGAAAATAGACCCAAAAACCGAGCTAAAATCGAGCTCAAAAACATGCTTTTAAAACGAGTTTTCTTCGCTTTTAAAATCGATTTTTCAAATCAATTAACACATTAAAATAAATGACTTTTCAAATCAAATATATTCATAAAATGATTTTTCAAATCAAATATTTATTTTATTTTCAATAAAATAAACTTAAGAAAATAAATTCAAAATAAAATAAAATAAATTGAATTCACCTAAAAAAAACCATAATTTAAATATCATTTAAAATAATAAAATGAACTCACTAAAAAAACATTAATTTAAATATCATTTAAATTAATAAAATGAATTCACTTAAAAAAACATTAATTTAAATATCATTTAAATTAATAAAATACTTCATCGATGACGCCCATTCTACATCGTAAAACGAGCTCCAAATAATGACAGTGACAACTAAAGAATACATGTGTCCTATCATGATCGGGTGTTTGTCGGGTTCTCTATAAATTCCAATATCGACGGATACGGGTATCTACATACTCGTATAGAGGGAACAAAGTCAAAGCAATGTCCCGCTCCATACGAGCCTATCTCTCTGCAATCTCAACTAACAAACCGTCATGACGCCCTTGGTCCATGACCGAGGACGCCTCAAAGGGTGGTGGAGGTACGAAATTAGCCGGTAGGAACGACTTTGTCTGTGTCTGGGTCTGGTCGGCAGGTGCGGAAGTAGAAGTAGGAGCAGGAGTAGGGATCGGGATGGGTGTAAGAGTGGCTGTGGAAGGATGGCCGCTCCCAGAAGGTGTGGACCCCTCTCCGGTCTCAAGTCTGTGCCGCTTCTTAGCGGCGTGTAAAGTGGTAGGTGGTCGGACCTGGAGGTGGTAGTCAGGCAGAGGTGGAAGTCGGGCGCCCCTTGCGACAGTAGGCAAAGGGGCTAGACGGGGGAGAGTGGTGCAAGGTAAGTCCACGGACAAGGAACCGTCTATCTTCCAAGTCCGGTAGTCAGACGTAAGCCAGGTCTGAGAGTGCATAGACGCTAGGCTCAGGTACCTATCTCCCTCTAGGTACGGTAAGTCACGAGGCCAAATAGGGAAAAGGGAACGGGCAAGAATCGTGGCTATGCCACCGCAGACAATAGATCCCGTGACCTTCTCCCCCTGGGCCTAGAAGTACTGGGCGGTCAGATAGGCGATGTTGAGGGTAAAAGGACCCTCGCAGTCAATGTTCAGGTAACTGCCTAAGATGGAGAGCTCGTTGTTGTTGATGTTGTTTGGCTCCCTTCGGCCAAAAATGGTGCTCCCCATCAGTCTAAGAAAGTAACGGGCAGGGGAAAGGTGGATCTGCGCGAGCTTTTGCTCGGGAAAGGTGGTCTGGGCCAAGGTCCGCCAAAGCTGACGAATGACCTTCCTAGGGGCAGCAGTGTCGCCCGTAAAGGAAAGGCCGAGTCTGGTACCAAACTCCTCCAAAGTCATCGAAAAAGTCCGGTTGAACAACTGGAATGACACGGAAAGACTAGTGGGGACAGCGTCGTGTGCCCCGGAGGAGAAGGTGAAGGAGCTGAAGAACTCAAGACTCAGCTCCAGAAAGGTATGACCACTCATAGTGATGAGTCCGGCCATCCCCGTGCCCCGTAAAAGCTTACAAACTGACTCGTAGAAGCCGAGTCTCTCAAGTGCCGGCCGGTCTAAGAACCGGGTAGGGAAAAACTCACAGCCAACTAGGTTATAAAACTTCTTACGATGTACACCATTAACGAAAATTACCTGCGGGTACTCAGGGTGAGAGTCGAGGGAGTCGTCCCCTCGGATGGTAACCGTGCCACCAGGAGTAGCAGAAGTACTAGGAGCTGGCGTAGCACGAGCACGTCCACGACGTCGGGCCCAGCCTCTAGAACCCGAAGTAGAAGCCCGTCCAGTGACGGGACGAGGAACTAGGGCCGCTCTGAAGGCAGCTGCAACCGCTGGTGAGTCCGTCGTGGCTGAAGTAGAGGCTGTGGCTGCAGCTGTCACCGCCACTGAAGAGGAAAGGCTAGCAGCAGTGCTAGCGTTAGTAGTGGCTGTGACTGAAGTGGCAGCTGAAACAGGGCTAGCAGCAGTGCTAGCAGCAGTAAACACGGTACCGACAGAAGAAACTAGAAAAATAGAGGTACTGGCAAGTGCGGAGACGGTAGTAGCAGCAGGGACTACCGTCTCAGACAGAGACAGGGACGGACTGGGAGAGGAGCTCGTAGAAGGCATCGAGCTAGAATCCATCCTAAACAAATTGGGCAGGGGAATTTGATAAGAAAATAGCATGAAAAACAGCGTGAAAACAGCATGAAGTCGGCATAAAAATTCCCCTAACCAGTCGAAAAATTCGACCTACAGCACAAAAATTCCCAACTTTTTCCTCAAAAATTCGAATACAGCCGGTAACAGCGATAGGGTGTGGGTAACAGGCAACAATGGCAGCCAATTAAGCAACAATAGAGGTAAATTAAGCAAATGGCAGCAGCACAGACTGATTTTCAGTCGAAAATTTCGACTGTAAAAACTCCTAAACGCAAATTTCGCGCAAAATTCGAATTTAAACATGTAAAAATCAACGAGGCATGGGAATTGATCATCAAGCAAGACAAATAGGGCAAGCAATTACAGTTATAGTCGAAAAATTCGACTAAATAAAGAATTTCGAAGCCCTAATCCTAATTCACCTCATAATAAGCAAAATTTATGAAATTAAAATGCAAAGAGGTGTAGGAAATACTTACTTGATGATTAGGAACCTACAAATTGCAATTAATCGACAATCAACAAGCAAAAATGGCAATTTTTGATAGAAAACCGCGAAACCCTAAAATCCCCAATTGATCGTGTAAAATGGTGTGAATCAAGGGGAAAACAGAGGGCTAAGGACGATTAATTAACAAGGAACAAAATGTAGGTGGTGGATTTGGCAAATGGGCAAGAAAAATGGAGGAATTGGGGTTTGTTTGATCGCAAATGAAAAAGGGGTTGAAATAATTGGGGTAAAATGAAATAACAAACAAAAAAGAAGGAAGTTAAAGAAAACTCCCTACGTGTCTTTTGCAATTTCACTCGATCGAGTGGTTTAGAACTGCTCGAGCGAGTACTTCTTGTATTCATCTACTCGATCGAGTAAAAAGTTACTCGATCGAGAACTCCCCTTTTCAGCTTTAGTCGATCGAGCAATATGGAATCACTCGATCGAACAGAATCCACTCGATCGAGCTCTTTTCCTCGTGGAAGCTCTTGAATTCGCCATTATTCCTTTGAATTTGCGTAAAATTCCCCAAACCTGCATAAAAACACTTGCAAAAATATCCCAAAATACCAAATACGCAAAGTAACAGTCTATAGTCTCTAATCTACGCTAAAAATGTCTAAATTCTAATTGTCCTAATTAAAAGCAATAACTAAAATTCAACGGAAAATTTAAAAATTGTTTTTACAAATTGTTACACGGGGCATTTCCCCGCTCACTTCCCAAGGCAATTCAGTAGCCCCTTGGAGGGCTCCTGACTGGAGGACGTCATTTCAGCAACATTAATCGTCCTCTTCAGTTTCCACGAGCTTGCATTTGAATCATTAGGAGGAGAATAGTTGACGTCCACATACGCGCAAACTTTTCTCATCCTTACTCCTTTCTCACCGGCTTTAACATCATTGCTCCCACTTTGACTGACATTAACTGTACAATGCCCTTTGATAGCTCCTGCATTATTTTCATCTGTACCTGAAGCAAGGAAAACAGACGAACTTTCCTCCTTTTTGCTCTCAATCTGAGGCGGAGGGGTCACAATAGCAGCACAATATTCCAAATCTTCATTTGGAGTGTCAATAATAGGGTCAATAGAAGAGAGGGCATTGCAAGGCTGAGCTTGCATGAGAGCCCTCCGGAACTTAGACTGATGGAATATCAATTCTTCGTTCCCAACCTGAAAAGTCAATGTCTTGCCCCCGACGTCTATTACTGCCCGGGCAGTAAATAAAAATGGTCTACCTAAAATAATAAGGGTATGGGCATCTTCAGGTATGTCAAGTATAATGAAGTCAACGGGAATAAAGAACCTCCCGATCTTAACAGGTATGTCTTCTATTACACCTAGTGGCCGTGATATGCTACGATTGGCCATCTGAACAGTCATGTTTGTGAAATTAAACTTTGTCAAACCAAGTCTCTTAGCCAGAGACAGCGGTAAGACACTCACGCTATCGCCAAGATCGCATAACGCGTTATCAATCAAATGGGTACCAATATGACACGGAATTGAGAAAATACCCGGGTCTGACTGTTTGGGAGGTAACTTATTCTGAACTGGGGCCGTCCCAACCTCGGTCAAAGCTATCGTCTCATGATCATTAATGTGCCTCTTACGTGATAAAATTTCTTTCATAAATTTAAGGTAAGAGGGTACCTGTGTCAGCAGTCCGGCGAATGGCACAGTGACCTGCAAGCTCTTCAGGAGTTCGGCAAATTTGCCGAATTGTTGATTAGCTTTAGTACTCTGCAGACGCCTCGGGAAGGGCACCGTGATGGGTATCTCGAGTCCCTTGTTCCTCTCTTCCAACGTGTCAGCCGGATCAAGCTCCAAATCCTTCGGCCGCTTCTTTCCTCTCGAACGAGGTCTTTTAGGCGATTTTTCACTCGATCGAGCACTAGCAGGCTCTCGATCGAGCTGTTCTTTATCTACACTACTCGATCGACCAGAAATACCACTCGCTCGAGTTGTTTCTTCAACAAAATCACTTGATCGAGTAGAAAGTTCACTCGATCGAGTAAGATCTTTTCCCTGTTCACTCGATCGAGTAGAATTTTTACTCGATCGATCCCTTTTTTCAGCAATTTCACTCGATCGACCCCAAGTAATCAGTCGATCGAGTACTTTCCTTGTCGTCAGCTCCTTTTCTTCAACAGAACACTGTTCATCAGCAGTTATAACCTTCCTAGGGTCTGATTTCAACACGTCTGGCCCCTCACATGAACGACCGCTCCTCAAATTAATTAAATTTACCGTCTCATGTGGATTTTTGTCAGCTTGTGACGATAAATGGTCCTGTTTCCTTGTGGACTGGTTCGCGGCTAACTGGGCAACTTGAGTTTCAAGTGCCTTGATAGATGCATCTTTTTGTTGATCACTAAGTTGCCACTGCTTTGTCAAAGACTGCAACATTGTCTTCAACTCACCTAGCTCACTTATTCCACCAGAAGATGACGCACCTTCATTAGGTGTAAGAAAGGAAGGAGGCTTCTGAAAGCCTTGTTGAGCCTTATGAGGAGGGACATATGGCTGCTACTGCTGCGGAGGAGGGGTAGGATTGAGCACATTTTGACTAGTCCACCTCAAATTGGGATGGACCTCCCCTTGGTTGTTATAGTAGGAACTCCCCTCCTTGCTTGTATTGTTGAAAAGCAAGGACCTGTTCCTTCTCCGTAAGACAGCCAACAGCAGTGTGACCGTAGTTGCTCCCACACCTCTCACATGTGACAGTCTCCCCTATAGTAAGCAAATGAACCGTCTGAGACTCCCCAGCAGAATGCAGCTCCAACTTATTAAACCTAGCATTCATGGCTTCCAGTTGAGCCACAACTTGCTTATCGACTGCATGAACTGTCCTAATACCATCCCTCGGGTTTCCATACTCAGCACAGTGGTTCGCCATCTCTTCAATAAGGGTCCATCCCTTATCATCGTCAGTGTTCTCTTGGAATCTTCCATTAGATGATGCATCAAGTATGGCTCTGTGATCATCGTACAGCCCATTGTAGAACTGGTTGGACAGAAACCACGGAACAAAACCATGGTGAGGAAGAGACCTCACCAACTTCTTGAAACGGGACCATGCTTCATAGAAAGTCTCATCGAGTGCCTGCTTAAAACTTGTGATCTTTGCCCTCAGCTGATTGGTGCGCTTTGGAGGGAAATATCTCTTATAAAAAGGAAGAGCAAGGGTCTCCCAGTCTGTAATCCCTGCGGCTGTGCGGTTCAAATCAGTCAGCCACTCCCTGGCTGAGTCAGTCAAAGAAAAAGGGAACAGAACCTCCTTAATCTTGTCTTGAGTTACCCCCTTTGTGGCGGGGATAGTAGAATAGTAGTCCGTAAAGACCTCCATATGCTTCCTCGGGTCTTCACCTGCCACACCTCTAAAGAGATTTCTCTCCACCAGATTGATATAGGAAGGGCGGATGTCAAATGTATTCCCATCCCCAGTCTGGAGATTGAAACCCTTTGGATATGAAGATGCTTTAGGCTCCGAGTGACTAGCAATGTTCGGCATCTTTACTGGTTGACTTACAGAACTGACGGTATCTTCTTCAAAAGACGGGTTTTCTATAAAAAGGAAATGCTGAAGTTCTGGTTCGAAAGTACTCAAGTCTTCCTTTCGTGATTCTCTTTGCAGACAGAGTCTATGCCTAAATAGTCTCTCTAGCTCAGAATCAGCTGAAACTAACTCAAACCTGTCTGACCTGGGCATACACAACACTGAAAGAAAATAAATAAGAACTGCCTCAAGGAATAAAAATTCCCTGAGACGGATGAAATAAACGAAACAAAGACAGATAGGGCAACTTGCCTCCCTGGCAACGGCGCCAAAATTTGACAGGGCTGTCGTATACCTATCAAAAATAACTAACTAAACTAACTATATAGCTAGGGAAGTCAGGTCGATCTCCTCAGGGAGGCAAGATATCTGTAAGAGTCCGTCTATTTGGTCACAAATGGGGGGTGTTTATAATTTGATTTCTAAACTAAAAGTGCAAAAGGAAGAGAAATAAAGAAAGAGCAATTAAGGCAGAAAAAGGGTGATAAACTATCAATAAAGAGGGGACATGTCAGGATTTCGATTCACTACGGTAGTCCAGTGACTCAACTATAAACAACTTAGATAAATTAATGCGAGACGGATATGGAAAGGTCCTTCCGGTCCACTTTCTATCCTAAATTACCACTAACTTAACTTCCGTCCTCGTTAGGGTAGTCTACTATTCATAGAAGGTCTATTTAGTCCAATCTTCCGATCCAGGATTAAATTTAACCAGATTAAAAAGGTGACTCAGAAGCGTGCACTCAACTAAGTCGGTAAATACAGTTATATTGCTATGGTGACAGAATCTCACAATTAATTCGTCTAACCTGTTTACTACATCATCACATTTCTATCGTAGATCCCCTAATCCTAACATGAAGCAGATTTAGCTACTCATATTGCTATTAATATCGTCAATACTAACAACAACTAAATAACGAACATTTAACATGATAAAAAAATAATAAAAATGCATAAAAGGTAATTAGGGCAGAATTTAAATGAAGCAAAACAAGTAATTAAAATGAACAAATGAAAGATTAATATTGAAAAGGGAGAAAGAGTTTACAATCGCAAGAATCCGGCGTAAAGAACAAGCAAATCCGAGCGAAATAACCCCGAAAATAAAGTTACAGTGAAGAAGAAAAGAGAACGAGTCTTTACTGTGAAAATGAATGATAGATAGAATGTATGATAAAAGATAGATAAAAAGATAGCATAAAAGATGCTAATGACCTAGTTGACGTATGCTTAAATAGAAAATATGCTAAGTCCAAAAGCTAAAACAAGTTCATGGGCTAATTAAAGCCCACGCCACCAAAAACCACTCGATCGAGCAGAATGAAACCACTCGATCGAGTAAAACTCCAAGAAATCTACTCGATCGAACATAAATTTTACTCGATCTAGTATCCTCACTTTCCAGCTCTTCTTGATCGAGTATAAAACTACTCGATCGAACAATCTTGGCCACAGAAATCACTCGATCGAGTAATAAAACCACTCGATCGAGTATTCTTCCTTCAAATCAGCTCAAACTCGTGCCCAACTGCCTCTTAAACCGTGCCTTCATGCATCCCAATGCAGGAACTCACTCCGGAAAATCCCGTCTCCTCAAAACACATGCAAAAAGGACGAAAAATCGTACGATTCCACTACTTTCGCGTTCATTTCTACAAAACGGACAAAACGAACCAAAGTAGCCAATTCGGGGGCAAAATGCAATATAAACAGTACGAAAGTACATATAAATACGTGCTAAAATAGGCTAAAAAGACTATACAAAATGCACATATCAGGAGATGGCTGAGAATGATGTGCATATTGTCTTCATGGTGAGTGTTCTTCCTCCGCTACCTGTTCTAAGTTGTTTATGTCACATCTCTAACTATTCTTTTCTGCTTTCAAGCCTTCCAGTCAGCCCTATATAATAGGAAGATGATTAACGTGGTCCAGACTACCACCAGGAACCAGGAGCTGACTGGGACCATTGCTGAGTTGGAGCACAAGCGTTCTGACTTGAGGGGACGGGTGGTGGAGCTGAAAGTCGAGCTCGCTAGAGCCAAGAAGAAGCTAAAGAGGGAGATGACCAGCTGGCGCGCACCCAAGAAGTATGTAGTACCTTCTCTGACTCTCTCAAGCGTTCTGACGAGATGATCAGTGAGCTGATCTTTCTAGCCACCAATATTGTTGCTTATGCTACATGGCGAGTAAAGATAAGTGGGATGTGTACTGCACTTGACGAGCCTCCAACTCTGCAATCTATTGAGGAGGAAGAAAGGCAGCTAGAGATCCTGTATCCTGTTCAGCCGGACTTGAGCGTGCTGATGCCTGAAGTTGGCGAGGTGAACTCTCCTGCGCTGGCGGAGCAGACAGCTGTCGGGGATGCTGGCTCGTTTCAGGAGGCTGCTGTTACTGAGGGGGCTCAGGAGGCTGTTGTTGCCGAGGGCGTGCAAGCTGGTCCTGTACCTGAAATAGGAAGTCGGCAGGAGATGGCAGAGGAGGTGGAGGTCATTTCTGTGGCCTGAAGTTAAAAGTTTCTTATTTTTAAACTTTTGGATGGTGGTCTGACCCTGCATGGGCAGACTTGTACAATTTTTAAACATTTTTCTGTTTGCGTTTTCTGGCCGTGGTGGCGGTTTGAACTTGGGGCCGTGTTTTTGGCCAACTTTTGAAATGCCCCTTGCCTTATTTTGGCAAGTTTTATTTTTGCCATATCTTGTGTGTTTCATTTCTTACTTATATACTTAGCTTATGAAGCTGCTGTGTCAACCTGCTGGCTGATTTAGGCTAGTCGCGTGAGCCTGAAAAGGTTGATTTAGACTCAGCTAGCTGTCGTGTGCGTCTGATGACTGATTTGGGCGTACGACGCATTTTGGGTAAGGTGGTCGTGTCAACCTTCGAGGCTGAATTAGACCAGTCGTGTCAGCCTAAAGAGGGTGATTTAGACTCAGCTAGCTGTCGTGTCAGTCTGACGATTGATTTAGGCGTGTGCCGCATTCTGACTACTTAACCTTGTTCATGACGCAAGGTGTGTTCATCATGTTTAAAGCCAACAGGGGCGTACCGTAGGTAAGTTTATCGTCATTCTAGGACCAATGGGACGTTGCAGGATTCTGGTAGCTCAGAGATCCCTGCGCTGCATATGTGTGTGCATGCATGCTCGGGCCCTGATTAATTGCGTTGATTGCGAGCTACGTCCAGAGGGTGGTATCCAGGGTAGATGGATGAGCTTTCAACTGTCAGCCAGGCTCCCTTTCGTATGTTCCACATGCCGCCTGGTGAGGGTGCTCCTAATGGAGAAATTTAGGTTAGGCATGTTGGAGTGCCATGTGCCTTGTCACCCCGCGTTTGCAGTTAACAGTCCTACTAGCTACAATTTCAATGTACCATAGATATTAGAGTTCAGAGTGATGCATTTAAAGAAGCCTAAAAATAGAAAATCTTATCAGAGCGATGTGAAGTACCTGATGCTGTCTCATGGGGTGCCAGAGTAATTGTGGTCCAAGAAGCTTACAGACCACACAACTCCAATAGTAAATTTTTTTAAAGTTTAAAGAAATAAAAGAAAAGGAAAACGACACAAAATTGGTAGTATGCCTACTACCTTTTTTTTTTTTTGCTTTTCTTAATACACTACTCTGTACACTAAACTCTACTTATTATTAAAAGTGATACCTCTTCAAGTGAAGTATGTTCCATGGTTTGTTTATGATTTGACCATCCATGGTCATTAATCTGTACGCCCCATGGCCAACAACGCCTTCTACCTGGTATGGTCCTTCCCATTTGTAGGCGAATTTGTCTGTCTTACGATTTTTTGTGTTTTGGAACACTTCACGGAGAACCAGGTCTCCTACCTCCAGGAGCCTGACTTTTACATTCTTGTTGTAACTTCTAGCGACTGACTGCTTGTAGGCAGCCAGACGTATTTTTGCACTTGCTCGCAGCTCGTCTATCGTGTCCAGGCTCCTGATCATCTATGCACCGTTCAGTTCCCCTGTCATACATCCATACCTGTGAGTTGGAACTAGAACCTCTGATGGAATTACTGCTTCTGCGCCAAACACCAGGCTGAAGGGTGTCTAGCCTGTCGCCGTCTTTGGTGTCCTTCTTTCCGACCATAGCACTAGAGGCAATTCATCTGCCCACTTTCCTCCTAACTCCTGTAGTCTCCTTCTTAAGTTATCCATGATGATTTTATTGCTGGATTCAGCTTGCCCGTTGGACTTTGGAGTCCTGGGTGCTGATTTTTTCAGAGTGATGTTCCATCTGGCACAGTATCCCTCCGCATCGTTTGAGATGAATTGTGATCCATTGTCACATATATTTTCTGATGGGATACCAAACCTGCAAATGATATTACGTTTGATAAAAGAGATGACCTGTTTATCTTTCACTTCTGTGAATGCTTCTGTTTCTATCCATTTGGAGAAATAGTCTGTCATTGCTAGCATCCATATTTTAGTTTCTATGGCTCTAGGCAGAGGACCCACTATATCCATTCCCCACATCATGAATGGCCAGGGATAAATGATGGGATGTAGGGGCTCTGTTGGCTGATGGATCATTGGCGCTGAGCGCTGGAAGGCGTCACACTTGCGGGCATATTCTATCGAGTCTGCCCTCATTGTGGGCCAGAAGTAGCCTTGTCAGAGGGCTTTGTTTAACATACTCCTGCCTCCTGCATGGTTTCCACATTCGTCATTGTGGAGGGCATGCAACATAGTCTGTGCCTTTTGCTTATCCAGGCACCGTAAGTAGGGTCCTGCCAATGATTTTCTGAAAAGCACATCGTCAATTAGTATGAATCTGGAGGCTTTCATTTTAAAACCTCTTATCTCTTTCTTGTCATCTGGCAGCTTGCTGTCCCGCAGCCAATCTAGGTATGGCGTCTGCCAGTCCCAGTCATCTGCCCGATCAGATGCCTGATCATCGGGTTGGGCAGCTGTCTGGCCATCCAGCTGATTATCTGGCTGAACAGTAGCCTGGCCATTTATAGTTAATTGAACTGCCTGTAATACCCGCCCTTTTAGAGACCCTTTGACCAGAGTTGACTGACCTTGGGAGCGGGAATAATTCTTAGAAGTGCGTGCCAAGTTACCTTAGGTTGTGAGTCGTGAGTAGTACTCGATAGAGTAGAAGCTACTCGATCGAGTAGCGTGGTTACTCGATCAAGTAGGGGGTCACTCGATCGAGTATGTGGGACACTCGATCGAGTACCGGGTTTTCAGCGAGGGTTTTTAATCGCGTTTTATTAAATCCGCAAATCATTTTCGCCTCATTCCTTCTTTCCTTTAGTCGCCTCTTTCCCTTCCCTTCACCATAAAACCTCCATGGAAGCCTTTTGAGGGTTCTTGTGCTTTAGGAGAGCGTCACTTGAGTCGGGTAGCGGTCTTTTGCCGGGTTTCTCCTTATAGGTATGTCGTCATCATCATCTGTATCTTTGTCTTTGCAGTTAGGGTTTGCTTGGTAGTAATAGATGATTGTGTTGTGGTTATAGGCTTTGCTTGATTGCTGGATATGTCATATGTTGGCATGGATTGGTTGCAGTTGCTTAAAGGTAGGTTCGCCTACTTAGTTTCTGTAGATGGTCTAGTGTGTTGGTTGTTGTGTCATTGTGGTTGTATTGTGATTTTTGAGTAATATCGTATTCGTATTGTGACGGTTGTTGATTGTGATTGTTTGTCTCTGGTTCTCGAGATGCGTTCTCGGCTGAGTGGAGTCACTTGCGAGAGTGGCTTCACGCCCTAGTTTTGCCCTTAGTGGAACCCGCCACGGGAGGGGATGTGCACATTAATGGGACAGGGTTATCGCTCGGTATGATGAGCGGGGCTTAGGTGGGAACGGCTGCGGTCCCCCACTGGCAGCGCTGGTCCAGTGGACAGTCGGTGACGGAGATTGATTGGAGTGGGTGTGTTTGCGTGTGTGACTGATTGCGTTGTGTTGTATTGCTAGATGTCGTTGGTTTTGCCATGTCTTATCTCAGTACTGACCTTGTGTGGTTGTCTTGTTGTCTTATGTGTCTGCCGTGATCCCTTATGGTGAGCAGTCCGTCTTAGCAGGTGTTGATGTCGTTGATAGCTGGAGTCCAGGTAGGGACAAGTCGTCACGAGATTTGATAGCAGTAGCGAGTAGTCAATGAGTTGTATCTTTTATAATGTTTGTTGGTTTTAAATCACTTGTAATATAACATAATAGTTCTTTTATCGACATTTGATGATTACTGTCCTTGGGCAACCGAGATGGTAATGCTCTTATATGCTAAGGAAGGCCTAGTTAAGGCTCCTCTGGATATGGGGGTGTTACAAAGTGGTATCAGAGCGACGATTTTGGAACCTGTAACAAATGAACTTAATGAACTTAGTGAGTCTAATAAAATGAACCTGGTGTATGTGTGATGGGAGCCCCAGCTGATGCTAGATTTTGGGTGAGTAAGCGCCCTCATTTCAAAATCTTGGCCCCATGATACTTAAACCAATCACAGGGTGTGGGAATGTGGAGTCCGTGTGTATATATATGTGATGTGTATGTTAATTGTGTCGGAGTTATTTGTGGTCGAGTCTTTGTTAACGTAGTGATGGGTATAGTAGTTGCGTTTGGATGGTGCGTAGTGAAGTTTTGGCGTGAATAGTGAGCTTGTACGATGGTTAGGAGAACCGTGATAAGAGTTTATTTGATAGAAATGCGTGAAAATGTGAGAGTGTATGCCGTAATATGAAGGTGATGATGTTAGTGTTTGTTTCAGGTTGTTAATAACGGTAAGCATATACGAGTTTATAAGCCCTACCGTAATTACAATGAGGATGGTTAAAAAAAAAAAGTGTTGAGTTATAATATGAGAAATAGCATATAGTAATGCGTATATGCCTTGTTTATTAGTTGAAACTTTCCGCTGCGTGACGATCGATTTGTGTAGCAAAATTTTGTTTATGTTGAAATTTGAACATAATAAGCTTTAATTTGCTATGTAGAGTATACATTATATTTTTATGACATATGAAAGAATGAATTAACGTTAATTAGATGTTTCATGTTGATGTGAACACGAGTTTGGTAGTAATGTGGTAGGATAAGTTTAAGTATGGTATGATGACGTGATTATGCTTACGAATGACTCGGTAGCAGGTAAACCGAGTTATGTAAATTTGTCGTAGCGTAATATGACATAAAACTTATTTGTTGAGACGATATGGTGTGCTTGAGTAATAATAGTAATACGTGCACGAGTATGATAACTAGTGGCGAATTCCGAACTTAGTTTGGAATCGACACGCGATATTGTTTTTGCAGGAACCATCTATTTACTACGTATTTCTGACCGAGTACTTAACTAAACTTGACCGAGTGCGAGTGCTTACTAGACCGAGTAGACCTCACTCGATCTCGTTAGGAAGCTATGGCGTCGGGATGTGGAAATTTTCTGCAGATACTCGACGAAATAGCGCCTACTCGATCGAGTAGAGGGCACTCGATCGAGTACCCTAGACACTCGATCGAGTAGGTTACTGTACAGTGATTCTTACGGGTTTCTTAAAACCCTTATTCTTTCTTATTCTCCTCATTCTTCTTCCTTATTTCGACCCATAAGCTCATATAATCCCTCAAAAGCTCTCATAGTCTTGTAGTGTGGTGATTGATTTGGGTTGTTTCTTCTTATTTGTTCGCATTCTTCTACTTTCCTATTTAATCAAGGTATGTTTTCTTCCCTATTTACATGGTTTATTACTTTGGATTTGTTAGGAGGATAGCATAATCTGAAATTTTCGATCTATAGGGGCAAATTATTGCTTTTAATTGTTGAAATATGATTCACATGCTTCCCTTTTCTTGAATGTTGGTGATTAATTGCTGTAAAATAGACTAGAAATCGCAATTTGGGGGCCGAAATTTTCTAGGGTTACCAAAATAAAAATTTATTTTGGTTGATTTCTACATGTTGGATGATAAAATTGAGTACTACATGTTATATTGAAAGTTGGATTTTAGTGATTTTCACCTTAAAAGTTGCCTTAAAACTCCGTCTTAAAAGTGCCCCAAATTGAAATTCGTCTTCTATATTTGAAATTTAATGTTGGATATGAATATATATGCAAGGATCAAGCTTTAATATGATAATGGTGATGTTAATTGATGGTGAATATGTCAAAATTGTTACAGCTGTAAAGATCGTCTGACAAAACTAATTGAATTGTTTGTGTCTAATATTGAAGGTTAAGGATGATATGTTTAAATTTTCTTTCCTAGGAGTATATATGAATGTCTAACATGATGTTAGATAATTATATGAAATAGCGTATTGAGTCAGTACATAATATCCGAACTCGTTTGGTAAATGGTGTCATCATGCTAAATCATTCAAATGTGGAGACCGTCTGAATTACCATAAATTGTGATTATATATCAAATTGGGAACTTGTTGGTGAATATGTGTACCTAGCTGAGTATTCAAAGTTTAATTGTATGAATTACGTGCTTCACATGTCTATACGAGTTTGTTTAAGTTATATGCTGAAACAGATGCCGAGACCGAACGTAGGGACCCGTCAGAGTAAACGGGGAAGGGTTACACAGCCTGAGACCGGGGAAGGGAGTGGACCCGTGGTACCCGCGGTACCGGAGTACCCTTCGGTTGTGTTTGAAGATTTTAAACAGAGGGAGCGTTTTGTAGCTTTGCAAAAACGCAAAATGAGGCCAACGAGGTGTGTGGATACCACTCTTCTGACTGATTTGGGAATAGAGACGGATGTGCGTCACATATTTGAGACTTTGGGTTTTACGGGGTTGTATCGGCTGAGGAAACATTCCTACCCTTTCCTTACTTTGGAGTTTATGAGCTTCTTTAGTTATGACCCAGCTGCCCAGACCGTTGAGTTTCGGTTGATGAACACCAGTTTCTTGCTTACTATGGACCTTTTCGCTTCTCACCTTGGGTTGGCCAAGCCTCCCAAGGACTCCATCACTGATATTCCTGCTGAGTGCGGTGTCTTCCGCCTAATGCCTTGTCTTACCGGGAAACCAGCTCCCACCTCAAGCAACTTGCTGATTAATGATGTTCAGCATGTTACATTGAGGATATTTCTTCGCTCCCTTTCGAACCTCCTTTATGATAGACCGGATATCAGTAAACTGAACAATCATGAGGTGTTGCTTCTAATGTCTTATTTGGACCCGGAGCGGGCCAGGAAGGTGGTCTTCAGTGCTCCTGCCATCGTCTGCGCTAGCCTTGCTTTGATGGCTACTGCCACTTCCCGGTACCTGAGTTGTGGCGCTATCGCCACTCGGTTAGCTGAAAATCTAACCTCCTTTGAAGCTTCTTTGGAGTATGTGCCTCTGGCTACATCGGTGCCTACGATGGACCGCGACTACTATCTCGACCTGAAATGGTTTAGAACTTTGGCTGACGGTAGCCTAGCCTGGAGAGTGTGGGGGATGAGTTGGATGGGGATCCCGGCTCCTGAGCACCTTCCACCGACCGAGCCGTTAGAGCCGGTGGTGACAGCTGTTGACTCCGACGAGGAGGAGGAGGATGATGGCGTGCCCCGTCAGTTGCAGACCTACCTCATTGATTACACGATTCTCGAGGTGATGCCCGAGCCGAAGAAGGGGGAGAACGCGGCGGTAGTGGAGGAGAGGCCCAGGTTGGGGAGAGGACCTCGTCGAGTGAGAGAGAGGACCGCTGAGACCAGACCACGGCCGGTAGCACCACCACAGCAGCGCCCTTTTCCGTGCTACCCCTACCTTGACACCCCGGAGACGCGATCGAGTTACTTGGCAGAGAGAGTGTCATCTACCTTGACACTCAGGAATATGCACGAGATGGCGTACACTCAGGGGATTGGGACAAAGGGGCCGCATCCGGTATGGTGGAGTGGAGTTGAGGACTATAGTGGGGTTTTCCACTCTTACGTGGTGGATCAGTCAGCTTGGGGGACGCCTCAGTCCTTTGCTTATGGTGGCTTGACCCCATGGTACGTAGGTCCTGGAGCTGGAGCGGGGGTTGAAGCGGGGATCGGGTCATTGGAAGCGGGCACCTCGGGAGGTGATGGGGGTGGTGATGAGGTGATGGAGGAGGAGGAGCAGCAGCAGCAGCAGGAGTGATACTCCTATTCTCTACCTTGTGATCGGTTAATGGTAGTCGTCGTTAGTTATGGTAGTTGTTGGTTGTCAGAACTTTTATTTTCGGATTTGTATGCTTGGCCATAAGGCCGGATTTGCTAGTTTGACTTTGTGCAGGATTTTGTGAGTCGGGAAGTCATTCCGACTCAAATTATGTGACGATTATGTATATATATATGCGGGTTATGACAGGTTTCAAAGGTATTTGACCTGTAGGTACTCGACAGAGTACCCCATACTCGGTCGAGTAGCTGCAGGTATGACTGATTGGAGGCATTCTGATCTCAGGGCTACTCGATCGAGTAGCCAAGATACTCGATCGAGTAGCGGGGCACTAGATCGAGTACCACTACATACTCGATCGAGTAGCACTGTTACCGGAACTTTTCGAAAATTAAAATTGTTTAATGGTTACATAATTACATGTTTGATGTTTATCATGGTTAGTGATGCTTAGTAACACCTTTGAACCGTTAATTCCATATGTTAGAAGTCGCGCTTGGGTTTTATATGCATATTTGTAACAAGTAGTGAAGCGGCGATTGTTTCTTGTTGCTTTAATATTACATCCGCCATATTTACTATCTATTCATCGGAGATACATATTCTCATACTCTTGTACACATGATATTAACATGCTTTCTCGACAGCGACTAGTTATTCGGGTGGGTTGTATATGTTTTCTAATTTAATGAGTATATGTTTTGTGAGTAATGTCCATAATAAATAATATGGTTTTAATTTACGTCAAGATACAAGTAATAAGTAATGTGTGTGATAATTTGGTGGTGAACTTCGGGGACGAAGTTCTTTTTAGAGGGGAAGAGTAATGTCGCAAAATAAAAAGGCTGATTTCGAAATTATGTTGTTGTTCGTTTATAATGCTTTGTTGTTTATTTACAAAGTTTTCTGTTACTTTGGTCACATTGATTGTATGAAGTTGTAATTGGTTACTTTAGTTCGTTGAGTAATTCATGCATCGAAGTGGAAGTTGATAGTCGTTGTGCCATGTGTCGTAGTAGAATCGCGTTGTTGAGTAACATGGTGGTATAGTCGTGCGGCATGAAGTTGACATGCGATATGTTTCGTGTTGATGGTTGTTGCTAGTGAGTGGGGTAATCTCTTATATAATGAGTGATCGTTGTTTGTGTTGGTTCATATTGCGAAAGTTGGTGTTTATGTGATAGCTGTAAGAGTCGATATGTATAGAGCGTTAGACAATGATGACGATGATGACATGGGGGATGGCATTTCAGGGGAGTGGTGACTTGTGTCGAAAGAGTGGTGAGGTCGTTGTTTCCCGTGTCTTGTGCGTTGAGGTAGGTGAGTTGAACTTCGGGGACGAAGTTCTTTTTAAGGGGGGAAGACTGTAATACCCGCCCTTTTAAAGACCCTTTGACCAGAGTTGACTGACCTTGGGAGCGGGAATAATCCTTAGAAGTGCGTGCCAAGTTACCTTAGGTTGTGAGTCGTGAGTGGTACTCGATAGAGTAGAGGATACTCGATCGAGTAGCGTGGTTACTCGATCGAGTAGGGGGTCACTCGATCGAGTATGTGGGACACTCGATCGAGTACCGGGTTTTCAGCGAGGGTTTTTAATCGCGTTTTGTTAAATCCGCAAATCATTTCCGCCTCATTCCTTCTCTCCTTTAGTCGCCTCTTTCCCTTCCCTTCACCATAAAACCTCCATGGAAGCCTTTTGAGGGTTCTTGTGCCTTAGGAGAGCGTCACTTGAGTCGGGTAGCGGTTTTTTGCCGGGTTTCTCCTTATAGGTATGTCGTCATCATCATCCGTATCCTTGTCTTTGCAGTTAGGGTTTGCTTGGTAGTAATAGATGATTGTGTTGTGGTTATAGGCTTTGCTTGATTGCTGGATATGTCATATGTTGGCATGGATTGGTTGCAGTTGCTTAAAGGTAGGTTCACCTACTCAGTTTCTGTAGATGGTCTAGTGTGTTGGTTGTTATGTCGTTGTGGTTGTATTGTGATTGTTGAGTAATATCGTATTCGTATTGTGACGGTTGTTGATTGTGATTGTTTGTCTCTGGTTCTCGAGATGCGTTCTCGGCTGAGTGGAGTCACTTGCGGGAGTGGCTTCACGCCCTAGTTTCGCCCTTCGTGGAACCCGCCACGGGAGGGGATGTGCACATTAATGGGACAGGGTTATCGCTCGGTATGATGAGCGGGGCTTAGGTGGGAACGGCTGCGGTCCCCCACTGGCAGGACTGGTCCAGTGGACAGTCGGTGACGGAGATTGATTGGAGTGGGTGTGTTTGCGTGTGTGACTGATTGCGTTGTGTTGTATTGCTAGATGTCGTTGGTTTTGCCATGTCTTATCTCAGTACTGACCTTGTGTGGTTGTCTTGTTGTCTTATGTGTCTGCCGTGATCCCTTATGGTGAGCAGTCCGTCTTAGCAGGTGTTGATGTCGTTGATAGCTGAAGTCCGGGCAGGGACGAGTCGTCACGAGATTTGATAACATTAGCGAGTAGTCAATGAGTTGTATCTTTTATAATGTTTGTTGGTTTTAAATCACTTGTAATATAACATAATAGTTCTTTTATCGACATTTGATTATTACTGTCCTCGGGCAACCGAGATGGTAATGCGCTTATATGCTAAGGAAGGCCTAGTTAAGGATCCTCTGGATATGGGGGTGTTACACTGCCGCCCCATCTTGCTGGTCTTCCAGTTCTCCTCTGTCCGCTTCTTCTTATTATGGATGGAAGGTTCCAGCATGTGCGCGATGGGGATATTGGACAGTTCAGTTGGCTTGAAGGTTGCCCCCAGAGTTGCTAAGGCATCTGCTTCCACATTTTGATCTCTGGGGATCTGCTTAAGCTTGCAATCTTTGAACTTCTGTTTCAGCTCCTTTGCCACTTTTAAGTAGGCGATCATCTTTGAGTCCCTGGCTATGAATTCATCATTCACATAGTTAACTATTAGCAAAGAGTCGCTGGATATTTGTAGGTTCCTGACTCCCAACTCCAGGGCTAGCTGCATTCATACTATTAAGGCTTCGTATTCTGTTTCATTGTTAGTTGCCTTAAATTCACATCTTACTGCTTGTGCTATCAGATCTCCCTGTGGTGACCGCAGGATTAGTCCTACACCCGCCCCCCTTTGGTTGGAGGCTCCATCGATGTGCATCTGCCAGACTTCTGCTTCCTTGTTCCCTTTGAGGGTTAGGATCTCTTCGTCAGCCAGAGTTCCCTGTCCCTCTTCTTTACTTCAGCTTCTGCCTTTCTCTAGTGTTCTCGCATATCCTCCATGACCTTTTGAAGATTCTCCATGCCACTAAGCAGAGTTTGTGTTGGACTGGGTGGTGGAGTGAGGCCTGAACTTGTTGTGCCCCTGTCTGATCTAGGTTGGGCCGCCACAGCAGGAGTTCTGGGAGGTAGAGTGACTTTTGTCACGGATGTGGTTCTTGGAATGTGTCCGGGGGCCTGAGTTTGCGCCGCCGATGCCGGGTTTTGAACTGGATTGGGTGGTATCGACGGTTGACCGCTTCCTGACACGGCTGCTGACGTTTGTTTGTCCATTATATGTCTGAGTAATCAACGATTGACGACCACAATGCCACATGGTGGGCGCCAAACTGTTTGGGTAATTTTTACCGAATTAGGTTATGCGAGGTCAATGCGGTCTTACTCGTTGCGTATTGATTGTATGTTTGTGTTTAATGTTAAATAAAGGAATTAAGTACGTAAATAGAGGTTGACACGTGAGATTTGATGACGCGGAAAATCCAATATGGGAAACGACCGCGGGAAGGGACAATACCCTTCCAAGGATTGCACTTGCTTGTTAATATAAGAATGAGTACAATGGAGACGGTATGTAAATCTAGCTAGCACAATGTATTATGTGTGTGAGATCTTGAATGCCCTTTCTTGATTGCCTCCTTGGCTATTTATAGGGTAAGAACCCTAGACATGCCCTACTCTGTTTATGGTAAAGAATATCAATCCTACCATAACTCTTTCCATAACCGAAGCTTCTTGCCCTATTGTCCCCGATCTCCCTGAATTCTCCCTGAATTTTCCCTGATGACTCTCCAATTCACGGGCTCCTCATGCTATTGGGCTTCTCGTAATTGATTAACTTCTGCGGCCCAACTCTTCAGACAGAATCAAATGGCTTATCCTCTAATAAGTTATTGTGCCAATTTTGGCCCAAACAATAGATAAGTGGAGGGAGTATAATATGACATCCACCGTACTTAATCTAGAATATTGATCAATCATTACCAAGTTTTAAATTCTAAATTGAAGTAAAGAAAGCTCAGCCCACGTGATTGCATGCGTAGTCATAAGATCAATATAAATAAGAGCTAAATAATCAGCTTTGCAACAGTTAATTAGTAAGTTTAAGTTACAACTTAAATTTTTTACTCGTCCAAATTATTTGTTTATATATTTTTTTTATTTTTTGTAAAGGGTATTTACTCAAAGACAAATAAATAATTACGATAAAGGAAGTAGAAAAATTAGTGGAAGGTGTAGCCTTTGCCAAAGATTTCAACTTTTTAAGCTATTTATTTATCATTAAGCCATTATTATATTATTACTCCCCTCAGGACAAAATGTTAAAATAGATAATATTTAGTTCTTTTGATTTTGATTGGTAATACTGATAATTAATCTCTCTAAAACATATGTATATATTATCGATTTCGCTATTTTGATGATCAAATAACAATTTTTTAAATCATTTTTCTTCTAGGAAAAGTACAAACTAAAGTATATCCTTAGAAAACAATGATTAGTGTTGACTAGTTAAAGTCAAATAAATACTATATATTTATTCCAGAAACCAAGGGACTTCAATGCAATTAAATAAATCTATACAAATTAATTATACTATATAGTTTTTAATCATAGCACTGTGTGATGGACCTGAACAAAAGACTTCAATGTAAATTTTATATAGTTTTGGTTGAAGTATAAATTTAGAAAACACCATAATATGGCGATTTTCCTTAAAATAAACATGTCACGCTTATGGTATTAATTAGTACAAAAAAGATGTTAATTATTTAACATACACGGATATAATATAAGTATGTTATATTTTGGTAACTATTAAAAGATAAATAAATCAAGCTATATTTCCAAAAAAAATTAATATTCCATAATTAATTTGATTTGTAATTTAATTAGTAAATAATAATGATCGATCTTGAATAATATTCTAATCTAATATTTCAGATTTATTTAAATATATAGTATAACTCTAATACAACTACATAATCAGCTAATATGATAGTAACTACCCATGTTAGTAGTAAAAGCAACAATTATAGAAACGAGAGTAGTGAAAGTCGTACAACCAGCAAGGGGAGTAGTAAAATTAACAATAATGAATGCGGGAATAGTGAAAGAAAAAATAATGACGGCGGGAGAAGTGAAAGTAATAGTAGTCACAACACATGTAATGAAAGTAACAGTAGAAACAACGGAGAGTTTGAAAAATTAACTAACCATTCGATTTTAGGAAAATATTAATTATTTAAATATATGAGTTTGAGAAAACTAACGGGTTAACCGTAAAAATAGTAGGAGTAGTTAAAGAAACAACAGTAACAGAAGAAGTAGTGAACGTAATAGTGTTAACCGGGGATGTAGTGAAGGTAATAATATTAACAGCGGTAGTGGTGAATGTGTCTCATATATTGTTGATTAATTTTACATCTCATCATAATTTCAAGATATAAATGGTAAATGTATGTGTTACCAAATTTAGCGAATCATGTTTCATAGAAAATAAAATTAAATGGTAAATAAAGGTAGACCGGGCGTAGCCGGACATCAAACCTAGTGGCAATATAAATACAGAGAAAGTAAGAGCAATAGCAATAGCAGAAAGAACACTATATAAAGTTCTTCTGATGCTATATCATATTTGTCTATTTTCAATATTTAAGAACTTTAATCCACAATAGCGGAACTTTTTTTTGTTGGAATTAGACAGTTTAAAGACACTTCACATTTTCTATATCATGATCATTGATCATCACATTTCCATATGCTTAGCAACCTAGTTCTTATTTTACAACTCAATTCTTAAAATTAAGAACCAACTTTATGATTTAGTAGATCAATTCTTTAAATAAAGGTTTTGGTGACAATCTCAAGAATAAGAACTTCTATTACTAATGCTCTAATAATTTTGATCTGTTTACTTCTAATAATTACATTTTATTACAAATTTGATAATCTCTATCGTGTCCACGTTTTATATATTTTACCTCAAAAAAAAAAATATTAACAGTCAAGGGAGGTTCATGAGAATTCTCTACCTAATTACAATATTGAATTGCTCCCCTTTAGCCAAAGTTATAATTTAGAAAAATGGTTGAATATCCTTAATATCCCTTGATTAATGCTTTTTTTTTGGACTGAAACTGTCTGAATTGAACTGAATTGAATTGAGCTGAACTGAACTGAAGTAAGTTAATTTGTGAAGGAAAAAGAAGAGCTGAACCGAACTGAATTAAACTGAAATAAGCTGAAATTAAGTCCAAAATAATAAGCTTTAAGATCAAAAATTTTACATGTAAAATGAAAATAGAAATGTTATTTAGATAGATATTTACTATTTTTACTTAACTTTATTTAAAAAGGTGACAATTAAAGGAAGAGAATAAATTAGGAGAAATAGGGTACTTCAAACTAGGGGTGTTCATTCGCGGTTCGGTTCACCGAACCTCTAATTTATTCGGTTCGCACACGGTTCGGTTCGCCAAAACTCCGAACCTAAACCGCACCGTTAGAAACGGTTATAAACGGTTCGGTTAACCACTTTAAACGGTTATTAGCGGTTCGGTTACCGGTTAACCGATAATCGTTCTATATTACTTTTTTTTTTTCAGTTTTCGTTAATTTTTGGGAATTTTTTCTATTAGTTTAATTAAATTTTCATTATATATTATACCCAACAATAAAGTAATAAGCTAAACTTTAGCATTAATCAATTTAATAAATTTTAAATTTGAATATACTAAGAAAATTAAACAAACGAACAGTTTTTTATATAATATTTTAATTTTTTGCTAACTTTTTTGTGAAACGGTTCGGTTCGCGGTTAACCGGTTATCTAAAATTGCGAACCTTAACCGAACCTTTTCCATAATAAAGTTAACGGTTCGGTTCAAAGAACCGCTTTATCGAAACGGTTCGGTTAATCGAACCTTAAAAATGGACGGTTTTTCGGTTTTACGGTTCGGTTATTGCGGTTCGGTTTATTCTGAACACCCCTACTTCAAACCTATCAAGAGTGAAGAGAGACAAAGAAGCAAAGCAAATATAGTCAACAGTCTTATAAAGAGAACAAACTTTCAAAAACTTGTAAACAAACGTATCTTATTAGAGTAAGAAGTTTAAGCCTAGGTCTTCCTCTTAAGCTTATAAGTAATCCTTTGCTCTCATTTTCACACATTCTAGTTTGTGGTAAGCTTTAATAATTAATTAACTCTCTAAACCAAAATTAGCTTGTTAATCATATGGAACTAATGAAAGATGATCACCAAACAGTCTCTCTGTCTTTGAATAATGATAGCATGCTTGATGTTGGATCATTATCAGTCAAAATCCCACATATTCCCCTTTATGAATTTAATAATTACTATGATCAACAAGAAGATGATGAGAATGGTTTGGAAGATGATCACCAAACACCCATTTCTAGCTCTTCAACTAGTGCTAATTCCTGCAATTATGATCAACCCCATCAACAATCTCATCATCAGTCCTTGATTAATAACTTCCAATCCGGGTTTCGACCCTTGATGGATAATGAAGATATTACTCACTTACACACTACTTCAAATACCAGTAGTGATTATAATCAAGATTCGTGTAATGGTGAATGGTTTTATGCCGATGCAAATGTTGCCGATCCCTCTCCCGAGTTTGGAGCACAACAAAAATGCTTCAACAAGAGACCTCATGTAGTACGTATATCTAACTCCCTGTGTTTTGCAGTTAAGTCATTTTTTTCCATATTAGTTGCCTGATCTTTCTCTCAAGTATTTATTTAACTATTATAATTAACTTTTTTGTTAGATTAAATGTGAAATCATTATTTTGAAAATTGTAAACGACCTTCACAAATAACAGATGTTACCTAATCTTATAGATTGAACATGCAATTTACGTAGTGTGAGTGTTACTCAATCCTCTTGTTTGTGAACAAATTTACCCCTGATATTTAATTATGTTGGAATAACATTTAAATATTTAATATACTCCGTATAATTTTGTAGGAAGAGGATAACATGGCAACTCTTAAGAAGAAGAAGCAGCGTACACCGATGACCTCAAAAAAGTCCGCAAAGCCCGTGTCGACCTCCACAATAAAGAATCCTCAAAGTGCTATAGCTAAGGTAATTTAATAGAGTATTTTTGTTATTGTTTTTATATTCGAAGAAAATTATGTAAACTTAGCTTGCTCATTAATCATCTACGGTTTGAAGAGGTAATTTTAATACGGAGTAATTTTTTTCGAACTAAATTAAGTTACAACGTAGTGCGTTATTATTGTTTTCAGAATCGGCGAGAAAGAATTAGCAATAAACTTAAGATACTCCAAGATCTTGTGCCTAATGGTTCAAAGGTATGTAGATGTTTTAATTCATCAACATTATTATTTCTCAATTTTGTTCTTATATTTGCTTATTATGTACTCTGTAGTAAATTGATGAGTGTACTTAACATGGTCATACACCAGGTTGATTTGGTGACAATGTTAGAGAAGGCTATTGGTTATGTTAAATTCCTCCAGTTACAAATAAAGGTAAAAGTATATAGTAAAAAAGTTTGTTAACGTGTGTCCTACACATTAAGAATCAAAATGAAGGACTCTCAAGTTTATATCATAAGAATCTCTCTTCATTTAGACTCTTAATGTGTAACATTGAGACACACGTCAGAAAAACTGTAATTTAGTATTATATTGTAGTAACCCAGTGGAAAATGATGAATAGATATTAGCAACGGATGAATTTTGGCCATCAGCGGCTGGTGGTAAAGCACCTGATATATCTCAAGTCAGGGAAGCCATCGATGCAATCCTTTCATCGCAAAGATCGTCTTCTAGCTAGCTCCATGTAACACTTTAAAAGATCTTATTTCAGACGAGTTATTATGTCTGTAACTTTCAAACGAACTTATATGACCACTTTATCAACACAAATTAACAAGTGGACCGTTTTTGGAACAAGGAAGAAAATGAAGAAACGACAAAAGATTACACGGGAATTCTTATATGAGTAAAGAAATACGAGTCCCAGGAAAAGTCAAAGGGCAAAAGTTCTTGGACAAATTTATTACGGAGTAGCAATTATATATGGAGTATCTTGTTGGTTCATGTGCTTAAGCGGCTGATTATTTATCTTAATCTTTATTAATTAATAATGTGTCATCAACTCATCATCATGCTTATATTTTTAATCATTGATTTGTATAAATTTTATTTAGCTAAAAATTTAACAAGATAGTACTGAGTAGCCCTTGTCAATTCATCCATAACTATAGCAAAGAGAAAAAGGACTAAACGCGAAACCTTAATGCATCCCAATGACAATGGAAAATTCTCCCAGTATTAGTAAGTACACTTGCCCGACCCTCTCATACATGTCCTTTATAAGGTCAATATATTTTCGAGACACACCCTTCCTCGTCAAAGTCCGCCAAAGTACTTCTCTTGGTACCCTATCATATGCCTTTTCCAAGTCAATAAAAATCATATGCTCACGATAGTGTTCCATCAACTATCTCATAATAGAAATTGCTTCCATAGTCGATCTACCAGGCATAAATCCAAATTGATTTTCCGAGATGTCTATACATTACATAAGCCTTTGTTCGATTATCTGCTCCCATATTTTCATTGTATGACTCATAAGTTTAATTCCTCGATGATTGGAATAATCTTAGACATCACCTTTATTCTTATACAAAGGGAAAAGAGTGCTTCTCCTCTAAGCTGATGGCATCTTGTTGCTTTTCCAAATCTTGTTAAAGAGCATGGTTACCCATTCGATTCCTCTCTCCCCCCAAGCACCACCAAACTTCTATGCGTATACCATCCGATCCCTCTGCTTTCTTCGACCTCATCTTCCTTAACGCCCTTCTAACTTCACTCTTTTGTATTCTACGCACAAATATCGCTACTTCCACCTTATCCAAAAATGTTTGTCTGTTTTACCCTTAAACCTTTCACCACTTATTCGTACATCATCGTTTACCTTTCTCTTCCTAAAGTATAAGTACCTCCTACTCCTAAAATCAAGCACCACTAGCTAACTTATTAACACGGCTGTTGCAACCCTATCAAAAATAAAACCAACTGGCTCTACTAATGCAACAGAGGTAAGTCTGGTATCGTATCCACAAGGAGGCGGTCACTATCTACTCGTTATCTAGTCTGTCTAAGGTCACAAGATGGGGGTTTGAGTTGATTTTTAAACTAATAAAGGCAAGGGATAAAAAGGAGATTAAGCAGATAAAGAGAAATATGTCAGGATGTCGGTTCACCACAGTATTACGCAGATCGGCTAAAGGTGAGGTCAGTAGGTCTGATGTGAGAAGGGTAAAGGAAAGGTCCTTTCGGTATGATATCCGCCCTAAAATACAACTAGCTTAGCTTTCACCCTCACTAGTGTAGTCTATTGCTCATAACAGGTCTATTCATTCCAATCTTTTGATCTAGGTCTGAACTTAACCAGATTAACTAATTCAGTTGCATGCATTCAACCAAGCGATTATATTTATATTGTTAATGAAACAATTCTCACAACAAAACCTTCTAAGCCAACTATCACATCATCGTTATATTACCATGGTTCCCCTAATCCTAGAATTCAAGAATTAGCTAAGCATAATAGTAAATAAAACAAGAACGAGAAATAAGGCAAGAACAAGCATGATGAAGAAATGAGCAAAAGAAAATTATAATAAAAGAGAGAAGAAAGGTTACAAAGAATTAGATCCGGAAAAGAGGAAGTAACGTCTGATTAATATTGAAATCATAGATCCTAAAACCTAATTAAGTCTCTCCTATTTATAGGAAAGATAATTATTTTCCTAAAATACGATGACAAGATATTAAAATCTTGTGTCTATTAACAAGTCACTCGATCGAGCCCTTTGGAAATGCTCGATCAAACAAAAGCCAACAAAAACCACTCGATCGAGTGGAATGACAACTCGATCGAGGATCTCCAATATAGCACCCCTCGATCGAACAAAGAATCCATTCGGTCTAGGTCTTCTCCTCTTTTTAGGCATTCGATCGAACATAAAAGCTCTCGATCGATGATTCGCCACTGCAGTTGTAACACCCCCTCATACCAAGGTGCTTTACCAGGACCACCCTACTATGAAAGTGTGTTACCATCTCGGTTGCCCGAGGTTAGTACATATCAAAAGCGTCGGAACTGAACACATTTATTAAAGTACTGTAAAGTATAAAGTTTACAACATCCAACCCAAATACTGTTTAACAAAGTACAACTCCAAAGTCTAACAATAAAGGAAATCCAACTAAGACTCAGACGGTGATGCTATGACTCGTGATGGCAATTCTCCCAAGACAGTCCCCAAGCTCACACTAGCAATACCTGTCAAGCCTGCTCACCATCCCCGAATGGATCACCGCAGATTCCACAAACAACAACGGGTCGGATACTCAAATATTAAGACAAACAAACAGAGAAATCAACTGATCATCACCAATTCCCAAACATCCAATCTCCCACAGTAACCGACTACACACCGAAGTGTGTAGCCCTGCCAGATTACCCATCGCAACAGGTAACCCTCACCGCCAGTGGGTGACCGCAGCCGATCCCACCTAGTCCAGCTCCTCAACGAGCGACAACAATCCTTGTCCCTTAATGTGCACATCCCCTCCCGTGGCGGGTTCCACGGAGGGCGAACTAGGGTGTGAAGCCACTCCCGCAAGTGACTCCACCACAATCACAATCACATGACATCAGAGCCATCTCAATCCCCTCACACCAACATCGTCACAACAATCTCCATACTCCGATGATCAACAGATAACAATAATCACAACAACATGTCTTACAAAGAACAAGAACCGAGTAGGGAAACCCTACCTTAGCAATCAACAGTGGAATGAACTCGAACAATCAGAAAGGCTCCTCTACGAAGTCTTCTCCTATACCATAACCATACAACACAATTACACAATGCACAACCCCCATATTCCCAATTCCGCAAATATACAGTAACCCCAACGAATATGAATAACATATAATTAGAACTTACCAACAGTAGGACGAGGGATTATACGCAAGAACTCCGTAGATTTCACACACAACAAAGCTATGGAATGATTAGGGAGTGATCTAGGGAGAGATTAGGGTTAACGTAGAAATGATGAAGTTGAAATGATGTTTTTGAAAACTGACGCGGGATATAAAATAATCTTAAACACTCCCTAATCAAACCGTCAAAATAATACTCGCCAGACCGAATAATCGGTCGAGTAAAGTTATACTCGGCCGAGTATCCGCTACTCGGTCGAGTATTCACTATACTCGGCCGAGTATTCATCGGCAGAACCAAAACAGCTCACAACAACAGCATTACTCGGCCGTGTAGGCTCTACTCGGTCGATTAGTCACCAAAGAAAATCCGTAGTGTTACAATCTTCCCCCCTTAAAAAGAACTTCGTCCCGAAGTTCACACTCTACTATAAAACAAAGCACAACACTACACCACAAGACTATACTAACCACATATAACAACACCAAGGAACTATACAAGTCACCACAAAAATCATTATCCCGACTCAAAGCAAAACAACAAACAAAACAAAACAAGACCGCGACCATCTCTTACCCCCTAAAAAGACAACGGTTACGTCCTCGTAACCAAACATACCTGATCAAAAAGGTTAGGAAAACGTTCTCGCATAGCTTCCTCGGGTTCCCATGTGGCTTCCTCCACATTATGATTAGACCAAAGGACCTTGAGTAAGACCGTCTCACCATTCCGGGTCTTACGAACCTTGCGATCAAGAATCTCCTTAGGAATCTCGGCGTAGGACAAGGATTCATCAAGCTCGATGTTCTCCATTTCAAGGATATGCGACGGATCGCTCACATACTTCCAAAGTTGGGATACATAAAAAACATTATGCACCCTATCCAAAGCTGGTGGTAACGCTAACCTGTAGGCCACCTCGCCGACACGGTCCAAAATCTCATAAGGACCTATAAACTTTTGGCTTAGCTTACCCTTTTTCCCAAACCTCATAACACCTCGCATAGGTGACACTTTTAAAAGAACCTTGTCACCTACCGTAAACTCAATGTCCTTGCGGTGTAAGTCGGCGTAGCTCTTCTGACGATCTTGAGCTGCTCTCATCTTTTGCCGAATTAACTGGATTTGCTCAACCATATCTTGAACCAGCTGTGGCCCTAAAACCACCATCTCGGAACTATCATCCCAACAAACTGGACTTCGGCATTTCCGGCCATACAAAGCTTCAAAAGATGTCATCCCAATGCTTGTATGATAACTGTTATTGTATGAAAACTCGATCAGATCAAGCCTGTCTTCCCAACCGCCCCCAAAGTCCATAACACATGCCCTCGGATGTCTTCTAAGGTCTTGATGGTCCGTTCTGTCGACCATCGGTTGCTTGGATGAAAGGTCAGACTCATCTTTAAAGTCGTACCCATCAACTCTTGCAGCTCTTGCCAAAACTTGGATATGAACCTCGCATCACGATCAGAAACGATATCTTTAGGTATACCATGTAACCGAACCACATGCCTCCTGTAACCCAATGCCAGTTGCATCTTAGACCAAGTATCTTTCATGGGAACGAAATGGGCTGACTTGGTTAACCGATCAACAATCACCCAAATCATGTTGTTACCTTGTTGTGACCTAGGTAACCCCACAATGAAGTCCATGGAGATCGACTCCCACTTCCACTCGGGTACTTCCAAAGACCGAATCTTACCTTGTGGTCTCCTTTGTTCACCCTTGACCTTTTGACAGTCAAACATCCGCCACAAACTCATCTACATCTCTCTTTATGTTTGGCCACCAAAAAGTCTTCTTAAGGTCTCTATGAAGCTTGTCACCACCCGGGTGAACTGAATAGGGAGTGCAACGAGCCTCCGTCAAGATCACTCTCCGCAACTCTGCATCCTCAGGAACACACCATCTCCCATCAAAACGAACACTCCCATCTGGATGGATAGAAAACCTGGAAGCCGTTCCACTCTCTACCATTGACTTCCACTCCTGAATTTTAGGATCAAGCTCTTGCTTACTTTTGATGTTCTCATACAACTCTGGCTCGATCGTCAAATCCCCGATGGTATCCCCCTCTCGAATCATAAAGATCCCCAAACTAGACATCTCATCCCTCAACTTCAGCAAGGACATAGTTGTACATAGCGAATGAACGCTCTTCCTACTCAGTGCATCTGCAATAACATTAGCCTTACCCTCGTGATAGATGATCTCCATATCATAATCTCTAATCAGCTCCATCCACCGTCTCTGTCGCATGTTACGCTCCTTCTGAGTGTAGATATACTTTAGACTCTTATGATCAGAGAACACCTTAAAAGTTGCTCCATAAAGGTAGTCTCTCCAAATCTTAAGAGCGAACACAACTGCACCCAGCTCCAGATCATGAGTAGGGTAGTTCTCCTCATATTGCTTCAGCTGCCTCGAAGCATAGGCTATGACTTTCCCTCCCTGTATCAAAACACAACCAAGACCATTCTTTGAAGCGTCGGTATATACCTCAAAGTTCTCACAACCCTCTGGCAAGGCTAGGATAGGAGCTGTGGTCAAGCGTTCCTTTAAGGTCTGAAACGCCGTCTCACAACTCTCATCCCAAACAAATCTGACTTCCTTCCTCATCAAGGATGTCATAGGCCGCGCTATGGTAGAGAAATCTTTCACAAATCTCCTCGTAGTAGTCGGCAAGGCCTAAGAAACTCCGAATCTCAAAGAACATTCTTCGGCGATTCCCACTTGGTAACGGCCTCAATCTTACTAGGATCCACAGATACGCCCTTCTTAGATATTACATGGCCCAGAAAAGCCACTTCCTCTAACCAGAACTCACACTTGGATAGCTTGGCATAAAGCTGATTTTCTCTCAAGGTCTGCAGGACTATCCTCAAGTGCTCCTCATGCTCTTACTTAGTCTTAGAATAGACTAAGATATCATCGATGAAAACAACCACAAACCTATCCAAAAACGGTGTAAAGATCCGATTCATCAAATCCATAAAAGCTGCTGGCGCATTGGTCAACCCAAAAGGCATCACCACGTACTCGTAATGACCATATCGAGATCGGAACGCTGTTTTAGGAATATCCTCATCTGCTATCCTCAGCTGGTGATACCCCGACCTCAGATCAATTTTGGAAAACACACATGCTCCACTTAACTGATCAAACAAATCATCAATCCTCGGCAACGGATACTTGTTCTTCAAAGTGACCCGATTGAGCTCTCTGTAATCAATGCACAGTCTCATACTCCCATCTTTCTTATTTACAAAAAGAACTGGAGCTCCCCACGGTGACACACTAGGCCTGATGTAACCCTTGCCTAGCAACTCATGTATCTGCTTCTTTAACTCTGCCAACTCCTTAGGTGCCATACGGTAAGGTGCTTTAGATATAGGACCCGTTCCCGGCTTAAGCTCCACGCTGAAATCAACATCCCTCTTGGGAGGCAAACTCGGTATGTCCTCAAGAAAAACATCTTCGAACTCTCTCACCACAGATATCTCAGAAGCTGTCGGTGGCTCTACTCGGTGATCTCTCACATGACAAAGAATCAAGGGACACTTCTTCCTTAAACATGACTTTAAAGTCATCACAGCTATGAACCTACACTTAGGCTTTACCACAAACCCTCTATAGGACACCCTAACACCCTTGGGACCCTTTAAGGACACCCTCTTTTGCCGACAATCTATCCTGGCATCATACTTACCCAGCCAATCCATCCCAACAATCACCTCGAACCCATCCATAGGAAACTCTAACAGGTCTACTGGTAAATCTACCCCTCCAACTACCATGGATACTCCCTTATACAGCTTGAGACACGACACAGACTCCCCTGAAGGTATAAATACATCATCTTTTACAACCTCAAACTTCCCCAAACCCATAGACACAGCATGACTCTTAGACACAAAAGAATGTGTAGCCCCGGAATCAAACAAAACAAAGGACGGTACATTATGAACAAGAAAGGTACCGCTAACTACATGAGCATCATCCTGTGCTTCCTGCTTGTCCATCATGAAGAGCTTTCCACTATTTTTCTGTCCTCCACCCTGAACTGAAGCATTGGAGGTACTTGGCTTGGCTGCCGAATCCTGAGTGGTCTTTGTTGTTCGGCGCCGATAAGATCCACCACCACCGCGGTTGTAACCGCCCTGGTTGCCCTGTCCAACTCTGTTGCCCCATGAACCTCCCGGTCGGTTACTAGCAAAACTCTGAGTCGGCCCCTGAGAAAAATTCCCTAACCGAGCTCCTGAACCATTGCCGGGCTTGTAGCTCGTGCATTCCCGTTTTTTTGTGGCCTATCCCACCACAGTTGAAGCATGTAAGGTTAGAATTGTCACTCACACTCCGACCTCCATTCTTTCCCCAGCCACGAGATCCTCCCGAGAAACCAGCTCCCCCAGAAAAAGCCTTAGCATGGCTAAAGTTCCCTTTTTTGTTGGCCAACCGATCCGTTGTTTCCACCATCGACCTTCCTCTTTTCAAAGAAGAGTCCTCTCATCGATCTCTCTTGAGAGATCTACCATTCTCTCTGCTTGACCCACTCTCAGGTACACTTCCTTGAGGTCAGTGTCAACCCCAGCTGGCATACGACTCACTATCTTAGCAGATAAGCCCCTCTCAAAACGGAGAGCCAAACCTCTCTGTCCTAGCTGCATGTCTTCAACATAACGAGATAGCTCCAAAAACCGATGATAGTAGTCAGTGATCGTCATCTCCTCAGTCATGGTGAAGGAATCAAAGTTGGATCTCATCTTGTGTCGGATATGCTCCGACACAAACTGCTCTCTCATAGCACTCTTCAACCCAGACCAAGGAATAGCTCCTTCCGCCTGGTAAAAAGCTCTAGCATCTTCCTTGACATTTTGCCACCAAACTGCACCCTCACCTCTTAGGTAGTACACTACCTGCTCAACAATCATGTCCTCGGGGCACTTAACCATTTCCATGAGAGCTTCAATCTCACGGTGCCACTTCTCGAGTAGCTTTGGTTCACCTACCCCGTCATATGTGGGAGGGTTGAAGCGAGAAATGATGATGCTGAGCTGAGTTGCATCCATCGACTTCTCGTTCCCCTTTCCCACATTTTTGAGAGCTTCAAGGTGAGCCTCTTGTTGCTCAATCATGCGAGCAACCTCATCAAGAGTCATCTCCGAAGCTTGGATCTGCGCAGGAGTTCTTTTGGGCGACATACTGAACTGACAAGAAACACGAAAACGTAAACACAAAAGCCTACAACTCAAAACGTAATAACTTTCCGCCAAAAGAACACTCGGCCGAGTATACAACCATACTCGGTCGAGTAACGACCACTCGGTCGAGTATCTTAGATACTCGGTCGAGTATTCGACTCCAGAAGCGAACGTCAGAAACTCAAAAACAACACTCGGTCGAGTAAAACAACACTCGGCCGAGTAGCCACTACTCGGTCGAGTATACTTCTTACTTGGTCGAGTTATCACGTACAGTAGCTACTGCTACTCACTACCAAACAATACTCGGTCGAGTGCTTGGTTACTCGGCCGAGTGCTCCTTACTCGGTCGAGTACCTGCCCTGCTCGGCCGAGTCACAGAATAGACGGGTATACAGTATAAAGTTCTCTATCATGGTCACTATTCCCGCAACAAACACATAACATCAAAGACTTTATTGCCAATTAAAATCACATCAGCCTACAATTCAAATATCAATAACTTTAATGCCACGTTATAATCATATGAGCATACAAATCATGCATACGGTAACTCCAACATGACAAACATTCACACACCCGTCACATCCTCCATTTTTCCATCACCACATTTACAACTCTCAACACACATCTTCAACTATCAACTATTACCAACATGTATCTTCACATACATATGCATACAAAACCTAACTCTCATCACACTTCCCCATGTTACCGGCTCGAGTTAGTGAGGGCCAATTTGCGACTCCGGGACGTCTCCCGAGTCTTTGCGGTAGCTCCAAACAACTCTCCCCGGGTTCATTTTATTTAGACTCCCTAGGTTCATTAAATTCATTTGTTTAGGTGCCGAAATCTTCGGCTCTGATACCACTTTGTAACACCCCCTCATACCAAGGTGCCTTACCAGGACCACCCTACTATGAAAGTGCGTTACCATCTCGGTTGCCGAGGTTAGTACATATCAAAAGCGTCGGAACTGAACACATTTATTAAAGTACTGTAAAGTATAAAGTTTACAACATCCAACCCAAATACTGTTTAACAAAGTACAACTCCAAAGTCTAACAATAAAGGAAATCCAACTAAGACTCAGACGGTGATGCTATGACTCGTGATGGCAATTCTCCCAAGACAGTCCCCAAGCTCACACTAGCAATACCTGTCAAGCCTGCTCACCATCTCCGAATGGATCACCGCAGATTCCACAAACAACAACGGGTCAGTATTACTCAAATATTAAGACAAACAAACAGAGAAATCAACTGATCATCACCAATTCCCAAACATCCAATCTCCCACAGTAACCGACTACACACCGAAGTGTGTAGCCCTGCCAGATTACCCATCGCAACAGGTAACCCTCGCCGCCAGTGGGTGACCGCAGCCGATCCCACCTAGTCCAGCTCCTCAACGAGCGACAACAATCCCTGTCCCTTAATGTGGACATGCCCTCCCGTGGCGGGTTCCACGGAGGGCAAACTAGAGTGTGAAGCCACTCCCGCAAGTGACTCCACCACAATCACAATCACATGACATCACAGCCATCTCAATCCCCTCACACCAACATCGTCAAAACAATCTCCATACTTCGATGATCAACAGATAACAATAATCACAACAATATGTCTTACAAAGAACAGTAAACTGCGTAGGGAAACCCTACCTTAGCAATCAACAGTGGAATGAACTCGAACAATCAGAAAGGCTCCTCTACGAAGTCTTCTCCTATACCATAACCATACAACACAATTACACAATGCACAACCCCCATATTCCCAATTCCGCAGATATACGGTAACCCCAACGAATATGAATAACATATAATTAGAATTTACCAACAGTAGGACGAGGGATTATACGCAAGAACTCCGAAGATTTCACACACAACAAAGCTATGGAATGATTAGGGAGTGATCTAGGGCTTAATTCCAGGCTTAATTCCGCAAGGACAGTTCCAGGCTTAATTCCGCTACTTTCAGGTCCATTCCTGTAAATAAAGCAAAACAACCCAAAGTAGAATGTTCGGGGAATTTCGTAGCATAGAACTACGAAAACTGCATAGAAATACGTGCATAAGAGACTTAAAAAGACTATATAAAATGCACATATCAATTCTCCCCAAACCGAACCTTTACTCGTCCTCGAGTAAACTAAATGCAAATTAATGGAACGGAAAAGAAAACTCAGAGCTAGCTATAAATGCCCACTTAAACTAATTTAATGCAAGCAAACTAATACTTATAGCGAAGCAGTCAAATGCAAACGAGTTATAGGATGTCTATAATAAAGCTGAACTGTCGACCTTGCAGGAGCTTCAATGACGGACTCTCACGGGTCACTCTTCTCTCATGAAGCAAAGGGTAAGCAATTAAATGTAAGAGAAGAAGAAAATAGTCGCTCACTTAAATTACAACCCACATAGACATGCATGCAGCTAATATGATAGACAATTCTAGCTATCGTACATACATTCCAACCAAAGAAGGTCCTGTCACAGGCGAGGGCTTACAAAAGTATGGTAAAGTGAGGCAATGGGTAAGAAGAGGCAAAACATTTTCGGAAATGTGAGGCTATAGGCGGCCAAGATAGTACCTGAACAGAACCAAATGGAAAATATCCATTTTTAATCCATCAAAATTAAGCACAATGCCCTTTAACTGACATACAAACTCACCAAACCGAACATACTCCTCAATAGATATAAGTAAAGCATAGGAGTAAAAACCGTCAATCAAACTTTTTCATTCTTCTTTTTCACGGTTTTCTGATTCTTCTTTTTTTTTTCTTCACGTTTTTTTCTTTTTTCTTCACGTTTTTTTTTTCATAATTAACATCCTCCTTCCTCCATAAATTACCAACTCCAAGTATGCAATACAAAGCAACTTGGCATAATAAATTATATACCGCAAAACATACACTAACTAGCTTGACGAGGCAGGCTAAATCTGGATGTAGTTAAAGGTCAACAGGCAAATTTGGCTAATGTGGAGTTAAATGGGTAAAAATGAAAGAAAAGGGAAATGTAAGCGCCTCCCTGCATATGACACAAACCACCACCCGAATGTATGCAGGCGAAAAGCAATTGAATTTTATATTGGTGCAAATCAATGATACATGCTATGTAAGGAGTAACTACTCACAATCCTACATGAAACCGGTCACAAATGACACCAGTTTATAAGGCTCTAAATCTTAGAAATTATAAGTAGTTTGCCAAAATTTTCAGGTCAAGTCTATTTGTTCAGCTAAATTTTAACATTAACTCGTAGATATGCAGAAGACAAAGCTAAAGATATTAATTTATGCAAGGCTTAAGCAAAAGGACAAATTATAGTGCAATTTCATCATCGAAATACACCATTCCGACTCAACCTATATGCAAAATTAAACGTGAAATATTTTTTTTTTTGATTTTTTCGAAATTTTCTATTTTTTTTTGTATTTTTTTCAATTTTTGAATATAAAAGACAATGCATATAAAAATTAAACGTGACAACAAAAATGCAATAAAAACAACATGCAGACACAGATATGGATGCATATCACCTCCCCAAACCAAACTGTACAATGCCCTCATTGTACTAAAAAATAGGGAAAGGAAATGCAAACTAAAAAGAAGAATGGAGCTTCAGAAAACTTACAAGAGCGCGCGAAGTAGGGACCTCTCCAAACCAGCCAGCAACATGGGAGGTCGCAAACAGCTCCAGAACAACGTCACAGGAAGCGAGTCCAAAAAAGCCTACTCGATAGAAAGAATAAAGTACTCGATCGAGGAACAGGAGCTGCAAAAGTGGTCGATCGAGGAAAGGGAAATTACTCGATCGAATGGTCGTCATCTGTGGTTGCTCGATCGAGAAGAATAGTGCTCAACCAAAGGACTCAAGCACTCGATCGAGTAAAAAGAATGCTCGATCGAGAGGTACCTGCAGACAAATGGCGACCAAAAACCAAGCCTAAATCGTTCACAGTCTATGGTTTGAAAACCATTTATTACACACACAACAAAACTGAAATGTTCGAAAATCAACTAAAAAAACCTTAAAATCCGGGTTGCCTCCCAGATAGCGCTAGTTTCAGACAGGTCCCAGCTTGACCTTCTTTTCTTCATCCAATTGCTCCAGTTGGTCACAATCAAAGCAACTCAAAGCTCTTAGCATAAGATCATAAATCTGCGCATGTGCTACACAAAAGCATAGGTAGCACCAAAATAGAAAAGGAGCATATGAAAGCAAACTAAAGTACCGTCTCAGCCTAACAAATTTCCGATGACAAATATGGTGAAACTTTATAAACCTATATGTCCAACCGGGAGAGGATGGAGCATCAAAACAGGAAGCAGAAGTCACGTGAGGTAATTCACTATTAGTCATAACAATAATCATGAAGTAATTGTTAACTACCTCAGGTTCGTCGCTCCTAACGTCAGAATCATTGATAAAACAGTATACTACCTCTACCGTGCTATAAGCATTCACCGACTCAGCTACCTTCTTGTTCCCCTCCTTTATGGATTCTGTCCCATATATTGCAGCCTCTAAGGCGTCCAGCTCGGCTTTCCAAATGGGGATTCACCATAACCATTGTCTTCATCCAAATCGTCATCCGAAGTGGATCTAGATGACATATCATTGCTCTCTGTGGCCATTATGTTCAATCGAGAAAAGATGGTACGCGATCGTGAACTTTCTTCATGAATATTACTTGATCGAACAAAAAGATCCGTTCGATCGAGCTCTTCCTCAGATAATCCGTTCGATCGAGCACTGTAGCCAGTTCGATCGAGCTCTTGTTGCTTCTCTGAGTGCCTAAAGTTAGACTTGGAGGCTAACTGAGCTATTTGAGACTTAAGTTCCTTGATTTGAGCTTCCATAGATCTATCGTCTTCTTGCAGTCGAAGTGCAAGTGCCTTCACTAAAGACTTCAATTCAACAATCTCTTCTTTCTGTTTATCAGGAGGAGCTTGTTGTTGCGGTGGCCAAACAAATGGAGGCTTTTGATAGCCTCGTTTCTGAAGCGGGTGTGGCGGCACATATGCAAAGGGTTGACTAGCTTGTCTACACTGCATGAACACATAGACTTCATCGTTCCCCGCCAAGCAGATAACAACTTCATGCCCAGTAGCACCACATCTTTCACAGTGCACCACCTGTTGCGCCATAGGATGGAACATAGGTGGAAGATCAAAGTTACTCAAGCCTTCCCTTTGATGATCTTTTGCCTAGATCTGCCTAGGTAGGACCTGTAGGACCTATCAAAACAGTACTAGAGAAAAAGATAAGAACTGCCTCAAGGAATAAATTCCTTGAGGCTAACGACAGACAAAAAGAAACAAGTAAATAAAATAGTTGCCTCCCCGGGAACGGCGCCAAAATTTGACACGGATGTCGCAACCCTATCAAAAATAAAACCAACTGGCTAAAGGTGAGGTCAATCGGTCTGATGTGAGAAGGGTAAAGTAAAGGTCCTTTCGGTCCGCTATCCGCCCTAAAATACAACTAGCTTAGCTTTCACCCTCACTAGTGTAGTCTATTGCTCATAACACGTCTATTCATTCCAATCTTTTGATCTAGGTCTGAACTTAACCAGATTAACTAATTCAGTTGCATGCATTCAACCAAACGATTATATTTATATTGTTAATGAAACAATTCTCACAATAAAACCTTCTAAACCAAATATCGCATCATCGTTATATTACCATGGTTCTCCTAATCCTAGCATTCAAGAATTAGCTAAGCATAATAGTAAATAAAACAAGAACGAGAAATAAGGCAAGAACAAGCATGATGAAGAAATGAGCAAAAGAGAATTAAAATAAAAGAGAGAAGAAAGGTTACAAAGAATTAGATCCGGAAAAGAGGAAGTAACGTCTGATTAATATTGAAATCATATATCCTAAAACCTAATTAAGTCTCTCCTATTTATAGGAAAGATATTTATTTTCCTAAAATACGATGACAAGATATTAAAATCTTGCGTCTATTAACTAGTCACTCGATCGAGCCCTTTGGAAATGCTCGATCAAACAAAAGCCAACAAAACCACTCGATCGAGTGGAATGACTACTCGATGGAGGATCTCCAATATAGCACCCCTCGATCGAACCAAGAATCCATTCGATCGAGGTCTTCTCCTCTTCTTAGGCATTTCGAACATAAAAGCTCTCGATCGATGATTCGCCACTGCAGTCAGCTATGACTTGTTGATTTGGCCTCCGAAACCACTTCACGCATCCCAAGGCAGCAACATTTCCGCTCCTAATCCACTCATCTTCTACATGCAAGCTAAAAGGACAGTTCCAGGCCTAATTCTGCTACTTTCAGGTCCATTCCTGCAAATAAAGCAAAATAAACTAAAGTAGAATGTTCGGGGCATTTCGTAGCATAGAACAACGAGAACCGCATAGAAATACGTGCATAAGAGACTTAAAAAGACTATATAAAATGCACGTATCACCTATGTTGTGTAGCGGTACATTCACCAGGTATGACCTTCGCAATCATTGTAATCTTGCCTCCACACACATTCCTTACTAAAAGAAAGTCAATGCAATTGACTAGCATTGCCTTCACTCCTATAAGTCACTAAATGAGAATGTCTTTTCTCAAACCAAGTGTTAGTTATACCCAAGTCATATGCTAAAGTAAAATCTAATGTCACTTCTTGCTTCATTTCTCTCCCCAAAACCAAAGCCCCCATGAATGCTCTCAAAGCCAACTCGAATAGTATCCACATGCCCATTGAGATCCCCACCAATGATCAATTTCTCTCTAATAGGAACTCGTTTCACAACCTCTTCCAGGTCTTCAAAGGCTCGTCTAATAGAAGCATCCAACGCTATTTGAGGTTCATAAGCACTTATGATAGCTAATACCACGTCCCCTACTAGTAGCTTAATGCTCATAATCCTATCACTATTTCGCGATACTTCTACCACATCATCGATGTAATCCTTATAAATGACAATTGTAATACTCCGTATTTATAAGTCTTGGGGTACTCTATCGAGTAGGCCTTACTCTGTCGAGTAAGGGTAAGTTGCGAAATAAAATAGTTTCTGACCTGTTGGGTACTCGATCGAGTAGCCGGGGTACTCGATCGAGTAACTAGGGTACTCGATCGAGTACCTTGGGTACTCGATCGAGTGTCCGGTTTTACGGGAAGTTTTCTCGGGTTTTGTTAATTATGCGATTAAAGTATTTAAGCATCGTCGTCATTGTTTTAAATCACTTTTACGACACCTAAATCCCTGTTTAAGAGAGAAAGCAACCAGTTCATCTTCCTTATCGCATTCTTAGCAATTCCCGAAGTTCAGACGGTCAGTTCTTGTCGTTATTCGTATCGTTGAGTTCCTTGCGTCGAGGGTAAGATCCATGTACCCTTTTTATTGTTTTTCCCTTGATTTGGTTAAACCCGAATTTAGAGATTGGGGGTTTTTGTGTGTAGTATGTGATGTGTAGCCTCTATGTGTTATATGATAGGAGGAGGGTTCGTAGAAGAGGCTTTTTGATACAAATTGTTGATACCGTCTCGATCAGTTGTGCTTTCCAGGTAGGATTTCCTACTCAGCATTAGTCCCATAATGGGATATTGGTGATGTGTTGTATTTGGTTGTTTGATATGATGATTGTCTTGTGTTTGTGGTTGTGATTGCTGTTGATGGTTCTCGAGATGCGTTCTCGGCTGAGTGGGGTCACTTGCGGGAGTGACTTCACGCCCTAGTTTCGCCCTTCGTGGAACCCGCCACGGAAGGGGATGTGCACATTAATGGTATGTGGAGCGGGGATTTGGTGGGTACGGCTGCGTCCCCCATCGGCGGGGTGGTCCAAAGGGACGATCGGGATTGAGATGATGGGAATTGGTTGGTTGTGTGTGTGTGTGTTGACAAAGAAGTCGTCTTTTATCTTATTATTGTTATACATATTGATTGTGTGGTTAGTACTGACCCCGGTGTTGTTTTGTAAACCTGCGGTGATCCATTCGGGGATGGTGAGCAGATATTGAGCAGGTATTGAGATGAGTACTGGGATAGCTGGGATGCCACGACATGATGATAGGAGTCTTCCGCTGTAGCCTTTAGTTTATTTACATTTCATTAGACAAATCGGTTTGGAATAATGTATCGTACTTTTGGTTTGGTTTTGAGGATTGTATCTATTCACTAAACTATTTATAATAAACATTGTTTCTCTATTGTTGTTTGATTATCATTGCCTCGGGTAACCGAGATGGTAATGTCTTTATACCTGAGTGGTCCTGGTAAGGCACTTGGAGTATGGGGGTGTTACAAATGGTATCAGAGCGACGATCCTGAAACCTGTAACCAATGAACTTAATGAACATAGGGAGTCAATTAAAATGAACCCGGGGTAAAAGTTGTGGGAGCTAGTGCAAAGGCTTGGGAGACGTCCTAAAGTCGCAGGGGTCGCCCTACAACTTTGAACCGGTCACATGGGGGAAGTGTTTGTCGAGTCGTATGTGTGTTTGGTTAACTTGTTTACGAATGTGGTGGAATGTGTTAATTGTTGGATGTTGAAGTAGAAAGTTGAGCATGTGAAAGAAAATGGTGATATGAGGAAACTTGCTGATGAGATGATAACATGTTGGATGATTTACAATGTGGCATTTAATAACATGATGAAATGGTTTCGTAGATAGTAGAAAAGATGCGTAGTATGCTTATTATGATATAATGTGGTTTATAAAGTTTAGCATGTTAGCATATGACGTAATATGCGGGTAGCTTCTATGAATTAGTGTTGCTCGATCGAGTGGGACTGACTCGATCGGGTGGGTTTTTGGCGATTTTGAGTCCAGAATCGAGTTTTGGGGCACTCGATCGAGTAACTAGGGGTACTCGATCGAGTAGGGGGTCACTCGATCGAGTAGCATAGATGCTCGATCAAGTAGGTAAGAGATCAGAAGGTCTGTTTGGGGTCTGAAGTTTGGGTACTCGATCGAGTACGTGGGGCACTCGATCGAGTAGCCTGTTACTCGATCGAGTGTGTTTGGGAACTCGATCGAGTGGGTTCTGGGCAGCGTGTTTTCGTGTTTTGAGGTTTAGTACGTGTGTTTATGTTTACCCTTTCTTATATAGCTTCAAGATGCCGCCCAAGAAGACTGCTTTGTATGCGAGAGCTGAGCTCATGACCATGGATGACATCGTTAAGATGTTAGAGCACCAGGATGCTCTTACTGAGACCCTAAAGAGAGTGAATGAGGACAAGGATAAGAATAAGGAGAAGGAGGTTGATCATTCTAAAATCAGCCTCTATATTGCGAGGTTTAACCCGAAAGAGTACAAGGGAGTTGGGGAGCCTAATCTGCTTGATAGTTGGCTGAGAGAGATGGAGAACATCTTAGACCTGGTTCATTGTCCTGATGAGATGAGAGTGGAACAGGCTGCGTTCTATCTGAGGGAGGCAGCAGGCAAGTGGTGGGATTTAGTGAAGGTGAGTGCTAAGGAGATATATACCAACCAAGGCTTACCTGCCATACCTTGGGAGGAGTTTCGTAGGGCTGTGAGGAAGGAGTTTGTACCGGAACATGTGAGGAGTAAGTTGAGAGAAGAGTTTGATGGTTTTAAGATGACTCGCCGAGATGTCCGTGGCGAGTACTACAGGCTGTTCAATGAGAAGTCTAGGTATGCTGAGGACATGGGTTTGAGTGAGGAGAATTTGGCATTGAGGTTTAAGAGGGGGTTGACCACCAAGATTATGGATATGTTACCCTTGGGGATCCTTACTGATGTTAAGGAAGCTTATGAGAGGGCTGGGAGAGCAGAGAGGTTGGTGGAGATGGCTCAGGAGAGGTCAGGTGGTGAGAAGAGGAAGTCCGAGAGCGAGGGTGGTGGCCAATCGAATCACAAGAAAGGCAACCACAATCGCCTAAAGGATTTTCTTCTCGGTCCGGGTTTAGTGTTTGGGGCTTCCTTTGGGCGTGGCCGTGGAAGTGTGAGTAATAGTTGGGGAGTGACCTGTTATGGTTGTGGTGGTGTAGGCCACAAGAGACATGAGTGCACGAGTGCACCGGATCTTTTCGAGATCTCGCACGGAGCTTCATGCGAATGCACCGGGCGGATCATGGCCAAACCGGGAAGTCGAGTTACCAGAGTGGAGGCAACCGCAACGGCGGTAATTCTTATCGAAAAACACCGACGAACAACAACTACAATCAAGGGTCGGGTGCTAAGCCGACGACATCGGCCAAGATCTTGTCCAGGAGGTGGACGGAAGACCAAATGGCAAGTTATTCATGATGGAGAAGAAGGCAACTGAGGAAGATGCGCACGTTATCACCAGTACATTCCTTGTTAATGGTATTCCTACCTTTGTTTTGTTCGATTCGGGGCTTCTCGACGTTTGTGTCTTCGAGTCATGTTAAACAGTTGGGTTTGAGAGTATATGAATCTGTTAGTGAGCAAGTTTTCATACCTTCGGGTGAGTCCGTATCGTGTGGGAGGTTGTTTAGAGATGTATCTTTGATAGTTGGGCAAGTTGATTTCCCCGTAGACTTGCTAGAGTTTCCTTTTAACGGTTTTGAGATGATAGTTGGGATGGATTGGTTAGGAAAGTATAAAGCTAAGATAGACTATCATCAAAAGAAAGTGTCCTTAAGAGGTCCAAAGGGTGTTAGTGTGTCTTATCGTGGGTTTCTAGTCAAACCTAAAGTTAAGTTGATTGCAAATTGTTACCTTGAAGCCTTATCTCGAGGAAGGGATGTCCTTTGATCCCGTGCCATGTGAGAGATGACCGGATAGAGATTCCGACGATTGATGAGATACCAGTGGTGGGAGAGTTTGCGACGTTTTCCGGAGGAGATTCCGGGGTTGCCACCGAAGAGGGAGATAGATTTCACCGTTGAGTTGAAGCCAAGGACGGGGCCAATCTCTAAGGCACCGTACCGTATGGGTCCTAAGGAGATGGAGGAGCTTAGGAAGCGATTGGATGATCTGATAGAGAAGGGATACATTTGACCAAGTGTATCGCCTTGGGGAGCACCAGTTCTTTTCGTGAAGAAGAAAGATAGGAGTTTGAGGTTATGCATAGATTACAGGGAGCTGAACCGTGTGACGATAAAGAACAAGTATCCTTTGCCAAGGATAAATGACCTGTTTGATCGCTGAGTGGTGCAAACAGTCTTTTCTAAGATTGATTTGAGGTCGGGGTACCATCCGGTGAAGATTAGAGAGGTGGACATACCAAAGACAACTTTCACGTCGAGGTATGGCCATTACGAGTATGTGGTGATGCCGTTTGGGTTGTCTAATGCGCCGGCAGTGTTTATGGATTTGATGAACAGAATCTTGAGACGCTTTTGGACCAGTTTGTAGTGGTATTCATCGACGATATCTTAGTCTACTCTAAGACTAAGGAGGAGCATGAGGAGCATTTGAGGATCGTGTTGCAGACTTTGAGGGACCATGAGTTGTATGCCAAGCTGTCCAAGTGTGAGTTCTTGTTAGAGAAAGTTGCTTTTCTGGGGCATGTGATCTCTAAAGATGGGGTAGTCAGGATCCGGCGAAGATTGAGGCAAAGGACAAAGTGGGAAGCACCAAAGAATGTTCTTTGAGGTTAGGAGTTTCTTGGGTTTAGCTGGATACTACAGACGGTTCGTGAAAGATTTCTCCAAGATAGCTAGACCAATGACAGCGTTGATGAGGAAGGAGAACAAGTTTCGTTGGGATGAGAGTTGTGAGACGGCGTTCCAAACATTAAAGGAGCGTTTGACCACAGCTCTGTCCTAGCATTGCTGAAGGGAGCGAGAATTGAGGTTTATACGGATGCCTCGAAGAATGGGTTGGGATGTGTGTTAATGCAGAATGGTAAAGTGATTGCCTATGCTTCTAGGCAATTGAAGCCTTATGAGGAGAATTACCCTACTCATGATCTGGAGTTGGGTGCGGTGGTGTTTGCTCTCAAGATTTGGAGACATTACCTTTATGGAGCAATCTTTAAGGTATTTTCTGATCACAAGAGTCTTAAGTACATCTTCACGCAGAAGGAGTTGAACATGAGACAGAGGAGGTGGATGGAGTTGATTGGCGATTACGACATGGAAATCATCTACCATGAAGGGAAGGCCAATGTTGTTGTTGATGCTTTGAGTAGGAAGAGTGTACATTCCTTGTGTACAGCTCTATCTTTGATGAGGCCGAGGGATGAGGTAGCGAGCTTTGGGATACATATGATGCGAAAAGGAGATGCCATGGGTGATATGACAAGATCGGACTTGAGTTTTATGATGATATTCGAGGTAAACAGGCTTTGGATCCTAAGATGGTTGAGTGGAGAGTCGGAGTAGAGAAAGGGACAAAGTGTCCCGCTTTTCTATTCATAGAGATGGTAGTTTGAGGTTTGATGGTAGGTGGTGTGTTCCTAATGATGAGGAGTTGAAAAAGACGATCATGACAGAGGCGCATTGCACACCATATTCAGTTCATCCAGGTGGAGACAAGCTATACAAGGATTTGAAGAAAACGTTTTGGTGGCCTGGGATGAAGAAAGAGACAAACAGTTTGTGTCCCGTTGTTTGACATGCCAGAGAGTTAAAGGGGAACAGAGACGACCACAAGGTAAGATTCGGTCTTTAGAGGTGCCTGAGTGGAAGTGGGAATCCATTTCCATGGATTTCATTGTGGGTTTACCTAAGAGCCAACAAGGTAACAACATGATTTGGGTGATAGTGGATCGTCTGACCAAGTCAGCTCACTTTGTTCCAATGAAAGATACATGGACTAAGGCACAATTGGCTATGGCCTATCGAAAGAACGTGCTTAAGTTACATGGAGTCCCTAAGGACATAGTGTCTGACAGAGATGCGAGGTTTATATCGAGGTTTTGGAAAGAGTTGCAGGAATCGTTGGGAACAACTTTGAAGATGAGTACAACATTTCATCCTGCGACAGACGGGCAGACTGAGAGAACAATCAAGACTCTTGAGGATATGTTGCGAGCTTGTGTGATGGATTTTGGTGGTAGCTGGGAGCAGAGGTTGGACTTGATAGAGTTTTCTTACAACAACAGCTATCACACCAGTATTGGTATGACACCGTTTAAGGCTTTGTATGGGAGGAGATGTAGGAGTCCAATCTGCTGGGGACGACAATCTTTGAGGCAAAGGTTTTTAGGACCAGAGATGGTGCATGAGATGGTGGAACAGATTAAGATGATCGGGAAAGGATGAGAGCAAACTCGGAGACAGACAGGCAAAAGAGTTATGCAGATCTACATCGCCGGGATATAGAGTTTCAAGTTGGGGACAAGGTTCTTTTGAAAGTTTCTCCTATGCGCGGAGTTATGAGATTTGGGAAGAAAGGCAAGCTAAGTCAGAAGTTTATAGGGCCTTATGAGATCTTAGAGCGAGTTGGGGAAGTTGCTTATCGTCTGGCTTTACCAGCTGCGTTAGAGAGAGTGCATAATGTGTTTCATGTATCGCAGCTGCGGAAGTATGTGAGTGACCCGTCACATGTCTTAGAGGCAGAGAGCTTAGAGCTAGATGAGTCCTTATCATATCTTGAGGGGCCTAAACAGATTCTAGACCGAAAGGTTAGAAAGACTAGGGGTGGTGAGACAGTTTTGCTCAAAATCCTTTGGTCTAACCACGAGACCGAGGAAGCTACATGGGAGCCAGAGGAAGCTATGAAAGAGCGTTACCCTTTCCTTTTTGATCAGGTATGTATGGTTACGGGGACGTAACCTTGTTTCTTTTAGGGGGGTAGGAGATGATCGCGAGCAGTTTTAGGAGTCTTATACACCTTTTATATGTAGTGTCGGTATGTTTGTCGGGATGAGTTGGGTTAGTATCATGTTTTATGTTAAATTTTGTTTGGCTTTTGAGTCGGGAATGTTGTGGGAGTACCTTTGTTTAGTAGTGGTTTGAACTTCGGGGACGAAGTACCTTTTAAGGAGGGAAGACTGTAATACTCCGTATTTATAAGTCTTGGGGTACTCTATCGAGTAGGCCTTACTCTGTCGAGTAAGGGTAAGTTGCGAAATAAAATAGTTTCGACTGTTGGGTACTCGATCGAGTAGTCAGGGTACTCGATCGAGTAAGGGGGTACTCGATCGAGTACCTTGGGTACTCGATCGAGTGTCCGGTTTTACGGGAAGTTTTCTCGGGTTTTGTTAATTATGCGATTAAAGTATTTAAGCATCGTCGTCATTGTTTTAAATCACTTTTACAAAACCTAAATCCTTGTTTAAGAGAGAAAGCAACCAGTTCATCTTCCTTATCGCATTCTTAGCAATTCCCGGAGTTCAGACGGTCAGTTCTTGTCGTTATTCGTATCGTTGAGTTCCTTGCGTCGAGGGTAAGATCCATGTACCCTTTTTATTGTTTTTCCCTTGATTTGGTTAAACCCTAATTTAGAGATTGGGGGTTTTTGTGTGTAGTATGTGACGTGTAGCCTCTATGTGTTATATGATAGGAGGAGGGTTCGTAGAAGAGGCTTTTTGATACAAATTTGTTGATACCGTCTGATCATTGTGCTTTCCGGTAGGATTTCCTACTCAATATTAGTCCCATAATGGGATATTGGTGATGTGTTGTATTTGGTTGTTTGATATAATGATTGTACTGTGTTTGTGGTTGTGATTGCTGTTGATGGTTCTCGAGATGCGTTCTCGGCTGAGTGGGGTCACTTGCGGGAGTGACTTCACGCCCTAGTTTCGCCCTTCGTGGAACCCGCCACGGAAGGGGATGTGCACATTAATGGTATGTGGAGCGGGGATTTGGTGGGTACGGCTGCGGTCCCCCATCGCGGCTGGTCCAAAGTGGACGACGGATTGAGATGATGGGAATTGGTTGGTTGTGTGTGTGTGTTGACAGTTAAGCTGTCTGTTTATCTTATTATTGTTATACATATTGATTGTGTGGTTAGTACTGACCCCGGTGTTGTTTTGTAAACCTGCGGTGATCCATTCGGGGATGGTGAGCAGATATTGAGCAGGTATTGAGATGAGTACTGGGATAGCTGGGATGCCACGACATGATGATAGGAGTCTTCCGCTGTAGCCTTTAGTTTATTTACATTTCAGTTAGACAGTCAGTTTGGAATAATGTATCGTACTTTTGGTTTGGTTTTGAGGATTGTATCTATTCACTAAACTATTTATAATAAACATTGTTTCTCTATTGTTGTTTGATTATCATTGCCTCGGGTAACCGAGATGGTAATGTCTTCATACCTGAGTGGTCCTGGTAAGTCACTTGGAGTATGGGGGTGTTACAACAATACCCACGTCATTGCGACCTTTTTTTACTCTAAGACCGTCGTATGTGCGACTAGAAAAAAAGTAACCACTTTATGGTAAGTAGTGACCATTTTAGTGTAAATAGCGATTACTTTTTATTGCTATAACTATTTTTGTAAAAGTGGTCACTTTTAACACAAAATGGTACTCGAGAATTGCTTCTACGAGATATACTCCTCTCAATCATTTATTTAATTAATCATTGATTTGTTTAATCGATTAACTAACAATAAACCGAACTATAGAATCAGAGTGCGTGGTTGCAATTTGCAAAGCCTTATATATTGATTTTTTTTTTAAAAAAATCAATACTATAAATAAAATGTAAATAATTAACCGAGACAAAAAAAATATAACTTACATTAAATTTTAAAAATTTAGTGATATATAAATTGTGTTCGATACAGTTTAGTGATTAATTAATTTCTTTTTTTCCCCTCTCAATAATTAAGAGGAACCAAGACATGTTTGAATTAGCATCTACCAGAACGACGCAAATATTCAAATAATTAAGTGGTTCACAAAGACGTGCGTACCACTACTACCCATGGTCGGATAGTTATATTATTATTAAGGTAACATTATATTCTACTCCGTAATTGTATTGACTGACTGAGATATGCATGCTTACTTATTCCACATGCAAGTACAAGTGTACAAGTACAAGTACAAGTACAACCCAACATACATGTTTACTACACAACTACGGTGTAGTTTTATGCATGCAGAGATACGAGTTCATCCCCTTGATATAAAAGATAATAGCTAATTATTTACGGGGATAGAGAGAGAGTATATAGTTCTTTCAAGAATCAAACACATAGAAGATTATTAATTTTGTATTTTCGTGCCAATTTGGTCTTCGTTCAAAGAAAGATTAACCTTCTTTTTGGTTCTCATTTTAATTTTTAAAGTACTTTAGATTCTAATCGACAACAAGAAAAACCATTACTATGGCATAAGACGTTTGTACGAGGGTTTCATAAATAAGACCTTTGTCTATTCTAATCGACAGTGTACCCTCGAGTTTTTAGGGCTTTTATGTTGTACCCCTACATTTTTGAAATTCTACGGTGTACCCCTGAACACTATATAATAGTTTATACCATGACCTTATTTATCGTCTTTGCTAACTTAGTTTCTTAATTGACCTATTAAATCGTCTATTTAACATTCCAATTACTCGATAACATACCCATTTATTGTTTCGCCGAATTATCCATTAACCCACCAAATAGTTTACGAATATAACTAAAAGTTCATCAAATATCCATTATCGTGTCATGAATCATAACGGATGTTTTTAATAGTAGTTTGTGCTTATTAAAAGTGATTTATGATGTTTCTCATATAGGATGGTGATACAATATTAATAAGTTAGAAAAAAGGCCAAAGTACGGTTGTTTGATAGTAATAAAGTTAATGGCAAATTAAACGAGGTTATGAGCGAGAAATAAGTAAGAAGTTTAGGGTACAATGTAGAATATAAAAAAATGAGGGATACAACATAGAAACTCGAAGAATTCAAGAGTATACAGTAGAATATCCCTTTTTTATTTTTTATCGTCAGATGAAGTTTGAATGCATTTGTTCAAGCGTAAGGGGAAAAAAATTAGAAAACAAAGGAAGGGAAGGGAAGAGGGAGTTCAGATGCATGGTCAAACAAGATAAAAGCTCTGTTTGGCACGACACTTCAGGTAGCTTATTTAACTAAAGTAGCTTATTTGACCAAAATTTCAGCTACCTGATTTTTTTGCAAGTGTTTGGCAAGTAGCTTATTTGGTCAAATAAGGTACCTGAAATGAAATGCTACCTCAGGTAGCATTTGAGAAATCAGGTACCTGAAATGACTTATTTTCCATTTTGTACCCCTTTATTCTATAATATTAAATAGTTTTCATATCCTTTTACGTCATTTTACCACAATCAGCTACCTTTTCAGCTAGTTTGCCAAACACATTTTTATATAATCAGTTACCTTATCAGCTCCTAATTTTCAGCTACCTTATCAGTTACCTTATCAGGTTTCAATTAGCTTTTCAGTTTTCAGCTACCTTTTCAGGTAGTTTTGCCAAACAGAGCCAAAGCATGGGTAGAGTGTGTATTTCACGCATACAGAATAACAAAAATAACCGTAAGTGGATTATACATCCGATGTAATACCACTAATTATAACATTTCTGAGTATTATAATAAAGCTTTTGAGCTTTGTTTTAAAAATTATGGGTTTTTCTATAAAGTTTCTGAGTTCATTCACTTAAACATTAAACTCAAAAAATTACAATATGAACTCAAAAACATTTCATATAAGCTTAGTTAAATTTGAGTTTTGACGGAAAAAAAAGTAAAATCTAACTTATAAACTTTAATACGCTAAAAATAAAAAATAAACATATGTTCAAAAACAAATAAAGTTTGAGGTAATAAGCTCAAAAAAAAAATACACATTATGCTCAGAAACTATAAAGTCTGAGGTAATATATCCGATGTATGTTCCTTTTTCTCCAAAAATAATAGGAATAGGAAAATTTTCATGGTCTGACTTTAGACGCCCTATCCCCGCCTGAAGGTTTCAGACGCTAAAAAAGTCTCGAGACATCTTTATTTACTTGAATATCTTGTTAAAGACCCCGAATGAATATTTATTCTATAAAAGTAAAAACTTTTAAAATTTTCTCATTGACTCCTTAATTTAAGGATTTAAAAAACTTTTTTTAAAGAAAAATAATTCATGATCTGTATTTAAGTATTTAATACCCTTCTAAATTTGGTATTAATTTAGAAATTATTAGGGAATAAATTACACATGAATCAATGTAATTAATGCATGTATTGTGTATTTATTTTCTTTTTTTGTTCCTTAAATACAAACCATTGAATTGTATTTATCATTTCCTTTATACAAAATCGGGGTTTGCTAAACGTCGCCCCTAGTTTTCCTAAACGTCGCCCCTAATTTTACTATTTTGCTCTTTGCTACTTTATACACCATCACTTCCTTTATTTTCATTTCCGTGTTCAAACTATTTCCGCTTCAAAACCCGTTTCAAAAAAACAAGAAATTCAAATCCGCTTGAAAAGTAACAACAAAAATCGGAAAAAAAAGGATAGAAAAACGGGACAACAAAACATGTAGATTAGTTTATAGGGTGACTTAGGATAGGTAATATGTGACGAGATTAGAGCCAAATTTGAATAGATCTACGAGAATAGAGGGAAAAAAAATGTCGATTTGTACCCCAAAAAAAAAATCGAAAAAAAAAAAAATTCGATTTGGCCCCAACGTGTGAATTACACGAAAATGGCCTGGCAGAAACATGTGTTTTACACGTTTGGGCCTGGGCAGAACCATGTGTTTTACACGTTCGGGCCTGGGCTGAAACGTGTGGTTTACATGTTCGTGCCTGGGCTGAAACGTGTTTTCCACATGTTCGTGCCTGGGCAGAAACGTGTTTTCCACATGTTCGTGCCTGGGCATATTCGTGTATTTTACACGTTTCAGCCAATTATTTTTTTTTTATTTTTTTTTTTTCGAAAAAACGTAAATTTTTTTATTCAAAAAAACTTTTATTCAATTAGTTGAATTAGTTTTTTTCTTCAAAAAAGTATTATGTTAAAAATGTTTTAATTGAATTAGTTTAATGTCATTAATTTACTTATTTATTCAATTAGTTTTACGTATTTTCGTATAATTATATTCATTATGTTAAATTATTTTCGTAGTTAGTTAATTATTAATTTTCATTAGTATACGATTCACACATGTATCGGAAAAATGGGTTATCGTCACCCATTTCCGACTCAAGATAAAAAAAATGTGTTTAATAGTTTTTAGAGAGAGAAGGGCAAACTTGTCAAAATGAAATGAAAATATGGGCCATGTTTAGTAAAATAGGGGCGACGTTTAGCAATTTTGTACAAAATCATACCCCGTGGCCCGTACCGTAACAAATATTTATGTTGCTAAAATTTTTAAAAGCCGGAAGAAAAATCACCATAATAGTTTTAAAAACAACCGTGCATTATAAAAATGCAGGGGTCTAAAACTAGTGGAGTGTTAAAGTTTTTAATCTCGTCGAATAATTGTGAGAAGTCAAAGCAATGTAGGCGGTTCCACAGTAGCTAATTTTCGATTTTTCATTGCACTTGGAGTCTTTGATGCTTGTATTTGATTTAAATGATTGGCTGATTATAGATAGTTTGGAACTAGAAAGATGATTAATTTTGTATTTTGTAGGAAATAGGAGGTGTTGTTGATGAGATTATTTCCCGGCTCGATATTATTTGTTGTTAGTAATTTGATGTTTTGATTAGTTTATTAGTTAGTTTGTTTTTGTGAAATTAAGGTTATTTTAGTCAGGGGCGGAATCAGGGCTCTGACGGTGAAATAAATATATATTATTTGAAGTAGGAAAGAATCACTGGTAGCCTTGTAGTCTAGTGGTATTATATTTCAGTTTCAAACTCCTATGGTGTGTTTTTTCCCTAGAAATAATTATTACAGCTACTTTTCTTTTTCTTTTTTTTGTTTCCCATCACTTATCAATCATTTTACGGCTGGCGAGCGAGATAATGTATGCAAAATATTGTTATATAATTTCTCTATTATAATTTTTTTTTCGGAATATACAAATTTAAAATTTACCTCAAAATTTTTAAAAAATGCTTACATTCTTTTGGAAGGGAGTATGAGTACATCTTTTTAAAATGAATTCAACTAAAAAAATTTAACAAGCTCAATTTAAATAGTTCACCATCAAAATTGTTAGAATAATTATAAATTAGCTCCATTCAACATAAATATTATAATATCGATAATAATTAATAACTCGTACAGTTGTGTTTGTTAGTAATCGTTTACATTTGGCTCAAAGATTATAAAACTGATCGGTGCACAAAACGTAGTATCCATAAAACCATTTATAAGTATCGACTTACCAAGCCTATATTTTGTATTACAAATCTCGAGAAAAAATAGCATTTTATATATTTTAAAATTTTGCTCTAGATTGATTGAATTCCTGGTCCTGCCCTTGATTTTAGTATGTAAAGATATAAGTTGTTTAGAGACGATAAAAAGATTAGAGAGGTGCCAGAATTTTTTTGTGAGAGGGAGAAAATTGTTGAAATTAGCAAAAATGTTGATGACGATTATCAAAAGTGTCGACCAATAGCTTCTTTTATCGTAATTACGTTTTTCACATACGGACTTTACTTTTTCACACACTTTTTCATTAACTTTTCATCTGATACCCTTCTTACCTAAAATCTAATTAAATTAACTCTATATCAACTTTTTTTTTTCCTAAAACTTAATCTAATTAATGAAGTAATTTATTTGGTTAGCTCTCTTGGAATGGATTGGAATGGATTTGCTCCATTCCAATGTTTGGTTGGAGTCTTTTGGAATGGAGTTAGATACTCAATGGAGTTATTCTAACTCCATTCCAACCCCCTAGAATCCCATACCCAACTTCTCCCCTTGGTATCAAACTCCATTCCCCCCTTCTACAATTTTAAGATGAACCAAACAAGTTTACGAGAGAATGGATTTAGAACCCCATACCATTATGGATTCATATTCCAATCCATTCCATGCTATTGAACCAAACGCCCCTTTACTTGTTTATCAACTCTTGATACTTTGTATTATTTGTTGAGTTGGTCGGACTAACATTTTCGGTTACTTGTCGTTAGGAGCACCTAGACCAAAACAATATTTATAACTTCACAAACTACTCTACTATTAGTAAAGAGGTAAGTAAAGATCGGATCCCAAGGGACGGGTATTGATGTAGGATTTTCGATTGCAAGTAGTGGTGTCCAAGGGTGTCACAATTTGGGTTGAGATAAGAAGATCACTAAACTAAATAACAATGTAAATAAACAAGCAAGATGATTAAAATGAGATGTAAACAATTGATTAAAAGCACTAGGGTGTCATGGGTTCATAGGGGATTCATGGGAATTGATCATACAAACATATTCTCAAATTATAAGCAAGCAATTATTGTTGTGATCGGATTGAGTTGGTTTATATCTTACAATCCTAGGAAGGTTTGGGTCCCGGAGCCGAATCGATTAGATTGTACAACACCTACAAGTCGACTTAATCCTCTCTACTCAACTATATGCATGGTCTAATGAGACTCGAGTTGGTTTATGTCTTACAAGTCTCATTGAAAAGGTAAGTGATGGGTAAAAAATGCAAGGATTCATAGGCTCGCATTTTATCAAACATAACATGTGCATAAGTTGAGATCACAACAAGCAAGCAAATAAATTATGTGAACATATTTGATTAAGCATGAATCATCCCCCATGTTGGTTTCCCCTAATTCCCCATTAACCCTAGCTAAGAGACTACTCACTCATTATCAAGTTTAACATGCTAACAAGGTTTTCAATCATATTAACAAAGCAAAACATGATGAATGAATGGAAATGATTAACAATAATTAAAACAAGGGTTAAGAGAATTATACCTAATTATGATTCCAAAATAATAAGCAAAGAATAATAGAAGTACTTGATGAATGATTGGAAGGTTGTCAATCCTACAAATAAACCCCAAATAATCTTCAATTACCCAAAATAAATGATGAATAATAGAAAATTAAGGAAATGATATTTGTATTAATGCTTAATTAAAAGTTGATTACAAGATTAAAATGAGATTAAGATTGCATAAGAAGAACATGATAATCTAACTAGTACAATGGGGTATTTATACTAAGGATTAGGTACATAAATTAGGGTTACTAAGGGCTTAAATGACGATTAAGACCCTTAAGAAAAGTTGAGGAAGTGCTCCTCTCGAAGGAGATACTCATCTCCGCTTCGCTAGTCTTCAAAGAATACGCGCATCCCGAGTGGACTGAAGAGGAGACGGCTTGCACTGGGAAGGAATCCGAGCGGCCTGAGGCATGAGACGCTCAGATTGTAGAGGGCTAGGACGAGCGGACTGGCTACGGGACGCTCGGATTGTAGCCAGCCAGGACGCTCATCCCGTGGCCATGACGCCCGGATAGTAGCTCAGCAAGGCTTCTTCTTCTTTTCTTCTTCCAACAATCCTCAAGGATCTTGTTGGGGATGCAAGTGTTAGGTTCATATACCTATTATTAGACTCCTCTAATAGTGAACTAATTAACTTGTTAATTATATGTTCTTTAGATCTAGTGCATGCATAACAAAATGAAATATTTATAAGAAAAACAATGTTCCTCACATTGATATATGGTTCAAAAATGTGGGCAAAAGTAAAGTAACCTTCCTTCACTTGTTCTTGAGCTTAAAGTGATGGATGATCCTCCTAAGACTCCAAGTATAGAAGACACTCCAATAAGTTGCACCCAAGATTAATCCCAAAAATTCCTACTAATATTAACTAGATTTGTAGTAGAAATGTTCCCTTAATATTACTAATATTTCTAATATTACTACCTCTAGTAATATATTGAGTGTATTAGTATTTGTGAGAGTTTATTGCAATTTGCATGTGAGGGAAATATAGAGAGAAAAACAAGCAAAACAACTAACTAGGAAAAATGAGCAAAAATGCTCATCTTATGGAGCCAAAAAACCAGTGGCCATTCCCATGTAAGGAATCTTATTGCTTTTGTTTTTACTCTTTTGTATAGTGTAGGTAGAGTGTAGGGAGCATAGGTGTAAAAAGTAGTATGAAAAGGCTTGTGTGATATGTCACAATCACACTATAACCAACACAAACAAAGGACAAAAGAGCATCTTTTGTTCTCTTCATATGACCGAAATGTTGGACCCATTTCGGTCCATTTATGCCTTTTGTCATTTGTCCGACAAATGCTTATAAGTCATATGTTTAACTATCTTACATAATTAATTATTAATGTAATCATTTAACACTTAAATATTACAATTAATAATATAATATACACTCCATTTTTTTAGTAGTATACTACCATTATATCAACATATAATGGGTCCCATAATTACTAGTTACTTAAAATTACAATTTCTTGTAACTTTAAATAACTAATTACCTCCACCTCAGAACTTATATAATACCTCAACCAATTTAGTAATTTAACACTTAATTACTAAATTAAATCTTATTTAATCACATTACAATAAGACGCAAAATTACACTCCCATAATTAAGGAATTAATTAATCTGTATCACATACAATTAATTAAATATCTATTTGGGCCTGATCCTATAGGTGTGACCTAAAGGGATCAACTGATCACCACCGTCACACGACAGTAATGTCAAACTCTAGTTAGCCAATCATTACCGATTAATGACGGTCAGTCGACTATATAAAGAATCATCCCTCGCGTATTCTTAGTATGAGATTTAATAATGATATTTAAATCATGTGATCGCACTATTGTCGAGGACATATTTTCCAACAATCTCCCACTTGTCCTAGACAAGTGTGCGTCACCATTTCTCTTGTCCTATTAAAATCTCCCACTCAATGCAAGGTGTCTTGCAGGTCGTACTTACACTTGATCATATCTTGAGTGGTTTTCTCGATCTGGAGATTAACTGTCTTACCGGAATTATCTATCATAGATACCTTCCGAGCGTGGCCACGCATTTCTAGTTAACTACTCCTCGAGTGGCCTTGAGATTTCAAACAACCCTGACAAGGGGTGGACAATTCCTATCGCCCTATTCCCTTCGTTCAGCCACAGTCCATCATAACCCAAAATATACCCAGTTTGACCTCATTTACGAAATCGTAGAGTATAAATCAAAGCTAATCAGAAGTTGTGCCAACTTGGGCGAATAGTCTCTAGTCAAAAGAATTGACTCATAAGAATACTATAGTAGCTCTTGCCACGACCAGGCTTTATGAATTACCAGAACTCTATAAGCGGTCACTGCCCGACAGAGTGTCCCATACAGTCTTCCTATGTGATCGACTAGTCATCCCATATGACTCTATGACACTTGAACTTGACATCAATCGCATCACACTCTAGTCACTTCGAGACGTCACCTCATATAAGTAACTAGGGGCGAATACCATATCAATCCAGTTCACTTTAATGGGGTTCAATTTGTCTCTACAACCCATTCGGATACGACAAGGTAGCGGGTGAGTTTAATAAAACTCAAACGATAAATGTGATTATCACATATGAATAGTCAATACACTATTACTACTTCATATTCTATAATCTTTAGTGTATTATAAAGACTAGTTAAAATGCAATACAAGCTTGGCAAGTGGATATATCGGATATCCATATATTTCATCTTTATTAATTGCTATTTCCTTCCATTCAATGTCATCTCAAATGACATGAATTTATCTAAGTATATGTCTAGACTTCTTACTAGACTTGGATTCTTTAACTTGAAAGATGCTCCCACTGTTATCGCATAACATGTGACAAAATCATTTGTAGAGGGATTCACCCTTAATCCATACATTGACGATTTTATCACAATTTACTTAGAATCCTTTTGTAGAATTTGCAATGCACGAAACTAAAACACTTTTCTTAGTTTCTAACTCTTTAGTCAATAAGTCACCCTAGGATTTCGACAAATCCCTTTTGAGTCTGGGAACTAAAGTTTGTGCAACACTTCAACACCCAACTTAGTTTGTCATCCAAACATGTGAACGAATCCTTAATTCTTCTCAAGAATCTCAAGGATGTTCTTTAAGGCTTTCACAAGCCATATTATGGGAATTATCCCTTTTATTGACTTATTATGCTCTCAGCATATATCATATCATGGCATGTGCGTCTGTTGGCATACATGATCATTCTAATGGCGGAAACATTAGCAATCGATTTCATGCGATCAACAACTTAATAGGTTTAGTGAATGACTATGACTCCATCATAGTATTTCCACTTCTATCAACTTTAATAGCCTATTTAACCTTGTTGATGTAAAACAGATGTGAAATATCTTATCCTCATAAGACCCTCAACTCTATGCCAATATTATCTCACATAGATTCAAAATCTAGAATACTTTGCATCCCATTCCAAGTCTCCCAATTACTCTTGCCAGAAAAGAGCATTGGTACATTATTCTCAATAAGTAATATGTTATCAACATATAAGACATGGAGAAACAATTCTACCTCCCACTTAACTTCATGTATATCATGATTCTTCAATCATGTGAATGAAACAATTCACTATTATCACATGAACGAAAAGTATAATCCTTTAATGCTTGCTTAAGATCATTCTGAGATCACTTAAGAAAGCTACGCATAATATGTTAGGATTCTTAGATCTTCATCTAAGATTTTGTGTTCGAAACACTTCCTTCTCTAAATTCCCACTTTAGAAAAGCGAATTCAATTTGCCATTTTTTTTATTAAGATGAAATGTGGCAATTCCTAACACAATTTATCTTGATCAACATCTCATGTAAATCTTATGCATTTATGTACTCTAAAGCTCTATTTACTTTTGAGGAGACCCTCGCCTTAAAGTAAATCTACTCTTGAGTAACAATTTTTGGATTGTAATGCTTCGACTCGTATGTAATAAGGTCATGATACTATCACTTTCACAAAGTAATATTTTTAAACAATAAGACATGTGCGATAAACTCCCACTGAACTATACTTCCATTCTATCTTCATAGACTATAGTTCATCTAGACTCCCACTCTATAATTCTATTACTTTCACAAAGTAACATTTCAACTATGAGAGATGTTTGTAACGATTCAATCTACTCCCACTCTATCTCTCAGAAATACATTTATCTTCTTGAGAGATAGTTTTGTGAGTCACAAACATATATATTTAACAGAGTATTAGGAGTTTACCTAGACTATGTATTATCATTCAAAAGGCCATCCTAACATGGCAGCTTGATAATATGCGAGTCTTATCCATGTCATCTGTTTAATAGACTCTCTATTCTAGGTATCTCCTGGTTGACCATTCGTTTAGAATAATGTGTCCATATGGTATCGTAAGTTCCCTACTTGATGAGTTCAAAAACTCATTATAACTTTAATTGATCTTACATAAGTAAGTTGTTACTTTTAGTAATGATGACATAAGGAAAATCAAATTCATAGCTTATGGACATATAATGATCCCATCATCATAATCGTCTATTTGATCAATTTAAGTTGTCTATCTAAGGTTTCTCTACGCAAGTAATTAATGATGATGCTTTTAGAACAAGTAATCGTAATAAAACAAGTGACTTGGGTTGCAAACCAAGTCACAAATATCCAAAATACAACCCGTGTTTAAAGGATACAAGCCAATTTCCAAGTCACACAAGGAAATCAAAATAGTTCTAAAAACATGAAATACATCATAAAATTAAAGACAAAGCAAATAAAAGCCAAGCTTCCATTGATCCATCACCACGGTCGGCTACTCTAGCTTCCCACATGATCCTCTAGGCTTGCTTCTCCTTGCCTTTGTCCTTGCTAGGAGGCCCTATTTACAATAAAAAGGGTAATCATCACAACTTGTATCAACATACCAAAGTTGAGATTGAAACATAAAAGATAGGAATAGTTATATACCTACTGGAATAACCTTTCCAGCTTTGATGTCGCCAAGGTATTTGGAAAAATTTCTCTTCCAATGCCCAACACCACAACAATAGTGGCACTTGTCCCCGGTGGGGGCACTGAACTTGGGCTTGGAGGAGCTTGCTTCATAAATCTTAGCTTTGTTCCTGTTGGGAGTTCGCTTCTTTTCCTTTTTCCCGCCTTTCTTGAAGGTTTTCTTGCTCTTATGATTAACATTGAGCACATCTTTTGTGGTGCTAACACTTAGCCCCATGTCCCTTTCGGCTTGCACAAGCATTTTGTGCAACTCATCAAGGGAAACTTTCTTATCATGCATATTGAAATTCACCCGGAATTGAACATATGCTTTGATTTTGTTGAGGGAATGAAGGATGTGATCAATCACGAGTTCATTGGGAATCTCCACCTTATGCATTTTCAAGGTCTCAACATGTTCCATCAACTTGAGCACATGAGGGCTCAACTTTTGGCCCTCCTTGATGTTAAGATCAAAGAATGCGGAAGCCGCCTCATATTGAATGACCCTAGGAGCTCGTGAAAACATGTTCACAAGCTTCATGTAGATCTCATGAGCGGTGCTAATCTTTATAGCACTTCGTTGGAGTTCGGCCTCCATAGCAAAGATCAACACATTTTTGATCGTGGCCGACTCCTTTTGGTATACCTCATAGGTTTGCCTAGCGGCGGGGGTGGACCTAGTATTAGGTTCGGAGGGAGATGCCTCGGTAAGGTAACGAAACTTGTCGTCACCCTGCGCGGCCAAGCAAAGTTGCGCGTCCCAATCGGCGAAATTAGACCCATTCTTTTCTAACTTACATCAATCCATGAAGGATCGGAGCCATGACACATTGGTAAGCGTGGTGGAACTAGTGGATGCGGACGTGATTGGAGTTCCCATTGCGGTTGATAAAACAAATTTGACTACAAAATAGGAAATGAAGGAATTAATTATCATCTATCGTTTTAATAATACTCGTAAATTTAACTACAAGTATTGCATTTATATAGTGACCTCCACCCAACTATATAAATGATTCCGAGATCCAAATTGATATCAACTCGGGCACGGTGAGCCGATTCATCCCTTATTAATATAACTCGGTGGATTAACACTTTAATCGATTCTACTTTTAGAACTCTCGGTCGATAAAAATTACTCTAATTTTCATCTTTAGCCCGGAACACATGCGACTACGGTCAACAATACTTCCGTTGAGCTCAATCCAAATTTCGATGTAATAACATTTTACTACCCCACTTCGCCAACGTAACAAGGTTTGTATTACGGTGAAGCCGGATTAACTCCCTTATGAAATTGGTACTTCATGGGTTCTACTATTTGGTAAGGTTATATCTCAATTATTATATGTGAGAGGTCTTGTCAATTTATTATCTATCACGTTTTAAGTGAACTAAAGCGGTGAACTACGATAATTATAATTGACACGGTCGATGACTCGATATGATATGCATGTGTTGTTATGGCGATTCGGCAATACATGTAACATATTAAAAGAAATGCAAAGCAATAAATAAAATTCCTAGTATGGCCTTCCTAAAATAGAAAATCAAATAATCTATTACATATTCGAAAACCAACTCCTTTGGTCCCTTGAATCTTCAAATGACACGCCTCCCAAGACACCAGCTTCGTCGGATCACCTTTCCGAATGGCACCGTCTTTGAAGATGCTCCATAATTACAAATAATAATAAAAATACAAAACTATTCCTATTATACATTTGTAAAATGGAAAAACTAATAAAATAAAAATAAAAGTGATACGAGATCACATTAAATTACAACCAAATCAATATTCCATTTCATTACGGGTAATATTGATTAAAACTAAGGCCATACTAAGATAAAATTACATAATTCAAAATTATATAAATAAAAGACATTCAACAATTGAAATATGCAGCATTATAATATGTACCTATCATGCCAAATGATGTGCCAAATCGCCCTATTTAACTTATGTCGTACATATAACCCGGTTTTATGGAAATGCGTGATAATAACCTTTTAAAATCACTAATTAACACTTAAATAACATCTAAGCTCAAGTTAATTATCCTAACACTTTTTAGGACTCACAAATTAGTTATCACTCAATTTTTGACAATAATTCAACTTGATATAATTTTATGCTCATTTTTGACCTTAAAATCATAATATTTATGAAATAAATCCAAATTAATTTATAAAAATTTCAAAATTTGAATTTTTAAATTTTTAAACATTTTGGAATAATTCCATGACACTCATAATGTCAAAAATCATGGTTAAAATTTTCGAATTAATTTTGAGAAAATATGGTTGCATTTTATCGATTTTATCTCATAAAATATATCAAGCATCCAAAAATTCCTCCAATAATTTTTATAACCTTAGATCTGATTAGTGGGATATTAATGCAACTTAAAATAATTTTCTCAAGCCATACAATACGTTTTAGCTAATTTTGCTAAATTAGTCACTATTTATGCCATTTTTACTCTAAAAATCCATAAATCATGCTAAAAGAGATATTTTAATCTCGAAAATTACATACACTCTGTAAATTATGCATGTGAAATCATATTAAAAAATCATGGCTTAATTAGAAATTTAACTATTTATAACCATTATACCTCTTTTAATTCATTTTTATCTCATAAAAATCATAAATCATGAAATATTAATCAAATTAATACGAGTTTTTACACACAACTTGTAAAATATGCATGTGAGGTCATATAAAATTTCCAAAGTCAGAAACTTAGTTTAACTATTTTTAGCATTTTAATTCCCATTTTAGTCATAAAAATGTAATAAAATCACTAAAAATCATTAAAATGAGCAATAAATTTCCATAAATCATAAAAATAACCTAAAAACATTTTAGGACCAGAATATATAACATGCATGGTGATTTCGTGGCTTATACTTATAAATCACAAATTTTTAGTTTTATATGTTAACCTTTTAACTCGGAAAAACAATAACCGATTATGCATGCAACATCCTTATGCTCTGATACCACTTGTTAGGTTCATATACCTATTATTAGACTCCTATAATAGTGAACTAATTAACTTGTTAATTATATGTTCTTTAGATCTAGTGGCATGCATAACAAAATGAAAGATTTATAAGAAAAACAATGTTCCTCACATTGATATATGGTTCGAAAATGAGGGCACAAGTAAGGTCACCTTCCTTTACTTATTCTTGAGCTTAAAGTGATGGATGATCCTCCTAAGACTCCAAGTATAGAAGACACTCCAATAAGTTGCACCCAAGATTAATCCCAAAAATTCCTACTAATATTAACTAGATATGTAGTAGAGATGTTCCCTTAATATTACTAATATTTCTAGTATTACTACCTCTAGTAATATATTGAGTGTATTAGTATTTGTGAGAATTTGTTGCAATTTGCATGTGAGGGAAATATAGAGAGAAAAACAAGCAAAACAACTAACTAGGAAAAATGAGCAAAAATGCTCATCTTATGGAGCCAAAAAACTGGTGGCCATTCCCATGTAGGGAATCTTATTGCTTTTATTTTTACTCTTTTGTATAGTGTAGGTAGAGTGTAGGGAGCATAGGTGTAAGAAGTAGTATGAAAAGGCTTGTGTGATATGTCACAATCACACTATAACCAACACAAACAAAGGACAAAAGAGCATCTTTTGTTCTCTTCATATGACCGAAATGTTGGACCCATTTTGGTCCATTTATGCCTTTTGTCATTTGTCTCACAAATGCTTATAAGTCATATGTTTAACTATCTTACATAATTAATTATTAATGTAATCATTTAACACTTAAATATTACAATTAATAATATAATATACACTCCACTTTTTGAGTAGTATACTACCATTATATCAACATATAATGGGTCCCATAATTACTAGTTAGTTAAAATTACAACTTCTTGTAACTTTAAATAACTAATTACCTCCACCTCAGAACTTATATAATACCTCAACTAATTTAGTAATTTAACACTTAATTACTAAATTAAATCTTATTTAATCACATTATAATAAGACGCAAAATTACACTCCCATAATTAAGGAATTAATTAATCTGTATCACATATAATTAATTAAATATCTATTTGGGCCTCATCCTATAGGTGTGACCTAAAGGGATCAACTAACCACCACCGTCACACGACAGTAATGTCAAACTCTAGTTAGCCAATCATTACCGATTAATGACGGTCAGTCGACTATATAAAGAATCATCCCTCACGTATTCTTAGTATGAGATTTAATAATGATATTTAAATCATGTGATCGCACTATTGTCGAGGACACATTTCCCAACAACAAGGATCTTCTCATCATTGCCCATCTACTACATTATTTTCATAGACTTCTAGTCTTGTCTTCACTTTGATGCTTGGTCATTGAATTTGATCAATTTAGCTCCATTTTGCCATGAAAATGCAAGGTTTGCACTTCTCTCCTACCAAGGAAACAAAACCTCAAAGAATATGCAAAACGAAAGACTAAAGATAGTAAATGACCCAATTATGCACTAAAAGGCATAGGAACAAGGCTAATTCGATGAGTAAATATGCTCAAATATTGGTCACATCAAATATCCCCAAACCGAACCTTTGCTCGTCCCGAGTAAAGAGGTGACAAAACTAGGACCTTATTTAAACTAACCTACTAATATAGCCGATATGAGACAATTAGCGGGTCTCACTTCGTCCCTTCAACTCACAACAAGACAACCATGAGGTATGATGCCTTCTTTCAAGGCAAGGTGGGTCTTGCCAAATGGCGATAAATCCAATCATTAAAGTACACAAAACAAGTAATGGATGCATCTACAAAAGAATAGCCACTTTCTTCATCTAAGTGGCGTAAATTATCTAAAGGGGAAGCAATTCAAGGGTACACATTCCATTATAGATATAGTTTCTTCAAACTACTAAGCCTAGAAGGATACCAATAAATCACCTCCAAGTTGTGTCAAGCTAGGGTACCTTTGTCTTCAATCGTTAAATGCTTTTTGTCAAGAGTAGACTTCCTATGGTGTTAGAAACACTGGAGGATCCCGGAATTCCCCTTCTTGCCTAGACAAGAAGAAGGGTCGTCCCCTCTCTACCATGCACAAAAGTGGATACGATGGAAATGGGATCAATAGTTTTTGAGTTTCATTTTGGGAGTTTGCTTTTGTTGTTGTTTTTTTCCCAAATTTCTTGTGGCATATAACATTTGAGAACACTTTCTTTTTGCCATTTCTTTGATGTTTGGCATTTTCAACACTTGTCAATTTCAACTTTTCTTTGCATTTCTTTTTGAACATTTTCAAAGTCACCCCATTTGTAGTGAGGGTGCTTATTTTTGAAGTTTTAGGAGTCTATTTTTGCTCCTTTTTTATTTTGATGCAATTTGCAAACTTTTTCACTTTTCATTTCATTTCTTGAACTCAAATTTTGAACAATTTTTGTGTCCATTCCCTTTGATGACAAAAATATGGTAGAACATGGATGATGGTTGCATGGTTTCAAGGGTCACCTTGGAATAAACGGTAGCCAAGGAGTTATCACATCACAAGGTACTCTTGACTAAGCCTTAATCCATGGGTCAAAGGATACTAGCATCACACATCCTAGGGTGTTTTACAAGTATTCTAATAAGCAAAGTATTAAGAAGAAAAAGTATCTACAAGGGCCTTATATACACTTGTCAAGCTTCCCAAATAGATGGTTTCACAAAATTTTCTAAACATGCAAACTACATGCCATGATGTAACTAACATTTATACAACCTAATGCATATGCTTCTACCAACTAGTATGCCAAATAATCTAAATGCAATCCTAAATTCACATTGTTTATACCGCATCAATCAAAATAAAGCCACATAGTCATTAACATAAAGAGGAAAAAGGAGATTGGAAAGATCATACCATGCGGTCTTCAATATCCTCATGTCTCGGATGTGGCGTAGTCGGTCAATGTGAAAAGGATAAAAAAACACAATATATACAAACAATATATACAAGACTACACTACAAAGGAAATGAACATGTTTTTGGGTTTTTCAATTTTTCAAATTTTTTCGTGTTTTCGAAATTTTTTAATTTTTTTGGTTTTTGTTTAAATAAGTCAAGTTAGAATTTCCCATCCCCACACTACTATGGGCATTGTCCTCAATGGCCAATACGATAGGAAATTATTCAATTTATATGAAAATGCATGATTTCTAAGCTAAATGCAAATTATATGATATATAAACAAGAGTGAATGCAAACTAAGCTATGCTATATGATGCATTGTTTTTGTTATGGTGGAGAGCATAATTTAGATTAGCTCCCAATGCATATGCATAAACTTCCCCAAACCAAAATAGACACTATTTCTAATGTCAAAAATTGGGGGAGTTCATGCATAAAAAATGCAATGCATGAAACTAAAATTTGTCATTTTGGATTTTGAAAATGGGAACAATAAAAATGAACACCTTAATGGAACCAAGGTGTTAGTCCTCCAATGGGGCTAGGACTCCATAAAATGATCAAGATAAAAAAAAAAAAAAAAAGAGAAGTAGACAAACCATAAAGGAGGTGTAAGCATGTAGGATCCTCCAAGAGTTTGCTAGTCCTCACCAATCGTTTCATCATCATCGTCTCCATTATCATTGTGACACACCGCGATAACGCGGAAAATATAAGTTATAAATTCAAGCGGAAATTAGAAAATTTTTGAAACTTTTAAAATTTAAAGCGCGGGTTCATTAAAATCCAAAACATAAATAAAGAATGCGGAAATAAAGTTTAAATTTTACAAACGTGATAGTCAAGGTGAGGAAAAATATATCCCTCGAATGACAATACAATCAGGATGTTCTAACAGTGGTTCCAAAGTCCCTAGTGTTCCCTCCACTTCTCTTTCTCTATGAAGATTGCTTCTTGGAATATAAGAGGTTTCAATTGTCCTGTAAAACATAGTGAGGTCAAGGATTTTCTTGGGAACAATAGACTGGATATTCTAGCTCTTCTTGAAACTAGAGTTAAGCATAATAATGCCTCCAGAATTATTCAGGCTAAATTCAAGGATTGGATTACTGTTTGCAACTATAGCAAACATTATAATGGGAGAATTTGGGTGTTTTTTAACCCTAAGACAACTGCTATTCTGCATAAAGTTGTTGAAGCTCAGTTTATTCATTTCAAGGTTCATCACTTTGAATCTAATCTGGTCTTTTTTATCAGTATGGTCTATGGCAGTAATAGTGCTACTGTTAGGGAGCAGCTTTGGGATGGCTTACATAGCATCTCAACTGATGACCCTTGGATTGTGCTTGGTGACTTTAATGTGGTCAGGGTCCCTTCTGAAAAGATTAGCAATAATCCTCCTATTTTGTCTGAAATGACTTCTTTTAATCAATGTCTTTCCTCTTGCCATATTGAGGATATTACTAGTACTGGTTGTGATTTAACCTGGACTAATAAGCAAGAGCCCTCTTCCAGAGTTTGGTCCAAACTTGACAGGGTCTTAGTCAATCCTGGGTGGATTTCTTCTTTGCCTAATTCTTTTGCTCATTTTTCTGAATCTGGTCTTTCTGATCACTCCCCTGTCATTGTCTATATTTCTGATGATAGGAAGATCAAGAAGAGGTTTAGTTTTTTGAATGGCTGGATTAATCATCCTGATTATATTAGTACTGTTGCTGAGGCTTGGAAGACTGATAAAAAAGGAAGTCCTATCTTCTGTTTCTTTGAAAAACTTAAATCTGTAAAGCATGCTCTCTCCCTACTCCACAAATCCGACTTTACTAGCATTTCTGCTAGAGTTAAGCAGGCTAAGAAAAGCCTGACTGACTGTCAAGCTAATTTGGCCAAAGATCCTTTCTCTGCTGAACTTATTCATGAGGAGAAAGTTAAAATTCAGGAGTTTAGTAAACTCAAGGCTGCTGAACTTAGCATTCTGGCACAAAGAGCAAAAATTAAACACATTCAGGAGGATGATAATAGTACTAAGTATTTCTTTGCTAGAATCTCTGCTAGAAATCATCAGCATCAGCTTGGAGCCATCAAAGATATGTCTGGTTAGCTTCATTTTGAGCCTGATACTATCAATAAAGCTTTCTAGGACTACTATTTGAGTTTATTGGGACATGATTCACCTGTTCAACCTCTTACTGTTGCTGTCTTAGCTGAAGGTGCTTCAATTTCCTCCACTGATAGCACTGCCCTTGATGCTCCCATTTCTTTAAAGGAGGTTAAGGATGCAGTCTTTAGTATGGATAGCAATAGCAGTCCAGGTATGGATGGCTTTTCTGCTGGTTTTTTCAAATCTGCTTGGGCCATTGTGGGATTGGATTTGTGTAAAGCAGTTCATAGCTTCTTCAAAACTAGCTTTATGCCTAAGCAAGCCAATTCTACTATCCTTTCCCTTATCCCTAAGAAGGATGTCCCTAGTACTGTTATGGATTACAGACCCATTTCTTGTTGTACTGTGTTTTATAAAATCATCAGCAAGATCCTTGCCAACAGGATTCAGAAGGTCCTCCCCTCTCTTGTTGGAAATGAGCAAGCTGCTTTTGTTACTAATAGGAACATCTTTGAAAATATAATCCTTTCCCAGGCTTTAGTCAAAGGTTACAGCAGGAAAAATGTTTCTCCTCGTTGTTTGATTAAAGTTGATATTAGAAAAGCTTTTGACTCTTTGCAGTGGTCCTTTATCTCTAATACTTTGCTGCTCTTGGGTTTTCCTCTAAAGTTTAGAGGTTGGATCATGGGGTGTATTTCTAGTCCCTGGTTTTCTCTGAAGATCAATGGTGAACTTACTGGTTTCTTTCAAGGTAGGAGTGGTATTAGACAAGGTGATCCTTGTCTCCTTATATTTTTGTCCTTGGTATGGAAATTCTCTCTCGTTATCTCAGAAGAGTTTGTGACCAACCTCAGGTTTCTTATAATCCTAAGTGCAGTAAGATCAAGCTTACCCATCTTATCTTTGCTGATGATCTAATGATTTTCATTAGAGGAGATGTTCCTTCTGTCTCTACTGTTACTGATTCTCTTCATAAGTTTGCTCTTCTTTCTGGTTTACATGCTAACAATGAGAAGACTAGCATATATTTTGGAGGGGTTTTTGAATCTGTCAAAGAGATTATTCTTAGTTCTACTGGATTTTCTGAGGGAGATTTCCCTTTCAGATATTTAGGGCTCCCCTTGCACACTTCCAGACTTACCAGTGACATGTTTGATACTATCATCATCAAAATCCAGTAAGCAGTAGCTCACTGGTCTAACTGTTTCTTATCCTATGCTGGTAAATTGCAGCTCATCAACTCTATTGTTTTTGGGCTTGAGAACTTTTGGTGTTCTACTGTTCTTTTACCTAAAACTGTGATTTCCCATATAAATAAACTTTGTAAGGATTTCTTTTGGGGTATACCTGTGGGATCCAGAAGAATGGTCTATAAAAGCTGGCACCATATTTCTTCTCCTTGGTCTTCTGGTGGCTTTAACATCAAAGACCTGGAAGCATGGAATTATTCTCTCTTGATCAAATGGCTTTATTCTATTTCTGCTTCTGATCAGGGTTTATGGAGTAGATGGGTTCAGTCTTATATTCTTAAGCATGAGGATATTTGGCATATTACTTCCAAAGCTCATTTTCCATCCAGTTTCAAGAGTATTGTAGCTTCTAGAGACAGACTGGTGAAGCTTTCTGGTTCTATCTCTGCAGCTCAGCATCTCCTTCACAGTTGGATGCCTGGTTCAAAGTTAAATTTACAGCAGGTTTATGGTTTTTTCAGGAATGCTCCCATTGCTGGTTCTTGGACCAAAGGTCTCTTGCACTCTCAAATTATTCCTGGACACAGAATTGTTTTTTCTATGGCTGTTCAGAATCAACTAGCTACTATTGATAACCTCAAGATTAGGGGTATGCAATTTGTCAACAGATGCTCCCTTTGTGAACATGATGAGGAGTCTCATGATCATCTGTTCTTCAGATACTCTTATTCTGCTTCAGTTTGGCATCAGGTTCTAGCTTGGATGGGTCACCTGAGGTTGGGTCTCTGCCTTTATGATGAGCTGATCTTTCCTCTCAAAGGAGCAAAGGACTGGCAGATAGCTTGGTTTGATGTGTCTCTTACTACCTCTGTTCATCAGATTTGGACTGAACGAAATGCCAGAATCTTTCAGGGCCACTCTCATACTGTACTTGGGCTTGTAAAGAGAATCAAGTTTTTTGTTATTGTTAGACTGATTATGTGGAAACATCATCCCCAATATAGCCTCATAGAGGAGAGATTGTGTAATTAACATTGTATAGGTGTTTTTCTCTAGTGGATAGCTTTGCAAAAACTCATTGTAATTTCTTTCTTAATGAAATGAAATGATAATTTTTTGCAAAAAAAAAGTTATTAAGATAAAACCATATATGTTCCCATCATATCATTTCAAAATACCTATTTTGAAGAGGTCTCATCTTAACCTTATGGAAAGAGATTTTAATCTCTAACTCATTCATTTTATAATGATGCGTAGTAATGTCATTATTTAAATATGAATAATATCTAATACACGTCCTTCAAAATACACTTTTCGGAAGGAGGTTTAACCATTTCATTTTCATAATGAGGTTAAGTAATGACATTAGCGTGGTTAATACTTAACTTAGCTATTGTGGATATCGGTATATCAATCCTTGCAACTTCTAGTCATAAATCTCATTTATTTTCTAGGATGTAACTTCGATTCATTTAGGCTCTTAAGTAAATATCAATATTGAAACTATTGGTCAAAGATATCATAAACTAGTCAATTAAGACTTTACATTAGTCATTCTTCTTCCAAAACTTTCTTTTGGTCTCCTCGTGTAGTTATCTTGAGAACATATTCTTTTGATTACTTCACTTGGTCTCTTTTGTCATGTAGATCTATTCGAGACCATAGATCTCATCTATTCGTGTATACTATATAAATAGATATACCTTTATTCAAATCATTCTTCCTTGCGTAGATCTCATTTACACAAATTTTTCTTGATGTTCTTTGTGTCTTCATTTTTCTCCCACTCTATCTTTAGAATAAATACACTAGAGATTCAAAGATAGCTTATGAGACACAAATAATGATTTTGAAGTAGAAGGAGGACTATCTCATAGGTTGACTAATTGATTTAAATTTGATAAGTGTACTTGGTGATTGATATTCCTTTAGGAGAGTTCATTAACTCAATCATCACTTTATAATTGATCATATACAAGCCTTAATCTTGTGGACATATAATGAATCCTATCGTTATAGTTGTTTAATAGATCACTTTAAGTGAATGATCATATGTTTCTATGAGCAAGCGGATAAAGACGAATTTTAGAACAAGGATAAAATACGATAAAACGGGTGACTTGGGTTGCAAACCAAGCCACCATTATCCAAAATACAACCAATATCCAAAATAAATCTCCATGTCGAACACGGAAATCAAAAGGTTCTAAAATCCGAAACATAAATTAAAATAAGGCAATAAAAAGACAAGCTTCATGGAAGTTACTCCTAGCTTCTCGATGGTTTCTCAAGCTTGCTTTTCTTTTCCCTTGTCCTTGCTTGGTGGAGGCCCTATTTACAATAAAAAGGGGATACATTATTACAACTTTGTATCACAATACCACAGTTGAATTAGAAACATAAAAGAAGGATAGTCATTTACCTACTGGAGTGATCTTTCCAGCTTTAATGTCACCAAGGTATTTGGAACAATTTCTTTTCCAATGTCCAACACCATTACAATAATGACATTTATCAAGAGTCCCCTTCTTGATCTTGGAGGTGCTAGCTTCATAAGTCTTAGCTTTGGTGAAAGTGGGAGCTTGCTTCTTACCCTTCTTCCCATTCTTCTTGAACTTCCCCTTGCATTTGGTGCTAATGTTAAGCACATCCTTAGGTGGGTTGACATTTAACCCCATGTCTCTTTCGGCTTGCACAAGTAACTTGTGCAATTCTTCAAGAGACACGTCCTTGTCTTGCATGTTAAAATTCACCCGGAATTGAACATATGCCTTGACTTTGGATAAGGAGTGTAGAATCCTATCTACAATGAGTTCTTTGGGGATTTCAACCTTTTGAATCTTTAAGGTCTCGACTAGCTCCATTAATTTGAGCACATGAGGGCTAATCTTTTGGCCCTCTTTAAAGTCGAGATCAAAGAATGCCGCGGCCGCCTCATATTGGACGATCCGCGGAGTTTGTGAAAACATTGTCACAAGCTTGGAATAGATTTCATTAGCGGTGCCCATTTTAAAGGCTCTCCTTTGGAGATCCGCCTCCATCGCAAAGATTAACACATTTTTCATTGCGGCGGACTCCTTATGGTAAGCCTCATATGCTTCCCTAGTGGTGGCGGTTGACCTAGCATTAGGTTCGGGTGGAGAAGCCTCGGTAAGGTAACGAAGCTTGTCGTCACCTTGAGAGGCTAATTTGAGTTGGGCATCCCAATCGAAGATATTTGACCCATTCTTTTCAAGTTTACAACGATCCATGAAGGATCGGAGCCATGAAGTATTAGTGAGAGGCGTGGCGTTGGTGTTTGGATTGGCCATTTGTTATGAGAAATAAAAGCGGTCTACAAAACAAAATAGAAGGAATAAAACATATGTCATTTTCAAAATAATAATACTCGTAAAAATTTAATTTAAACAAGTTTTATAGCATTTATCTAGTGACCTCAACCCAACTAGATAAATGATTCCAAGACCCAAATTCATATTAACTTGGGCAGGTGTGGCCGATACATCCCTTATCAATACAACTCGGTAGATTAAATCTTTAATCGATTCTACTTTTAGAACTCTTGGTCGATAAAATTACATTAACATTTATCTTTCGCCCAAAACACATCCGACAAGGGCACGGTGTGGCCGATACATCCCTTATCAAAAACTTTTGTTGAGTTCAACCCAAATTTCAAATAAATGTGTCCATGATCCAAATCCACATCAACTTGGGTACAGTGTGGCCGATACATCCCTCATCAACATGAATTCGGTGGATAGACATTTATCACCCACTTCCCCTACGTAACAAGGTTTGCACCCCGGTGTTGCCGAGCGCACTCCCTCACGAAATAGGTTTTCATGGTTTCTACTCTTTGGTAAGGCTAAGTCTCAATTGTTTATTTTTAGCGAGAGGTCATGTCAATTTATTATCTATCACGTTTTAAGTGAACTAAAGCGGTGAACTACGATAATTCTAATTGACACGGTCGATATACTCGATTAAAATGACAATGCATGTTTTAGTTATGGCGATTTAGCGATGCATGCGACATATAAATGAAATGCAAAACATAAAATAAATCCTAGTATGGCCTTCCCAAAATAGAAAATCTAATTAACTATTACATATTCAGAAACCAACTTCATTGTCTTTATGTATCGCCTTCTTGAGTGACACCGTCTTCAAGGAACTCCGGAATAAATAAATTACATAACAAATTACATAATTTCCTATTATACATTTGTAATTAAAATAAAAATAAATCTATTAAATTACAAAACGGTGATACGAGCTCACAATAAATTACAACCGAATCGATATTCCCATACATTTCGGGTAATACCAATTAAAAAACTAAGGCCATACTAAGTAAAATTACATAATTCAAAAATTACATAAAATAAAATTATCACAATCATAAATAAAATGCAGCATTATAATATGTATGATCATGCCCAATTTTATGCTAAATCGCCTTTAAGGAGCCAATATCGTATATTTAACGGTTTTTACGGATTTGCGTGATTCAACGTTTTAAAATCACAATAAATTACATAAATTCATATTTATGCACAAGTTAATTACCCTAACCTCTTAGGACTCAAAATTAGTCTCCACTAACCATTTGACAATAATTAACTTATATTTCTTGAAATTGTTCATTAATGGACTCAAAATTACAATAAAATGCTATAAACTTCAAATAAATCACAAAAAATTCAAATAAATTTGAAATTTGAAATTTAAACTCATGAACATTCTGGAAAAATACCATGACACTCATAATGTTCAAAAAACTTAGGTTAAAAATTTCAAAATTTATCCGGAAAAACAATGTTGCGGTTTATCGATTTTAACAAATATAATCATAAAAACGTGAGAAAAATTATATTTATCAACTTTTCAATTTTAGATCTGAAATAGGTAATAAAATGCAATATGTGACGTTTTTCCTTAGTCATGGAGTATGTTTTAGCAATAATTCACTAATTAAGTCACTATTTATGCTATTTTTCATCAAAAATTCATAAATCATGCATAAAGACTTCAATATAGCCTATTATTTGACACACATCTTGTAAAATTGCATGTGACAACATACTCAATTTCTATGACCAGATTCGAAATATTTCTCATATTAACCTATTTTTCAATTAAAATCGATTTTTATCATGAAAAATCCATATTTCGAGCATAAAAACTCCAAAACTTCTGAAAATTTACAGGTCATCTAAAAATAAAACATGTGATAACATATCCAAAAACCACTAGAAAATTCTAAGTTTAGCTAATTTTAGTCCGAAAATGACATTTTAATCATAAAATTACATTTTTAATGCCATTATTATATAAGATGAACAATAAAAAATCCATAAATTAACCAAAATATCCTAAATACATTTTAGGATCAGAAACTTTAACATGCATAATTTATTTCGTGATATTTTATAATAACACAAATTTACAAGTTTTATATGTTAATCGTATAACTCGGAAAAACTATAACTGATTTGCATGCAAACAACCAAGGCTCTGATACCGCTTGTTAGAAATCTATATCTCATTTCTTGACATATTCATATATGTGGTAATTTTAATTTAGTTATAAAATTAAAAGATGATCTTATGCATGCAAACAATAAAAGATTTAAAGAAGAAATCATCATCATACATTGAGGATTTCGGATTATATGGGCACAAGTGAGTTCTCCTACTGACTTGTTCTTGAGCTTCCTTTAGTGGATGAACAAGGATTCAAGTAGAGAATCCCTCCCAAGGTTTTATACCCAAAGTAACAACTTAATAAAATTAATATTATTATTACTAGAACAATATTATTTTTTGTATAAAATTGAGCCAAAATATTATTTGGTCTCTCAATAATTTCGGTTAAGAGAGAGGGAGGAGGAGGATTTTATCTCACTAAAACTCTTATTTTAGATGATGAATAATGAATAATGATACACTAACTATTGGTAGTGTATGTAGTAAAATAAGGAGAAAAACCCATGGTTTTCTCCTCTTGAAAAACCGGGTAGAAGGGGAAGGAAGGGGCCAATGCTGCACAAGGTTGTCTTCACAAGATTAAGTAGGGTTGCATGGCTAGGTTTAGGAGGAAATGATTATGTTTACCACTAACATAATCAGCACAATATATTCCTAATACTCCCCTTAATTTCGGTCATTAGTGATAAAATGGACTCCATTTTATCTTTGTCAATTTGTCAATTTGTCATATGTCACATGTCACATAAAATTGTTATTTATTTTTAACATATTAAAAATCAACGCATTAATAAAAAATACGTCATATACAAAAATCGACTTAGTAATTCATAATTACTTGTACCAAAATATTTTACCAATTATAAATCACAACATCTTGTATTTATAATAATTTATTCATTCAAATGCAATTGTTTCCTTAAACAATAATTTCATCTAAGTAATTAAAACAATTCGATTACTTAGACCGTATCTCATTTAATCAAATTACAATGAGACACGTAAATATTACTTCCAAAATCGTCCGTCAATTTTGAGTGATTTAATTGACCCGTATCGTCATACGATCAATTAAATGATCAATTAAAAGTGTTACCCTTTAGGTATGACCTAAGGGGATCAACTGGTCACCACCGTCTCACGCCAGTAATGTCAAACTCTAGTCAGCCAATCATTACCGATATGTGTGGACCAGTTGACAGTAAAATATTACTTCCCAATTGTATTCTTTAAAATGAGACTTAAACATGTGATCATCATGATCAACAGTTGTGATCGCATTATTGTCGGAGGACACATTATTCCAACACGAACCTCCATTCGAACACCCACAAGAGCCACACCCTTCTACCTAGCTTACGGCATGGAGGCGGTTCAGCCGGTAGAGTTGGAGGTCCCATCTCTACACATCCTACTAGAGAGTCAAGTTCCTGAGGCGGAATGGACCCGACGAAGGTTCGAACAACTCACGCTTCTAGACGAACGATGACTCAATGCCTTGCACAACGTCCAGCTATACGAAAAACGTATACAACAGCCATTCAACAAAAAGGTTAAACCCAGGAACATCAAGGAAGGCGACTTGGTCCTCAATTCGGTTCGAGCACCATTACCCCTCGATCCGAGGGGGAAATTCAAACCCAATTGGGCCGGGCCATATCTGGTCAAGAAAATACTTTCGGGGGGCACAGTAAGGCTGAGTGACCTAGACGGGGAGGATTTTACAAACCCGACCAAGCTAGACCAACTCAAGAAATACTACTCTTGAACCATAGCGACCAACAACCTCAACCTAGTTTTACAACTAGCGACCACCTTATCCCTTTCAAGTCAAGTTCCTCAACGCGTTCTGATTTGAAATTGCATGTTTTATCGAGTCTAAGTTGCGGCACCTTGCCCGTTTAAAATGTCCTTTGATCTGTCAAAGGCGACATCTATTTGCACTCAAACCAAAACACCTGAAGTACGAGCATGGTTTGGTTTCACCTTTTCAGGTGGATACGTAGGCAGTTCTTTCTTACACAAGAGAGATACAACCACAAAACCCAAATAAATTTACAAAATATCCTAAACTACGAGCATGGTTTGATTTCACCTTTTCAGTTGGATGCGTAGGAAATCCTTTCTTATACAAGAAGGATACAACCACAAAACCCAAATAAATTTACAAAATACCTGAACTACGAGCATGGTTTGATTTCACCTTTTCAGGTGGATACGTAGGCAGTCCTTTCTTACACAAGAGGGATACAACCACAAAACCCAAATAAGTTTACAAAATACCTGAACAACGAGCATGGTTTGATTTCACCTATTCAGGTGGATACGTTGGCAGTCCTTTCTTACACAAGAGGGATACAACCACAAAACCCAAATAAATTTACAAAATATTTTGAACAACGAGCATGGTTTGATTTCACCTTTTCTGGTGGATACGTAGGCAGTCTTTTCTTACACAAGAAGGATACAACCATTTCCATAATAAAAAAAACATCCCCATAATCGAAAAAACATCCCCACATAAAAAATCACCCATATCAACTTCAAAAAAAAGGGAAAACGGAAAAACATTCCCTTTTCCACCAAAATACAAAAAGAGAAGCCTTTCTCCCTTCCCACAAAAATACCACTTTCCAAGTGCAACGTTTAGGATAATTCAAGCTGAATCGCCATTACAAAATGGATGGAAGAAATAAGCGTTCACAACTCTTTTAACACAAGCAATCCTCTTATTTAGTTAATAATGATAAGGACTACATATTTGACAACAAATACGGCTCGGCAAGTCTACAACTTGTCAAAGCTAAGGTGTCGACTAAAACACCTCACATAGTCAAACTAGCACAAAACAAACAATACATAGCTAGTACAACATAATAGAAATCATAACAATAATACAACATAATAACAACGTGGGTAATGGAGGTCTTCATCCTTCCATTCTACCTTTTCCTTTTCCCTCAGGGTACGTCTTCCCCTTGTTCTTCTTCTTGGCTCACCGAGCATGAACTTCCTCCTCGTAACGGATCCTCAACGGATCTACAACGGCGACGGCCTCCCCTCTCTTGCATGACCCCATACTCGGTCCAAGGCGAGCTCATACACGGCCCACTACCTCTTTGGAACCCGAGCTTCTCCTCTTTAGTGGTCTCATTACATCCGGGCTAGCTCCATCAACAAAATCGTCAAAGAAGGCACGGTTGGCCTTGCCAACCTCTCTATACTTTAAATCAATAACCTCGTCCTTACGGGATTTGGACCTTTCCTCCAAGGTTTGAGCTCTTGACCAGTTGACATAAGCGGGGGTTACCCATGTCGTGGCAATGGGGTTTGGTACCTCCCAAAGCGGTCGAGTGGCCCACCATCTTTCGAAGACCTCCACAAGCTCGGAGTTTTGAAAAACACACTCTTGGAAAAGAGTATCTTGAGCGGGCACCTTTTGTTGACACCCCATTTGCCTCATGAACCTTTCGGGATAAATGAAGGAAACAACCTTCAAACCCACCACCATAAAAGAACAAGAACTAGCAACCGAAGCGGGCAACCCCGTGAAGGACCTCAAGTGCCACCATGGCACTACCCAACGGATATGAGGACCACCCTCCTCCATCAATCTCGAGGTCCAATAGGCCTCGGTGGATGGAAAAAACTTCTTCCTCATGTTAAGGTGACGGAAGGAATAAGAAGAAGAATCGGCCGGAGGCTCTACATACCTTAGCCTCTACAATAGCCATACTTGGAGGATCCTTGGGGATCCAAATGAGGGGGCTTCTCCACAAGAGCCCTTCTTGTCCAAAGCTTGGATGATCTCGCCAAGCACCAACCATGATGGATCTCTACCATGCTCCATTTGCTCAATCACATGCACAAGGGTCATACTACCATAGCATTTTGACCCCTCCTTCTTCAAGGCATCAATAAAGAGGTACACATGCACTAGGCAAAAGACAAGAGCCCTTCTCCTAGTCACTTCCGAGACATTGACATCCAACCGTTCGGAGAAAATGTAGATAAGAGCCAACATATCCACACCATGAGGAGCAAGGAGAAAGTTAACTTGACTTGTTGACAAGCCCAACATCGAACAAAACTTCTCCTTATAATACAACCGAGTCGGGGGAAGCACCAGAACATAACCCGGCCACCCACCAATGACACCTACTTCTTCGGCAAGAGGACAAATTTTGCCTTTCGGGAAAATGAAAACATGTTGTTTAGAATCCCAAAACCGAGAGCATGCTTCAAGAAAAGAGGATTGCACCTTGACTTGACGAAGCACCAACAATTTACCAACTCCCATAACAACGAGTTGATACTTTTTGGGAGGTGACAAATCCTGACACCAATGCCGCAACCTATTTTCGAAAGCATCCATGAATGACTTTGTGGAAGAAGAAGAAAGGTTTTTGTATAGATGTTTTTCGTGTTTCGGATGATGAAACAATGAAGTACAAACGTCCCTATTTATACAAAACAATCAGCGCTCTTTTCCGGAAAAAGGGGAAGCTGGCTTCTATCGCCCGTGGCCTCACGCCTCTCTGTGCTGCTCCTCAGGATCCGCACCTTGAATTGTCCCTTTCAAGTTATGTTTCTTCCTGACATCTCAAACCTCCCGCCACAGGACTCGCGCCTCTTCGGACCTATCTAGGATGTTTTGTGTTTTCTCACACTCACATTTCCTTATTTTCGCGTTTTACGAATCCGACACGGTTTCCATGACGCAGCTTTATACATACAGGTTTTTTTTCTTCTTTTTTTAAGGGGGAAGGGCTAGTCGCTCCGATCCGCGACGGATTGTTTCCATGTCAGTCGAAAATTCCGAAATTTTTTCGATTTTTCGCTTTTTTTCACAAAATCAAAATTGATAACACGACGTCAAATTTCTTCAAAAATTCAGGCTCTTGCAAATTCGAGTCCTGATCTCACAAAAATCAAATCAAATACCCTTGCAAAAATCTATTTTGAAATTCACCCGTGACGGTTTGAGTTTTAGTTTTTTTTCGAGTTACAAATCAATTTCAGCAAAATTCCATGCAATTTAATTCAAAACACGAGTTAATTGCTCGAAATTTCAAATCAATTTCTTTTGAAAAATCCAAAAGTGACGACCTGTCGCGGAATTTTCAAAATATCAGTTTAAATTTCAATTTTAACTTCGAGTCATCGTGGTTATTTTTGTTTCCATCAAATGCTTTTACATGTTTACATTTGTGCATACGTGCTACCTGTTGCTTGTTTTCTACACTAACAATGCAGGAACTAGTGCGAAGCAAAGGGGAACTAGCAGCTGACAGTGCTTCTCCGAAATACAACACAAAAAAGCAAAAAAAACACAAATAAACCACAATCCAAAAACACATATATACAAACCGCCTCACGCAAAATGTAAACAAGAGTCCAAAACACGGACAAAAAACTACGCTACTCGACACCTCCCGACGGACCGGTCTCGATCTCACGAGGAGTCGAATCCAACGCAGACACCACCTCCTACTCAGGCCCCCTCTCTGGAGAACTCTCCAGCGTCTCGTGCTCCATCACGACGCAAAGCTCCTCCGCTGCAGCCAACTGAGCCCTGAGAGAGGCTATCTCGTAATAACAACTCCACAACCCGTCCTCGCGATGCCTCAACTCTTGGTCCCGACTGATGATCCCCGGCTCCTGTCCCTGGATCATCGACCTCGCTGCGTCCAACTAAGCACGGACCCAAGCAAGCTCTACCGGATCCGCAGTACCCTGCGTAACACAATACAGATCATTGAGATCTAAAAACGTGAAATGTAACACAAAAATACACAAAAAACAACCTACAAAAAGTACCTGTGCGAGCCGAGACTCCCTCGCAGCCAAGTCGCCAGCAAGTGCCCTCCACCGGTTAGCCATCCGCCACAAAGCCTGATGACTAGCGGTCGACACCTGCAACCAGAAAAGTTCTTCAATACGACAAAATGCAAGGCAAAATACAAACCGAGGAGGAGTATTTAGATCAAGAACTCACCCTCAGAACCATCAACCTCCACTTTATGTCAGCCTCGGTCACCTCAGCGACCGCAGGCTCCGGCAGGTGCAGCTGTAGCTCCTCGCCATGTGGCCCCTGAAAGGTGGTCTATGTCGGGAAAACTGGGGGATGGGTCCTCATCAACACATCGACCCCCTACAATTTGGATACACATCGAAGGTAACAAACCCCTCTATCAAGAGGGAAGGAAAACGAGGAACTAAGGAAAACATACTTCAATCGGGTACTAGGCAAGCCTCGACAACCGGAAGGTGTCGTATTCAGCCTCCCGTAACAACAACTCCTCACCTCCGTGTCCGTGAAGGTGCTCCTCGACCTCGTCAGGCTTCGACTCCTGGAACAATACCCTAGGCGGATCAACCGGTACCACGAAGGTCTCACTAAAGCACTGACGAGCTAATCGCTCGCCCAAGTACCAAACCGGCTAGATCACCGTCTCGAGGTACAAACGCTGGGAGCTGCGAGGTTGCAAACGCTCCCTGACAGCAGCCGGCACGACTGTGTAACGCCCCCAAGGCCACTTGACATACTGCGCTCAAGGAAAGACTAATCAAACTACTCGGGGCTTTCTAGGCTACCTAGTCATTCTATCTCTATCCGTTTCTACGAAAATAAAAGAGGTAAGAGACAACAACTTACGTCAGCAACTCGGAGAGCGTTCACCTGACGCCTGCAGTCCTCGTAAGTCGACTTGGTCGACTTCTTCCGAGCCACCATCTAAGCCCTCCGGGCGCAGAGGGATGAGATAAGTGTACAACCAAGCATGTAACAAAACACAACAACCATAAATCAGCCAATTTCTCAAAATAAATTGGCAAAATCAAAATCAAAATCAAAATCCAAATCAAAATCAAACAAAAAATCAAAATCAAACTCAAACAAAAAACTACAAAAATGCTCGTACCTCCAAGATGAGGCCGGGACCAACCAAAGCAGGAGAACTGCCATCCCTCATCACCTCCGAACGCACCGCGGCGTGCTATTGCGGGGTAAAACTCGCCAAAGCCAGCGTAACCCAGTCAAATGACCCAAAGTGTCCAGGTCAGCAAGAAGAGGAAGTACTTTGGTCGATAAGCGCTCACCCTGGTCACAAAAGTACGTGGTACCCAAGAAGTACCACAACCACAACCGCACCTTCTGCGCGTCAGCTCTAGCCTCAGCCTCCAGACTCGGCAACGGCGTCGGAGCGTAGCCTATCGTTCTCCCCCTGAAGTGATCCCTCACATACGTGTTCGCGATATCGGAAGGTGCAGGCAAAACGCTACAGATCAAAACCGTAACCGCATGAGAAGACACTCTCTCAGACGTATCCGGGAACTCAACAGGCGTCTCACCACAGGGGAGGCCCGATATCATAGCAAAGTCCTCTAAGGTCACACCGACCTCCCCAAACGCCATGTGGAACGACGACGTCGTGTCCCAGTAATGATCCAACATGGCGCGGATAAGACGCAGGTTCGACTTAATCGAAGCCCTGTGAATATCATGCCAAGCAGCCACCAACGGCCCCATAGCCGACCTCTCTATCAACGCCCTCGTACCGGCCCAGAGAACGTCGAAGAAACCCAAACAAAGTCGAGAAGCCTGAGAAATTCTTCATGGTACCAATCTCCTGGAATTGGGAAACACACAATGTCAGAACACCTATTCAGGTATGAAATATCAAAAATAACAAAAACTCGGCAAGACGGTAAAACTTACCAGGCCCTCGTGCGCACGGTAGGAGAGGTGAGTGTCTAGCCGCAGCAACAACTGGCTACCCTCATAACCCTCAGCCCAAGCAGGCGCCGCCCACAGGTTTAACCCCAGCGGGGTTGTAACCCGTCTAGCCTCCCAACCCGCGACGTGAGCGTCGTCCTCAACCGTCTCCACTCTCCACACGACGGAGATGAGGCCTCTCAATGATCCTACTGACGTTCTGAAGCTCCCGTCTAGTCGGCCGAGGACCCCTCCTACTAACAGTACTAACCCTTCTCCCGGAGGTACCAGCCTCGGACCCTGTCTGAGCTCTCTCAAAACCAGCAGCCTCAACAACAGGCTCCTCCCGAACGCTAGTGTCTCCCTCAACACCAAAAGCCCCAACAACGGGCTCCTCACGAACCTCAGCGGACTCCTCCTCCTCGGAAGCGTCCTCTACCACCAGCTCAGGTGCACTACTGGAGTATTGACCGGCCCAATACCAAACAAGTCCTCCAGAACCTCGGCAACGGACGCGGTAGGTCCTGAACACTCCTCTGCGATCAAGGATAATACAAAAGCGTCAACCGAAATTTCGGCATTACGACGGCACAAAATGGACAAATCCAAAAAAAACCTACAAAACAAAACAAGGGCAAACTCGCCCAAACAAAACCAACAAAAAATAGCCAGACGCTTCACGAAAACGACTCGCCCTTATTTTCAAGCAAAAGACGCGTCAAACCAACAACAGAAATTTTCGAAAAAAAACCAACACCTCAAGACCCACACAAGGTCCGCCAACAACCAAGAATATATTCCCGACACAATGGGGTATTTTCCACAGCTCGAAAGGCATTTTTACGCCAAATCGGGCACAAACGGGTCAAAATTTCAAATTACGACCACAACAAAACAACGTGATTTTATCATGTCTCAAAGCGACCTAAACTACCAATAAGGTCCATTTCAAAACAAACTAACTCAATTTGAGCTCAAATAAGCGCTCATTTTGACAGACATAAGACCGCTGCAAAAGGCAAAAATTCCAATTTTGCCCACAAGCACAACGCAACGAAGGTTCAATATGGCAAACACGGTCTTCCCCGACTACAATACAACCTGGTGGGGTACACAACTCAAGCAAACAAACTTGACATTATGAAATAAGACGGTTTTACCGTCTCATTCACATTTTTCGAGCATAAGGAGGGGGAACGGGGACCAAAATGCAAACTAAAAGCATCCCTATACTCCTAAACAGGTTTCTAACCTAATGCAATCATCAATTTCACTCGAAAATGGCCTAGAATCAAAAACGCCCAATTCGATTTTTGAAGGTTTAGGGTTTTGCCCTAATTCAATTAACAAAAAGACAAACAAATTCAAATGGATTCAAGAGGATTTACATACCTTGGGATGACATAATGGAAATAGCACGAAGTCGAGCAAGAAAAAGACCCAAAAATGGCGATTTTTTTTGTTTGTCGCGTGTTTGAATGTAGAAGACGAAGTGAGAATGAGAGCAAATTTCTTCTCGCATCTTTTCTACAAAAATAGGGGAGCTCCCTTACTTCGCAGCAAGACTCGCGCCTCAATGAGGTGCTCCTTGACTCATTCAGCGAGATTTTGGGCTTTGACCAAATTTATCGCGCCAATTTCAAAATTTTCAATGACGGCAATAAAAACCGTCACACAAAAACAATAATAGTGAAATTCAAATTCACTATTCTCTCAAATTTTGAACGACGGCAATAAAAACCGTCACACAAAAACAATAATAGTGAAATTCAAATTCACTATTTTCTCAAATTTTCAACGACGACAATAAAAACCGTCACACAAAAAGAATAATAGTTAAATTCAAATTCACTATTTTTTTTCAAAATTTTCAACGACGGCAATAAAAACCGTCACACAAAAAACAATAATAGTGAAATTCAAATTCACTATTTTCTCAAATTTTCAACGACGACAATAAAAACCGTCACACAAAAACAATAATAGTGAAAAATTCACTATTCTTCTCAAAATTTCAACGATGGTAATAAAACCATCCTTTCAAATACAAAACATAATAGTGAAACTCAGTTTCGCTATTTTCACAAATTTCAACGAACGGGAATAAAAACCGTCATACCTTCGAAAAGGGGATAGTGAAATTCACTAACCTACACAAATCTAAAATCACGGGAAGGCAAATTTAAAATCATCCTCTCCAAACACACATCAGACGATAGAATACGCATCTGTCCTTTCCCTACAAAACAAGCGGCAATAAAAACCGCTATCTCTCTTCAAGATTCGAAATCACCGCTGACCGTGGGGGCGGGGCTCACAAACCTATGCCTTTCCGACGCCACAAATATATATTCAATACAAACACCGAGGTTCCCCAAGAGGATATCGAAGCCTTCCTCCCTGAGCCCGCTAATTCAAACAAACTTCCCGAAATAAGCCCATCCAACGCGGCTATTTCCCGCGGTAGATCAATCGACCTTCAACATGGCTGGCGGGCCTTACAACGCACATAGCTGGCGAGCCTTACAACACTCATGGCTAGCGAGCCTTACAATGCACCTGGCTGGCGAGCCTCAAAATGCATCACACTCACTGCGGCTAGCGAGCCCCTTTTATATATGCACCGCGGCTGGCGAGCCCCTTTCATGTACGCACCGTGGCTAGCGAGCCCCTTTCATATACGCGCCGTGGCTGGCGAGTCCCTTTAATGTACGCACCGCGGCTGGCGAGCCCCTTTCATGTACGCACCGCGGCTGGCGAGCCCCTTTCATATACGCCATGCGGCTGGCAAGACCCTTCATATCCGCAACACGGCTGGCGTCCCTTTGTTCGCAAGAAAGAAACGATCAAGGACATATCCCGAAGATGCCTCAAGTATGACTCTTTCTTATGGCAGGAGAGCCTTTATACGTAGTCTAATAGACTTTAAACGACCCGCACGGACAGTCGACATACTCTAAACTATTCTCGACGACAGGTCTTCGGCTCGTACCCTCGAGTCGCCTTGGCGTCGCCCTTTCCGACGGAAGGTCCTTGGCCCGATTCCTTTCGAGCCGCCTCGACGTCGCTTCGGTCTCGAGGTTGTAATCTTCGATTGATCGACAGTTTTGTATAACTATACGTCGAAAAACTGAAAACGATTTCAAAAATAAAAATTTTCAAAACTTTTCAATAGTACCTGGAGTGTTTAATGCATGACGACGGGGTCACAATGACACTAATTAGAGTCAAAACCGACACCTGGACAAAAAGCGACTCGAAAATTCAAATCCCGACTCCAACAACGAGTAAAATCGAGTCAAACACAAAAAAAAACTTTTCAAATACTTCCATGTTAAGGTTTCTCGGAATCCTTAATGGTCAAGTACAAATCAAGTTCATCCAAAACATAGGATAGAACAAATCATGATTACACTTGCGTGATATTGACAAGACACCTCGAAGACGCGCGAAATGGCTCGCGCCTCTTCGAGCAGCCCATGCGGCCACATCGCTCAAAACGCATAGAACCACCCATTTTCCTATAAATACCCACCTTCGCACACCATAACACTTACGCGAGTGTCCGCCCCCTCACCTCTCTCTTAAAATTCTAGACCCGACTTCTCAAGTCACAAACCGACATGTGTTTACGACCTACCGATCGTAAACACAAGCTTTACACATTGTTTGGTACCGTTATCGTGCATTAAACCACTTGACCGACCATCTCGACCACTACACCATCACTAAACTTAAAACACTCTTTTACTTTGCTAAAACGGTTTTCAAACCGAGTATTTCGACCAAACAAGTTGATATACTTTCGTCGATTTCTCGTCTCAAGCCTAGCATGTAAGTATGAGGGTGTAAAAATCATATTATATCATGTTTTTCATTTGTTTCATGACTATAACATGCATAAGATGGTCCAAATATGGGAGAAATGGGCCAAAAAAGAATTTTTCACGAGACAAGGGTCGCTTTGTATAGCAACCAGGCTCGCGCCTAAAGCCCCTCTCGTGCCTTAATCCAAATAGTGTTTGATCTCTTCTTCCCCTTGTTTTTATTTCATATTTGTAATCGGTTTTTAACATTTCAAATATTTCATATCATTTTTATGATAATTTTTTAACCATAAAACATTTTTCACCCTTGGTTCTTAATACCATGACGGTTTAATCTGTGTTTCGGTGATAATATTTGGTTAATTACATTATAAAAGGTATTTTAAAACCTTTTATTTCATTTCTTTACATTTTGATAGGTATTTTAAAACCTTTCTTCATTTATTTACATTTTCAAAACAAATGCATTAGTCATAAACACAAAATCATCCTTGGTTCTACATACCATGTCGGATTTTTACCCGAGTACAATGATGAACATTGACCAATTACAAACAAATGAACTTAAAACAATTAGTTCATAATCATTTTCAAAACTATTCATGTCAAGGTTGCAAAACCGAACCCGACATCGAATATTGTCAAAACAATGACGATTATTCAAGTCTCGTTCTTCAAATCAACGCAAAAGCGTCCTAAACGGGCTTTTCAAATCAAGACGGGTTTAAACACCCATTTTTCAATACAGTTTACAAACTTTTTCAATGGTCAGATGACGTCTTCAATCGTCTGTTGATCCGCGCCTAAACAGGCCACTCATTTTCCCATTTTCAAACCAGGGCAGACTCACTTGCATCGCCTACTGGCTCGCGCCTCTTCTGGCTGCCTGATGCAGGGTCTGTTTCCTTCCAACACTTGTCTAGGATGATCCCGACTTCGGTTAACTCGAATACAGGACGGATCAGATGACAAATCTGCCCATTTTACATCATATTTGCAAAACGCCTTACTAAGACAAATGGATCACGTTACGCACCATAAACCTAACTCGGTAAATGGATGTTTAATTTCCGTCTTGCATGCAAATCAACAATAAATGCAACTCGACATTAAATACTTGATGCTTGGATTAAAACAAATGACATAGAAAGCTCACATGTTAGGTTTAAACTCGTGGATGCACGTTCATGCATTTACCCGCTTTATCAACTTTTGCATTTAAGCAATCAAGATCGATCAGTAGAGGCCGCTACCGCGGGCGGGATTGGGTGTCTGATTAAAGGGCTTCCCAATACGTACCTTCACCTCTTACTCAGAAACTTTGGATAGTGGACGACCTTATCTAGGGCGTACGAGAGTCATTCTAGAGATAGGATGCTAAAGAGTGACGATTCCTTATCTTTAGTACCTATGTCAAACACCGCTTTTCTCCTTAGTTGACCTAGGTATAAAGTGGATTCGAACGGGTTCCAAGCACCCCACAAATTCTTGGTGGCGACTCCTAACATCTCTTGCATCGTTTCGAGACCCTTTCCGAGACAAAACCGATCGATCTAAAGCGATCCGGTAGAAAGAATTCTTACGCCACCGAGCGTGGCTTTCAAAAAGACCGCTATACGTCCGCAAATCGGCCGGGCGTGTAGGTGGGCCATGTTCACACCATGTTCCTCAAAATAAATCTCATTATCATTGATGTTCTCGACCCCTTGACTTTGAAGCTGAGATTTCTTTGAGATCTTACCCTACATCATTAAAAAGCGAAAGATTAGATACCATCTACCAAATAATCATGATTGAAAAAATGAGTTAAATTAAATAATTATAGTAACTTACAAAGAGTTGACTGCCTTTCTTGGTTAACCATCCTTTTGTGCTATGCTTCTTTGTCTTCTTTAGCAACTGCAAAGCGGGCGGAATTTCTCTGGTACCATCTTTATCACCTAAAATTTTGATACTTGTTAAATATAATTACTAACTTATAAATAAAGTAAAAAAAAGTTAATAAATTTAAAAAGAAACTGAAAAAATTACCATTTATCCATATATCGCAAAGTGTTTTTTTGACCCAATAGATGAGTACCCAACGCCTTCCCCTTCTCGTCACTTCCCGACATACGGTTAGCCGAATACTGCTCCGATCTTTCCGCAAAAGAAGGTTCTTCAACTGGCCTTTTCTTCAATTTATGGAATAAGTCAAGACTAATCCATTCCGGCTTTTCATCCTCTTCCTTATGATAAGCTCGATAAATCATTTGCCGTAAACGGGTCTTCATGGCATCTTCCCAAGCCTTCTTAACCCTGGCCTTGTCGCGGGGATGGTAAGTAACGTCTTTTGTATCCGTCGCAGTGTGTCCATCGCTATGATTCCTTTTTTTTTGTAGTGATCAATTAATGTACGAGTTTATATCACAAGTACGTTTAAAACCGTTTTTAAAACCCTTCTTTCAAATCTATTTTTCAAAACAGTAGTGAAAGACGTCCTAGAAGAAACGCATCAGCGGATGCGCCTTCTGGGCGGATCCCGGCATTTTTTGTGCCTCTTTCAGGGGTTGCCTTTCTGCTGCTGCCTTTCTTCTTCTTCCTCGAGTATCTGTTCTTTCTTTTATCTTTCGTTTTCTCTTCTTTTTTTCTTTCAAAATTCTTATATTTTCAGTTTATACTTTCTTTTTAATTAATACTTTTCAATAATTCCAACCTAAATCCCTTATAACTGATATTTGTAGGTTTTTGTCATTAAATTCGAATTCGGATTTAAGAGGCTCGATTTTTTCATATCAAATCCCTTGAATTCGTCTTTGATATATGATTTAGATTCCGCTTCTTCATCGGTCTTTATCTTCCAATTTCCGTCTCTAACTCAAGTTTCATATAATCCTTTTCCGACATCACAAAAAATATCTAACATGTAATATTTCGTTTTAATTCGATTTTATCACTTTATGACGATTCTTAGTGTATATAACTATTTTGACAGGATTTTCACTAATCTAGGATATCCTGCCAGGGATTTATAAGTAGGGTGATCTAACTTAAACAACTCGCCTGACTAGTATATTTAAATGAAGAATAACAACTAATAAATAAAGACACAAAGATTTTATACGTGGAAAAACCCTGTGAATAAGGGAAAAAACCACAGGCACCAAGCCAGGAGTGATTGTTACTATGATTTTAGATAGCCTGACAGAGTATGGGTATATCAGGCGTGACAGGCGAATTTATAATGCTTAAGAGTATAAAAATGTAAGTGAGAATGAGAGTGTATCTAATGATCCTTCTGATTTTGTCTTCTCTTCTATTTATACTTGATTTCTCCGTTCTCCTTATGCTGTTTAGGGTTTCCTGGTAAATAGGGAATGTGCCCTATTTACCCGGAGGTGGTTGCCATCTCTTCAACCGTTGCCTTTGACTATCTTTCATATCTTTTCTTATTTGAATTAGTCTTCCTTGTTTGTAGGGAACATATGTTAATTGCCTAGTCTTTGCCTGTTGTGCCTGAGTTATTTTCCTTCTAGGTTGCTTAGGTTGATTATCGCCTGTCTTGTATCAACTCCTGCTTGGTGCCTATCCGTGTTGAATAAATGTCTGCTTTCAGATCTCTTTTGCTTGGAACTTGTCTTTGGCTGTTACCTGGCCTATGTCAGGTCAGACAGGATAATTTTGGGCCCAACAATTGCCCCTTATCTACTTATTCCATTATTGGGTCTGGCCAGGAATAAGGAGATAAAAAATTGGGCCAGGCAAGTGATTTCTGCAGGGACTTTTTATCGGATTTAGAATTAGTGTTTGATTCAACTTCTTGTAACGGTTACTCGCCATAAATAGGGTAGGTTCACAAAACCCTAGGAGAGTCATGATTGATCTTAACCACTTGCTTTCCTAGCCGTTATGGTTTGCGGCTATAAATATCCTGCTTTTGCCGTGTATGCCTTCACATTCCAATCTCTAATTTTCTTCTTTCTCTTTCTAAAAAATTCTCCCTTTGCAAAAATTTATTTCCCAGAAAAATAATATATGGCTGGCGTTAGGAGAAGGGCAGCGGCTTCCAAAGCTCCTGTTGAGGCTGAAGAAGTTCATGTTGAAGTTGAAATGGTTTCTGCCGAGGTTGAGAAGGTCCCTGATATCATCCCTGAGGATGATGTGGTGGAGGTTGTTGCTGCCCCAGAGATTCTGTCCATGTCCTATAAGGGGGTTGAATATTCTCCAAATAGAGATTTGGCGGCTTCTTTTCATGAAGCCAATCAACAAAAACCTGCTTTTGAGCATTATATAAAGGGCAGGGGCCTTATTCCTCATGGGGTTGAGGTTTGGATTCCTGAGAGCGGTCCGGTCAGGGCTAATTGGAGTAGCCCAGGTTGGTTCTGTATCTTTGAGTGGGCGTTTAGAGGTGGTGGTCAGCTTCCCCTTTCTCCTTTCATGACTGAGGTGATTAGGGCTGTTTGGGTTCCCCCGTTTCAACTCATGCCAATGGTCTGGAAAATTGTCCATTTTGTTGAGCATTTATGTTCTAAGCATAAATTGGTTATCACCCTGGATGACTTCAAGAATGTCTATCACCTGGAGAGTTATTCTACTGGAAGGTTTAATCTTCGAGTCAGGTCGAAGATGGCTCACCTGATTACCAACTTTGATTCAGGGGATGATAAAGGATGGGCTCAAACCTATATGTTTATCAAGGCTGATTCAATTGCCCCTGACCTGGACTATCTCAATTACCCAGCTGTTGAAGGAGGTAACTTTCTTTCCTGCATTATTTTTGATTTGGTAATAATATGTTTTTGGAGAGTTTACTTACTTTGCTCGTGCCTTTTTGTAGTAAATGATTGGGTGAATGATCCTGATGCTGAGGGATAGGCTAACCGGATAGCGGCGTTTATGGCGTTGCCTGAAGAGGAGAGGGCGTGGCCTGCCTGTCTGGGGCAAGCTTCTATGCCTCGTTTTAAGAAGGCTAAGTTGAGTACATATAAGCCTGTGAAGAGAACTAAGGTTCCAGGGGCGTCTTCGTCAGGGAGTAAGTTCTTTTGCTTTCTTTTGTTATTCTGTTTCCTGTATTGGGCACATGCTTATATTGCTGATTTTAGAAACTCGTCGTGCAGCTACCAGGGCTTCTGCCAGGATTGCTAGCTTTGGTCTGTCTCTGGTGAAGGCAGGGGTCTCCCAAATTACAGGGGAGAAGTCTAAGAGCACTAAGGCTACGGGAAGTGATAATGCTGTTCAAATTCAGGAACCTGTGCAGGGGGTTAAGTTGGCATCGCCTGAGAAGATTGTGGATGAGACTGACCGTCCTGAGAAGAGGATGAGAGTGGATTAGTCTTCAGGAGGGGTTCATGAGGTCAGGGGAGTCAAGGCTCGTATGGATGAGGTCCAGTTTGCCAAGGAACAAATTCAGGCTCAGGCTTTTGTGGTTGATGATCCCTACTTCAAGTATCAGGCAGAGGATGCTTCTGCCCGTGCTTTGGCTGCTATGTACCATTCCAGGGACTATACTGCCAACCTGATTACCATGCTTCAGGAGGTATATATTCTTTGTTTTTGGCTTGTTTATTATGGATATTTGTGTGTGCTTTTTTGTGGCTTAGATAGGCATTTTTTCTTTGTTAGAATGTCAATGATATGCTGAGGAGCGCCTGTCAGTTGGAATCAGTCCACAACATAAAGAATACCCTGGATTGGGAGGTACAAATCCTGAAAAAAGATGCTGTCAAGTTTAAGGCTGAGTTGGAGGTGTCTAAGGCTGAGAATCACTCTTTAAGGGAGGATAATGAAGCAGGGAAGGCTCGGTTGGTGGTGGAGTCTTCTAAGCTGAAATCTGCTCAGGATGCTCTGAAGGCTCTTCAGGCCAAGTTTGATATTGCTCAGGAAGAATTGAAGGCTAAGAAGCAGGCTATGCAGGAGTATTTGAAGGTGAATGAAGAATTAGCTGTGGAGAGGGATAAGGTTCAGGCCAGGTACAAAGATGTTGCACTGTATTTCTTCGGCAAGGGTCGTGTGGATGCCATGAAGGAGCCTGTTGAAGTCAGGCCTTTTTGGAATCCTGATCAGGAGTTGGCTGATCTCAATACCACTTATCCCGAGCTTTGTAAATTGCATGATGATGAAGAAGTGGATTCTCCTCCATCCAAAGGGAAGAATAGTGATGCTGAAGAGGAGGGAGATGAAGAGGAGGAGGCTGCTAATGAGGGAATTGGCTCTGCTGCTGTTTCCAAGGCGGGCTAGTTTGTTTTTTTATTTATGTTGTGGAATTTTGTGTTGTTTTGGCCTATTCAGAGGGGGATGTTCCCTGAACAAACAGTTTAGAACTTGTTTTGGTTTTTGTTGGTTTTTCCTAGATAAACAGTTGTTCTTCCTGCCTGGGAAGGGTATATTCCTGGGTAAGTATTATTATATATATCCTTTCTTCTCTTGATTTTCTTGTTGTGCTTGACTAAAATTTGTACCTGTACATTCATGTGATATTTTTCTGTAAGAGTGATGCCTGTCGGGAGGGCTTATGGCCCTCATTCCTGTGTTTATGGGGAATGGTGGCTTTATTTGCCTGTCATGAGGGCTTTAAAATGAGGGTGATTGCCGGTCATGAGGGCTTATTTTGACAAGTACTCTGGTGATTGTACTTGCCTTTTTATGTACTAAGCTCAGTTTAGTTTTTAGGTCAGGCAGGCAGGTGCCAAATTAGAGCATTTTTAGAAATTCTATTCAGGTTGGGTGGAGTGGCCCTCAATCCTGAACATTTGTTTAAGCCTAAAATGTAGCATATAATAAGTGAAAGGAAGGCGTAAAACAAGTTTTCAGGATTGGAATAAAGTTTTAGATAAAGCTAAGAATAACAGGCAAACAGTTTAGCACATAGCAGGAAGTTCTATTGACATGTATATAGGATAGATAGTTTTACCTGCTTCTCAGATATGAAATAGTTTCAAGTGGGAAATGTTCCAGGATCTGGGGATCATTTCTCCTTCCAAAGTTTGTAGCCTGTAAGCTCCTTGTCCTACTATTAAACAATTAGGTACGGGCCTTCCTATGTAGGGCTAGTTTGTCTGCGTTCTTTTCTCTGGTGTTGGGGAAGACTTTCCTTAGGACTAGGTCTCCCTCTTTGAATACTCTGATGTTGACATTTTTGTTGTAACTTCGCTCACTTTGGGTAGGCGGCTATCCCGACTTTGGCCGCATCCCTTAGTTCTTCTCGTTAAGAGCAGGTTATCCCGCAATAGGGGCATGTTCTCTTCTATGGTGTTCAAGCCGCTTCGGTGGTTGGCATATGAATTTCTGGCTGGTATTATCGCTTTCAGACCATAAACCAAGGAATATGGTGTCCGGCCCGTGGGTCGTTTTGGGTGTGGTCCTATCACCCTATAGGACTAAGGGGAGCTCTTCTCGCCCATCTTCCTTTTCTCCTTTTCAGTTTTTTCTTCAGTCAGCTGATTACTACTTTGTTGCTTGATTCTACCTGGCCGTTGGCTTTTGGGTAGCCTGGTGTAGATGTAACTAGGTTGATATTCCACTGTGCACAGAAGTTTGCTGTTCTTTTTCCCACATATTGTGTACCATTGTCACAGACTATTTCTGAAGGTATTCCATATCTGCATATGATATTTCTTTTGATGAAAGATATGACATCCTTTTCTTTGACTTGCTGTAAGAGTCCGCTCTATCCATTTGGAAAAGTAGTCAGTCTTTGCTAGCATGAAGACTTTTTGTCCAGGCACCTGAGGTAGCTTGCCTACTATGTCCATACCCCATTTCATGAATGGCCAGGGAGCTGAGATGGAATGTAGTAGCTCTGATGGTTGATGGATATAAGGGGAGTGGATTTGGCAGGCTTCACATTTTGAGCTATATGCTATGCAGTCAGCTCTCAGGGTTGGCCAGAAATATCCTGTCTTGAGAATTTTGCTTGCCAGGCTTCTTCCACCTTTAGGATTTCCGCAGTATCCATCATGTATGTCTTCTATGACCTGGCTGGCTTCATTTGGTTCCAGGCAACGTAAGTAAGGTCCAACCTGAGACTTTTTAAACAAGGTGTTATTTATAATGGTATAAGTGGAAGCTTTGATTTTCAGGGCCCTTGCTTCGTTTTTATTTGTAGGGAGTATTCCCTGTAAGAACCAATCATAGTAGGGTTTGGTCCAGGAGGTTGTGTCTTCCTGGATAGGACAAATTTGTTCAGGCCTTTCTATGGTTGGTTCCAACAGGTGGACAATGGGTATTTTGTCAAAAACAGCAGGGCTGAAGTTTGATCCCAAGCTGGCTAGGGCATCCGCCTGGGTATTTAAATCCCTTGGTATTTGGTCAATGTCAAAGGTTTTGAATTTTTTGCAAAGGTTTTTGACATATTCCAAATAGAGTATCATCTTTGAATCTTTTGCAAAGATATACTCCTTTGACTTGGTTGGAAATTAAGAGAGAGTCGGTTTTACCTTGAGGTTTGCTACACCGAGTTCTATACATACCTTTAGTCCAAAGAATCGTGGCTTCATATTCAGCTTTATTATTTGTGGCTTTGAATTCACAAATAATAGCCTGTGCAATTAGGTCTCCCTGTGGTGATTTTAGGACTAGTCCTAGGCCAGTGCCTTTCATATTTGTTGCTCCATCTACATGGAGAGTCCATTCCTGGTCTGTCTTATGGGTGTCAAGGAGATTGACCTCTTTTATGAGGTCTGGTTCTAGGGTAGGACTGAATTCAGCCACGAAGTCTGCTAATGCCTGAGATTTAATTGTCGTCCTGGGTTCAAAGGTTATATCATAGGTGCTAATTTGTACTGACCATTTTGCCATTCTGCCTGACAACTCAGGCTTTCTCAGGACAGATTTGATAGGCTGGTTGGTTCTTACAATAATTGGGTGACTCTCAAAATAAGGTCGAAGTTTAGTGCAGGACATTACTAAAGCAAGTACGTATTTTTCAAGTAAGCCATACCTGGTTTCTGCGTCTAGGAGACTCTTACTTACATAGTAAACTGGATGCTGTTGGCCATCAATTTCTTTGGTCAGGACTCCACTTACTGCTGTTTCTGTGACAGATAGGTAGACCGTCAGGGGTTCTCCTCTGTCTGGTTTGGCAAGTAGTGGAGGTGTAGTCAGGTATGTTTTGAGCTCCCCGGAAGGTCGTCTCGTGTTCGTGCAACCATTTGAATTCCTTGTTGTTCCTGAGTAGGTCATAGAATGCCTTGCACCTTACTGATGATCTGGAAATGAATCTATTCAGGGCTGCAACTCGTCCTGTCAGTTTTTGAATATCTTTGACTGACTTAGGAGATTCCAGTTCTAGTATGGCTTTTATCTGTTCTGGGCTGGCTTCTATTCCTCTTTTGGTCACCATGTAGCCTAAGAATTTGCCTGAAGAGACTCCAAAATGGCATTTGGATGGGTTAAGCTTCATATTAAATTATTCCAGGATCTTAAAGGCTGTCTCCAAGTCCCTGACGTTATCTTCAGCCTTCTTTGATTTGACTACCATGTCATCAATATAGACTTCCATTGTGTCTCCTATTTGGTCTTTAAACATTGTATTGACCAGGCGTTGGTATGTTGCCCCGCATTTTTCGTGCCAAAGGGCATTCTTTGTGTAGCAGTATATGCCTCTTTTTGTGATAAATGCAGTATGTTTCTGATCAAATGGGTGCATCTTGATTTGGTTGAATCCACTTGAGGCATCCATGAATGTCAGGAGTTCATGCCCTGCTGTAGCATCCACCATTGCGTCTATGTGTGGGAGCGGGAATGGGTCTTTTGGACAGGCTTTATTGAGGTCTGTGTAATCTACACAAACTCTCCACTTGCCATTCTTCTTTTGTACCACCACTACGTTGGATAGCCAGTCAGGGTACATGACTTCTCTTATCATCCCCATGTCCAATAGTTTGTCCACTTCTTCATTAATGATAGCATGTCTTTCAAATGCAAACTTTCTTCTTTTCTCGGGATGACAGATGCTTATAAGACTCATCTATATTTAGTTTATGCGTAATAATATTGGCATCTATACCGGTCATGTCAAAATGTGACCAGGAAAAACATGAAGATTTACTTTTAAGAAAACTTACTAATTCTTGCCTGATGTTATCAGGGACATCAGATCCTACCAGTACATGCCTGTCAGGGTACTCAGGGTCTAAGATTACTTGATCAGTTTCCATTTTGGTTTCTGCCACATGAGTTGTCCTGACAGGGTACTGTAATTGCTAGGCGAGAGACTTACCTGCCTTGGAAGGCTTTAGTGACTCAGTATAGCATTCCTAGGCAGATTTTTGTTCACCTTTTATGGTTGCTACTCCCCATTCTGTTGGTATCTTGATGCACTGGTGATAGGTGGAGGGTATGGCCCTTACGTTGTGGATCCATGGTCTTCCTAATATGGCATTGTAGGATGATGCGTAGTAATGTCATTATTTAAATATGAATAATATCTAATACACGTCCTTCAAAATACACTTTTCGGAAGAAGGTTTAACCATTTCATTTTCATAATGAGGTTAAGTAATGACATTAGCGTGGTTAATACTTAACTTAGCTATTGTGGATATCGGTATATCAATCCTTGCAACTTCTAGTCATAAATCTCATTTATTTTCTAGGATGTAACTTCGATTCATTTAGGCTCTTAAGTAAATATCAATATTGAAACTATTGGTCAAAGATATCATAAACTAGTCAATTAAGACTTTACATTAGTCATTCTTCTTCCAAAACTTTCTTTTGGTCTCCTCGTGTAGTTATCTTGAGAACATATTCTTTTGATTACTTCACTTGGTCTCTTTTGTCATGTAGATCTATTCGAGACCATAGATCTCATCTATTCGTGTATACTATATAAATAGATATACCTTTATTCAAATCATTCTTCCTTGCGTAGATCTCATTTACACAAATTTTTCTTGATGTTCTTTGTGTCTTCATTCTCCCACTCTATCTTTAGAATAAATACACTAGAGATTCAAAGATAGCTTATGAGACACAAATAATGATTTTGAAGTAGAAGGAGGACTATCTCATAGGTTGACTAATTGATTTAAATTTGATAAGTGTACTTGGTGATTGATATTCCTTTAGGAGAGTTCATTAACTCAATCATCACTTTATAATTGATCATATACAAGCCTTAATCTTGTGGACATATAATGAATCCTATCGTTATAGTTGTTTAATAGATCACTTTAAGTGAATGATCATATGTTTCTATGAGCAAGCGGATAAAGACGAATTTTAGAACAAGGATAAAATACGATAAAACGGGTGACTTGGGTTGCAAACCAAGCCACCATTATCCAAAATACAACCAATATCCAAAATAAATCTCCATGTCGAACACGGAAATCAAAAGGTTCTAAAATCCGAAACATAAATTAAAATAAGACAATAAAAAGACAAGCTTCATGGAAGCTACTCCTAGCTTCTCGATGGTTTCTCAAGCTTGCTTTTCTTTTCCCTTGTCCTTGCTTGGTGGAGGCCCTATTTACAATAAAAAGGGGATACATTATTACAACTTTGTATCACAATACCATAGTTGAATTAGAAACATAAAAGAAGGATAGTTATTTACCTACTGGAGTGATCTTTCCAGCTTTAATGTCACCAAGGTATTTGGAACAATTTCTTTTCCAATGTCCAACACCATTACAATAATGACATTTATCAAGAGTCCCCTTCTTGATCTTGGAGGTGCTAGCTTCATAAGTCTTAGCTTTGGTGAAAGTGGGAGCTTGCTTCTTACCCTTCTTCCCATTCTTCTTGAACTTCCCCTTGCATTTGGCGCTAATGTTAAGCACATCCTTAGGTGGGTTGACATTTAACCCCATGTCTCTTTCGGCTTGCACAAGTAACTTGTGCAATTCTTCAAGAGACACGTCCTTGTCTTGCATGTTAAAATTCACCCGGAATTGAACATATGCCTTGACTTTGGATAAGGAGTGTAGAATCCAATCTACAATGAGTTCTTTGGGGATTTCAACCTTTTGAATCTTTAAGGTCTCGACTAGCTCCATTAATTTGAGCACATGAGGGCTAATCTTTTGGCCCTCTTTAAAGTCGAGATCAAAGAATGCCGCGGCCGCCTCATATTGGACGATCCGCGGAGTTTGTGAAAACATTGTCACAAGCTTGGAATAGATTTCATTAGCGGTGCCCATTTTAAAGGCTCTCCTTTGGAGATCCGCCTCCATCGCAAAGATTAACACATTTTTCATTGCGGCGGACTCCTTATGGTAAGCCTCATATGCTTCCCTAGTGGTGGCGGTTGACCTAGCATTAGGTTCGGGTGGAGAAGCCTCGGTAAGGTAACGAAGCTTGTCGTCACCTTGAGAGGCTAATTTGAGTTGGGCATCCCAATCGAAGATATTTGACCCATTCTTTTCAAGTTTACAACGATCCATGAAGGATCGGAGCCATGAAGTATTAGTGAGAGGCGTGGCGTTGGTGTTTGGATTGGCCATTTGTTATGAGAAATAAAAGCGGTCTACAAAACAAAATAGAAGGAATAAAACATATGTCATTTTCAAAATAATAATACTCGTAAAAATTTAATTTAAATAAGTTTTATAGCATTTATCTAGTGACCTCAACCCAACTAGATAAATGATTCCAAGACCCAAATTCATATTAACTTGGGCACGGTGTGGCCGATACATCCCTTATCAATACAACTCGGTAGATTAAATCTTTAATCGATTCTACTTTTATAACTCTTGGTCGATAAAATTACATTAACATTTATCTTTCGCCCAAAACACATCCGACAAGGGCACGGTGTGGCCGATACATCCCTTATCAAAAACTTTTGTTGAGTTCAACCCAAATTTCAAATAAATGTGTCCATGATCCAAATCCACATCAACTTGGGTACAGTGTGGCCGATACATCCCTCATCAACATGAATTCGGTGGATAGAAATTTATCACCCACTTCCCCTACGTAACAAGGTTTGCACCCCGGTGTTGCCGAGCGCACTCCCTCACGAAATAGGTTTTCATGGTTTCTACTCTTTGGTAAGGCTAAGTCTCAATTGTTTATTTTTAGCGAGAGGTCATGTCAATTTATTATCTATCACGTTTTAAGTGAACTAAAGCGGTGAACTACGATAATTCTAATTGACACGGTCGATATACTCGATTAAAATGACAATGCATGTTTTAGTTATGGCGATTTAGCGATGCATGCGACATATAAATGAAATGCAAAACATAAAATAAATCCTAGTATGGCCTTCCTAAAATAGAAAATCTAATTAACTATTACATATTCAGAAACCAACTTCATTGGTCCCTTGAACTTCGGTTTTGGCAAGCATCTCGAGCTAACACCGTCTTTATGTATCGCCTTCTTGAGTGACACCGTCTTCAAGGAACTCCGGAATAAATAAATTACATAACAAATTACATAATTTCCTAATTTCCTATTATACATTTGTAATTAAAATAAAAATAAATCTATTAAATTACAAAACGGTGATACGAGCTCACAATAAATTACAACCGAATCGATATTCCCATACATTTCGGGTAATACCAATTAAAAAACTAAGGCCATACTAAGTAAAATTACATAATTCAAAAATTACATAAAATAAAATTATCACAATCATAAATAAAATGCAGCATTATAATATGTATGATCATGCCCAATTTTATGCTAAATCGCCTTTAAGGAGCCAATATCGTATATTTAACGGTTTTTACGGATTTGCGTGATTCAACGTTTTAAAATCACAATAAATTACATAAATTCATATTTATGCACAAGTTAATTACCCTAACCTCTTAGGACTCAAAATTAGTCTCCACTAACCATTTGACAATAATTAACTTATATTTCTTGAAATTGTTCATTAATGGACTCAAAATTACAATAAAATGCTATAAACTTCAAATAAATCACAAAAAAATTCAAATAAATTTGAAATTTGAAATTTAAACTCATGAACATTCTGGAAAAATACCATGACACTCATAATGTTCAAAAAACTTAGGTTAAAAATTTCAAAATTTATCCGGAAAAACAATGTTGCGGTTTATCGATTTTAACAAATATAATCATAAAAACGTGAGAAAAATTATATTTATCAAATTTTCAATTTTAGATCTGAAATAGGTAATAAAATGCAACATGTGACGTTTTTCCTTAGTCATGGAGTATGTTTTAGCAATAATTCACTAATTAAGTCACTATTTATGCTATTTTTCATCAAAAATTCATAAATCATGCATAAAGACTTCAATATAGCCTATTATTTGACACACATCTTGTAAAATTGCATGTGACAACATACTCAATTTCTATGACCAGATTCGAAATATTTCTCATATTAACCTATTTTTCAATTAAAATCGATTTTTATCATGAAAAATCCATATTTCGAGCATAAAAACTCCAAAAATTCTGAAAATTTACAGGTCATCTAAAAATAAAACATGTGATAACATATCCAAAAACCACTAGAAAATTCTAAGATTAGCTAATTTTAGTCCGAAAATGACATTTTAATCATAAAATTACATTTTTAATGCCATTATTATATAAGATGAACAATAAAAAATCCATAAATTAACTAAAATATCCTAAATACATTTTAGGATCAGAAACTTTAACATGCATAATTTATTTCGTGATATTTTATAATAACACAAATTTACAAGTTTTATATGTTAATCGTATAACTCGGAAAAACTATAACCGATTTGCATGCAAACAACCAAGGCTCTGATACCGCTTGTTAGAAATCTATATCTCATTTCTTGACATATTCATATATGTGGTAATTTTAATTTAGTTATAAAATTAAAAGATGATCTTATGCATGCAAACAATAAAAGATTTAAAGAAGAAATCATCATCATACATTGAGGATTTCGGATTATATGGGCACAAGTGAGTTCTCCTTTTGACTTGTTCTTGAGCTTCCTTTAGTGGATGAACAAAGATTCAAGTAGAGAATCCCTCCCAAGGTTTTATACCCAAAGTAACAACTTAATAAAATTAATATTATTATTACTAGAACAATATTATTTTTTGTATAAAATTGAGGCAAAATATTATTTGGTCTCTCAATAATTTCGGTTAAGAGAGAGGGAGGAGGAGGATTTTATCTCACTAAAACTCTTATTTTAGATGATGAATAATGAATAATGATACACTAACTATTGGTAGTGTATGTAGTAAAATAAGGAGAAAAACCCATGGTTTTCTCCTCTTGAAAAACCGGGTAGAAGGGGAAGGAAGGGGCCAATGCTGCACAAGGTTGTCTTCACAAGATTAAGTAGGGTTGCATGGCTAAGTTTAGGAGGAAATGATTATGTTTACCACTAACATAATCAACACAATATATTCCTAATACTCTCCTTAATTTCGGTCATTAGTGATAAAATGGACTCCATTTTATCTTTGTCAATTTGTCAATTTGTCATATGTCACATGTCACATAAAATTGTTATTTATTTTTAACATATTAAAAATCAACGCATTAATAAAAAATACGTCATATACAAAAATCGACTTAGTAATTCATAATTACTTGTACCAAAATATTTTACCAATTATAAATCACAACATCTTGTATTTATAATAATTTATTCATTCAAATGCAATTGTTTCCTTAAACAATAATTTCATCTAAGTAATTAAAACAATTCGATTACTTAGACCGTATCTCATTTAATCAAATTACAATGAGACACGTAAATATTACTTCCAAAATCGTCCGTCAATTTTAAGTGATTTAATTGACCCGTATCGTCATACGATCAATTAAATGATCAATTAAGAGTGTTACCCTTTAGGTATGACCTAAGGGGATCAACTGGTCACCACCGTCTCACGCCAGTAATGTCAAACTCTAGTCAGCCAATCATAACCGATATGTGTGGACCAGTTGACAGTAAAATATTACTTCCCAATTGTATTCTTTAAAATGAGACTTAAACATGTGATCATCATGATCAACAGTTGTGATCGCATTATTGTCGGAGGACACATTATTCCAACACGAACCTCCATTCGAACACCCACAAGAGCCACACCCTTCTACCTAGCTTACGGCATGGAGGCGGTTCAGCCGGTAGAGTTGGAGGTCCCATCTCTACACATCCTACTAGAGAGTCAAGTTCCTGAGGCGGAATGGACCCGACGAAGGTTCGAACAACTCACGCTTCTAGACGAACGACGACTCAATGCCTTGCACAACGTCCAGCTATACGAAAAACGTATACAACAGCCATTCAACAAAAAGGTTAAACCCAGGAACATCAAGGAAGGCGACTTGGTCCTCAATTCGGTTCGAGCACCATTACCCCTCGATCCGAGGGGGAAATTCAAACCCAATTGGGCCGGGCCATATCTGGTCAAGAAAATACTTTCGGGGGGCACAGTAAGGCTGAGTGACCTAGACGGGGAGGATTTTACAAACCCGACCAAGCTAGACCAACTCAAGAAATACTACTCTTGAACCATAGCGACCAACAACCTCAACCTAGTTTTACAACTAGCGACCACCTTATCCCTTTCAAGTCAAGTTCCTCAACGCGTTCTGATTTGAAATTGCATGTTTTATCGAGTCTAAGTTGCGGCACCTTGCCCGTTTCAAATGTCCTTTGATCTGTCAAAGGCGACATCTATTTGCACTCAAACCAAAACACCTGAAGTACGAGCATGGTTTTGTAACACCCCCATTTATTCAGGAGCCTTTAGCTAGACATTCCCAAATAAATAGGACTGTTACCATCTCGGTTTCCTGAGGTAGTGAATAACAAAGTACAACAACCAAAGTACTTTAAATTAAAACTTTAATGATTACATGTTTATTACCAATTATCCAACAAAAACTTAATATAGAATATTTACAACTCGCAGCGGAAATAAATAAAGTGATATAAATTGTTCTATGTGATCTAGACTTCAACTATGGTCCAAGTCGAGCTCTCTTCCCAATGCTCCCAAGTCAGCTAGCTCCAAACCTGCTATTTAAATCTGCTCCCCATTTAACCGGAAATATTAAATGGTTCACCACAGGATGCCATCAATTAAAGCAGGCATCAATTTTATTTTGACACAGAAGCAAACACGTCAACCAATGGTTGAGTAGGATAAAATATATTAAAACAACCAATCTCTCACAACTGTCAATATTCCAATCTCATCTGTTCACATGTCACATCTCAACATCAACTATCCACGTTATCCACCAGAGACTAAGCCTGGGGCCTTCCAATTATTCACACACGTTATCCACCAGAGACTAAGCCTGGGGCAGTCCAATCACCACTCACATTATCCACCAGAGACTAAGCCTGGGGCAGTCCAATTCTCATAAACCGTTCCACAATATAATCGTATAAAACATACACAACTCCAATCAATTAATAATGATAATCACTCAATTAGCTTAATTAAATAAGCAATCATACAACAATCACCTTTCCAATACATTCACATATTAAATACGCAAAACCGGATATAGTTGAGTAGATTATCCTACCCGCAAGCAAGCACTCCAATTACGCAATCCAAATAAATAAAGCAAATCCAATCCGATTATAATTCTTCACAATTTCCGTCACCTATATAATAATAACAATTACAACAATTATAATTACTAACTTTACTTATTTATTTATTCCTTTTATTACATTATTCAAATTAATTATTTATTATAATTATTAAAGATTTATGATAACTAAAAACCCGATTTAACTACGAACCCGACTCACCCGAGCTAATAAAATAATTAAAACCCATCACAAAAACAAACACACATCACCCCATACACGGTTTATAAACCGTGACCAACTCCCCTCCTAAAAACCACCAAACCCGACACCAGCAGCCTGCAGTACCCCGACCCACGACAACCACCAACCTCCAGCTTCACCACCACCAACAACCCAAACACGCACGCCCTAATCCCCACGACACCAACAACACCCACCTGACATCCCCATAAAACACGCCCAAAACCACCACCTAACACCACCTTCACCGCCACCTACAACCACCAATCAACTCCCTATCCTCCTCGACAAAGACCACCCGAAAACCCTCCTAACCAGACCACCAACAACCCCTAAAACCTCCCCGAAAACCGCCTGCCCAGAACAGCAGCTCCTCCCCTGTTTCCCGTCACCACCGCACAAACCACCATCCCTGACCACCCAAACACCACCATCACAACCGCCCCCTGCCGCCAAGATCAACCACCCAAACCCCAGGTCAAGACGTGTCCAATTAGTGGGTCAAATAACCATCCCAAATACCCACAACCAACCCGTATAACCCTTCTGCCCAGCCATCTTTCAACCGCCCCAAAAGCCACCGTAACCAGGTCAACGACGGTCAACTATGGTCAAGTCAGAAAATTTGCAGTGCAAGGTCGCTCTAGGTCTAAATCTCGTGTCCTATGGCGGTCTATACAAGTCATACAGTTGTCTTAAAGATGCTCACATGAAACGAATATAAATTGATTTAAGACGGATAATTACCTCGAGTTGATTAATTGGTTTATGTTAATTCCTTCCTCTTCCGTCTCCTAAAGCTTCTTCTTTTTAATTGTGAATTATTTCTCAGATTTGAGGTGGTATTTATAGTGTAAGATTTAGAGAATACGAGGCTAATTAGGAAACCATGTAACTTTCCTTATTCTAATTAGTATAGAAATTGTCATTATAATTAAATCATTATTATTTATCATATACTATTAATCCTATCACAATTATAATTTCCTCATATAATATTTACTATTTTATTATTATTATTATTATAATTATAATTACCTTTATATAATATTATTCCCATATTACTTATTATTAATTCCCTATTACACTCGTACCAACTTAATAGATTTCGGTCCAAACAACAATGGCACATGGCCCAATGCTAAATATTAGCTAAACCCAATTCCCGACTTGCATTATTAATCTATTATGTAATTAACAGCTTATTATAATTACTATTAGAAATGTCTTTTAATTAATTATTAAATTACATAAATTATCTCCACAATTTATTATTAAAATACGGAGTATTACAGTCTTCCCCCCTTAAAATGAACTTCGTCCCGAAGTTCGCCCACAACTACCACGACAACATTTATAAACATTCTTACAACTAAGCATCTTTCAACACCATCATCCATTTACGATCATTATCCATACCAATCGCATCACAAGGTATCACAACAACAATTCATAATATTCGTAGTATTACATTCCTTCCCCCTAAAAATTAACTTCGTCCTCGAAGTTTGGAATATCAAACAAATGGAACAACCAAATCATTATTATAATATAAAACATGAAACACACATTGTAATATAAAACAACTTTTATTTCCAACACTAATTAATGGTTAACTGAATACAAAACAAAATATTTGATTCACTTCCGAGTAGCAAAACCACAACTTAAACTAACTTTATTTAAACTCCTGGCGAATACATTGCCAAATAAATAATACACTATCACAAAAGCTAAGCACAAGTGTTTAGTTACTTTTCTTAATTCAAATGACCCTTCTAAGTCTATTCCCAAGACGAGCCCATTTGTGCTTCCTAGGTTTAGGATCAGGTGTATACTTTTGTTTAACAAAAATCACATCATCTTCCATCTCATAGTCTGAGGCTCTCTGCTGTCGAGGTTGAAGTCTATCATTATCATCATCATAAGGTCCAGTCCACATAATATCTACCTCCTCCTCCTCCTCCTCATCATCATCATCGCTAATCTCTATCACCTCACAAGTTTCACTCTCCTTTTCCCCAAGGAACATACAGGACTCCCTCTCTTCATCACTACTCCCAATGGCACGATCAAATTGTTCAGGTCCACGGTTGATACTATGGTTATCAGCCCAACATACATATACTAGGTATCTTAATATGGCTAAAACGACATCATAGGTGAGATGTGAAGGATAGATAGGTCCATAATAATGACTACAGTTCTCATGCATCCTGTAGTTATCATACTCAGTCATGTAATCTTCTCTTACTTTCCCTAAAGGTCCAGAGAAAAGTAAAGTGTTAACCAAAGTGTAGGCTCTAAGATGAGTGTCATTTAGGTACTTCGAATCCACTAAAGCTCCATAAACATCCATTTGAGATTCCAAGGCTTTGCAATGCTCGTTCAAATCTGAGTTTGGGTACATGAATATGTTCTCTGGGTGCAAATAAGGATCCATCCTAAGAAATATAAGGGAATCAAGTTAGGTTACGGAATTCATATGCTAGTGTTGTGCTATATGGAATGCATATGGGTACTAGATGCATGCTTGGTATGCATGGAGATGCTATAAATACGTTAACTATTGGTTTGGTATGACGGTCACCTAGTCTATTGAGGTACTACCCACCCTTCCTTCACCATTGATTTATTATTTGTTCATTTTAGTTTCTATCATTCATTTTAATTTCTACTAACATCATATAACTTAAACATAGAGGCATAATTGGCTTAGGGCAACACGTTTCGCATATCACTAGGCATATTATTCTACTCCACATAGTTGATAACATCAAAATATAGAAATTATATGAACCATTGAGAAAAGAATCAGATCAAAAATCCAAATGATTAATTTATAATGCATTTTACAAGTTATACGGTCGAAACAGAAATTTTACAGCAACTTGTCAGAAACTTAGGTCAACTTGTAAAAATCACCATAAATTGTCAAAATATTTCCTTAAAACGTGGCTTACCAATTTAGAAACATACATGAGTCTACTAAACATTGGCGTTGGAATTATAGCAATTAATTACGTAGTTTTTAAATGACAAATTTTACAAAAACATGGCGCGAAAACGTCACTGTACAGGAACATTTCGACTACTGTCCACTAAAATATTTATTTCTCCTAAACCGTATATTATTTGAACATGAGACCAGTGGCATACGAAAGCTAACTCATAAAGATATTACTCATAAAATTTGCATACGAGAATTTTAAACAGGTAGTAAATGGCAGCCAAAACAATCAAGGGTAAAATTTCGAGAAATCAACCAAAATTGCATTCTTCACGATTTCATGCAATTCTTTCAACGCTTCACATATTAAGCATACTCATACCTCCCACATACATGCCAACATACCTTCCCCATATCAACATGCTCATAACAATACTTAAAAGGAATCATCCGCAATCATTAACGGAAACAGTCATACAAACAAGGCAACCAATTCCTAAGGGAAATATACTATATTCATTTTAAATTACCCCACACTGAAATGTCTCTCAAGGTTCCCGGTTCAAACCTGAGAGGGCCATGGTGCGAATTAAGGCGCGCTTCTTAACCGCACTAAGAGGGGCTCCTAACAGTTTCTACCCGGGGTTCATTTTATTTAGACACATCCTATGTTCATTATTATTCATTGGTTAGGCCTGAGGATCGTTTTGCTCTGATACCACTTTGTAACACCCCCATTTATTCAGGAGCCTTTAGCTAGACATTCCCAAATAAATAGGACTGTTACCATCTCGGTTTCCCGAGGTAGTGAATAACAAAGTACAACAACCAAAGTACTTTAAATTAAAACTTTAATGATTACATGTTTATTACCAATTATCCAACAAAAACTTAATATAGAATATTTACAACTCGCAGCGGAAATAAATAAAGTGATATAAATTGTTCTATGTGATCTAGACTTCAACTATGGTCCAAGTCGAGCTCTCTTCCCAATGCTCCCAAGTCAGGTAGCTCCAAACCTGCTATTTAAATCTGCTCCCCATTTAACCAGAAATATTAAATGGTTCACCACAGGATGCCATCAATTAAAGCAGGCATCAATTTTATTTTGACACAGAAGCAAACACGTCAACCAATGGTTGAGTAGGATAAAATATATTAAAACAACCAATCTCTCACAACTGTCAATATTCCAATCTCATCTGTTCACATGTCACATCTCAACATCAACTATCCACGTTATCCACCAGAGACTAAGCCTGGGGCCTTCCAATTATTCACACACGTTATCCACCAGAGACTAAGCCTGGGGCAGTCCAATCACCACTCACATTATCCACCAGAGACTAAGCCTGGGGCAGTCCAATTCTCATAAACCGTTCCACAATATAATCGTATAAAACAAACACAACTCCAATCAATTAATAATGATAATCACTCAATTAGCTTAATTAAATAAGCAATCATACAACAATCACCTTTCCAATACATTCACATATTAAATACGCAAACCAGATATAGTTGAGTAGATTATCCTACCTGGCAAGCAAGCACTCCAATTACGCAATCCAAATAAATAAAGCAAATCCAATCCGATTATAATTCTTCACAATTTCCGTCACCTATATAATAATAACAATTACAACAATTATAATTACTAACTTTACTTATTTATTTATTCCTTTTATTACATTATTCAAATTAATTATTTATTATAATTATTAAAGATTTATGATAACTAAAAACCCGATTTAACTACGAACCCGACTCACCCGAGCTAATAAAATAATTAAAACCCGTCACAAAAACAAACACACATCACCCCATACACGGTTTATAAACCGTGACCAACTCCCCTCCTAAAAACCACCAAACCCGACACCACACGCTGCCACAGCCACCACCCAGGCCCGACACCAGCAGCCTGCAGTACCCCGACCCCCGACAACCACCAACCTCCAGCTCCACCACCACCAACAACCCAAACACGCACGCCCTAATCCCCACGACACCAACAACACCCACCTGACATCCCCATAAAACACGCCCAAAACCACCACCTAACACCACCTTCACCGCCACCTACAACCACCAATCAACTCCCCTATCCTCCCTCGACAAAGACCACCCAGAAACCCTCCTAACCAGACCACCAACAACCCCTAAAACCTCCCCGAAAACCGCCTGCCCAGAACAGCAGCTCCTCCCCTGTTTCCCGTCACCACCGCACAAACCACCATCCCTGACCACCCAAACACCACCATCACAACCGCCCCCTGCCGCCAAGATCAACCACCCAAACCCCAGGTCAAGACGTGTCCAATTAGTGGGTCAAATAACCATCCCAAATACCCACAACCAACCCGTATAACCCTTCTGCCCAGCCGTCTTTCAACCGCCCCAAAAGCCACCGTAACCAGGTCAACGACGGTCAACTATGGTCAAGTCAGAAAATTTGCAGTGCAAGGTCGCTCTAGGTCCAAATCTCGTGTCCTATGGCGGTCTATACAAGTCATACAGTTGTCTTAAAGATGCTCACATGAAACGAATATAAATTGATTTAAGACGGATAATTACCTCGAGTTGATTAATTGGTTTATGTTAATTCCTTCCTCTTCCGTCTCTTAAAGCTTCTTCTTTTTAATTGTGAATTATTTCTCAGATTTGAGGTGGTATTTATAGTGTAAGATTTAGAGAATACGAGGTCAATTAGGAAACCATGTAACTTTCCTTATTCTAATTAGTATAGAAATTGTCATTATAATTAAATCATTATTATTTATCATATACTATTAATCCTATCACAATTATAATTTCCTCATATAATATTTACTATTTTATTATTATTATTATAATTATAATTACCTTTATATAATATTATTCCCATATTACTTATTATTAATTCCCGATTACACTCGTACCAACTTAATAGATTTCGGTCCAAACAACAATGGCACACGGCCCAATGCTAAATATTAGCTAAACCCAATTCCCGACTTGCATTATTAATCTATTATGTAATTAACAGCTTATTATAATTATTATTAGAAATGTCTTTTAATTAATTATTAAATTACATAAATTATCTCCACAATTTATTATTAAAATACGGAGTATTACAGTCTTCCCCCCTTAAAATGAACTTCGTCACGAAGTTCGCCCACAACTACCACGACAACATTTATAAACATTCTTACAACTAAGCATCTTTCAACACCATCATCCATTTACGATCATTGTCCATACCAATCGCATCACAAGGTATCACAACAACAATTCATAATATTCGTAGTATCACAGGTTTGGTTTCACCTTTTCAGGTGGATACGTAGGCAGTTCTTTCTTACACAAGAGGGATACAACCACAAAACCCAAATAAATTTACAAAATATCCTAAACTACGAGCATGGTTTGATTTCACCTTTTCAGTTGGATGCGTAGGAAATCCTTTGTTATACAAGAAGGATACAACCACAAAACCCAAATAAATTTACAAAATACCTGAACTACGAGCATGGTTTGATTTCACCTTTTCAGGTGGATACGTAGGCAGTCCTTTCTTACACAAGAGGGATACAACCACAAAACCCAAATAAGTTTACAAAATACCTGAACAACGAGCATGGTTTGATTTCACCTATTCAGGTGGATACGTTGGCAGTCCTTTCTTACACAAGAGGGATACAACCAAAAAACCCAAATAAATTTACAAAATATTTTGAACAACGAGCATGGTTTGATTTCACCTTTTCAGGTGGATACCTAGGCAGTCTTTTCTTACACAAGATGGATACAACCATTTCCATAATAAAAAAAAACATCCCCATAATCGAAAAAACATCCCCACATAAAAAATCACCCATATCAACTTCAAAAAAAAGGGAAAACGGAAAAACATTCCCTTTTCCACCAAAATACAAAAAGAGAAGCCTTTCTCCCTTCCCACAAAAATACCACTTTCCAAGTGCAACGTTTAGGATAATTCAAGCTGAATCGCCATTACAAAATGGATGGAAGAAATAAGCGTTCACAACTCTTTTAACACAAGCAATCCTCTTATTTAGTTAATAATGATAAGGACTACATATTTGACAACAAATAAGGCTCGGCAAGTCTACAACTTGTCAAATCTAAGGTGTCGACTAAAACACCTCACATAGTCAAACTAGCACAAAACAAACAATACATAGCTAGTACAACATAATAGAAATCATAACACTAATACAACATAAAAACAACGTGGGTAATGGAGGTCTTCATCCTTCCATTCTACCTTTTCCTTTTCCCTCAGGGTACGTCTTCCCCTTGTTCTTCTTCTTGGCTCACCGAGCATGAACTTCCTCCTCGTAACGGATCCTCAACGGATCTACAACGGCGACGGCCTCCCCTCTCTTGCATGACCCCATACTCGGTCCAAGGCGAGCTCATACACGGCCCACTACCTCTTTGGAACCCGAGCTTCTCCTCTTTAGTGGTCTCATTACATCCGGGCTAGCTCCATCAACAAAATCGTCAAAGAAGGCACGGTTGGCCTTGCCAACCTCTCTATACTTTAAATCAATAATCTCGTCCTTAAGGGATTTGGACCTTTCCTCCAAGGTTTGAGCTCTTGACCAGTTGACATAAGCGGGGGTTACCCATGTCGTGGCAATGGGGTTTGGTACCTCCCAAAGCGGTCGAGTGGCCCACCATCTTTCGAAGACCTCCACAAGCTCGGAGTTTTGAAAAACACACTCTTGGAAAAGAGTATCTTGAGCGGGCACCTTTTGTTGACACCCCATTTGCCTCATGAACCTTTCGGGATAAATGAAGGAAACAACCTTCAAACCCACCACCATAAAAGAACAAGAACTAGCAACCGAAGCGGGCAACCCCGTGAAGGACCTCAAGTGCCACCATGGCACTACCCAACGGATATGAGGACCACCCTCCTCCATCAATCTCGAGGTCCAATAGGCCTCGGTGGATGGAAAAAACTTCTTCCTCATGTTAAGGTGACGGAAGGAATAAGAAGAAGAATCGGCCGGAGGCTCTACATACCTTAGCCTCTAAAATAGCCATACTTGGAGGATCCTTGGGGATCCAAATGAGGGGGCTTCTCCACAAGAGCCCTTCTTGTCCAAAGCTTGGATGATCTCGCCAAGCACCAACCATGATGGATCTCTACCATGCTCCATTTGCTCAATCACATGCACAAGGGTCATACTACCATAGCATTTTGACCCCTCCTTCTTCAAGGCATCAACAAAGAGGTACACATGCACTAGGCAAAAGACAAGAGCCCTTCTCCTAGTCACTTCCGAGACATTGACATCCAACCGTTCGGAGAAAATGTAGATAAGAGCCAACATATCCACACCATGAGGAGAAAGGAGAAAGTTAACTTGACTTGTTGACAAGCCCAACATCGAACAAAACTTCTCCTTATAATACAACCGAGTCGGGGGAAGCACCAGAACATAACCCGGCCACCCACCAATGACACCTACTTCTTCGGCAAGAGGACAAATTTTGCCTTTCGGGAAAATGAAAACATGTTGTTTCGAATCCCAAAACCGAGAGCATGCTTCAAGAAAAGAGGATTGCACCTTGACTTGACGAAGCACCAACAATTTACCAACTCCCATAACAACGAGTTGAAACTTTTTGGGAGGTGACAAATCCTGACACCAATGCCGCAACCTATTTTCGAAAGCATCCATGAATGACTTTGTGGAAGAAGAAGAAAGGTTTTTGTATAGATGTTTTTCGTGTTTCGGATGATGAAACAATGAAGTACATTATTTATACAAAACAATCAGCGCTCTTTTCCGGAAAAAGGGGAAGCTGGCTTCTATCGCCCGTGGCCTCACGCCTCTCTGGGCCGCTCCTCAGGATCCGCACCTTGAATTGTCCCTTTCAAGTTATGTTTCTTCCTGACATCTCAAACCTCCCGCCACAGGACTCGCGCCTCTTCGGACCTATCTAGGATGTTTTGTGTTTTCTCACACTCACATTTCCTTATTTTCGCGTTTTACGAATCCGACACGGTTTCCATGACGCAGCTTTATACATACAGGTTTTTTTTCTTCTTTTTTTAAGGGGGAAGGGCTAGTCGCTCCGATCCGCGACGGATTGTTTCCATGTCAGTCGAAAATTCCGAAATTTTTTCGATTTTTCGCTTTTTTTCACAAAATCAAAATTGATAACACGACGTCAAATTTCTTCAAAAATTCAGGCTCTTGCAAATTCGAGTCCTGATCTCACAAAAATCAAATCAAATACCCTTGCAAAAATCTATTTTGAAATTCACCCGTGACGGTTTGAGTTTTAGTTTTTTTTCAAGTTACAAATCAATTTCAGCAAAATTCGATGCAATTTAATTCAAAACACGAGTTAATTGCTCGAAATTTCAAATCAATTTCTTTTGAAAAATCCAAAAGTGACGACCTGTCGCGGAATTTTCAAAATATCAGTTTAAATTTCAATTTTAACTTCGAGTCATCGTGGTTATTTTTGTTTCCATCAAATGCTTTTACATGTTTACATTTGTGCATACGTGCTACCTGTTGCTTGTTTTCTACACTAACAATGCAGGAACTAGTGCGAAGCAAAGGGGAACTAGCAGCTGACAGTGCTTCTCCGAAACACAACACAAAAAAGCAAAAAAAACACAAATAAACCACAATCCAAAAACACATATATACAAACCGCCTCACGCAAAATGTAAACAAGAGTCCAAAACACGGACAAACAACTACGCTACTCGACACCTCCCGACGGACCGGTCTCGGTCTCACGAGGAGTCGAATCCAACGCAGACACCACCTCCTGCTCAGGCCCCCTCTCTGGAGAACTCTCCAGCGTCTCGTGCTCCATCACGACGCAAAGCTCCTCCGCTGCAGCCAACTGAGCCCTGAGAGAGGCTATCTCCTCATAACAACTCCACAACCCGTCCTCGCGATGCCTCAACTCTTGGTCCCGACTGATGATCCCCGGCTCATGTCCCTGGATCATCGACCTCGCTCCGTCCAACTAAGCACGGACCCAAGCAAGCTCTACCGGATCCGCAGTACCCTGCGAAACACAATACAGATCATTGAGATCTAAAAACGTGAAATGTAACACAAAAATACACAAAAAACAACCTACAAAAAGTACCTGTGCGAGCCGAGACTCCCTCGCAGCCAAGTCGCCAGCAAGTGCCCTCTACCGGTTAGCCATCCGCCACAAAGCCTGATGACTAGCGGTCGACACCTGCAACCAGAAAAGTTCTTCAATACGACAAAATGCAAGGCAAAATACAAACCGAGGAGGAGTATTTAGATCAAGAACTCACCCTCAGAACCATCAACCTCCACTTTATGTCAGCCTCGGTCACCTCAGCGACCGCAGGCTCCGGCAGGTGCAGCTGTAGCTCCTCGCCATGTGGCCCCTGAAAGGTGGTCTATGTCGGGAAAACTGGGGGATGGGTCCTCATCAACACATCGACCCCCTACAATTTGGATACACATCGAAGGTTACAAACCCCTCTATCAAGAGGGAAGGAAAACGAGGAACTAAGGAAAACATACTTCAATCGGGTACTAGGCAAGCCTCGACAACCGGAAGGTGTCGTATTCAGCCTCCCGTAACAACAACTCCTCACCTCCGTGTCCGTGAAGGTGCTCCTCGACCTCGTCAGGCTTCGACTCCTGGAACAATACCCTAGGCGGATCAACCGGTACCACGAAGGTCTCACTAAAGCACTGACGAGCTAATCGCTCGCCCAAGTATCAAACCGGCTAGATCGCCGTCTCGAGGTACAAACGCTGGGAGCTGCGAGGTTGCAAACGCTCCCTGACAGCAGCCGGCACGACTGTGTAGCGCCCCCAAGGCCACCCGACATACTGCGCTCAAGGAAAGACTAATCAAACTACTCGGGGCTTTCTAGGCTACCTAGTCATTCTATCTCTATCCGTTTCTACGAAAATAAAAGAGGTAAGAGACAACAACTTACGTCAGCAACTCGGAGAGCGTTCACCTGACGCCTGCAGTCCTCGTAAGTCGACTTGGTCGACTTCTTCCGAGCCACCATCTAAGCCCTCCGGGCGCAGAGGGATGAGATAAGCGTACAACCAAGCCTGTAACAAAACACAAAAACCATAAATCAGCCAATTTCTCAAAATAAATTGGCAAAATCAAAATCAAAATCAAAATCCAAATCAAAATCAAACAAAAAATCAAAATCAAACTCAAACAAAAAACTACAAAAATGCTCGTACCTCCAAGATGAGGCCGGGACCAACCAAAGCAGGAGAACTGCCATCCCTCATCACCTCCGAACGCACCGCGGCGTGCTATTGCGGGGTAAAACTCGCCAAAGCCAGCGTAACCCAGTCAAATGACCCAAAGTGTCCAGGTCAGGAAGAAGAGGAAGTACTTTGGTCGATAAGCGCTCACCCTGGTCACAAAAGTACGTGGTACCCAAGAAGTACCACAACCACAACCGCACCTCCTGCGCGTCAGCTCTAGCCTCAGCCTCCAGACTCGGCAACGGCGCCGGAGCGTAGCCCATCGTTCTCCCCCTGAAGTGATCCCTCACATACGTGTTCGCGATTAAGTAAGGAGCGATATCGGAAGGTGCAGGCAAAACGCTACAGATCAAAACCGTAACCGCATGAGAAGACACTCTCTCAGACGTATCCGGGAACTCAACAGGCGTCTCACCACAGGGGAGGCCCGATATCATAGCAAAGTCCTCTAAGGTCACACCGACCTCCCCAAACGCCATGTGGAACGACGACGTCGTGTCCCAGTAATGATCCAACATGGCGCGGATAAGACGCAGGTTCGACTTAATCGAAGCCCTGTGAATATCATGCCAAGCAGCCACCAACGGCCCCATAGCCGACCTCTCTATCAACGCCCTCGTACCGGCCCAGAGAACGTCGAAGAAACCCAAACAAGTCGAGAAGCCTGAGAAATTCTTCATGGTACCAATCTCCTGGAATTGGGAAACACACAATGTCAGAACACCTATTCAGGTATGAAATATCAAAAATAACAAAAACTCGGCAAGACGGTAAAACTTACTAGGCCCTCGTGCGCACGGTAGGAGAGGTGAGTGTCTAGCCGCAGCAACAACTGGCTACCCTCATAACCCTCAGCCCAAGCAGGCGCCGCCCACAGGTTTAACCCCAGCGGGGTTGTAACCCGTCTAGCCTCCCAACCCGCGACGTGAGCGTCGTCCTCAACCGTCTCCACTCTCCACACGACGGAGAGGAGGCCTCTCAATGATCCTACTGACGTTCTGAAGCTCCCGTCTAGTCGGCCGAGGACCCCTCCTACTAACAGTACTAACCCTTCTCCCGGAGGTACCAGCCTCGGACCCTGTCTGAGCTCTCTCAAAACCAGCAGCCTCAACAACAGGCTCCTCCCAAACGCTAGTGTCTCCCTCAACACCAAAAGCCCCAACAACGGGCTCCTCACGAACCTCAGCGGACTCCTCCTCCTCGGAAGCGTCCTCTACCACCAGCTCAGGTGCACTAACTGGAGTATTGACCGGCCCAATACCAAACAAGTCCTCCAGAACCTCGGCAACGGACGCGGTAGGTCCTGAACACTCCTCTGCAATCAAGGATAATTCAAAAGCGTCAACCGAAATTTCGGCATTACGACGGCACAAAATGGACAAATCCAAAAAAAACCTACAAAACAAAACAAGGGCAAACTCGCCCAAACAAAACCAACAAAAAATAGCCAGACGCTTCACGAAAACGACTCGCCCTTATTTTCAAGCAAAAGACGCGTCAAACCAACAACAGAAATTTTCGAAAAAAAACCAACACCTCAAGACCCACACAAGGTCCGCCAACAACCAAGAATATATTCCCGACACAATGGGGTATTTTCCACAGCTCGAAAGGCATTTTTACGCCAAATCGGGCACAAACGGGTCAAAATTTCAAATTACGACCACAACAAAACAACGTGATTTTATCACGTCTCAAAGCGACCTAAACTACCAATAAGGTCCATTTCAAAACAAACTGACTCAATTTGAGCTCAAATAAGCGCTCATTTTGACAGACATAAGACCGCTGCAAAAGGCAAAAATTCCAATTTTGCCCACAACTGCAACGAAGGTTCAATATGGCAAACACGGTCTTCCCCGACTACAATACAACCTGGTGGGGTACACAACTCAAGCAAACAAACTTGACATTATGAAATAAGACGGTTTTACCGTCTCATTCACATTTTTCGAGCATAAGGAGGGGGAACGGGGACCAAAATGCAAACTAAAAGCATCCCTATACTCCTAAACAGGTTTCTAACCTAATGCAATCATCAATTTCACTCGAAAATGGCCTAGAATCAAAAACGCCCAATTCGATTTTTGAAGGTTTAGGGTTTTGCCCTAATTCAATTAACAAAAAGACAAACAAATTCAAATGGATTCAAGAGGATTTACATACCTTGGGATGACATAATGGAAATAGCACGAAGTCGAGCAAGAAAAAGACCCAAAAATGGCGATTTTTTTTGTTTGTCGCGTGTTTGAATGTAGAAGACGAAGTGAGAATGAGAGCAGCTGCTTCTCGCATCTTTTCTACAAAAATAGGGGAGCTCCCTTACTTCGCAGCAAGACTCGCGCCTCAATGAGGTGCTCCTTGACTCATTCAGCAAGATTTTGGGCTTTGACCAAATTTCTCGCGCCAATTTCAAAATTTTCAACGACGGCAATAAAAACCGTCACACAAAAACAATAATAGTGAAATTCAAATTCACTATTCTCTCAAATTTTGAACGACGGCAATAAAAACCGTCACACAAAAACAATAATAGTGAAATTCAAATTCACTATTTTCTCAAATTTTCAACGACGGCAATAAAAACCGTCACACAAAAAGAATAATAGTTAAATTCAAATTCACTATTTTTTTCAAAATTTTCAACGACGGCAATAAAAACCGTCACACAAAAAACAATAATAGTGAAATTCAAATTCACTATTTTCTCAAGTTTTCAACGACGACAATAAAAACCGTCACACAAAAACAATAATAGTGAAAAATTCACTATTCTTCTCAAAATTTCAACAATGGTAATAAAAACCATCCTTTCAAATACAAAACATAATAGTGAAACTCAGTTTCGCTATTTTCACAAATTTCAACGAACGGCAATAAAAACCGTCAGACCTTCGAAAAGGGGATAGTGAAATTCACTAACCTACACAAATCTAAAATCACGGGAAGGCAAATTTAAAATCATCCTCTCCAAACACACATCAGACGATAGAATACGCATCTGTCCTTTCCCTACAAAACAAGCGGCAATAAAAACCGCTATCTCTCTTCAAGATTCGAAATCACCGCTGACCGTGGGGGCGGGGCTCACAAACCTATGCCTTTCCAAAGCCACAAATATATATTCAATACAAACACCGAGGTTCCCCAAGAGGATATCGAAGCCTTCCTCCCTGAGCCCGCTAATTCAAACAAACTTCCTGAAATAAGCCCATCCAACGCGGCTATTTCCCGCGGTAGATCAATCGACCTTCAACATGGCTGGCGAACCTTACAACGCACATAGCTGGCGAGCCTTACAACACTCATGGCTAGCGAGCCTTAGAATGCACCTGGCTGGCGAGCCTCAAAATGCATCACACTCACTGCGGCTGGCGAGCCCCTTTTATATATGCACCGCGGCTGGCGAGCCCCTTTCATGTATGCACCGCGGCTAGCGAGCCCCTTTCATATACGCGCCGTGGCTGGCGAGTCCCTTTCATGTACGCACCGCGGCTGGCGAGCCCCTTTCATGTACGCACCGCGGCTGGCGATCCCCTTTCATATACGCCATGCGGCTGGCAAGACCCTTCATATCCGCAACACGGCTGGCGTCCCTTTGTTCGCAAGAAAGAAACGATCAAGGACATATCCCGAAGATGCCTCAAGTATGACTCTTTCTTATGGCAGGAGAGCCTTTATACGTAGTCTAATGGACTTTAAACGACCCGCACGGACAGTCGACATACTCTAAACTATTCTCGACGACAGGTCTTCGGCTCGAACCCTCGAGTCGCCTTGGCGTCGCCCTTTCCGACGGAAGGTCCTTGGCCCGATTCCTTTCAAGCCGCCTCGACGTCGCTTCGGTCTCGAGGTTGTAATCTTCGATTGATCGACATTTTTGTATAACTATACGTCGAAAAACTGAAAACGATTTCAAAAATAAAAATTTTCAAAACTTTTCAATAGTACCTGGAGTGTTTAATGCATGACGACGGGGTCACAATGACACTAATTAGAGTCAAAACCGACACCTGGCCAAAAAGCGACTCGAAAATTCAAATCCCGACTCCAACAACGAGTAAAATCGAGTCAAACACAAAAAAAAACTTTTCAAATACTTCCATGTTAAGGTTTCTCGGAATCCTTAATGGTCAAGTACAAATCAAGTTCATCCAAAACATAGGATAGAACAAATCATGATTACACTTGCGTGATAGTGACAAGACACCTCGAAGACGCGCGAAATGGCTCGCGCCTCTTCGAGCAGCCCATGCGGCCACATCGCTCAAAACGCATAGAACCACCCATTTTCCTATAAATACCCACCTTCGCACACCATAACACTTACGCGAGTGTCCGCCCCCTCACCTCTCTCTTAAAATTCTAGACCCGACTTCTCAAGTCACAAACCGACACGTGTTTACGACCTACCGATCGTAAACACAAGCCTTACACATTGTTTGGTACCGTTATCGTGCATTAAACCACTTGACCGACCATCTCGACCACTACACCATCACTAAACTTAAAACACTCTTTTACTTTGCTAAAACGGTTTTCAAACCGAGTATTTCGACCAAACAAGTTGATATACTTTCGTCGATTTCTCGTCTCAAGCCTAGCATGTAAGTATGAGGGTGTAAAAATCATCTTATATCATGTTTTTCATTTGTTTCATGACTATAACATACATAAGATGGTCCAAATATGGGAGAAATGGGCCAAAACAGAATTTTTTGCCGAGACAAGGGCTGCTTGTATAGCAACCAGGCTCGCGCCTAAAGCCCCTCTCAGGCCTTAATCCAGCCGTGTTTGATCTCTTCTTCCCCTTGTTTTTATTTCATATTTGTAATCGGTTTTTAACATTTCAAATATTTCATATCATTTTTATGATAATTTTTTAACCATAAAACATTTTCACCCTTGGTTCTTAATACCATGACGGTTTAATCTGTGTTTCGGTGATAATATTTGGTTAATTACATTATAAAAGGTATTTTAAAATCTTTTATTTCATTTCTTTACATTTTGATAGGTATTTTAAAACCTTTCTTCATTTATTTACATTTTCAAACCAAATGCATTAGTCATAAACACAAAATCATCCTTGGTTCTACATACCATGTCGGATTTTTACCCGAGTACAATGATGAACATTGACCAATTACAAACAAATGAACATAAAACAATTAGTTCATAATCATTTTCAAAACTATTCATGTCAAGGTTGCAAAACCGAACCCGACATCGAATATTGTCAAAACAATGACGATTATTCAAGTCTCGTTCTTCAAATCAACGCAAAAGCGTCCTAAACGGGCTTTTCAAATCAAGACGGGTTTAAACACCCATTTTTCAATACAGTTTACAAACTTTTTCAATGGTCAGATGACGTCTTCAATCGTCTGTTGATCCGCGCCTAAACAGGCCACTCATTTTCCCATTTTCAAACCAGGGCAGACTCACTTGCATCGCCTACTGGCTCGCGCCTCTTCTGGCTGCCTGATGCAGGGTCTGTTTCCTTCCAACACTTGTCTAGGATGATCCCGACTTCGGTTAACTCGAATACAGGACGGATCAGATGACAAATCTGCCCATTTTACATCATATTTGCAAAACGCCTTACTAAGACAAATGGATCACGTTACGCACCATAAACCTAACTCGGTAAATGGATGTTTAATTTCCGTCTTGCATGCAAATCAACAATAAATGCAACTAGACATTAAATACTTGATGCTTGGATTAAAACAAATGACATAGAAAGCTCACATGTTATGTTTAAACTCGTGGATGCACGTTCATGCATTTACCCGCTTTGTCAACTTTTGCATTTAAGCAATCAAGATCGATCAGTAGAGGCCGCTACCGCGGGCGGGATTGGGTGTCTGATTAAAGGGCTTCCCAATACGTACCTTCATCTCTTACTCAGAAACTTTGGATAGTGGACGACCTTATCTAGGGCGTACGAGAGTCATTCTAGAGATAGGATGCTAAAGAGTGACGATTCCTTATCTTTAGTACCTATGTCAAACACCGCTTTTCGCCTTAGTTGACCTAGGTATAAAGTGGATTCGAACGGGTTCCAAGCACCCCACAAATTCTTGGTGGCGACTCCTAACATCTCTTGCATCGTTTCGAGACCCTTTCCGAGACGAAACCGATCGATCTAAAGCGATCCGGTAGAAAGAATTCTTACGCCACCGAGCGTGGCTTTCAAAAAGACCGCTATACGTCCGCAAATCGGCCGGGCGTGTAGGTGGGCCATGTTCACACCATGTTCCTCAAAATAAATCTCATTATCATTGATGTTCTCGACCCCTTGACTTTGAAGTTGAGATTTCTTTGAGATCTTACCCTACATCATTAAAAAGCGAAAGATTAGATACCATCTACCAAATAATCATGATTGAAAAAATGAGTTAAATTAAATAATTATAGTAACTTACAAAGAGTTGACTGCCTTTCTTGGTTAACCATCCTTTTGTGCTATGCTTCTTTGTCTTCTTTAGCAATTGCAAAGCGGGCGGAATTTCTCTGGTACCATCTTTATCGACCTAAAATTTTGATACTTGTTAAATATAATTACTAACTTATAAATAAAGTAAAAAAAAGTTAATAAATTTAAAAAGAAACTGAAGAAATTACCATTTATCCATATATCGCAAAGTGTTTTTTTGACCCAATAGATGAGTACCCAACGCCTTCCCCTTCTCGTCACTTCCCGACATACGGTTAGCCGAATACTGCTCCGATCTTTCCGCAAAAGAAGGTTCTTCAACTGGCCTTTTCTTCAATTTATGGAATAAGTCAAGACTAATCCATTCCGGCTTTTCATCCTCTTCCTTATGATAAGCTCAATAAATCATTTGCCGTAAACGGGTCTTCATGGCATCTTCCCAAGCCTTCTTAACCCTGGCCTTGTCGCGGGGATGGTAAGTAACGTCTTTTGTATCCGTCGCAGTGTGTCCATCGCTATGATTCCTTTTTTTTTGTAGTGATCAATTAATGTACGAGTTTATATCACAAGTACGTTTAAAACCGTTTTTAAAACCCTTCTTTCAAATCTATTTTTCAAAACAGTAGTGAAAGACGTCCTAGAAGAAACGCATCAGCGGAAGCGCCTTCTGGGCGGATCCCGACATTTTTTGTGCCTCTTTCAGGGGTTGCCTTTCTGCTGCTGCCTTTCTTCTTCTTCCTCGAGTATCTGTTCTTTCTTTTATCTTTCGTTTTCTCTTCTTTTTTTCTTTCAAATTTCTTATATTTTCAGTTTATACTTTCTTTTTAATTAATACTTTTCAATAATTCCAACCTAAATCCCTTATAACTGATATTTGTAGGTTTTTGTCATTAAATTCGAATTCGGATTTAAGAGGATCGATTTTTTCATATCAAATCCCTTGAATTCGTCTTTGATATATGATTTAGATTCTGCTTCTTCATCGGTCTTTATCTTCCAATTTCCGTCTCTAACTCAAGTTTCATATAATCCTTTTCCGACATCACAAAAAATATCTAACATGTAATATTTCGTTTTAATTCGATTTTATCACGTTATGATGATTCTTAGTGTATATAACTATTTTGACAGGATTTTCACTATTCTGACTCTTTCAATTTTGCAACTTCTGCTTCAGCCTGGGCCATTTTTTGTTTCAATTGTTCCATTTCCAACAACTGTTGTTTGGCGGCAGCCAGTTGTTGCTCAATGCTATCTCCTACCATCTTTCAAGTTTTTGTAGTGTTAGTTTATGGTTTTTGATTGTTTTTGAGCTAGATGCCCCACCGTGGGCGCCAATTGTTTTGACAGGGTTTTCACTGATCTAGGATATCCTGCCAGGGATTTATAAGTAGGGTGATCTAACTCAAACAACTCGCCTGACTAGTATATTTAAATGAAGAATAACAACTAATAAATAAAGACACAAAGATTTTATACGTGGAAAAACCCTGGGAATAAGGGAAAAAACCACGGGCACCAAGCCAGGAGTGATTGTTACTATGATTTTAGATAGCCTGACAGAGTATGGGTATATCAGGCGTGACAGGCGAATTTATAATGCTTAAGAGTATAAAAATGTAAGTGAGAATGAGAGTGTATCTAATGATCCTTCTGATTTTGTCTTCTCTTCTATTTATACTTGATTTCTCCGTTCTCCTTATGCTGTTTAGGGTTTCCTGGTAAATAGGGAATGTGCCCTATTTACCCGGAGGTGGTTGTCATCTCTTCAACCGTTGCCTTTGACTATCTTTCATATCTTTTCTTATTTTAATTAGTCTTCCTTGTTTGTAGGGAACATATGTTAATTGTCTAGTCTTTGCCTGTTGTGCCTGAGTTATTTTCCTTCTAGGTTGCTTAGGTTGATTATCGCCTGTCTTGTATCAACTCCTGCTTGGTGCCTATCCGTGTTGAATAAATGTCTGCTTTCAGATCTCTTTTGCTTGGAACTTGTCTTTGGCTGTTACCTGGCCTATGTCAGGTCAGACAGGATAATTTTGGGCCCAACAATTGCCCCTTATCTACTTATTCCATTATTGGGTCTGGCCAGGAATAAGGAGATAAAAAATTGGGCCAGGCAAGTGATTTCTGCAGGGACTTTTTATCGGATTTAGAATTAGTGTTTGATTCAACTTCTTGTAACGGTTACTCGCCATAAATAGGGTAGGTTCACAAAACCCTAGGAGAGTCATGATTGATCTTAACCACTTGCTTTCCTAGCCGTTATGGTTTGCGGCTATAAATATCCTGCTTTTGCCGTGTATGCCTTCACATTCCAATCACTAATTTTCTTCTTTCTTTTTCTAAAAAATTCTCTCTTTGCAAAAATTTATTTCCCAGAAAAATAATATATGGCTGGCGTTAGGAGAAGGGCAGCGGCTTCCAAAGCTCCTGTTGAGGCTGAAGAAGTTCCTGTTGAAGTTGAAATGGTTTCTGCCGAGGTTGAGAAGGTCCCTGATATCATCCCTGAGGATGATGTGGTGGAGGTTGTTGCTGCCCCAGAGATTCTGTCCATGTCCTATAAGGGGGTTGAATATTCTTCAAATAGGGATTTGGCGGCTTCTTTTCATGAAGCCAATCAACGAAAACCAGCTTTTGAGCATTATATAAAGGGCAGGGGCCTTATTCCTCATGGGGCTGAGGTTTGGATTCCTGAGAGCGGTCCGGTCAGGGCTAATTGGAGTAGCCCAGGTTGGTTCTGTATCTTTGAGTGGGCGTTTAGAGGTGGTGGTCAGCTTCCCCTTTCTCCTTTCATGACTGAGGTGATTAGGGCTGTCTGGGTTCCCCCGTTTCAACTCATGCCAATGGTCTGGAAAATTGTCCATTTTGTTGAGCATTTATGTTCTATGCATAAATTGGTTATCACCCTGGATGACTTCAAGAATGTCTATCACCTGAAGAGTTATTCTACTGGAAGGTTTAATCTTCGAGTCAGGTCGAAGATGGCTCACCTGATTACCAACTTTGATTCAGGGGATGATAAAGGATGGGCTCAAACCTATATGTTTATCAAGGCTGATTCAATTGCCCCTGACCTGGACTATCTCAATTACCCAGCTGTTGAAGGAGGTAACTTTCTTTCCTGCATTATTTTTGATTTGGTAATAATATGTTTTTGGAGAGTTTACTTACTTTGCTCGTGCCTTTTTGTAGTAAATGATTGGGTGAATGATCCTGATGCTGAGGGATCGGCTAACCGGATAGCGGCGTTTATGGCGTTGCCTGAAGAGGAGAGGGCGTGGCCTGCCTGTCTGGGGCAAGCTTCTATGCCTCGTTTTAAGAAGGCTAAGTTGAGTACATATAAGCCTGTGAAGAGAACTAAGGTTCCAGGGGCGTCTTCGTCAGAGAGTAAGTTCTTTTGCTTTCTTTTGTTATTCTGTTTTCTGTATTGGGCACATGCTTATATTGCTGATTTTAGAAACTCGTTGTGCAGCTACCAGGGCTTCTGCCAGGATTGCTAGCTTTGGTCTGTCTCTGGTGAAGGCAGGGGTCTCCCAAATTACAGGGGAGAAGTCTAAGAGCAGTAAGGCTACGGGAAGTGATAATGCTGTTCAAATTCAGGAACCTGTGCAGGGGGTTAAGTTGGCATCGCCTGAGAAGATTGTGGATGAGACTGACCGTCCTGAGAAGAGGATGAGAGTGGATGAGTCTTCAGGAGGGGTTCATGAGGTCAGGGGAGTCAAGGCTCGTATGGATGAGGTCCAGTTTGCCAAGGAACAAATTCAGGCTCAGGCTTTTGTGGTTGATGATCCCTACTTCAAGTATCAGGCAGAGGATGCTTCTGCCCGTGCTTTGGCTGCTATGTACCGTTCCAGGGACTATACTGCCAACCTGATTACCATGCTTCAGGAGGTATATATTCTTTGTTTTTGGCTTGTTTATTATGGATATTTGTGTGTGCTTTTTTGTGGCTTAGATAGGCATTTTTTCTTTGTTAGAATGTCAATGATATGCTGAGGAGCGCCTGTCAGTTGGAATCAGTCCACAGCATAAAGAATACCCTGGATTGGGAGGTACAAATCCTGAAAAAAGATGCTGACAAGTTTAAGGCTGAGTTGGAGGTGTCTAAGGCTGAGAATCACTCTTTAAGGGAGGATAATGAAGCAGGGAAGGCTCGGTTGGTGGTGGAGTCTTCTAAGCTGAAATCTGCTCAGGATGCTCTGAAGGCTCTTCAGGCCAAGTTTGATATTGCTCAGGAAGAATTGAAGGCTAAGAAGCAGGCTATGCAAGAGTAGTTGAAGGTGAATGAAGAATTAGCTGTGGAGAGGGATGAGGTTCAGGCCAGGTACAAAGATGTTGCACTGTATTTCTTCGGCAAGGGTCGTGTGGATGCCATGAAGGAGCCTATTGAAGTCAGGCCTTTTTGGAATCCTGATCAGGAGTTGGCTGATCTCAATACCACTTATCCCGAGCTTTGTAAATTGCATGATGATGAAGAAGTGGATTCTCCTCCATCCAAAGGGAAGAATAGTGATGCTGAAGAGGAGGGAGATGAAGAGGAGGAGGCTGCTAATGAGGGAATTGGCTCTGCTACTGTTTCCAAGGCGGGCTAGTTTGTTTTTTTATTTATGTTGTGGAATTTTGTGTTGTTTTGGCCTATTCAGAGGGGGATGTTCCCTGAACAAACAGTTTAGAACTTGTTTTGGTTTTTGTTGGTTTTTCCTAGATAAACAGTTGTTCTTCCTGCCTGGAAAGGGTATATTCCTAGGTAAGTATTATTATATATATTCTTTCTTCTCTTGATTTTCTTGTTGTGCTTGATTAAAATTTGTACCTGTACATTCATGTGATATTTTTCTGTTAGAGTGATGCCTGTCGGGAGGGCTTATGGCCCTCATTCCTGTGTTTATGGGGAATGGTGGCTCTATTTGCCTGTCATGAGGGCTTTAAAATGAGGGTGATTGCCGGTCATGAGGGCTTATTTTGACAAGTACTCTGGTGATTGTACTTGCCTTTTTATGTACTAAGCTCAGTTTAGTTTTTAGGTCAGGCAAGCAGGTGCCAAATTAGAGCATTTTTAGAAATGCTATTCAGGTTGGGTGGAGTGGCCCTCAATCCTGAACATTTGTTTAAGCCTGAAATGTAGCATATAATAAGTGAAAGGAAGGCGTAAAACAAGTTTTCAGGATTGGAATAAAGTTTTAGATAAAGCTAAGAATAACAGGCAAACTGTTTAGCACATAGCAGGAAGTTCTATTGACATGTATATAGGGTAGGTAGTTTTACCTGCTTCTCAGATATGAAATAGTTTCAAGTGGGAAATGTTCCAGGATCTGGGGATCATTTCTCCTTCCAAAGTTTGTAGCCTGTAAGCTCCTTGTCCTACTATTGAATCAATTAGGTACGGGCCTTCCTATGTAGGGCTAGTTTGCCTGCGTTCTTTTCTCTGGTGTTGGGGAAGACTTTCCTTAGGACTAGGTCTCCCTCTTTGAATACTCTGATGTTGACATTTTTGTTGTAACTTCTGGCTACTGCCTGTTGGTAGGCGGCTATCCTGACTTTGGCTGCATCCCTTAGTTCTTCTGTTAAGAGTAGGTTATCCTGCAATAGGGGCATGTTCTCTTCTATGGTGTCAAGCTGCTTCTGGTGGTTGGCACATGAATTTCTGCTGGTATTACTGCTTCGCAGCCATAAACCAAGGAATATGGTGTCTGGCCTGTGGCTGTTTTGGGTGTGGTCCTATCAGCCTATAGGACTAAGGGGAGCTCTTCTGCCCATCTTCCTTTTCTCCTTTTCAGTTTTTTCTTCAGGCAGCTGATTACTACTTTGTTGCTTGATTCTACCTGGCCGTTGGCTTTTGGGTAGCCTGGTGTAGATGTAACTAGGTTGATATTCCACTGTGCACAGAAGTTTGCTGTTCTTTTTCCCACATATTGTGTACCATTGTCACAGACTATTTCTGAAGGTATTCCATATCTGCATATGATATTTCTTTTGATGAAAGATATGACATCCTTTTCTTTGACTTGCCTGTAAGAGTCTGCCTCTATCCATTTGGAAAAGTAGTCAGTCTTTGCTAGCATGAAGACTTTTTGTCCAGGCACCTGAGGTAGCTTGCCTACTATGTCCATACCCCATTTCATGAATGGCCAGGGAGCTGAGATGGAATGTAGTAGCTCTGATGGTTGATGGATATAAGGGGAGTGGATTTGGCAGGCTTCACATTTTGAGCTATATGCTATGCAGTCAGCTCTCAGGGTTGGCAAGAAATATCCTGTCTTGAGAATTTTGCTTGTCAGGCTTCTTCCACCTTTAGGATTTCCGCAGTATCCATCATGTATGTCTTCTATGACCTGGCTGGCTTCATTTGGTTCCAGGCAACGTAAGTAAGGTCCAACCTGAGACTTTTTAAACAAGGTGTTATTTATAATGGTATAAGTGGAAGCTTTGATTTTCAGGGCCCTTGCTTCGTTTTTATTTGTAGGGAGTATTCCCTGTAAGAACCAATCATAGTAGGGTTTGGTCCAGGAGGTTGTGTCTTCCTGGATAGGACAAATTTGTTCAGGCCTTTCTATGGTTGGTTCCAACAGGTGGACAATGGGTATTTTGTCAAACACAGCAGGGCTGAAGTTTGATCCCAAGCTGGCTAGGGCATCCGCCTGGGTATTTAAATCCCTTAGTATTTGGTCAATGTCAAAGGTTTTGAATTTTTTGCAAAGGTTTTTGACATATTCCAAATAGAGTATCATCTTTGAATCTTTTGCAGCATATACTCCTTTGACTTGGTTGGAAATTAAGAGAGAGTCAGTTTTTACCTTGAGGTTTGCTACACTGAGTTCTATACATACCTTTAGTCCAGCAATCAGGGCTTCATATTCAGCTTTATTATTTGTGGCTTTGAATTCACAAATAATAGCCTGTGCAATTAGGTCTCCCTGTGGTGATTTTAGGACTAGTCCTAGGCCAGTGCCTTTCATATTTGTTGCTCCATCTACATGGAGAGTCCATTCCTGGTCTGTCTTATGGGTGTCAAGGAGATTGACTTCTTTTATGAGGTCTGGTTCTAGGGTAGGACTGAATTCAGCCATGAAGTCTGCTAATGCCTGAGATTTAATTGTCGTCCTGGGTTCAAAGGTTATATCATAGGTGCTAATTTGTACTGACCATTTTGCCATTCTGCCTGACAACTCAGGCTTTCTCAGGACAGATTTGATAGGCTGGTTGGTTCTTACAATAATTGGGCGACTCTCAAAATAAGGTCGAAGTTTAGTGCAGGACATTACTAAAGCAAGTACGTATTTTTCAAGTAAGTCATACCTGGTTTCTGCGTCTAGGAGACTCTTACTTACATAGTAAACTGGATGCTGTTGGCCATCAATTTCTTTGGTCAGGACTCCACTTACTGCTGTTTCTGTGACAGATAGGTAGACCGTCAGGGGTTCTCCTCTATCTGGTTTGGCAAGTAGTGGAGGTGTAGTCAGGTATGTTTTGAGCTCCTAGAAGGTTGTCTCGTGTTCAAGCAACCATTTGAATGCCTTGTTGTTCCTGAGTAGGTCATAGAATGCCTTGCACCTTACTGATGATCTGGAAATGAATCTATTCAGGGCTGCAACTCGTCCTGTCAGTTTTTGAATATCTTTGACTGACTTAGGAGATTCCAGTTCTAGTATGGCTTTTATCTGTTCTGGGCTGGCTTCTATTCCTCTTTTGGTCACCATGTAGCCTAAGAATTTGCCTGAAGAGACTCCAAAATGGCATTTGGATGGGTTAAGCTTCATATTAAATTCTTCCAGGATCTTAAAGGCTGTCTCCAAGTCCCTGACGTTATCTTCAGCCTTCTTTGATTTGACTACCATGTCATCAATATAGACTTCCATTGTGTCTCCTATTTGGTCTTTAAACATTGTATTGACCAGGCATTGGTATGTTGCCCCTGCATTTTTCAGGCCAAAGGGCATTGCTGTGTAGCAGTATATGCCTCTTTTTGTGATAAATGCAGTATGTTCCTGATCAAATGGGTGCATCTTGATTTGGTTGAATCCACTTGAGGCATCCATGAATGTCAGGAGTTCATGCCCTGCTGTAGCATCCACCATTGCGTCTATGTGTGGGAGCGGGAATGGGTCTTTTGGACAGGCTTTATTGAGGTCTGTGTAATCTACACAAACTCTCCACTTGCCATTCTTCTTTTGTACCACCACTACGTTGGATAGCCAGTCAGGGTACATGACTTCTCTTATCATCCCCATGTCCAATAGTTTGTCCACTTCTTCATTAATGATAGCATGTCTTTCAGCGGCAAACTTTCTTCTTTTCTGCTGGACAGGCTTATAAGACTCATCTATATTTAGTTTATGCGTAATAATATTGGCATCTATACCGGTCATGTCAAAATGTGACCAGGAAAAACATGAAGATTTACTTTTAAGAAAACTTACTAATTCTTGCCTGATGTTATCAGGGACATCAGATCCTACCAGTACATGCCTGTCAGGGTACTCAGGGTCTAAGATTACTTGATCAGTTTCCATTTTGGTTTCTGCCACATGAGTTGTCCTGACAGGGTACTGTAATTGCTAGGCGAGAGACTTACCTGCCTTGGAAGGCTTTAGTGACTCAGTATAGCATTCCTAGGCAGATTTTTGTTCACCTTTTATGGTTGCTACTCCCCATTCTGTTGGTATCTTGATGCACTGGTGATAGGTGGAGGGTATGGCCCTTACGTTGTGGATCCATGGTCTTCCTAATATGGCATTGTAGGATGACAGGCAGTCCAGGACTCCGAATCTTTCATATGAAGATACTCCTTCCACATATGTGGGCAGGTGTATTTCTCCCAATGTGTTCCTTGTTTCTCCACTGAATCCTACTAGGACATTAGATTTCTTTATGATCTGCCTTTCATCAATCTTCATTGTTTTAAGGACATCTAGCATGATCAGGTTTACTGAACTGCCTCCATCTACCAGGATTCTCATGACACGTGCAGTCCCTATTTGCATGGTGATGACAAGGCTGTCATGGTGGATGTCTGGAATGCCCTGCATATCAGTGTCATCAAAAGTAATTTGAGGTAAATTGCTAGGTTTAAAAGGAGATTTCATTTTTGACTCCCTGGCAATTTTCTTTGCAGCTAAACTGGTCAGGCCACAAATCTCTGATCCTCCATTGATGAACTTGACTTCATAGATGGGTGGTGCAGGGGGTAAGTCACGTTGTTGCCTTTCTGTGTTCCTTCTTGTTCCATCATCTTCCTTGCTTTTTGTTGGCATCAGGTATTTCAGGTATCCTTTCTTTAGTAGGTAAGCCACTTGTCTGCGTAGTTCCAGGCATTCTTCTAATGTGTGCCTTATATCCATGTGAAATTCACACCATTTGGTGGTATCCTTCCTTGGGTTGGGGTTGCCTGACTTCTTTGGCCACTTGACAATGTCTCCCATATGGTCAAGTCTTTTTATCAGTCCTGCAATGTCAACAGAGAAGTTATATTCTTGGATAGGAGGATGAGTATAGGAGTTACCTCGTTGTTCATAAGTATAGTTGACTTCTGATCTGTCAGGTCTTGTGTAAGGAGATGGCCTGGAACTGCTTCCTCTATGGTTAGAACTCTTTCTGTTGACTTTGTCATATCCTGAGTTGCTGTCAGCATTGTCTGCCTTGTAGCCTTTGTCCTCTTCCAACCTGATATAGCCTATGGCTAATGCCTGGACATCTTCAAAGGTATGACAGGGTTTCATGGTCATTGCGTCATAGAAGTCACTGTTCAGGGGTAACCCTTGCCTGAAAGCTTCCATAGCTGTTCCAACATCACATCTGGGGATTGAAACTTTTTCTTTGTTGAATCTTGTCATGTAGGATCTGATTGATTCTCCAGGCTTTTGTTTAATCCTTTATAGGTCACTAGATCTCTTTTCTAGTTCCCTACTGCTGGCAAACTGATGACTGAAAGAATTGACCAGGTCAGCAAAGGACTTGATGCTTCCATTTGGCAGGTTTATGTACCATCGCAGGGCAGGTCCGTTCAGGGTTGTTCCAAATCCCTTACACATGCAGACTTGACGTAGTTCACTGGGAATTGATGCTGCCAGAATTGTTTGCTTATAGTAGGCAACATGGTTTTGTGGATCTGTGGTCCCATCATAGATTCTCATTGGGGGAACTACAAATTTCTTTGGCAGGTCTATTTTTGCTATTTCATCCACAAAGGGTGAATCAGCATAGCTCTCTGGATTTGCTTCTTCAATTGGGGTAGGAACTCCTGGGATCTTCTCAAATCTGTCATGGAGTTTTTGGATTTCCTGGAGCATAGCTATCATAATGGCTGTATTAGTTTGATCTGGTGAGTTTTCTTCATTTTGGGGTTCTTCTGAGTCTGTTTCTTCTCATGTATTGGACTTTGGTGGAGTAGGAGTGCCAATATTAAAGAAATCAATATTCCTGATGATTGAGGAGAATGGTGTGCCAGGCTGAACTTTCAGCTTTGATCCTGAAGCTTTCTCTCCCAGCTTTAGTATTAGGCTGGATTCTGACTCTTTCAATTTTGCAACTTCTGCTTCAGCCTGGGCCATTTTTTGTTTCAATTGTTCCATTTCCAACAACTGTTGTTTGGCGGCAGCCAGTTGTTGCTCAATGCTATCTCCTACCATCTTTCAAGTTTTTGTAGTGTTAGTTTATGGTTTTTGATTGTTTTTGAGCTAGATGCCCCACCGTGGGCGCCAATTGTTTTGACAGGGTTTTCACTGATCTAGGATATCCTGCCAGGGATTTATAAGTAGGGTGATCTAACTCAAACAACTCGCCTGACTAGTATATTTAAATGAAGAATTACAACTAATAAATAAAGACACAAAGATTTTATACGTGGAAAAACCCTGGGAATAAGGGAAAAAACCACGGGCACCAAGCCAGGAATGATTGTTACTATGATTTTAGATAGCCTGACAGAGTATGGGTATATCAGGTGTGACAGGCGAATTTATAATGCTTAAGAGTATAAAAATGTAAGTGAGAATGAGAGTGAATCCAATGATCCTTCTGATTTTGTCTTCTCTTCTATTTATACTTGATTTCTCCGGTCTCCTTATGCTGTTTAGGGTTTCCTGGTAAATAGGGAATGTGCCCTATTTACCCGGAGGTGGTTGCCATCTCTTCAACCGTTGCCTTTGACTATCTTTCATATCTTTTCTTCTTTGAATTAGTCTTCCTTGTTTGTAGGGAACATATGTTAATTGCCTAGTCTTTGCCTGTTGTGCCTGAGTTATTTTCCTTCCAGGTTGCTTAGGTTGATTATCGCCTGTCTTGTATCAACTCCTGCTTGGTGCCTATCCGTGCTTTCAGATGTCTTTTGCTTGGAACTTGTCTTTGGCTGTTACCTGACCTATGTCAGGTCAGACAGGATAATTTTGGGCCCAACAATAACCATGCTAAATCACTTTCACTCGAGTTGTATAACAATAATCAATACCAATCAACCAACGAACCGTAACAATTTAGCGAGTCTGACTTTCACAGTCAGAACCCAACTCAAGAACAAACGCACGGACTAATGCGCCTCTTCTAAGGGACGCAGCAGATGCTGTGCCTGTTCTGAGATGGATTCTACCTCTAAACTCATTTCGTTCAGACGTAGCCATTCTAGTTAAGTTTTAATTGACTATTATTTGTATTATCACCAATAATTCGACATATTTTCATATTTTCTTTAATTATTTCATTTTCTTTAATTTTTTTTCCTTTCAAATCCTTCTTTTTCAAGCGTACTTGTGACGTAAGTGAAGGAAATGTAGATTCATATACATACTAACATACTCATATATGTCTAAATAAATTTGTCATAAAATTAAAATGGATTTTATGCATGCAAACAAATAATATAATAGAGGAGAAATCATGTCCTTACATTCAATATTTCGGTTATATTGGGCACAAGAGAGATCACCTTTCTCTCTTGTTCTTGAGCTTTTCCCTTATGGATGAACAAGATCTAAGTATAAGATCTCTCCCCAAGCTTTATACCCAAGGCTCCTCTTAATTTTAATTAATATTACAATACTAGTATAATATTAATCAAGGTAGAAAATCGAACCAAAATATTTATAAAACTCTTATATATTTCGGTTTTTAAGAGAGAAGAAGAGAGGATTTTTCTTCTCACTAGAACTCTATATTTTTGGATGAGTTGAATGAATGAATACACTAAAACATTTTAGTGTTATTAGGTGAAAATTATAGGAAAAACAATGATGGCATTTGCCTTCTCCAAACCGTGTAAGAGGAGGACATTAGGGGAGCCAATGCATGGAGAAATTGTTCTTCACAAGGAACAATAGGCTTGCATGGCTAGGTTTGCTTTTAATCATTGTGTTTTCCACTAATTACAAACAACATATAATTAGCTTAAATCCCTCTAATTTTCGGCCCACTCAATAATATGGATTCCATATTATTTTTGTCAATTGTCAATATGTCACATGTCATATGTGACATAAATTTGTTATGTATTTTTAACATATTAAAAATCAACGTATTATCAAAAATACGTCACATACAAAAATCGACTTAGTAATTTTATAATTACTTGTGCCAAAATATTTTACCATTTATAAATTACAACTGATTGCATTTATAATAATTCATCCAATTTAATTGTTACATTAAACAATTATTTCATCCGAGTAATGATACAATTCAATTACTCAGACCGTATCTTATTTAATCACATTTCAATATGATACGTAAATTTTACTTCCAAAATCGTCCGTCAATTTTCAAGCAATTTAATTAACTCGTAACATTATACGATTAATTAAATAATCAATTAAGAGTATTGCCCTTTAGGTATGACCTAGGGGTCAATCGATCACCACCGTCACACGACGATAATGTCAAACTCTAGTCGACCAATCATTACCGATATATGTTGACCATTGACGATAACAATATTACTTCCCAATTGTATTCATTTTAATGAGACTTAAACATGTGATCATTATGATCAACAGTCGTGATCGCATTATTGTCGGAGGACACATATTCCAACAATCTCCCACTTGTCCTCGACAAGTGTGCGTCACCAATTCTCTTGTCCTATTACTATCTCCCACTCAATGCAAGGTGTCTTTCAGGTCGTACTTGCAAGTGATCATATCGAGAGTGGTTTCCTCGATCTGGAGAATAACTGATTGACCGGACTTATCTGTCATAGATACTTTCCGAGCGTGGCCACGCATTTCCAGTTCATTACTCCTCGAGTGGCCCTGAGATATTGTTATAACCCTGACTAGGGGTGGACAATTCCTATCGCACTCATTCCCTTCGACTAGCCACAGCCATCATAACACAAAATATGCCCATTTGACCCCATTTACGAAGGTCGTAGTAACACAAATCAAAGTTAATCTGAAATTGTGCTATCTTAGGAGAATAGTCTTTAGTCAAAAGAATCGACTCATTTGAATACTATAGTAGCTCTCGCCACGACCAGGCTATATAAATTTGCCAGAACTCTATAAGCGGTCATAAGGCCCGACAAAATGTTCCTAACATCTGCCTATGTGATCGACTAGTCATCTCACATGACTCTATGGCACTTGAACTTGCCATCAATCGCATCACACTCTAGTCACTTCGAGACGTCACCTCATATAAGTAACTATGGGCAAAACAATGTTAATCCATGTTCACTTTAACGGGGTTCAATTGTCTCTACAACCCGTTTGGATATAACAAAGTACAAAATGAGTTAATAATAATAACTCAAACGACAAATGTCGACATCACACTCGGGTAGTCAATATCATATTACAACCTTGTGATGTATATCATAAGTGTAAACACTCATTGATTGCAATAGAAGTTTAACATCCCATGTGTCCATGTGTTCAAACTTCTTACACTTGCATTTTCTTTCACATTCTTATTCTCTCTCATAGCATGAATCTTACCAAGTACACATCAAGGTTCCCAACCTTGGTTTCGGTTCTTTAACTTGAAAGAACTTTCTTATCGATCATCTCATAACGAACGAATTTGCGATGAATAATACAACTTGCACCGATCAAGTATTTCATCCACACACAATGCACTAGGTATATGTTTTGTAGAATCTTGTAACAATTGACAAGATTATTTAGCTTAGCACTTCTCATAAGTCCTAGCTTTTACTAGGAAAGATTGTTTTTGAATAACCTCTTATTCAACCAAGCATCTTTCCAAAAACTTCTCATTTCTCTTTCTAGGCTTGAAAGAATTGGGATTCTCATAAATCCTCATATGTGCTCGGATTTTCTATAATATGTGCAACTTCTTGATACACAATAGAACATTCCGTCAAACACTGAAATCGCTCATCGGATTCTACTTGAGAATTCATGATGTTTCTATTATGGCTTACCAATCAATCATCATGCTCTTATGCATATGATTCATAATTGGACATGTATATGATTATTCTAATGGCGGAAACATTAGTTACTAATAATCATGAGATCAACCGTTCATAGGTTCAATGAACGACCATGACTGCTAATGGTAATTCCATTTTCATCTATATGAATAACCTATGTGAATGTTGATATGATGTGTATCTCTTAATACTAATCCAACATCCCTTGATGTAATTGGATTCATCATAGTCCATTTTCATCCAGAATTGAAAACTCAAATGCTTCTTTTATGAAAGAAGGTATTGGCTCGTCATTCTTTAATGAGTAATGAGTTTTATACATTCAAGGATGATAGCTCCCACTAAATTCCATGTCTTCACATGAGAATTTCCTAACTCCCACTCAATTCAACATATTTCGAAATTGACTTCTCAATCGAAATTTGTCAAGAATATAAATATAAATTGCTTTGCCAAGTTACTAGGATAAAACCATATATGTTCCCATCATATCCTTTCAAAATGCCTATTTTGAAGTGGTCTTATCTCAACCTTACGGAAAGAGATTTTAAATCTCTAACACACTCATATCATAATGATGTGTAGCAATGTCATTATTCAAATACAAATAATATTTAGAATACGTCCCTCGCAAATACCCTTTTGGAAGGAGATTTAACCATTTCATAGGGAGGTTAAGCAATGACATTTGTATGGTTAAAACGTTGGCTATAGAAGATATCGGAATATCAATTTTTGCAACTTGATTTTGATCATAACAAGTATGTTACTTCGATTCATTTAGGCTCTTAAGTAAAACTCATGATTGAAACTATTTGGTCAAAATTTATCAATATAGAACTTAGTCAAAAACTTGTTAAGACTTTGCATTAGTCATTTTCATCCAAAACTTCTTTTGGTCTCCTCGTGTAGTTATCTTGAGAATATACTCTTATGATTACTACACTTGGTCTCTTTAGTCATATAGAACTAACTTGAGACCATAGATCTCATCTATTCGGCATACTATGTAAATAGATATACCTTTATTCAAATCATTCTCTCTTGCGTAGATCTTTATTTACACAAGTACACAATTTTGATCTTTGTCTTGTGTGTTGTGATGTTGTGTCCTCATTTTTCTCCCACTCTATCTTTAGAATAAATACACTAAACATTCAAAGATAGCATATGAGACACAAATTAATGATGTTGAAGTATAAGGAGAACTATCTTATAGATAGACTAATAGTTATTGATTTCATATGAGTTCTTGGTGATTGACATTCCTTTAAGAGAGTTCATAGACTCAAAATCGCTTCATAAATGATCATACACAAGCCTTAAGCATGTGGACATATAATGAAACCCGTCATTATATTTGTCTATTAGATCACTTTAAGTGAATAATCTTATGTTTCAAAACGCAAGCAATTTAAAGATGAAATTTAGAACATTAAAAGGATAAATGATTAAAACGGGTGACTTGGGTTGCAAACCAAGTCACCATCATCCAAAATACAAACCATTATCCGAAATACCTTTCCATGTCGAACACGGAAACTTAAAGTTCTAAAAATTCAAAACATAATTTAAAATAAGACAATGAAAAACAAGGCTCCACAAAAGCTATCCTTAGCTTCTTCATGGTTTCTCATGCTTGTTTTTCTTTTCCCTTGTCTTTGCTTGGTGGAGGCCCTATCTACAATAAAAAGGGAGATACATTATCACAACTTTGCATCATAATACCATAGTTGAATTAGAAACACAAAAGAAGTTTAGTCATTTACCTACTGGAGTGATTTTTCCAGCTTTGATATCACCAAGGTATTTGGAACAATTTCTTTTCCAATGACCATGCCATTACAATAATGGCATTTATCAAGAGGACCCTTCTTGACTTTGGATGTGCTAGCTTCACAAGACTTAGCTTTGGTGAATGTGGGAGCTTGCTTTTTACCCTTTCTTCCACTCTTCTTGAACTTCCCCTTACTCTTTGCGCTTATATTAAGCACATCCTTGGGGGGGTTCACATTTAACCCCATGTCCCTCTCGGCTTGCACAAGTAACTTGTGCAACTCCTCAAGAGACACATCCTTGTCTTGCATATTGAAATTCACCCGGAATTGCACATATGCCTTGACCTTAGACAAGGAGTGTAGAATCCTATCTACGATGAGTTCTTTGGGGATTTCAACCTTTTGAATCTTCAAGGTCTCGACAAGCTCCATGAGTTTGAGCACATGAGGGCTAACCTTTTGGCCCTCTTTGAAGTCGAGATCAAAGAATGCCGCGGCCGCCTCATATTGGACGATCCGCGGAGTTTGTGAAAACATGGTCACAAGTTTGGAGTAAATCTCATTAGCATTGCCCATTTTAAAGGCTCTCCTTTGGAGTTCCGCCTCCATCGCAAATATTAAGACATTTTTCATTGCGCAATATCCTTTTGGTAAGTCTCATAGGCTTCCCTCGTGGCCGCGGTGGACCTAGTGGAGGGTTCGGGTGGAGAGGCCTCGGTAAGGTAACGAAGCTTGTCGTCACCTTCGGCGGCTAATTTGAGTTGGGCATCCCATTCGGAGAAATTTGACCCATTCTTTTCAAGTTTACATCGATCCATAAAGGATCGGAGCCAAGATGAAGTAGCGAGTGGTGTAGCATTAGAAGTTGGTGTTGATGTTGCCATTTGTTATGAAAAAGAAGTGGTCTACAAAACAAAATATAAGGAGTAAAACAAATGTCGTTTTAATTATACTCGTAAAAATGTATGATTTAAACAAGTTTTATGCATTTTTCTAGTGACCTCTACCCAACTAGATAAATGATTCCAAGACCCAAATTCATATCGACTTAGGCACGGTATGGCCGATGAAACCTTTATCAATATAACTCGGTGGATTAACATTTTAATCGATTCTACTTTTAGAACTCTTGGTCGATAAAATTACTCTAATAATTATCTATAGCCCGGAACACATGCAACTACGGTCGCGAATACTTCCGTTGAGCTCAATCCAAATTTCGAATAAATGTGTCCATTATCCAAATCCACATCAACTTGGGCACGGTATGGCCGATGAAACCCTCATTAACATGAACTCGGTGTATTAACACTCATCACCCACTTCCCCTACGTAACAAGGTTTGTACCCCGGTAGGGCCGAGTGCACTCCCTCGCGAAATAGGTTTTCATGGTTTCTACTATTTGGTAAGGCTATGTCTCAATTGTTTGTTTTAGCGAGAGGTCATGTCAATTTATTATCTATCACGTTTTAAGTGAACTAAAGCGGTGAACTACGATAATTCTAATTGACACGGTCGATAAACTCGATAAAAAGACAATGCATGTTTAGTTATGGCGATTTAGCGATGCATGTGACATAAAATAAAATGCAAGCATAAAGATAAATAAATCCTAGTATGACCTTTCCTAAAATAGAAAAACTATTTAACTATTACATATTCGGAAACCAACTCCATTGGTCCCTTGAACTTCGGTTGTGGCACGCATCTCGAGGTAACACCGTCTTTATGTATCGCCATCTTGATGAAATCCGTCTTTGGGAACTCCGAGATAAATAAAATTACATAAGAAATTACATAATTTCCTATTATACATTTGTAACTAAAATAAAATAAATCTTATTAAATTACAAAACGGTGATACGAGATCACAATAAAATTACAACCGAATCGATATACCCATACATTTCGGGAAATACCAATTAAAATCTAAGGTCATACTAAGTAAAATTACATAATTCAAAAATTACATAAATTAAAATTATGACAATCATAAAGAAAATGCAGCATTATAATATGTATGAACATGCTCAAATTATGCTAAATCGCCTTTAATTATCCAATATCGTATATTACTCGGTTTTTACGGATTTGCGTGATTTCAACATTTTATAATCACAAAAATGCATAAACTCATATTTATGCATAAGTTAATTACCCTAACCTTTTAGGACTCAAAATTTAGTCTTCACTAATAATTTGACCATAATTAACCCATATCTTATAAAATTGTTCATAAATGGACCAAAAATTACAAAATAAGCTATTAAACTTCAAATAATTCACAAAATTTCAAATAAATTTGAAATTTGAAATTTAAACTCATGAACATTCTGGAAAAATTCCATGACACTCATAATGTTCAAAATCTTAGGTTAAAAATTTCGAAATTTTTCCGGAAAAACAATGTTGCGGTTTATCGATTTTTAATAAAATAATCATAAAAACATGGAAAAATTATTTTCATTAAATTTTCAATTTTAGATCTGAAAAATATAATAAAATGCAACATTAGACGTTTTTCCTAAGTCATAGATTATGTTTTATTAATTTTCCACTAATAATGTCACTATTTATGCTATTTTTCTTCAAAAATTCATAAATCATGCAAAAAGACTTCTTTATAGCCAATAATTTTACACACATCTTGTAAAATTGTATGTGACAACATATTAATTTTCTATGACCAGATTCGAAATTTAACTCATATTAACCTATTTTTCACTTAAATCCGAATTTAATAATGAAAAATTCATTTTTCGAGCATAACAAGTCCAGAAATTATGAAAATTTACAGGTTATCTCAAAATAATATATGTGACAACATATCCAAAAACCAAGTGAAAATTCGAAGTATAGCTAATTTTAGACCAAAAATGACATTTTTACTCGTAAAATCACATTTAAATGCCATTATTGTAAATTATGAACAATAAAAATCCGAAAAATTAACCAAAATATCCTAAAACATTTTAGGACCAGAAATATTAACATGCATGTAATAATTTCGTGATATATCATAATAAAACAAATTTTACAAGTTTTATTTGTTATTCATATAACTCGGAAAAACTTTTAACCAATTTGCATGCAAACAACCGTGGCTCTTGATACCGATTGAAGGAAATGTAGATTCATATACATACTAACATACTCATATATGTCTAAATAAATTTGTCATAAAATTAAAATGGATTTTATGCATGCAAACAAATAATATAATAGAGGAGAAATCATGTCCTTACATTCAATATTTCGGTTATATTGGGCACAAGAGAGATCACCTTTCTCTCTTGTTCTTGAGCTTTTCCCTTATGGATGAACAAGATCTAAGTATAAGATCTCTCCCCAAGCTTTATACCCAAGGCTCCTCTTAATTTTAATTAATATTACAATACTAGTATAATATTAATCAAGGTAGAAAATCGAACCAAAATATTTATAAAACTCTTATATATTTCGGTTTTTAAGAGAGAAGAAGAGAGGATTTTTCTTCTCACTAGAACTCTATATTTTTGGATGAGTTGAATGAATGAATACACTAAAACATTTTAGTGTTATTAGGTGAAAATTATAGGAAAAACAATGATGGCATTTGCCTTCTCCAAACCGTGTAAGAGGAGGACATTAGGGGAGCCAATGCATGGAGAAATTGTTCTTCACAAGGAACAATAGGCTTGCATGGCTAGGTTTGCTTTTAATCATTGTGTTTTCCACTAATTACAAACAACATATAATTAGCTTAAATCCCTCTAATTTTCGGCCCACTCAATAATATGGATTCCATATTATTTTTGTCAATTGTCAATATGTCACATGTCATATGTGAATAAATTTGTTATGTATTTTTAACATATTAAAAATCAACGTATTATCAAAAATACGTCACATACAAAAATCGACTTAGTAATTTTATAATTACTTGTGCCAAAATATTTTACCATTTATAAATTACAACTGATTGCATTTATAACAATTCATCCAATTTAATTGTTACATTAAACAATTATTTCATCCGAGTAATGATACAATTCAATTACTCAGACCGTATCTTATTTAATCACATTTCAATATGATACGTAAATTTTACTTCCAAAATCGTCCGTCAATTTTCAAGCAATTTAATTAACTCGTAACATTATACGATTAATTAAATAATCAATTAAGAGTATTGCCCTTTAGGTATGACCTAGGGGGTCAACTGATCACCACCGTCACACGACAGTAATGTCAAACTCTAGTCAGCCAATCATTACTGATATATGTTGACCAGTTGACAGTAACAATATTACTTCCCAATTGTATTCATTTTAATGAGACTTAAACATGTGATCATTATGATCAACAGTCGTGATCGCATTTTTGTCGGAGGACACATATTCCAACAGTAAGTTCAAGTTATTGTATTGTAATTCAATTGTAATTTATGTATTTATTTATTTTGTATTATGTATGATTTATTTAACTGGCATTCACATGTAATTAATATAACCTCCTACTTCGACTCAATTTAAATTGTTAAAATTGCTTGTCAAACTGACTTAGTCTAATTCTCACATGCTAGGTTCAAAACGTTGGATGTTGCATTGCATGCATACAACTGACAACATATCAAATATAAACAGCTCCCCTGATCATTAGTAGAGGCCGCTATCGAGGCGGGCGGTATTAGGTGTTCAAATAAACGAGCTTCCTAATACATTGATACCGAGTTTGTCGTACTCCTCGATATGCAAACCATATTTATAAACTCAATACCAAACTAATGAATGTAGTAGGGTAAGGAGGTCGATCCACAGAGATGGTGTGTTTGAAATGGTTTATAAGTCTCGGACTTCATTTTAGTATAGTCGGTCAATAAGATTGAAGTGGTTATCTATGCTAAAAGTCTAAGCTAAGAACATCAAGTAAATGAACAAGTAAGTAAACAAGCAAGGTAAACACAATGAGAACAAAGATTAGGGTGTCGGGATCACCCAAGTAGGAGGGGTCGAGTCTAAGTCAATGCAGAGGTTATAACGGAGGGTGAAGTCTAGGTGTGTCTCTATCTCTTGATATGAGACGGTCCTTGGGTCACGTCTAGTTGAACTCTCGCCCTAACTAACCCTAAGCCACCTATCTAGTACGGTCCAACTGAGCCCGACTCTCACCCCAAGCAATTCAAATGAAACACAAGGAGAGCCAAACTCTCGCTCAAGCAATCCACACATGTTCAAAGTACAAGATAAGAGGCAAACATCCAACGAAATATGTAAACAAATGAAACTATGAATATGGGTATTTTGTTTAGGTAAAGCTTAAGCACTCTACTAACTAGTTTAAACTCTCGCTTCAAAGAACAGCTAATAAAGAGAGTGGAATTGTTCAAGCTCTTACTTGGGTATTTCCACAAACACCTTGTATGCATAAGTTTAAAGACAAGTTACCCAAAATTATTAACATCCAAACACAACTCATAATCCACCAATTAATCCCACAAAAGCTTCTCCTTATCCAAGTATAATCCACTGACTAAACATAATTAAAACTAAACTAATAATGCTACCCACTAACATTAAACATAATGTAAACTTAACCAAATTAACAAAGTAACAAACTTTAATCAAATTACCAACTAAAATTAACAATAACATAAATTATAATAGAAACTTGAAAATAGAACAATAAAATGAGTAAAGGGAATAAAATTATACCATAAGAAAGGAAAGAAATGGAATTGCATAGATCTAAATGATGCATTACAAAAGATGAAATCTTGTCCCCAATATAATTGACTAATTAAACTAATTAGAACCCTAAAATATATAGAGAGGAAACAAAAGGAGAATAATTTTTATTCTAAAATATCTACTCTAATCTGGTTATTTGTTACGATTGTTGTCTAAAGTATTGGGCAGGGTTCGGTTGCTGCTGGTGTACGACGGAGTATGCTGTACTTGTGATGTAACAGCGGTGGTAATGCACGCCTGAGGTCGGTTTTGAGCTAGCCTGATATCGAGCAAGGGTGATGCGCCTTTTGAACCCATGTAAGGTTGGCCGGCTGGCGATCCGAGTTGATGCGAGTTTGCTGCTATGTTGTTCGCAAATGCAGGGAAGTGAATTGGTGGGTTGTGGTGAGAATGGATGAACTGGATTCGTGGTTGAACAGAAAAGATTTGATTATGGATTGAAGGAATTTGGCTCGAATTTCGATTCCGGGTTGGAGCGGAATCGGTGTTGGTTGTAGGGGATCAGTGATGATGTATGATGGTAAATGGATGATATGGTGAATTGGCGAGTTATGATGAGATGATGAACAGCTGTTAATGGGGGAGATGGGTTGGGTGGTGAAACTGGGATTAAACGAAGGAAGATGAGAAATAACGAATTGATCAGGGGATGATAGGATTAGGCGGATGTTTATGGTCAAGGCAAGGGTTGACCTTCGACTTGTATCTTTTAATTTGGGTCATTTGCTCGATTTGATCTGGTTTGACCCGCCTTGCTCGATTGCTCCGCTCAACTTGATGATAACCTATAAATTAAACACACTAAAACAGTACCACTTTCTCCAAGAATAAAATTTATTCGCAATAATTATAATTAAATTACTAATTACTAACTAAACATATAAAATGAGCTATTAATCGATTAAAGCGCACTAAATTGAGACAAATAAACAGTTAAAGTATGAATAAAATGATACCAAAATTATGCTTATCATACATACCGTCACCCCTTACTCAAGATCTCTATAAAAATACGTGTTCATTGGCATCACGAGAGTCATTCTAGACATAGAATGCTAAGGGTAACGAATTTCTCAGTGCTCATGTCGCTACTTTGTGTCTTGACATGGCATGAAGTATTCGAACGGTTCCAATTTTCCATAAAAATTGGTGACGACTCCACAAATGCAGGCTTGTCAAACCATTCACTGGTTTCAATGCCTTACAAATCGGTAACGGCCCATGACGTGCTCTGGCCTCGCGCCGGAGTTCCGTGGGAGAAGTGCCGCCGCCTCGAAACCTTGCGGCGCGGGTGCCTGTGTCCCTAGCTAACTACTCCCACCATCTTCATTTTTTTTTTCACTACTCCCGTATTTAATACTGTTAATTTCACTATTCTTATTCTTGCTACTATGACTTTTACTACTCTGACTGCTATTATTGTTACTTTTACCATTCAAATGGATGATTACTATCATATTTATTAAATCAAATATTGTTACAATTATTTTCACTATTAATATAGTTACTTTTTCTACTTACACACTTTTATCAGGCTTATATATTTAAATTAGAGTGGTTAAATGCAGACTTGCGCCGGGCTAGCATGATTTCTTGGGCCTTAGACATGTTAGGGGGTTTTGAGTGGTTTCGTGGGACGGGCCATTGAAAATTTTGGAAATTACGTTGTCCAAACCCTATTTGTTAGCGGGATGGAAGGGACGGGCCTAATAGGGCGTCCCGTCCATGAACAACTCCAATTTAAATAAATATACCAAATATTTGTTAAATATTTCTCTTACTTAATTTTATCAAATTAAATTTTATGTTAGTTTATTATCTAAATTCATTAGAGTTACATATAAATATGAAATATTATACTAAAATATTATTTAAGAGCGATCATTATTATTCATTAATTAAAGTACAAATTTAAGGTATTATGAGATATTGTATCTGTTGGGAATTTTTATTTTATTTATCTCTTTATAGTTTTATTAACTCATTTCATTTACCATTAATTTAGTTCATTCAAGTTTAATATTCGGTGTAATGAAACTTAATTTATTTATTATATTAAAAAAAATATAATTAGTGTACAAAAATATAATGGCACACTAAAACAGGCTCTAGATGCATGAAGCTGAGTACTAGGTGCATGAAAATTATTACATACATGAAAATGATAATTAGGTGCATGAAAATTAGTAAAATGTATTTCGCCTCAATTTCCGTCTATAACTTATAATTTTTTACCAAGAAATATATTATCTAGACATTAAATTGTACGCCGGATCCAAATATGTCATTATTTTAAAAATAAAATTTTATAAGGTGGAGTACTCCATCTTGCGGAACTTTTTTAAAATAAATAATGACATATTTGGATTGGGCATATAATTTTATGGCTAGATAACATATTTCTTGGTCTAAAAAGTATTATAAACTAGTGACGGAAATCGGAGCAAGATATATTTTATTAATTTTCGTGCTCCTACTACTCGTTTTCATGTATCTAACAATTTTCATGTACCTAAAACTCATTTTCATGCACTTAGAGCATGTTATTTTCATGCACTTAGTAATCATTTTCATGCATGTAACAATTTTCATGCACCTAGTATTCTATTTCGTGCATTTATAATCGTTTTTGTATACCTGATTGTATTTTTATACATTAAGTTTGTATTTTGTTAATAAAAACAATAAATGCTGTTTATTTATACTAAAGAATGTGTTTGAATGAACTAAAGTAAAGGTAAATAATCTACCAAAACTTGCGAAACAAGATTTTTCTCATTAATCCATCTTCAAAGTATCAAGGAACCGTTTGATCAAAGATGGGAAAAGTAGAGAGAGAAAGTTCTAGCTTCTCTCTAAAATAATTAGGGTTTTTTCTGCAATATGGCAAAAAAAACCTCGATCAAAATCTTCTCATCTTAGAAAATCAATTAAATCTAAAGCAAAAGTAAGACTCACTTTTAGTAATCTTAATAACCTAGATCTAGACGAACCAATCATGGTGACGAATCTTGCTTCTGGAAGTGGTATTCCTCAATCATCAGATGCGAAGAATACCAAATCGGTTGGTGAAATTCTAGGAATTGCCCCTTTGAAGTTAGATGCAATTGGAGAACATGAAATATCATCTGAGAATGAAGAAGATGCTAAGCTGATTCCTGACAATGAAGTTACTAATGTTGAGGATGATAGTGGGTGGACTCAGGTCACAGGTCGAAAGAGTACCAAATCTCCAGTAAGTGATCCTAGTTCTTCCTCTCTATCTTTGATACACTTATCCATGGAGGATGTCCAACGAGAGAGAGATTATTGGTCTACTGCAGTAATCTGCTATGTCCTGGGTGGAAATCCCCCATGGTAACTCTTATCTGGGTTTGTAAATCGTCTGTGGGGAAACTACAAATATGATAAGATCTCATTCCTTCCGAATGGTGCCTTGCTTGTGCATTTTCCCACTATGAAATGCAGAGATCTCCTTCTTAAGCAAGGTTTTCCTATGTTTGATAACAAGCCAGTAGTTATGAAACCATGGACTGAAAAAACATCTCTTGCAAAGGAGAAGGTCAAAGTTGTTCCCATCTGGATTCGGTTGTGTGGTTTGGGACTGAAATTCTGGGGAGAGAAATGTTTAACTAAGCTAGGATCTCAATTTCATACTTTTATGCGAGCTGATGGTGCTACTATGCATAAAACCCGATTGGGATATGTAATGCTAATGGTAGAGGTTCAAGTGGGACAAGATTTGCCTGATAAGCTCTATTTTAAGGATGAGAAAGGGATGGAGGTTAGTGTGTTGGTAGAATATGAATGGAGGCCTGACATATGTTCTGCGTGTAAATGAATTGGACATAACGCTGAACAATGTAGGAAAAAGGCAGCTGCTTCTGTCATTGCGCCTGTTCCTGGTAAACCTAAACAGGTTCAGATGTGGAGACCTATAGTGAGACTTGCTCCTCCTCAAAGACCCCAATCTCTTGTGCAACCTAAAGTGACCACTACTATGTCTTCTCCTCACATGTTTAGAGGTCCAACTTACCATAATTCTAGTGTACTAGTCCATGTGAGCTGTATTATTCAACTTACTAGGCAGGGACATATCACACCTGCTTCACCTTCTAAGTCTTATGCTGAAGTAGTGGTTAGTGATAATGAGAATGCCAGTCCTAATAAGAATGGGGGAACTATTACTCTAATATTGCTTAATAATGGATAATATAGGCTGTTGGAATGTTAGAGGCATGAACAACCCCAATAAACAAGCAAAGATTAAATGGTTTTTGCATTTGAATAAAATAGGACTTTATGGTTTAGTTGAAACTAAGGTGAAGACTCAGGACTTCCAGTTTATCCTTAATAATCTCGGTCATCATTGGTGTGGTATTAATAACAATTTACATCATCCTGGAGGTCATGTATTGGTTATCTGGGATTTGCAGGTTTTTCATGTGGCTACTAAAGCTTGCTCTGCCCAACAAATTACAGTAGATGTAACAGAAATTGCTACATGGGATATATTTTGTTTTACAGTGGTCTATGGTTCCAATGCTGAGGCTAAAAGAAGATTTTTATGGATTGAAATACAACAGATTAGTACTCAGCTTACTCTGCCTTGGTGTGTGTGTGTGTGGAGATTTCAACACTATTCTTAATTACAATGAGAGATTAGGTAGGCCAGTCTTGTGGAGTGAAATTGTTGATTTTAGGCAATGTGTTGGCTCTTGTGATATCATAAATATTCAAGCCCATGGGTCTTTTTTTACCTGGAATAACAAACAAGAGCCTTCCATTAGAGTTTATTCTCGTATTGATAGATGCCTAGTATCTAATGACTGTCTCCTGAAGTATCCTGACAGTTATGCCTTTTTTATGAATGAAGGACTGTTTGATCACACTCCAATAATATGCTATAGGTGTAACATCCTCATACTCCAAGTGCCTTACTAGGATCACTTAAGGCATGAGAATGCTACCATCTCGGTTACCCGAGGCTATGATAATCAAATAGACAATAACGAAACGTACTTTAATAATAATAAAGTTTAAAACGATACAACCAACTCCGAAACTGATAAATGAAAATACAAAGCTTCTCAAAACTGTCAAACAACTAAACAAAATAAGAGAATGTTCGACACAGCGGAAAACTTCTAAAACAGCATCGTGATGACTCAACCCATCTATCCCATGCGCATCAACTCATACCTGCTCAATAACTTCTCACCATCCCCGAATGGATCACCACAGTTTTTAAAACATTTAAACGGGGTCAGTACCGATTACCTAAAATACACAGCTGCAACAAAATGATATGACAAATCAAACAATTCCCAAACTCTGTCACATCACCACACACCTGAATACACACTAATGTGTGTAGTCCTGCCAGAATACCCATCGCAACAGGTATTCCACACCGCAAGTGGGGGACCGTAGTCGTTCCCACCTAAGCCCCGCTCATCTCATCCGAGCGATAAACCCATGTTCCTTAATGTGCACATCTCTTCGGTGGCGGGTTCCACAGAAGGCGAATCAAGGGCGTGAAGCCACTCCCGCAAGTGACTCCACTCAGCTAGGGACGCACCCCGAAGATCACAGATAGTTATACAACAATCACCCTACACAAACAGCAATTACCAAAACTAATTCCGATACGATAATTAATCAACAACAACAATCACCAACAACACTATGTAACCAATACTGAGTAGGGAAACGCTACCTGGAATAGTAATCACCACAGACAATCTAGCAGTTAATCAAAATTTCCCCACTACGAATCCTCCTCCTATAACACTTATACATACAATTACCACCAATACTACACAAAACATCCAAAACCCCCAACATTACCCAATTAGGGTTTTAATGAAACTCAACCAAAGCTATAAAAATTATACAAGAAACTTACCCTTGACACGATGATCACAACGGCGTAAAGAACGAGATGATCCGACCAACTTAGCCTCGAGATTTGCCAATAACGCGAGAGATGCGAACAACGTAACTTATAATCTCTTTGAAAGGTTTAAGAATGTTGAAAAAGTGGTTAAGAAATAATGACGGAAGCTTTTATATTAATCTCGCGTTATTAACAAAACCCGGCTAAACAAACCCGTAAAATACACTTACTCGATCGAGTAAGTGACTTACTCGATGGAGTGCCCCTTACTCGATCGAGTCCCCAACTTACTCGATCGAGTACCCTACAGGCAGACTACTGTTTTGCGTAAAAAGCTACTTACTTTACAGAGTAAGTCCCACTCGATAGAGTACCCACAGACATAGAAAACCGTAGTATTACAGTCTTCCCTCCTTAAAAAGAACTTCTCCCCGAAGTTCAACCCATAGAAAAAAAACAAAATACACTATGACCACCACGACACAACAACATAACCACACCTCAAAACAAAACAAAAAACACACCTCCTAAAACAACACTCAAACCGACTCAAGACAACTACTAACTGTACTAAAACCAACATAAAACATATAAAAACTCTATGCGATAATCTCCAACCCCCCTAAAAGAAACATGGTTACGTCCCCGTAACCACACATACCTGATCAAAAAGAGACGGATACCGCTCCCTCATAGGCTCCTCCGCCTCCCAAGTAGCCTCCTCAACCTCATGATTAGACCAAAGAACCTTAAGCAACACCGTTTCCCCATGTCTCGTTTTCCTAACCTTGCGATCAAGAATCTGTTTCGACACCTCAAGATAAGACAAGGACTCATCTAACTCGATGTTCTCTATATCTAACACATGTGAAGGATCACTCACATACTTCCGTAGCTGAGATACATGAAACACATTATGCACTCTATCCAAAGCAGCTGGTAAGGCTAACCGGTAGGCAACCTCACCCACACGATCCAAAATCTCATATGGTCCGATAAACTTCTGGCTCAACTTCCCTTTCTTCCCAAATCTCATGACCCCACGCATAGGAGACACTTTCAAAAGAGCCTTGTCCCCAACCTGAAACTCTATGTCACGACGATGTAAATCTGCATAACTCTTTTGTCGATCCTGAGCCGCTTTCATTTTTTGTCTAATCAGTTTAACCTGTTCTCCCATCTCCTATACCATCTTTGGTCCTAAAACCACTGCCTCAGCTCTATTATCCCAGCAAATCGGACTCCTACATCTCCTCCCATACAAAGGCTCAAACGGTGCCATACCAATGCTGGTGTGATAGCTGTTGTTATAAGAAAACTCAATCAGGTCTAACCTCTCCTCCCAGCTACCACCAAAATCCATAACATAAGCTCGCAACATATCCTCTAAAGTCTTGATGGTCCTCTTTGTCTGGCCATTTGTCGCAGGATAAAATGCAGTACTTATCTTTAAGGTAGTTCCCATCAACTCCTGCAAATCTTTCCAAAACCGTGATATGAACCTCGCATCTCTATCTCACACTATATCCTTAGGCACCCTGATAAGACCGGTTTAGTACAGTATATAAGTGTCGATTTGGGTGGTTACTGTTGGGAAAAGTGGAGTTTAGAGAAGGTAATTGCACAAGTTCTTATTTTATGATATTTATCTTTGAGAACAATTAAGTGAAATTATAAAGTAAATGTGTTATTAAGTGGATCTTGAGAAATTTTAAAACAAGGGAAATTGGGCTCAATTAAAGAACTAGAAATTAAGGAAAATATAAGATGGGAGTCCAAGAAAATCAGTAGACCGAGTGAAGAAAAATCAAGAAAGCCGAGGTTTGAAGAGCCCACTTATGACAACACATCACATGAGCATGTTCCCCTTATCCCAATAATTATCAAGCAAGTCACATAGGCCTTGTCTCTAATGGAACCAACAACCTTCACAAATCAAAAGACGGAAGATTTAAGAAGCAGCGTTTTTGGTCAGCGATCGGCGCGGGTCGCGGGTAATGGCGCGGGTCGCCCGTTTCTCAGCAAGATCGAGACGAGAAGTCCTTTATTTCCCAATTTCGGTTACACTATTATTATTAGCATTATCATATTATTATTATTATTAGGTTAGGTTCCAAAATTCATATTATTAATCATTCAATAAGTTGTAATTTTGGGGAGAACTGAGAACCTTAACATTATTCGTCTTAAGCAAAGTATGAGGAACTAATCCTCCCCTCTTCATTCAAGGTACTTTGAAGCTATAAGTTTATCAATTGTGAGACCGTCCTAATCCTTTATTTTATACTTGAGTATTATTTATTCTCTATTCATAATTGATGGTTGTTGTATGTTTAATTGATTTGGCCAATTAATTATTTCATCCTTCAATCTATTGCAATTCTATATGTTTGAATCCGTAATTGTTCAATTCATTAGATAAAGTTGCAATCTTTAATCCAATTATTTGCATGCGTTTCATCGTAGTTGGGTAAAAGGGGGAATAAATATATAATTCGAACAGATAACCGTGTGTGTTAAGGGTCGTTATTTCCATTGATTGTTTTATTCGTTCATTCTGTTAATGAATTAAATCTAGATGCTTGGATTAGATTGTTCATTAATTAGCTTGCTTAGTCTCGCGTTTCGAACTTAGAAATATTATCTAAGGAGCATTTAAAACTCTTGTATGTTTTACAACGGGATACTCAAGTGATAAATTAGGATTAATGGTCGACGATCAATTGTTAACTAGTAGTGGATAAACCTTGACTCTGGACCATTTAGCCATCTGAATTCATCTCATTTACTTGCTGCTTTTTCTTATTAGTTCATTAGTTATAATCAATCTCAACCCCCCCCCCCCCATATTATTGTTACTTGTACTCTTTACTTTTTACGCATTAATTACATCGCCTTCCCTGTGCATTCGACACCCGGCTTACCTCTACTATATAGTTAAGGTAATAGGACTTTATTACTTATTTTTGGGAGCATACGACTTCGGCTCACCAAATTTTGGCGTCGTTGCCGGGGAAGGCAATTGTTTAATTTTTGTGTCATAGTGTAGAGAGTTTTAGTTAGTTCTAATATTTGTTAAGTGTCTATTTTGAGTCTTTATTCCTTGTTTGATGGCTGCTAGATTGAATTTTTCTCAATATGAGAATGAATTATTTTATAATTATTTTAATAGATTGAGTGAGTATGTCTCTAAATATCGTTACCCGTACCAAACATGGGAACTTTGTCATGTAGTTTATAATGGGTTAAATAATGACACTATGAAGAATGTTCATTCTTTAAGTGGGGGAAAGTTCATTAATGGGTTGAGCTATGAGGAAAAGTGGGAGCTTTTTCAATATTTGTCTTATGACACTGAAGAATGGGAGCGATACAATTCACTCCCTATACATTCCCAACACCTTTATTCTGATGCTTTGAATTGTCATGATAACTCACCTTTGTCTACCGAGGATTTGATACGTGATTATGTGGCTGATGTGAATTCTTCTTGTGTTAATATTACTCCCTCCCCATGTGAGACTAACCTGCTAGTTAGTCAAGATTTGGAGGACAGAGTTGAACAAGCGACTAATCACTTTGATAACTGTGTGACACAAGAAAAACTTGATTCTTATTATCTTAAGTGGCAAGCTGAGCATGTTGATAAGTGTCATGACCCCCTTCCTCTTGAACCTGATGTGAAGCACTCTTATAAAGAGAGTGATGTCGGTAGCGATGATGATGGCTTTTGGGATGATGATGAGGAGGAGGATGGTTATAATTTGACACATTTATTACCCCCTCCCTTTGTTTTAATGTCAATTGACTCTACTTGTGCTATTGGTGAGATGATACACGTGCAGGATGATTCCTCGATTCATAATGTTTTGAGTGAGGATTCCAAGTTTGAAGATATCTTGAGTGTTATTGTGGAGGATGTAAATGAAGGGCATTTGATTGAGGTAAGTGAAGCCAATGAGGAAGTGGATGAGGTCCTTAGTGATGTTGGAGATGATTTTCCAATGTTTGACAACGTAGAGGACACCCTACCCTTTGGAGAACCTACAGTTGTACTGATAGGAAGTGAAGAACTGAGTATAAACGTTCAAGAGAGTAGTGTAAAAGATGATGAGAAAGTACAACATGATGATCTCCTTGAGGTTTTATCTCAAAAACAGGAATCACCAACTACTCATCCAAAGGAGATAGATAAGGTAAATCTCAAAGCTCCTTATATTTTCTCCTTTACATACTTGATTTTGCCTTTTGATTCCTTATCTTATAAAGAGCCATACCGTGATTTAGTAGCTAGTATGGAACAATTAAGGGGCTCGGATAAATTCTGGTTATTTGCTTATACCTCTTTTGTTCATGTGTTGTTTCAATTGATATTGAGCTGCTACTGTTATTTCACTGACTCTTTTGCTAGCATGTTTGATAAACTCTTAAGGGCATTGAGTTGTTACGCTCTTGACTACTAATCACTCCGCTGAAGGAGATTTTGACAGGTAAATCTCTAACTTTCTCTTAAGTCGAGTGCTTCACCACTCCACGAGATGTCGAGCCAACGACGTAAAACAATAGCGCTTCTGGGAGGCAACCCATAGATTTGTGTGTGCATTTTTTCTCAAAAATAAAAAAAGAAAAAAAGAAAAAAAAAAGAAAAAAAAAACGAAAATTCAAAAAAAAGAAAAAAGAAAAAAAAAAACAATCGGAACTGCCTTGATTTCGAGTGTTGGCGACATAAGAAGGGAGACATAGAAGGTTGGTTGGGTAGGATAGAGGCTAAGGTGTGGAGAAACCGCAGTGCATTGTTGTGGGTACCTTGCTAATGCAGTTGGATGGATTGTTGATTTGGTGTAGAGGAGTTTAGGATTGACCATGTGAGCTCGTAGTTGTAGAAGTATTTTATTTATGTGCAATTTGTTGCTGGCACATATGTTTTTAGAGCTACTTGGTCATCTGTTAGGATCGGAGTAATAAGGGGCGTTAGTCTTCTTTGGTTACTTTTGTCTTTTGTTGGCCTTGTGTGATTGTGTTTTATGGAATATGCTAATGGCCAAGTGTGGGGAGGAGGTGTGGTGCGTGGATTGCTCTATTACACGCGATGTTGAGGATTGACATGTTTATTGAGTCGTCTGGCTGAGGTTTGTTCTCCTTTTTCCTTTATTATGTCCTTGCAACATTGAGGACAATGTTTCATTCAAGTGTGGGGAGGGAGAATCATTCCGATTTGTACACCTTTGTAATTGTGTGGTGTGTTTATTTCAGTTATTTATTTCCGTTAAAAAAAAATGAAAAAAAAATGAAAAAAATGAAAAAAATATGAAAAAAGAAAGAAAAGATTGATCCCAGCTAGGTGAAAACCCGAAAGGGAGCCTAGGCAAGATTGGGACGATGTGGCCGAGGACGGAGTGAAAACCCGAAAGGGCGCTCCGGGTAAAATGAAGAATCGAGTTGCGTGCCACTGAGAGTAGAAGTGAGATTGAAGAAAACGATAAGCTAGAGTGAAAACCTGCAAGGGTGGACGCTCTAGGCAAAATGAGAGATTTATGTAAAAGAAAGAATTCTTCCAATATTGTTCTATCTCTCCTTGTTGAGTTGAACACCGTATGGTAAGAGTTTCATAGCGTTTTGTTAGCTTTCTTATACTTCTGTGGATCAGTGTTGGTATGAGCTTCTATATATCCTTTGAGTTTACTCGAGGACGAGTAAAGATCTAAGTATGAGGAAGTTGATAAGACCGGTTAAGTACGGTATATAATTGTCGATTTGGGTGGTTACTCTTCGGAAAAGTGGAATTTAGAGAAGGTAATTGCACAAGTTCTTATTTTATGATATTTATCTTTGAGAACAATTAGGTGAAATTATAAAGTAAATGTGTTATTAAGTGGATCTTGAGAAATGTTGAAACAAGGGAAATTGGGCTCAATGAAAGAACTAGAAATTAAGGAAAATATAAGATGGGAGTCCAAGGAAATCAGTAGACCGAGTGAAGAAAAATCAAGAAAGCCGGGGTTTGAAAAGCCCACTTATGGCAACACATCACATGAGCACGTTCCCCTTAGCCCAACAATTATCAAGCAAGTCACATGGGCCTTGTCTGTAATGGGACCAACAACCTTCACAAATCAAAAGACGGAAGATTTAAGAAGCAGCGTTTTTGGTCAGCGATCAGCGCGGGTCGCGAGTAGTGGCGCGGGTCGCCCGTGTCTCAACGAGATCGAGACGAGAAGTCCTTTATTTCCTAATTTCAGTTACTCTTTTATTATTAGCATTATCATATTATTATTATTAGGTTAGGTACAAAATTCATGTTATTATTCATTCAATAAGTTGTAATTTTGGGGAGAACTCAGAACCTTAATATTATTCGTCTAAATCAAAGTATGAGGAACTAATCCTCCTCTCTTGATTCAAGGTACTTTGAAGCTACAAGTTTATCAATTGTGAGACCGTCTTAATCCTTTATTTTATACTTGAGTATTATTTATTCTCTATTCATAATTTATGGTTGTTGTATGTTTAATTGATTTGGCTAATTAATTATTTCATCCTTCAATCTATTGCAATTTTATATGTTTGAATCCGTAATTGTTCAATTCATTAGATAAAGTTGCAACCTTTAATACAATTATTTGCATGCATTTCATCGTAGTTGGGTAAAAGGGGGAATAAATATATATTTCGAATCGATAACCGCGTGTGTTAAAGGTCGTTATTTCCATTGATTGTTCTATTCGTTCATGTTGTTAATGAATTAAATCTAGACGCTTGGATTAGATTGTTCATTAATTAGGTTTCTTAGTCTCGCGTTTCGAACTGAGTAATATTATCTAAGGAGCATTTAAAACTCTTGTATGTTTTACAACGGGATACTCAAGTGATAAATTAGGATTAACGGTTGACGATCAATTGTTAACTAGTAGTGGATAAACCTTGACTCGGGACCTTTTAGCCATTTGAATTCAACTCATTTACTTATTGATTTTTCTTATTAGTTCATTAGTTATAATCAATCTCAAAACCTCCCCATATTATTGCTACTTGTACTCTTTACTTTTTACGCATTAATTACATCGCCTTCCCTGTGGATTCGGCACCCGACTTACCTCTACTATATAGTTAACGTAATAGGACTTTATTACTTATTTTTGGGAGCATACGACTTCGGCTCACCACACCGCATGCAAACAAACCACATGCTTCCTATAAGCCAAAGCTAACTGTATCTTGGTCCAATTATGCTTCTGATGTGAACATTATTTGCGCACATTTAGTCCCCTAATTGAACCCATTTTGCATACTATTATAACATTCCATAGCCATTTTATCCGTCAAATGCTTTCTATTTTGCTTTCCTAGCGCATTTTATATGTTTTATAGGAAAGGAGATAATAAGGCGGAAATTCCCGTCTTTCGTGCATATTTGGCAGCTTATTGATGATATTAGATGGACTGGTATGAAGAGGAAGATAGAACTAAAGACCAATCCTACAAGAATAACAATAAAGTGAAGAAAAGTATTCTGAAGCAGAACCCGAGCAGCCAAACAGGCAAGACGCCCGTCCAAGATAACAACCCGAGCGTCCAAGCCACGAAGACGCTCGGATTCCTCTACTACAATCCGAGCGGATTTGCAAAAAGACGCCCGTGCACCCCCTCAAGTATCCGAGCGTCTTCCCCTCCTGGACGGACGGATTGCGGCGTCTTCATCCGAGATGCTCATCTCTCCGAAAAGACTAGCATTTCCCTGCTTAAAACTCAAAAATGTAATTACTAAATTAGCCTTAGTTAACCTAATGAAGCTCTACTATATATACCCCACTTGTAAATAATCAAGTGAGAGAGTTTTAGAGGAGATTAGGCCTCCACATTAGAAATTCCTCTTAGATTTAATTAGGAGTAGATTAGAACCAATTACACACTAATCCTTCCTTAATCATTGTTCAAGATTGTTACTTTTGGGTAATTGAAGATTATTGGGTTTATTGGGAGATTGACAACCTTCCATCAATAATTAAGTTTCTTCTATTATTCTTTGCATTATTATTGGAATCTCCATAGGTATAATTCTCTTAATCCTTGTTTTAATTATTGTTTATTATCTTCATTTATTCATCATGTTTTACCTTGTTAATATGATTGACAACCTTGTTAACATGTTAAGCTTGATAATGAGTGAGTAGTCTCTTAGCTAGGATTAGTGGGTAATTAGGTAAAATCAACATGGGATTGATTCATGCTTAATCTAATATATTTTCACAATTAATTTGCTTGCTTGTTGTGATGTCAACTTTATGCACATGTTACGTTTGATGAAATGCTAAGCCTATGAATCCTTGCATTTACAACCATCTCTTATCTATTCAACTTGACTTGTAAGATATAAACCAACTCGAGTCTTGTTAGACCATGCATAGAAGTTGATTAGGAGGAAAGTAAGTCGACTTGTAGGTGTTGTACAATCTAATCGATTCGATTCGGGACCCAACTCTTCCTAAGAACCGTAAGACATAAACCAACTCGGTTTCTCCACAACATTAATTGCTTGCAACTTTGTAAACATGTTTGTATGATCAACCCCATGAATCCCCTATGACCCCATGACATCCTAGTGCCTTTAGTCATTTGTTTACATCCTTCCTTTTATTGCTTGTTTTACTTTATTGCTTGTATTAGTCTAGAACACAACTACAAACCCCAATCAATTGTGACACTAGCATAAATTAAGATAGATAGGCTTAGAACCCAAAGCACACCGTCCCATGGATCGACCTCGACTTACCGCTAACTAGTTGTTTGTTGAGTACTATAAATGTGTTTGATTGGATGTGACCCGACGACATCAACCAACGTCAAAATGGCGCCGTTGCCGGGGATGGTGCTATGTGATTAAGTTCTTACTTGTTTGTCTATTTTGATTTTGCTTTCACCTTGAGGAACCTGTTCCTCAAGGATTGTTCTTACCGTTTTTTTGAAGTTTCCATGCTTGTAGTTGTCTCCTTGTCTTAGCTATGATGGCTCAAGACTTGACATATGGAGTATGTGGTAGATTCTTTGAGTATGACTATGGGTATGGGGAGTTTGAGAAGCAAGTCAATACAAACCTACCTTATTGTTTGTACAATGAGAATCCTAACCACTACCCCAATTTTTCCCACCAAAATCACCACATCCAATACCCACAACAACCACCCACCCAATACCCACCTCATAATGAATTTCAATTGCCACAATACAACCATTTTCACACTTACCCACAACAAGAGAATAAACCCATTCAAAATATGATTCTCCAAATTATGGGAGATCAAGCAAACTTCTTCAAACAAATGCTAGAGGAGAGCCAAAAGAGGGACAATGTTCTTCAAGGCATTGTTGCCCAAGGTGAGGAATTGGAGATTCAAATTGCCCAAATGAAAGGATCCCAAACAATCACTCCCCACCATTCCTTGGACATTGATCATGAATGTGAATTTGAAGTAGTAACTTTTGACATGGGGAATGAAAAATGGGAATAGCCGATCTCCTTGAGCTCTTGTGAGTATGAAAGTGTTGTGTTCGATGAGGAAGACATGAGGTTGAGTAAGCCAAATACTCTTAGCCTTTGTGAGTATGAGGGTGTGTCATTTGATGTGAAAATTGAGATGTTGGAGGAAGAATTAATGAAGAAGAGTGAAGCCCCCATTTATGATTCGTATAAAGATAGCAACAATGATGATGAGCCTAAGGGATGGACTTGTAATATCACCTTGCTTGAGGAGCCTATCCTTGAGACATTTGAGATATCCTATCATGAAGAAGAACGTCCTTCCCCTATTCCTCATGAAGACTACTTGACACCTACCATGGAACCAATGATCGTTGAAGAGGATATGGTGGACCTTCTTCAAAAGGCCAAAGCATCGTACAAAAGCAACTTGGTGAAAAACCTCAAAGAGAAACTTGCTCGTGAAGCTACTTGTGTAAGTTTGGCACCCACAATGACAACTTCTAAGGAACTCGATCATCAAAGCTATGACAATTCTCCTTCTACTCTTGAAGGATTGAATAATCAATGCACCAAAATTGAAGAAGAAGTTGGTGAGTGGAAGTCCACGGATGAAAATGGACCATACTTCGTACCCAGTGTTGATAAGAATCATGGGCTTACTTATTGGAAGCATCGTGAAAGCTCTAGTTCTGAGGACAAGATGAAACAAAGAACATATGACAAATTTCCTTGGCCAACATTCATGTTCAAGTTGAGCAACCCATACTTGTGTTTATTTGGAGCTTGTTCACAAGCTTTTGATCTACTATTGAGAGCCTTGAGCTTTATGGACAAGAATTTCTGCAAATTGAACTAGTTTGGTGGAGTCCTATCTCAAACCACCATTTGTAAGATATTTCTTGAAACCTTACTTTGTACAATATTGCACATACTTGCATTTTTAATTCCTTGCATGAGAATAGTGAGAGAAAGTTTTCTTACATCTCTATTGACCAAAATTTCAGAAAAGAGAGGAACAACAAATTTGTGAAAGGGTATGATTATGCAAAGAAAAGGAAGAAAATTAACGAAAGACGCTCGTCCCGAGGGCTGGACTCTGGTCCAGGGCCCTCACCGCCTTACTACTCAGCACTGTCTCAGAATCCGAGCGGATTCAGCACAAGACGCTTGTCTTCAATGAAGACGCTCGTATTCTCCACGAGACGCCCGTCTCGGAAGACACCTGAAGCAAAGTTTTGAAACTGCCAGGAAATCCGAGCGGATTTTTGAGAAACCGCTCGTCCCGAGTAAGACGCCCGTCCAAAACAGAAGACGCTCGTCTTCTGCCTGCTCCAGAAATTGCTGAGGTCCTGTCTCAAAATCCGAGCGGATTTATAGGAAGACGCTCGGATTCTACAGACCAAAGACGCCCGTCCCGCATGAAAGACGCTCGGATTGGGGTCTTTTTCTCGAATCATCCGCCCAGGCCCCACTCTTATCCGCTCGGCTTCCCCTTTTCTTCTATAAAATCATCCCCTTCCTCCCTCATTTCTACACCTTATCTAACCCTAAATCACTCATCTTCATCCCCAAAAACACTCCCCTCACATCAAAAGCCAACAACAACCCCCATTTCCTTAACTTCAAGATGATGAACCTCAAAGGCAAGGCTAAGAAATTTGTTGAATCCGCCGGAAGGAAACGCAAGGGATCATCCTGTTCAACCCCACGACAGGTAGTGCCACCAAGGAACTTCCGCCCCATCATAAGAGGAGGAATAGAGCAACTTGAGTACTTCCAAGAGGTACTCTTCACCTCCGATACCCAACGCAAGAAGTATGTTGAATTGCTAGGTAAGAACTATGAACCCACTCAATTCATAGATACTAAGATGTTGGAAGTCCTTGGGATAAGGTACCACACCGAGATGTTCTTTGATGGCTTAGGGATTGGAAAACTTTTCCATGCCCATGAGGAGACGTACCTTAGTCTCACCCTGGAATTTTTGAGTAGCCTTCGTATTATCACGAATACTAGGACCAATGTGAGCATGGAGTTTAGGTTGTGCAACCTAGACCGTAGCCTTACACTTGATCAATTTGCCCACATTTTCGGTGTTGTTGTGCCAACCGACTATACTGATAAACCCGCTGATTTCGATGTGGACTTAATTTGGAAGGCTATTTCCGGGAGGGATTTTACCCATCTAAAGCAATGCTATACCTTTGCCATCTAACATCCGGTGATTCGGATCACCGAACGCTTTGTGACTGGTACCACCAATGGGAGGTATGAACAAGATAGGTGTACTCTCATTGATTTAACATTTCTTGAGTCCTATTTAAATGTCCGGGGGACGAGGCGCTATAACTTCAACACCCCCTTGAGATACTTACAAGGTTTTATGATTTTGCTCAAGGGACCACCCAACTCAAGACCTTTGTAATGGGAGGTCTAGTTACTATGTTGGCCAATTTCCTTTGTCCCGGGTTCAACTCCCGTGGGATTTATGCTCCTCTTGAGGGGAGTACTTTGATTGATGAACATGCCGTCTTCACCCACCACCGGTGGTGTAACTACACTCAAGAAGGGAGTGTAGAATGGCTCACAAAAGGGTGCACCTCCATTGTAACACCCCGTAATTTCGGACCGTTATTATATTGCGGAAGTAATTTATTAATCAAGTTGAATTTAATATTAATTTATTTGAAGTAATAATAATTCAATGAAATATAATTCTATTATATTTTGAAGTAAAGTATTTATTTTGATAGTTTCGAAATGTTTAAAAATAGTTTAAACCATGTAAAAACCTTTTATTTCGAAATAAGGGCATATCGGGGAAAATGGCAATTCTTGTGAAAATTGGGCAAACGATTTTGGAAATGGGTCATATGAGTACTCAATCTTCTTGTAATCTCGTGTTTAAGAACTTTGGCATTGTCGGAATTTGCATTTGACGAACGGTTCTAATTATCGTCGAAACGAGCCAAAACCGACTAATGAAATTCCGCAAAAAAAAATCCCGCTCCTCTCCTTTCTTTTGGGCGGCACCTCCCCCTCTCCTTCCCTTGGATTTTCTTTTCCAACTTCATCCTCCTTGAACATTCTAAAGCATTCTAACCTAAAACACCATTTTCATACTAAAAACCTAAGCTTTCTAAGCTAATTTTCATCATAATTCACTCATTTCTACTCCAAATTTCATAAGGATTACATATTTGGAATCCTCTCTTCATTTCCAACATCCTAGTATGTATTAAATTCATTTGCCCTAAATTTATTTTATCCACCATTTTTAGGGTTTTGATTATAGTGCTTATAATTGTGTTTTTATTGTTTATTTAGGTGAAGATTTAGAAGACGAGTTTAGAGACTCGTACATAGTTGAAGATAGTGGCTAGCTTGCATATTAGGGTTTGGTGTTCAAGGTGCTAATTGCTCATTTCTTAGCTAAAGGTAACATATTTCGAGTTACTCGACGAATAAATGTCACATTCTTTGCTTTTTGTATGATTTTGTGAATGTTATTTGAGTGGTTTGTTTCACATGAAAATATGGGTTAAATTCATGTCTTTTATAAGTATAAGTTCACATATTAGTATGGAAATGAAATGGGAATGATTAATTGATGCTTAAAACGGTTTTAAAATGAACAAAAACGGAGAAAAGGAGGATTAGGGGTGGCGGCCCAGCAGGCGCGGCAGGCCCGGCAGGCCCGTGCAGGCCCACGGCAGCCCTAGGTTGGCCCGGGTCGGCCCGTTGCTTGTTTTCGCGATTTTTCATGCGTTGTTCGTCGTTTCGGGTTTATTAATGTTATATTTAGTATAAGTAACATATGGGTAATCTTATGAAATGAATAATGTTAGTAGTAAATATAATGTTGGTGGTAAAATTATTCTTATATTAGTAGTTTGCACATGTTAGGATAGGTTATGATATGAAATTGTAATGAATAGGCTTGAAATGAATTTTATAGCGATAATTGCAATGTTTGGATGATTATGCCGAAAACTGATCCCTTAGTCCCTTTGACTGAATCGATGTTAGTCAATTGTGTGATTGGTCAGCCGCGATTGAACCCGTACCTGTCGCAGGGCTGGGGTTGCGGGTAAAAATTCGGTTGGATGAATTATAGTGTGAATTGGATAATTGGCCTTATTCTTGTTTTAGGCCATTTATTATGTTTTTATTTCACATATGTTGTTGGTTGATTTGAATGGTTTCTTATATTGTAGAAACGGCCCTAGATTCCCCGAAACCTTTAATATTGCTAATATTGCTTGAAATGGAATTGGTATTGAATACTTCTTGCGGGTTGTTGTGTTTGTCATAGATAGGCCTTTATAGTCTTTGACGAGTATATGTTCACTTTGCTTAATAGCCTTTGTGTTCCCGACTTGGTGGGTTTATATCCAAGTTGGGGCATGACCTCGTTACTTATTTTGAGAGTAAGTGGTCAGCTTAAGTACTAGCCAACCCTTTGGTGGACTCCTTAGGGTACTCACATGGTTTTATTAAAATTGTGGGTCTTGGGTGCGGTGGTGTGTATCCGCATGTCTAGGTCTCCAAGTGATTTAGGACTAGGGTTGTGTTGTGTCTTGGCCATGTTTTGATAGAACCTCGAGCCGAGATACCGGGTTCGATTACCTTCCCTACCTCGTGGTATAGACTCGAGTTCTGAGTGACTATTGACCGTGCTACGAACTTATGCCTGTCTTTGATATAATGTCCTTTCTTGTATGGTGACTTTATGAATTGTAATAGGTGAGATGCAAGCCGGTTACAATTGATAAAGTTTGGATTATTGTTTGTTATATGTTTCACATGATAGTTCAATTGGTCACTTAGTGTTCATATGTTAGAATACTCGATAATTAAATTATTTATGATGTTGTTTACATGTTTACATGTTACATTAAATATGACATTTCGTGGCTGGGAGGACTCGAAGTTACTCCCCACTGAATTGTGGCTTTCGTGTTTGTATAAAATGCGATTGACAGGTTGATGATGATTAGATGGGGTACACGGACGAGCTAGTGAGCAAAAGAACCTTGGACTTAGTTTGGTTATATTTTGTAGTAAACCTTTAAACATATGTTGTGTTTATATTTTGGAGGGACATATGTCTCCCTCTTTTACTTTGGTTTGTATCACTTTATTCTCGCGACTTTAGCAATGTTATGTAAATTAGTTTGTTAGTATTTGCAGGTTTTGGCACTCTTCATTTGGAAATGTTTGTGAATGGTTTAGAAAAGTTTTAAAAATTACAGGTTTTAACTAGTTGAACCAATTACAAACATATCCTGTCAGTTTTTATGTAGAATTTACGTGTTTATTTAACGCTAAAAATGAGGGTGTCACAGTTGATATCAGAGCCTGTTGCTCCCGACGCACGTTTGTGCACCCCACTTAAAATCACTTGACCTTTAAATAATAAATTTGAGAGATGGGTAGGATGGGTAGATTTAGGATTTTATGTGGTAGCCTGTTTGTGATTGCTAATTGTTAGGTACTAATTAAATTTTCTCTTTTGCAAGATGGCTCCGCCAAGAAGAGTGGATGATGCTATTTTACAAGCTCTTACTCAAATCCTCCAAAACCAACAAAATCAGCAGAATCAACAAGCTCCTCCTCCTTCCCCGCCTTCTGAGGGTACTCCAGGCACCTATACTTGGGTGGCTAACCAATTAACCCGAAACAACACTCCCACTTATGGTGGAGAAATTGATCCAGTTGCTCTTGCGGGGTGGTTTCGAGAGTTAGAGAAAAGCTTTACGTTGTATGATGTTAAGAAGGAACATAAAGTGAAGCTGGCATCTCACTTCTTAGTAGGAGAAGCAGATCGATGGTGGTCTATGACTGGGCCTACTGTTTCATCTGAACCGGGTTTTGACTGGGAACGTTTCAAGGAATTAGTGGAGGCCCGATTCTATCCGCAAGAACTTAAACAGCAGAAGTTGAAAGAATTCATGGAATTAAAGCAAGGAAGCCTTCCTGTTCAGGCCTTCACTGATAAATACAACGAGTTGGCTCATTATGCAACTAGATTGGTGAAGGATGACAACGAAAAAGCTTTGTTTTATCTTGAAAAGCTCTCTCCTAAAATCAAAAGCATGGTCCGCCGGGACTCCACCAGCTTTGTTTCAATTTACAATGATGCCTTATGGGCTGAGAATGCACTGAAAGACATTGAAAATGAAGCTCGTGCAACCAGTTCCAGTCTTGGCAAGAGGCCTTTATATCCATCTTCTAGGCCCTATGCTCCTTCACCCAGGTTCACCTCTTCTCCCTCTTACCCAAACAAGAGGAGATTTGATCCTACTGTGCAAGTTAACCGGGGTGGTCAATCTTCGGCTTTTAACAACAATAAAGGTGCTAAAGACCGAGTGTGCTATAATCGCAAGAAACCAAAGATATCCTGGTAAATGCTTCGTTGATCCTATCATATGCTTTTCTTGCAACAAACCGGGCCACAAGGCCAATGTTTGCCCGGAGAAGAAAGTGACGGCTCCTACTACTCCTGCTTTGCCCCAGAGGCCGAAAGGCCGGATTTTTGTCATGAGCCGAAAGGAAGGTTTCGAGGCACACCCCCGATATCATTCTTGGTACATTTTCTATTTTTGATGTTCCTTGTTTGGTACTATTTGATACGGGTGCCTCTTTATCTTTTATTTCAATGAAACTCTCCAATAAGTTATCACTTGAATCATCACATGGAGAAAGCACATCTATATCCTTACCCTCTGGTGATGTCTTTTCCTGTTCTAAAATCTATCTGAGAGTTCCTATTTCTATCGCGGGATCTATATTTCCAGCAAATCTTTTCCGATTTCCGCTTGAAGAATTTGATGTCATTTTGGGCATGGATTGGTTACATACTTATCATGCTCGATTTGAATGTCGGGACCAGAAAATAATTCTTACAAGCCCTTCAGGTCACCGTGTGTCTTATCAAGTGGTTAAAAGACAAACCGGTGTTAAATTAATTTCTGCTATGAAGTTTGTCAATGCGATGAAAAAGGGTCATCAAGCCTTCTTGTGTATGGTGACTACTTCAGATTCTTCCTCTCTGCCTTCTAAAGAGAACGTTCCGGTGGTATGTGAATTTCCCGATGTTTTTCCTGATGAGCTACCGGAATTCCTCCCGAAAGGAAGTTGAATTTACTATTGATCTTATTCCTGGTACCGCCCTATTGCTAAAGCTCCTTATAGGTGGCACCGTCGAAATGAAAGAGTCAAGGCTCACCGGATGATTTGATTGCCAAAGGTTTTATCCGACCTAGCTCTTCACCTTGGGGTGCTCCTGTTCTCTTTGTAAGGAAGAAGGATGGATCTATGCGGTTATGCATAGATTATCGTGAACTTAACCGGGTTACTATCAAGAATAAATATCCTCTTCCTAGAATTGATGATCTTTTCGACCAACTCCGAGGTGCTTCCACTTTTTCTAAAATTGACCTTCTTTCGGGCTATCATCGATTCTAGTCCGAGAAGTCGACATTCCTAAAACCGCCTTGATCGAGATATGGTCATTTCGAGTTTACAATGATGCCATTCGGATTGACCAATGCTCCAGCATATTCATGGATCGGATGATGAACCGTACTTTCATAGAACACCTTGACAAATGCGTTGTAGTGTTCATTGATGACATCCTGATCTATTCTAAATCTGAAGAAGAACATGCCCAACACCTTCGTGCTATTTTGGAGATTCTGCGCCGTGAAAAATGGTATGCTAAATTCTCTAAATGTGAATTCTGGTTATCTAAAGTGACCTTCCTTGGGCATGTCATTTCGAAAGAGGGCGTTATGGTAGATCCTGCCAAAATCGAAGCCGTTGTTAATTGGAAAAGTCCGACCAATGTTTCTGAAATCCGTAGTTTCCTTGGCTTGGCGGGTTACTATCGGTGATTTGTGAAGGATTTTTCAAAGATTGCTAGGCCGATGACTCAGTTGCTGAAGAAAGAGTCTAAATTTGTGTGGTCTGAGGAGTGTGAAAATGCCTTCCAGGAATTGAAAAAGAGGTTGACTACCGCTCCGGTGTTGACCTTACCTGAAGAAGGAGTGGACTTTGATGTTTACTGTGATGCTTCTAAGCATGGTATAGGTTGTGTCTTGATGCAAAAAGGGAAAGTCATTGCTTATGCCTCTCGACAGCTTAGAGTTCATGAAGTTAACTACCCGACTCATGATCTTGAATTAGCTGCGGTGGTGCATGCTTTGAAGATTTGGAGACACTACCTCATTGGAGTCCATTGCAAAATCTACACCGACCACAAAAGCCTGAAATACCTCTTTACCCAAAAAGATCTGAAGATGAGGCAAAGAAGATGGTTGGAATTGGTGAATGACTATGATGCCGATCTAATTTATCACGAAGGAAAAGCTAATGTGGTGGCCGATGCTCTTAGCAGAAAATCCTGTCATTCTTTGAATTCTTTTCGGGAATTACCCCCTGAACTTGCTTTAGAACTTCAAAAATTGGGAATAGGACTTGTAAAAAGGGGCTCTAATCATCTTAATGCCATATCAGCCGAACCTGACTTCTACCGTGAGATCCGTGCTTGCCTTCCTGATGATCCTACTTTCAAATCCATTCGAGCTAAAATTCAACTTGGGAAAGCTAAGGATTGTAAGATTGATGATGATGGGTATCTTCGTTATCAGGGTAGAATCTATGTTCCGAGGGCAGCTAATTTGAGAAAAAGAATTCTTGATGAAGCACATCTCTCTCCTTACTCTGTTCATCCGGGACGTACCAAAATGTACAAAGATTTGAGATTACAATTCTGGTGGCCTAGGATGAAGATTGAAGTTGTGGAATATGTCAGTAAATGCCTCACCTGCCAGAAAGTAAAGATAGAGCATCAAAAGCCCGGGGGTTTGCTTCAACCCTTGGATGTTCCTCTTTGGAAATGGGAGTCTATTTCCATGGATTTTGTGATGGCTTTACCCAGGACTTCCACTGGGAAGGATGCTGTTTGGGTGGTTGTGGACCGATTGACTAAGTGTGCTCGGTTTATCCCCATCAAAGAGACCTGGAGATTAGAAGTTCTAGCTCGTGTCTATGTGGATGAGGTAGTGCGCTATCATGGGGTTCCTAAAGATATAGTTTCAGATCGGGACCCTCGATTTTGTTCTCGTTTAAATTTGCGTTACAGGAGGCCTTGGGTAGTAAACTATTGATGAGCACTGCTTTTCACGCCGCCACTGATGGTCAAACCGAGAGAACAATTCAAACTTTAGAGGATCTTCTTCGTGCCTGTGGCTTAGATTTTCAAACTTCCTGGGAGAAATGTTTACCTCTTGTTGAGTTCTCTTACTACAACAGCTATCAAGCCTCCATTAAAATGGCACCATATGAAGCTCTGTACGGTAGAAAATGCCGTACTCCAGTCTGTTGGGATCAAACCCAAAATGTTCCAATGTTAGGACCTGATTTGGTGACCGAGTCCATTGAACAAGTTAAAATCATTCGGGAGCGGATGAAAGCCGCTCAGGACCGTCAAAAATCATATGCTGATGTCCGTCGTCGACCACTTTCTTTTGAGGTTGATGATCAAGTATTCCTTAAAGTGTCACCTATGAAAGGGGTGAAACGGTTTGGCGTAAAAGGGAAGTTGAGCCCTAAATATATTGGACCTTTCCGGGTGATTGAAAAGATTGGTCCTGCTGCTTACCGTATAGAATTGCCCCCAAATCTGAGCAAGGTTCACAATGTCTTCCATGTTTCTCAGTTGAGGAAGTACATTAGTGACCCTAGCCATATCATCCAAGTAGAGATTCCTGAATTGGAGCCTACCTTGGCGGTTGAAGAAAGGCCAATCCGAATTCTCGAAAAAGCTAACAAGCAACTTAGGAGCAAAGTTGTACCTCTAGTCCGTGTCCTTTGGCGTTGTGGAAATGTCGAAGAAGAGACTTGGGAGACTGAAGCTTCTATGTTAGCTAAATATCCTGAATTATTCTCGTAAGGTATCCCTTTTTCTTACTCTTTTTCCGCGTTACTAAGCCGTATTTAATCATAATTAGTAAAGATATTATTCTTATTATAGAATTTTAAACTAAAATTTTGAAAATGCTTTTATGATTTTTAATGGTTTTAACATTAATGAGTGTTAAATCTCGTTATTGGTGACGTCCCAATAATGGGTTTTCTCATTTATTGGTGTAGAAATATTTTTTTATTTTGATATGGAATGTGGATGTTCTTGTCTGATCAACAAGAGTATCACCGTTTCATTGAAAAGATACCTATATTTTTCTTATGATTATATTATTAAGATGTTGTTTACTATAATTTATCCTTCTAAGTTTCGAGGACGAAACTTTTTAAAAGGAGGGGTGATTGTAACACCCCGTAATTTCGGACCGTTATTATATTGCGGAAGTAATTTATTAATCAAGTTGAATTTAATATTAATGTATTTGAAGTAATAATAATTCAATGAAATATAATTCTATTATATTTTGAAGTAAAGTATTTATTTTTATAGTTTCGAAATGTTTAAAAATAGTTTAAACAATGTAAAAACCTTTTATTTCGAAATAAGGGCATACCGGGGAAAATGGCAATTCTTGTGAAAATTGGGCAAACGATTTTGGAAATGGGTCATATGAGTACTCAATCTTCTTGTAATCTCGTGTTTAAGAACTTTGGCATTGTCGGAATTTGCATTTGACGAACGGTTCTAATTATCGTCGAAACGAGCCAAAACCGACTAATGAAATTCCGCAAAAAAAAAATCCCGCTCCTCTCCTTCCTTTTGGGCGGCACCTCCCCCTCTCCTTCCCTTGGATTTTCTTTTCCAACTTCATCCTCCTTGAACATTCTAAAGCATTCTAACCTAAAACACCATTTTCATACTAAAAACCTAAGCTTTCTAAGCTAATTTTCATCATAATTCACTCATTTCTACTCCAAATTTCATAAGGATTACATATTTGGAATCCTCTCTTCATTTCCAACATCCTAGTATGTATTAAATTCATTTGCCCTAAATTTATTTTATCCACCATTTTTAGGGTTTTGATTATAGTGCTTATAATTGTGTTTTTATTGTTTATTTAGGTGAAGATTTAGAAGACGAGTTTAGAGACTCGTACATAGTTGAAGATAGTGGCTAGCTTGCATATTAGGGTTTGGTGTTCAAGGTGCTAATTGCTCATTTCTTAGCTAAAGGTAACATATTTCGAGTTACTCGACGAATAAATGTCACATTCTTTGCTTTTTGTATGATTTTGTGAATGTTATTTGAGTGGTTTGTTTCACATGAAAATATGGGTTAAATTCATGTCTTTTATAAGTATAAGTTCACATATTAGTATGGAAATGAAATGGGAATGATTAATTGATGCTTAAAACGGTTTTAAAATGAACAAAAACAGAGAAAAGGAGGATTAGGGGTGGCGGCCCAGCAGGCCCGGCAGGCCCGTGCAGGCCCACGGCAGCCCTAGGTTGGCCCGGGTCGGCCCGTTGCTTGTTTTCGCGATTTTTCATGCGTTGTTCGTCGTTTCGGGTTTATTAATGTTATATTTAGTATAAGTAACATATGGGTAATCTTATGAAATGAATAATGTTAGTAGTAAATATAATGTTGGTGGTAAAATTATTCTTATATTAGTAGTTTGCACATGTTAGGATAGGTTATGATATGAAATTGTAATGAATAGGCTTGAAATGAATTTTATAGCGATAATTGCAATGTTTGGATGATTATGCCGAAAACTGAGCCCTTAGTCCCTTTGACTGAATCGATGTTAGTCAATTGTGTGATTGGTCAGCCGCGATTGAACCCGTACCTGTCGCAGGGCTGGGGTTGCGGGTAAAAATTCGGTTGGATGAATTATAGTGTGAATTGGATAATTGGCCTTATTCTTGTTTTAGGCCATTTATTATGTTTTTATTTCACATATGTTGTTGGTTGATTTGAATGGTTTCTTATATTGTAGAAACGGCCCTAGATTCCCTGAAACCTTTAATATTGTTAATATTGCTTGAAATGGAATTGGTATTGAATACTTCTTGCAGGTTGTTGTGTTTGTCATAGATAGGCCTTTATAGTCTTTGACGAGTATATGTTCACTGCTTAATAGCCTTTGTGTCCTGACTTGGTGGGTTTATATCCAAGTTGGGGCATGACCTCGTTACTTATTTTGAGAGTAAGTGGTCAGCTTAAGTACTAGCCAACCCTTTGGTGGACTCCTTAGGGTACTCACATGGTTTTATTAAAATTGTGGGTCTTGGGTGCGGTGGTGTGTATCCGCATGTCTAGGTCTGCGCAGATTTAGGACTAGGGTTGTGTTGTGTCTTGGCCATGTTTTGATAGAACCTCTGAGCCGAGATACCGGTTCGATTACCTTCCCTACCTCGTGGTATAGACTCGAGTTACAGAGTGACTATTGACCGTGCCAAGAACTTATGCCTGTCTTTGATATATTGTCCTTTCTTGTATGGTGACTTTATGAATTGTAATAGGTGAGATGCAAGCCGGTTACAATTGATAAAGTTTGGATTACTGTTTGTTATATGTTTCACATGATAGTTCGAATTGGTCAGCTTAGTGTTCATATGTTAGAATACTCGATAATTAAATTATTTATGATGTTGTTTACATGTTTATATGTTACATTAAATATGACATTTCGTGGCTGGGAGGACTCGAAGTTACTCCCCACTGAATTGTGGCTTTCGTGTTTGTATAAAATGCGATTGACAGGTTGATGATGATTAGATGGGGTACACGGACGAGCTAGTGAGCAAAAGAACCTTGGACTTAGTTTGGTTATATTTTGTAGTAAACCTTTAAACATATGTTGTGTTTATATTTTGGAGGGACATATGTCTCCCTCTTTTACTTTGGTTTGTATCACTTTATTCTCGCGACTTTAGCAATGTTATGTAAATTAGTTTGTTAGTATTTGCAGGTTTTGGCACTCTTCATTTGGAAATGTTTGTGAATGGTTTAGAAAAGTTTTAAAAATTACAGGTTTTAACTAGTTGAACCAATTACAAACATATCCTGTCAGTTTTTCTGTAGAATTTACGTGTTTATTTAACGCTAAAAATTAGGGTGTCACATCCATCATCCCTTCGGGTTGGAATATACGGGCACCGACCCAAGATTGAGCCCGTATTCACCTACACCAAGCTACCTCCTTGATATCCAAATTATCGGCAATCCCCCTCAAAGGGAAGAGGCACCTCGCCAACAACAAGTACCTCGTGGGATACCGGCTAGGCCTACTCACCTACCTTCCTATGTGCCTATCCCACCATACCCTACTCCTTATACCCGATTCCGACGGAAATCCCCAATACCCCAAGTATTAATGACTTGATGAACCTTATGAATAGGGTTGACCTCGGGGTACATGAAGGGAGGGTCGACAACTACTTGGCCCTTTAACCCCAATACTATCAAATGGCCCAACAAGGGTATATTTACCCTAATGGCCCTAAGCCCTCTTGGGCCCAACCGGAACATTTGTTCCCTAATCAAGGGGACCAAGCTTGGAATCTCGGTGGTGGAGGATACTCGGGTCAAGGAGGAGTGTATGACCAAGGAGGGAGCTCTCACCGGTATGGCTACCCCCAAGATGAGGATGGTGACGAGTGAAAGAGGCCTACCTCATCACCTCTATTTGTATGATACTCTTCTCTCCCACTCTCTTTTGTATTTACATTGCATTTAGTTTAGCTTTCACTTGCATTTGTATTATATTTCATATTGCATTTACATTAGTTAGTTCATATAGTATAGTTTGCATTGTAATATATCTCACATGTTGCATGTAGTTAGTTGCATATAGACTAGAATTCATGCATAATCACTAATGACCAATCCTATTCTTTTCTACACTAGAGATAGTGTTTAAATCGGTTTGGGGAGGTTTGATCATAAGTGACTTAAGCATTTATCATGCATCATATAGTATAGCTTAGATTGCATTCATTTGTTATATATGTCATATAGAATTGCATTTAGTTAGAGCATGCATTCATTCATATCATATCATTGCATTTGTACTTCAATTTCCATAAAATTAAAAATCCAAAAACATGTATTTCTTTTTCATTCCTACTCCTACATGTACATTGAGGACAATGTCCAAAATAAAGTGGGGGATGGGAATTTATATTCCAAAAATGCATAAAAATTGAAAATTTTTGAAAAATACAAAAACATGTCTTTTTATTTCATTAAAATAAAAACCATAAAAATTTAAAAAATTTAAAAAATCCAAAAACAAGTTCATTTCCTTTGTAGTATAATTTTGAATATATTGTGTTTGTCCATCCTTTTTCACATTGATTGACTACGCCACATCCGAGACATGAGGATATTGAAAACCGCATGGTATGATCTTTCCAATCTCCTTTTTCCTCTTTATGTTAATGACTATGTGGCTTTATTTTGATTGATGCAGTATAAACAATGTGAATTTAGGATTGCAATTAGAATACTTGACATACTAGTTGGTAGAATCATATGCATTAGGATGTATATATGATAGTTGCATCATGGCATGTAGTTTGCATGTTAGAAAAATTTTGTGAAACCGTCTACTTGGGAAGCTTGACAAGTGTATATAAGGCCCTAGTAGATGCTTTTTCTTCTTAAGATTTTGCTTGTTAGAATACTTGTAAAACACCCTAGGATATGTCATGCTAGTATCCTTTGACCCATGGATTAAGGCCTAGTCAAGAGTACCTTGTGGTGTGATAACTCCTTGGCTACCGTTTATTCCAAGGTGACCCTTGAAACCATGCCATCATTCATCCATGTTCTACCACATTTTGTCATCAAAGGGAATGGGCACAAAAAAGAAATTGTTCAAATTTGCGTTCAAGAAATGAAAAGAAAAGTGAAAGAAATTTTGCAAAAATGCATCAATAGAAAAGAGGAGCAAAAATAGAACTCCTAAAGCTTCAAATATAAGGCACCCTCACTACATATGGGGTGACTTTGAAAATTTTCAAAAAGAAATGCAAAAAAACAAAATTGTCAAATATTGAAATGCCAAACATCAAAAGAAATGGCAAGAAAGTGTTCTCAAATGTTATATGCCACAAGAAATTGGGGGGGAAAACAACAACAAAGCAAACTCCCGAAATGAAACTCAAATATATATTGATCCCTTTATCCATCGTATCCATTTTTGTGCATGGTAGAGAGGGAACGAACCTTCTTCTTGTCTAGGCAAGAGGGAGAATTCCGCGATCCTCCAGTGTTTCTAACACTATAGAGAGTCTACTCTTGACAAAAGCATTTAACGATTGAGGACAAAGGTACCCTAGCTTGACACAACTTGGAGGTGATTTATTGGTATCCTTCTAGGCTTAGTAGTTTGAAGAAATTGCATCTATGAAGGAGTGTGTACCCTTGAATTGCTTTCCCTTGTAGATAATTTCCGCCACTTAGATGAGGAAAGTGGCTATTCTTTTGTAGATGCATCCATTACTTGATTTTTGTGCTTTAATGTTTGGATGTGTCTCCATTTTGGCAAGACCCACCTTGCCTTGCAAGAAGGCATCCGACCTCATGGTTTTCTTGTTGTGAGTTGAAGGGGCGGAGTGAGACCCGCTAATTATCTCATATCGGTTATATTAGTAGGATAGTTTAAATAAAGGTCAAGTTTTAGTCACCTCTTTACTCGGGACGGGTAAAGGTTCGGTTTGGGGATATTTGATGTGAACATTATTTGCGCACATTTAGTCCTCTAATTGAACCCATTTTGCATACTATTATAACATTCCATAGCCATTTTATCCGTCAAATGCTTTCTATTTTGCTTTCCTAGCGCATTTTATATGTTTTATAGGAAAGGAGATAATAAGGCGGAAATTCCCGTCTTTTGTGCATATTTGGAAGCTTATTGACGATATTAAATGGACTAGTATGAAGAGGAAGCGAGAACTAAAGACCAATCCTAGAAGAATAAGAAGAAAGTGAAGAAAAGTATTCTGAAGCAGAACCCGAGCGGCCAAAAAGGCAAGACGCTCGTCCAAGATAACAACCCGAGCGTCCAAGCCACGAAGACGCTCAGATTCCTCTAATACAATCCGAGCGGATTTGCAGAAAGACGCCCGTGCACCCCCTCAAGAATCCGAGCGTCTTCCCCTCCTGGACGGACGGATTGCGGCGTCTTCATCCGAGATGCTCATCTCTCCGAAAAGACTAGCATTTCCCTGCTTAAAACTCAAAAATATAATTACTAAATTAGCCTTAGTTAACCTAATGAAGCTCTACTATATATACCCCACTTGTAAATAATCAAGGAATAGAGCTTTAGAGGAGATTAGGCCTCCACATTAGAAATTCCTCTTAGATTTAATTAGGCGTAGATTAGAACCAATTACACACTAATCCTTCCTTAATCATTGTTCAAGATTGTTACTTTTGGGTAATTGAAGATTATTGGGTTTATTGGGAGATTGACAACCTTCCATTAATAATCAAGTTTCTTCTATTATTCTTTGCATTATTATTGGAATCTCCATAGGTATAATTCTCTTAATCCTTGTTTTAATTATTGTTTATTATCTTCATTTATTCATCATGTTTTACCTTGTTAACATGATTGACAACCTTGTTAACATGTTAAGCTTGATAATGAGTGAGTAGTCTCTTAGCTAGGATTATTGGGTAATTAGGGAAAATCAACATGGGATTGATTCATGCTTAATCTAATATGTTTTCACAATTAATTTGCTTGCTTGTTGTGATGTCAACTTTATGCACATGTTACGTTTGATGAAATGCTAAGCCTATGAATCCTTGCATTTACAACCATCTCTTATCTATTCAACTTGACTTGTAATATATAAACCAACTCGAGTCTTGTTAGACCATGCATAGAAGTTGATTAGGAGGAAAGTAAGTCGACTTGTAGGTGTTGTACAATCTAATCGATTCGGCTCCGGGACCCAACTCTTCCTAAGAACCGTAAGACATAAACCAACTCGGTTTCTCCACAACATTAATTGCTTGCAACTTTGTAAACATGTTTGTATGATCAACACCATGAATCCCCTATGACCCCATGACATCCTAGTGCTTTTAGTCATTTGTTTACATCCTTCCTTTTATTGCTTGTTTTACTTTATTGCTTGTATTAGTCTAGAACACAACTACAAACCCCAATCAATTGTGACACTAGCATAAATTAAGATAGATAGGCTTAGAACCCAAAGCACACCGTCCCATGGATCGACCTCGACTTACCGCTAACTAGTTGTTTGTTGAGTATTGTAAATGTGTTTGATTGGATGTGACCCGACGACATAACCCAACGTCAGCTTCATCGGCACAAAGTGAGCTGACTTGGTCAAACGATCCATTATAACCCATATCATATTATTACCCTGTTGACACCTCGGCAAACCCACGATAAAATCCATAGAGAGGACTCCCATTTCCACTCAGGTACATCAAGAGACTGAATTTTACCCTGTGGTCGTCGATGCTCCCCTTTGATTCTCTGACATGTCAAACAACGAGCCACAAACTCAGCTGTTTCCTTCTTCATCCCAGGCTACCAGAAAGTCTTCTTTAAATCTTTATACAACTTGTCACCGCCTGGATTTACCGAATATGGTGTGCAATGAGCCTCTGTCATGATCATCTTTTTCAACTCCTCGTCACCAGGAACACACCACCTCCCATCGAATCTCACACTGCCATCTATATGTATAGAGAATCTAGACAGTGTCCCTTTCTCTACTCCAGCTCTCTACTCCTCATCTTAGGATCCAAAGCCTGTTTCCTGCGAATATCTTCGTAAAGACTTGGCTCTACTGTCAAATCCCCTATAGCATCTCCCATATGTATCATATTTATCCCCATCTTCCCTACCTCATCTCTCAACCTCATCAAAGACATAGTTGTGCAAAGAGAATGCACACTCTTCCTACTAAAGGCATCTGCAACCACATTAGCCTTTCCTTCATAATATATGATATCCATGTCATAATCCCCAATCAGCTCCATCAACCTCCTCTGTCTCATGTTCAACTCATTTTGAGTGAAGATGTACTTGAGACTCTTGTGATCTGAAAACACCTTAAAGGTCGCCCCATAAAGATAGTGCCTCCAAATCTTGAGAGCAAACACAACTGCACCCAACTCCAAATCATGCGTCGAATAATTCTCCTCATAAGGCTTCAGTTGCCTAGAAGCATAGGCAATTACTTTTCCGTTCTGCATCAACACACATCCCAAACCATTCTTTAAGGCATCTATATATACCTCAAAGTTCTCACTCCCTTTAAGTAATGCTAAGATTGGAGCTGTGGTCAAACGCTCCTTTAATGTTTGGAACGGCGTCTCACATCTTTCATCCCAATGAAACCTCTTCTCTTCCCTCATCAAAGATGTCATAGGTCTAGCTATCTTGGAAAAGTCCTTCACGAACCGTCGATAATTCCCTGCCAAACTCAAGAAACTCCTGATCTCTGCCACATTCATTGGTGCTTCCTACTGAATAACTGCCTATATCTTTGCAGGATCCACAGCAACACCCTTCTTTGAAATCACATGCCCCAGAAAAGCAACTTCCTCTAACCAGAACTCACACTTAAACAACTTTGCATATATTTGATTGTCTCGCAAAGTCTGCAACACTATCCTCAAATACTCCTCCTTAGTTTTAGAGTAGACTAAGATATCGTCGATAAAGACCACCACAAATCGATCCAAAAACCGACTGAAGACCCGGTTCACCAAATCCATAAACACTGCAGGTGCGTTAGACAACCCAAACGGCATCACAACATACTCATAGTGACCATACCTCAATCTAAAAGCTGTCTTCGGTATGTCCTCCTCCCGAATCTTCACCTGAAGATAACCCGACCTCAAATCGATCTTAGAAAAGACCGCTGCATCGTTCAACTGATCAAACAAATCATCTATCCTCGGCAAAGGATACTTGTTCTTCACGGTAACCCTGTTCAGCTCTCTATAATCGATGTATAACCTCAAACTCCCATCATTCTTCTTCACAAACAAGACTGGTGCTCCCCACAGTGATACACTAGGTCTAATGTATCCCTTCTCAATCAAATCATCTAGCTGTTTTTTCAGCTCCTCCAACTCCTTAGGACCCATATGGTACGGTGCCTTAGAGATTTGCCCCGCCCCCGGTTTCAACTCAACACTGAAATCTATCTCCCTCTTCGGTGGCAAACCCGGTATCTCATCGAGACAAACATCTGGGAACTCTCCCACCACTGGTATCTGCTCAACTGTCAGACTCTCCATACTATAGTCTCTCACATGGCATATGATCAACGGACATCCCATCCTCAGATAAGATTTGAAGGTCACTGCTGCAATCAACTTGACTTTGGGTTTGACAGCAAACCCACAATAAGACACACTAATCCCCTTAGGACCCCTTAAAGAAACTCTCTTTTGGTGACAGTCTATCTTAGCCTTATACTTACCCAACTAGTCCATGCCAACTATCAACTCAAAACCATCCAAGGGAAACTCTAACAAGTCCACTGGTAGGTCAACCTGCCCAACTATCATAGACACACCTCTATACAACCAACCACAAGATACAGACTCACCCGATGGTATAAAAACTTCCTCTTTTACAGACTCATACTCTCCCAAACCCAAAAGCTTAGCATGACTCGATGATAGAAATGACTGTGACACCCCTGAATCAAACAAAACAAAGATAAAGACTCTATTAACAAGAAAATTACCCATGATAACGTGAGCTTCATCCTTAGCTGCTTTCTTCTCCATCATGAACAACTTCCCACTGGTCTTCTGTCCACCTCCCTGGACAGTACTAGCTGACGTAGACGGCTTAGCGACCGACCCCTGGTTGTTGTTGTTCGTCGCTGGTCTCTGGTATGAATTACCACCATTGCAGTTAGTCCGACCATTGTTGTTGCTCATACCACCCTGACTATTCCACGACCCAGCCGGTTTGTTACTATCATAGCTCTGAGATGGACCCTATGAGAAACTCCCCTGAGACTGCCTCTGAAAACCCCTGCCCACAGCACTGATATACTCTCTTGTGGCCCATACCGCCACAGTTAAAGCAAGACAAACCCCAACTGCTGCTACTACCACCACGGCCACGCCCGTAAGAAGCTCCACCGCTAAACCCCGAACCTGAAGAGTAAGCTCTCACCTGGTTATGGCCGCCCCTCTTGTAACTAGACTGACCACCACCCTCACTCTCAGCCTTCCTCTTCTCAGAAGCTCTCTCTCGGTTCTCCTTAGTCATCTCTACCAACCTCTCAGCTCTCCCGGCATGCTTATATACCTCCTTGACATTTGTAAGGACCTCTACCGGTAACTTCTCCATGATCTTGGGTGTCAACCCCTTCTCAATCCTCAATGCCAAATTCTCTTGGCTCAGACCCATATCCTCTGCATACCTAGTTTTCTCGTTGAACTTGTGATAATACTCAGAAACTGTCCTATCATAAGTCATCTTAAAGTCATCAAACTCCTCTCTCAGCTTGCTATGCATATGCTTTGGCACAAACTCTCGCCTCAGAGCTTTCTTAAACTCATCCCAAGGTATAGCAGGTAACCCCTGTTTCACATACAAGTCCAGAGCACTCACCTTAACCTTATCCCACCACTCTCCAGCTGCTTCCTGTAAGTAGAACGCATCTTGTTCCACTCGAAACTCCTCTGGGCAATGAACCAAATTGAGTATGTTCTCCATCTCTTTATTCCAATTATCCAGAAGAATTGGCACACCCGTGACCATGTAATCTTTAGGATTAAACCTCGCTATATGTATACTCATCTTCGCATAATATGCCCCCGCCTCTTTATCTTTCCCGAATTTCATTAAAGCCTCTGTAAAGCATCTTGGTGCTCCAACATCTTAACGATCTCATCTACACTCATGTTCTCAGCCCTGGCATACAACGCGGTTCTTTTTGGCGGAATCTTGAAACTATAAAAGAAAATGTAAACATGAACACGCATCCCATATCTCAAAGCACGAAAACGACCTGTACAGCACCTACTCGATCGAGTTCCAAAACCCACTCGATCGAGTTGAGGCCACTCAATCGAGTTGCCCACTTACTCGATCCAGTTGACCCCACTCGATCGAGTGCCCAAACCTGCTCGATCGAGTTTCCAAAAACAGACTACTACCCAGAAACGAAAAGCAACCCACTCGATCGAGTTACACCCACTTGATCGAGTCTCTCACCTACTCTATCGAGTGCCCCCCACTCGATCGAGTCATGCTAACTCGTATACTACCCGCATGTTCAACTCAACGCTTCCAACTATCTATAATTTTATGCAAAACGACAAACATATATACGATACCTATATATATACAAACAACGATAACTTCCTCTCCATGTTTCTAATAAGCCACGTTATAAATCAACTATCATGCAATTCATGTATTCAATCAACGACGTATATACTCGCATCATCATCATCTTTCACCACATATCTCTATCCTCCACATGCATGCATCCACCAATTCACACAACACATTACTAGATAGATTTACATCACAGAAGATAAACACATAGCGATCCCTACACACATCCCATGGTGACCGGTTCAAAGTTGTAGGGCGAAATCGCGACTTTAGGACGTCTCCCAAGTCTTTGCATTAGCTCCTAACAACTCCTACCCGGATTCATTTTAGTTTGACTCCCTATGTTCATTAGGTTCATTAGTTACAGGTTTCAAGATCGTCGTTCTGATACCACTTTGTAATACCTCCATACTCCAAGTGCCTTACCAGGACCACTTAAGGCATGTGAATGCTACCATCTCGGTTACCCGAGGCAATGATAATCAAATAAACAATAACGAAATGTACTTTAATAATAATAAAGTTCAAAGCGACACAACCAACATCGAAACTGATAAATGAAAATACAAAGGTTCTCAAAACTGTCAAACGACTAAACAAAATAAGAGAATGTTCGACACAGCGGAAGACTTCTAAAACAGCATCGTGATGACTCAACCCAGCTATCCCATGCGCATCAACTCATACCTGCTCAATAACTGCTCACCATCCCCGAATGGATCACCACAGTTTTTAAAACATTTAAACGGGGTCAGTACTGATTACATAAAACACACAACTGCAACAAAACGATATGACAAATCAAACAATCCCTAAACTCCGTCACATCATCACACACCTGACTACACACTCAAGTGTGTAGTCCTGCCAGAATACCCATCGCAACAGGTATTCTACACCGCCAGTGGGGAACCGCAGCCGTTCCCACCTAAGCCCCGCTCATCTCATCCGAGCGATAAACCCATTTTCCTTAATGTGCACATCCCTTCTGTGGCGGGTTCCACAGAAGGCTAATCAAGGGCGTGAAGCCACTCCCGCAAGGGACTCCACTCAGCCAGGGATGCACGCCGAAGATCACAAACAGTTATACAACAATCACCTTACACAAACAACTATAACCAAAAACCAATTCCGATACGATAATTAATCAACAACAACAACAATCACCAACACCACTATGTAACCAATACTGAGTAGGGAAACGCTACCTAGAATAGCAATCACCACAGACGATCTAGCAGCTAATCAGAATTTCTCCTCTACGAATCCTCCTCCTATAACACTTATACATACAATTACCACCAATACTACACAAAACACCCAAAACCCCCAACATTACCCAATTAGGGTTTTAATGAAACTCAACCAAAGCTATAAAAATTATACAAGGAACTTACCCTTGACACGAGGATCACTACTTTTTATCATAGGAAGATTAAAGCTAGGCAGGTACATAATAAAGTTCTTCAAATCAAGGATATGCATGGTCATAGTCACTCTGCTCCTGATGCTATTGAGAATGCTTTCTTGGAATATTACCAAGACCTTCTGGGGACTAGTAAACCTTTCACTAATCTGCATATTCCTACTATAAGGTCAGGTAATACCATTACTCATGATCATGTTGCTATTATTCTTAAACATGTTTCTCCCGAAGAAGTTAAGAATTGTATTTTTTCTATCCCATCTTCTAAATCCCTTGGATCTGATGGCTATACTAGCCAATTCTTCAAGGACTCATGGGAGATTGTGGGTGGAGATATTTATAATGCAGTGAATATTTTCTTTACCACTGGGAAGTTGTTAAAACAAGTTAATACTACTAGTATCACTCTCATTCCTAAGACTTCCAACCCTACTAGTGTTATGGAATTTAGGCATATTGCCTGCTGTAATACTGTGTACAAATGCATTGCAAAGATATTTTGCACTAAGTTGGGTCAAGTTGTACCTGATATTATTAGTAGTAATCAAGGAGGATTTATTAAAGGCGGGGAATATAGTGGAAAATGTTTTAATCTGCCAAGATATTATTAGACTTTATAAGAGGAAAGCTGCCTCCCCTCATTATCTTATTAAGATTGATCTAAGGAAAGCCTATGACACAGTAGAATGGGAATTTCTCTTTCAAATGCTTTCTGCCTTGAAATTCCCTCAGAAATTCATTGATTTGGTGATGGTGTGTGTTACTTCTCCTGCCTATTCTCTTTCTTTGAATGGTACTTCCTTTAGTTTTTTCAAAGGATGTCGAGGCCTAAGACAAGGGGACCCTCTATCACCTCTCCTATTTACCATATGTATGGAATATCTATCTAGAATCTTGAAGGTAGTAGGACAGCAGCAGGATTTCAAGTTCCATCCCATGTGTGGACCCTTGCCTCTAAATCATCTGCTCTTTGCTGATGACCTGCTCTTATTTTCCAAAGGGGATGAAATATCTATTATGTGGTTACTTAGAGCCTTCTCTACATTCTCAGTTGCCTCTGGTTTGTGCCTTAACAGAGATAAATCAGATATATACTTTAATAGGATGTCTCAGGGTTCTATGAATAACATCCTACAAGTTTCTGGTTTCAAGAGAGGTTCCCTGCACTTCAGATATCTAGGTGTCCCAATTTCCTCCAAGAAGCTCACAAAAAATGAAGGCATGAAATTAATTGATAAGATAATAGCCAGGATCAGGTCTTGGGGGGCTAGACATCATTCTGGGAGGCTTGTTTTGGTGAATTCTGTCCTGTCAGGCTTACACTCTTACTGGTCTTCTGTTTTCCTCATTCCCAATGGCATCCTGAACACAATTGACCCCATATGCAGAAACTATCTTTGGGGTGGCAGAGATTCTCATATGAAGGAACCTAATATAAAATGGGATACCCGTTGCACTCCTAAAGAAGAAGGTGGTCTTGGGATTAAAGCATCGAAACTGTGGACAAAGCTCTCTTGGGTAAATATGTATGGTGGATTGCTACTAAAAAAGATCATTTGTGGGTGAAGTGGGTGAACTAAGTTTATATAAAAGGGAGAGATTGGACCAGCTATGAACCCTCTAGTGATTGTAGCTGGTCTTGAAAAAAGATTGCTTCTCTTCTTAAGCTCTTTGCACCTGCTTATAGTTCCGGTACCTGGCTTGGAGAGAATAAAGAATATAGGGTTATGAATGGTTACAACTGGCTCAGAGACATCAAACCTAAAGTAGACTGGAGATATACCTGTTGGAATCATCTAAATATTCCTAAAACCTCCTTCATTTATTGGGCAGCTATTCAAGGGAGGCTTTTGACTAAAGATCGTCTGGTTAGAATGGGGAGTGGAGTGGATACTATCTGTTTCTTGTGTGGCAATGGAGATGAGACTCATCATCACTTGTTTTATGCTTGTTACTATAGTACTCAGTGCATCAATTTCGTACAACAGGCTCTAAATACTAAGGCTCCTGCTGAAGCTTTTAGTATATGGTTCAACAAAAGTCATGAAGGGACTAAGTTGCAGAAAAGAATTGTTTATGCTGCTTATGTAGCTGTTACCTATGAAATTTGGAGGGCTCAGAATAAAGCAAGAACTTTAGATGCTGTTATACATCCGGTATGTCTGTTTAGAAATGTTTTGAAGGATGTCATGAGGCGTTTTTGGGCAAAAAATAGTGGCAAGCTGACAAGGAAAGAAGAAACATAGATAGCAAGTATTGTTATCTAATTTTTATAATCTTAGGTCTTCTTTTTATTTTTTGATGTATACCTGGAACTGGATTATACTCCTGATGATGTAAAATGTTGACTATATTTTTGATATATATATATATATACTTACCCTAAAAAAAAAAAAAAAAAAAAAAAAAAAAAAAAAAAAAAAAAAGATTTTTCTCATTATGTTAGTGGTTCTCACTGGATCATGACCAATATATATATATATATATATATATATATATATATATATATATATATATATATATATATATATATATATATATATATATATATATATATATATATATAACACACTTGATAATTAATTGGAATATACATGATATGTGATATAGGTATATATTATGTACCTCCAATGGAAATAAGATGTAAATTTGGCATAAGTATATTTTACGTACATACATTTTTAGTTATAATAATATGATCTATATAATGAATGTAAATTTTATATTAATTATGTAAATTATAACTACAAATAATAATTACCACAAGTACATAAAATATTTAGTTCAATTTTTATGAAGTACATTTAACTAACCCAGCATGTACATTGAATTTATTCTAAAGGTACATTGAATATAAGTTAGAAGTACAATTAATAGTTATTATATGTACATATTATTTTAACTCGGGGCTTAACAAATATATATCAAAAGATATACAAAAATAACAACAAGATAGATGTGTCATAGTGGTAATAGTAAGGGCGTCCAAACCAAGAGATAATTGGTTCGAGGCTCACCAATAGCTTTTTTTGAGGTTGGACTTAATAATAAATCTAATGTCTAAAATAAAGAAAAAATTCCATAAATATAGTTAACTAGATGTAGTTAACAATTTAACTACAAACTAATAGAGGTTATAACTCTAGTTTGCCACGTGTCGTAATGTAATTGTTTGTGTATGAAAAAACTCATACACCTCGTGTGTGTAGCATCTTCTTAGGATTAGTAGATTGTTAGTTTTCTTTGTAATATGAAGTAAACTTTCCTATTTTACAATATGCTAACCAATATGCTGGGGTAAGCAGCATATTGTAAAACAACATATTGACTCCAATATGTTGTTTACCAAACACTAAAATTAGCATATTGATTAGTCAAACATGGTAAAACCCTTAAATATGCTAAAAATTGGCCAATATGTTGTTACCAAACACCGCCCAAAGTAATAAATCTCAAATTTTGTTTCAACTTAAATCATCATCTTTAAACTTTAGGGTTGTTGTTCACGTTTGATAATCTATATTGACCCTATTTGGTAAACAGCGGATTAATTTCAGCATAAGCAGATTACAAAAGTAGATTATAAATGACATATTTTATCAGAAGGTTTGACTAGTATATTATAATTATTAGAATTAATTTGAGTGTTTGAAAATTGGCAGATTACGATTACTAGATTGTTAATTTTCTTTGTAAAATAGAGCAAAATTTCCTATTTTACAATATGCTAACCAATATGCTGGGGTAAGCAGCATATTGTAAAACAACATATTGACCCCAAATATGCTATTTCAATATGTTGTTTACCAAACACTAATATTATCATATTAATTGGTCAAACATGCTAAAATCCTTGAATATGCTAAAAATCGGCCAATATGTCGTTTACCAAACACCCCTATTATCTATACTATACGAGTACAACAAAAATACAATTTAAGTAGCATTCATGTGATTTATAAAAATAAGTCTTTTTAATTCTCTATCTCATATGAAAAAAATGTTTTTGACCCCTCTTTAATCCGAGTAAATGAGAGTAAATCGTAAGGATTGTAAACACATGAAATAAACATAAGATAGTTTATTGAGTTTATTAAATATACTTGTGTCTTAGGAGTGGTTAAATACTCAATCAGATTTAGAAGCTACTAATACTACTAGGATTAGAAAATACAGTGTTTTCTAATTTTTTTCGAAAACAGTAAAATAAACTAAGTGGCTAATCTAACACGGTTTAGGACTAGAAACGGTGCCATCTCTTACACAGCTGCTCCTACACAGTCTAGGAAGTTGTGTCCCCTACTCTACCATCTTCATTGCTCTCCCATTTGAACATCGTAATATAACTCGAACCCATTTTGAAATCTTCTGTAATTTGGGTTACATTCGATTAATGAGCACTTCATTTTCATTATCTTCCAATGCTCCCGCATCATACTTGTTTGCATAATAATCGTACCTTTTTTATCGTAAATTGTATGAAGTAATTATTTTTATCAATACCTCGTTTTATTCAATACGTACTCATTTAAATAATTTAGTACCATTTTTAATCTAAGTTACAATTAATCTTTCAATAAATTTATTTAAAAATCATCTCTCGGGAGACTTGCTTACATTTTAATATTTGTGATGTGTGTACAAATTATTTAATTGTCTCACATGCACGTCTTTTGAATATATTCAAAAAGTAACATTTGATTTTGAAAAAATCAAAAAGCTAACAGTTGAACCATGTCATTGAAAGATCATAGATCCATATTAGACTCTCTAATAAAAATTAAATTATCTCATAATTTGTCATTTAGGTGATCTATGTAACATGCATGCTAATATGAAAGCATAAAAATGAAAGTATAAGGAAAAACAATTTCCTTACATTGATTTTGTGGTAAAAAGGGCACAAACTAGTTCACCTTACTAGCTTGTTCTTGAGCTTATACCAAATGGATGATCCTCTTTACAAATCTTCAAAGAGAAGATCTCATTCTTGTTGCACCCAAGAACTTACCCAAAAATAAAAACAAGTATTGAACTAGAACTTGTTAATATTATACCCTTGATATTATTTGTAATATTACTAACAAGTCTTAGTAATAAAATTTATTTACTAACAAACTTAGTAAAGATGAATAATTATTTTTTAGAGAGACGAATGATTTATGTTCACATTCAGAACATGCAAAAGATGCAGTGTAGAAATGAACTAAGGGTAGAGTATAAAGGAAGGGAAAAGTGGCGGGTGGGTGGAGTATTGGAGTGGACAAATTTTGTCTTATATTTTTCATCTTACATCACATGCAAAATCTTATATAAGATAAATTATGGTAGTATATAAAGTAAGGTGAAATGATTATATGAGTAATCATCTACTACTCTATTTTACACGGTCCACTTGCCCATATACGGGTCCATGTTGGTTCTTATATTTGTCGCACAAATACGTGTAATTTTATTTTAAACATCGTTTCATGTTTAAATACTTCCATAATTAATTCGTCCAAATCACTCTGTAAATATACGTGTACCACTACACATATTATTTACGTACTAATATTAATCACATTAATCAATTAGTACAATTTTAGTAAATTAACAGTTAATTAACTAAAACCCGTCTCCCAAAATTTATTATTCAATTATCACATAATTAAATAATAACTGCCGTTCTCGAGTTCGCAACTCGAATTCTCTCTTAAAATAATTGACTAACCTTTTAGTCTACAAATCAAGGGACTAAATAAATTGTATCTCATACAATTAATTAGTTGTCTATTGGGGTTCGTTCCTATAGGTGTGACCGAAAGGGCTCAGTTGATCACCGCCGTCTCACGACAATAACGTCAAACTCTAGTCAGCCAACCGTTATCGATTTACGTTAATCAACTAACGAGGATCAAATAATTAAATATCTGATTATATTCCATTAATGAGATTTATTATGTTAACGCACTATTGTGGAGGACACTAACTCCAACAATGTCCCACTTGTCCGACACAAGGTGTGCGCTACCAATTCTCTTGTCCATTTTAATCTCCCACTCAATTCAAGGTGTCTTTCAGGTCGCACGTGCACACGAACATATCGCGAGTGGTTTTCTCGATCGGGAGTGTGACTACCTGACCGGAAAAATCTCTCACAGATTACTTCCGAGCGTGGCCACGCATTTGTAGTCATTAACTCCTCGAGTGGCCTTGATATATAGTTACCCAACGTGGGTGGACAATTCCTGTATGCCCTATCTATCCTATTGCACAATACAGCTCACCATGACCTAGTAAATGCCCTTTTGGCCTCCTTTCACGGCACGACCGAGGACAAAAACCAAAGTCACTCGGAAACTGCACTTGCTCAGATAATAGTCTCCAGTCAAAAGAATCGACTCATTAGAACATCTTAGAGATCCCCGCCACGACCAGGCATCTATAATAGAACTTAGGGACTCTCGAAATGGTCACTGTCCAGCAAAGTGTCACACACTCTGCCTCTGTAATCGACCAGTCATCACATATGACCTTATGGTGTTGAACAACCATCCATCGACTTACAATCTAGTCACTTCCAGACGTCACCTCATTAAGTGACTAGGGACAAAATACAATGTTCATCTTATTCACTTGAATAGTGTTCAACATTGTCTCCACAACTTATTCAGATAAACAAGGTATTAAAATTTAGTCACACTAAATAAAAGATTCATAAAAGAATGACTACGAAAACAATGAATGTGATTATCATATATATAATAAGAAATACACTATCCAATTATTACATATCCTTAATCTAAAGAAAATCCGGTACTCGTCTCAATCCCATAGCGACGACATGACCATCATGCTTAGCCTTTGATAAAGGCTTGGTTAAAGGATCAGCAATATTATCATCTGTCCCAACCTTACAAATATCAATTTCCTTCCTTTCCACATAATCTCTAATTACATGGTATTTCCTTTCAATGTGTCTAGATTTGTTACTAGACTTAGGCTCTTTGGCTTGAAAAATAGCTCCACTGTTATCACAATATAGAGTGATAGGATCTTTGGCGGAATGGACTACTCCTAGTCCCTCCATGAATTGCCTAATCCAAACAGCTTCCATCGCAGCCTCAGACGCTGCAAGGTACTCAGCCTCTGTTGTAGAATCCGCAGTAACGCGTTGCTTGAAGCTCTTCCACCAAACAGCTTCTCCATTTAGCATAAACACATAGCCGGATTGGAATTTCATGTCATCCCGATCGGTTTGGAAACTTGCGTCCGTGTAACCTCTTACACGCAACTCAGTTTCTCCTCTAAACACTAAGAACGAATCCTTAGTCCTTCTCAAGTACTTAAGGATGTTCTTTACGGCTATCCAGTGACTCTCACCAGGCTTGGCTTGATAACGACTTGTCATGCTCAAGGCATACGCAACGTCGGGACGAGTGCCAATCATAGCATACATGATAGACCCAACAACGGAAGCATAAGGGACGGTCTTCATGTGTTAAATTTCCTTAGGGGTGGAGGGAGACTGTGACTTACTCAAAGTAATCCCTTGGCCCATAGGTAGAAATCCTCTCTTGGAGCCTTTCATATTGAACCGGTCAAGAACTTTGTCAATATAAGCTTCTTTACTCAATGCTAGTATCCTCTTGGACCTATTCCTATAGATCCGGATACCCAAGATTCGTTGTGCCTCTCCCAAGTCCTTCATTTGGAAGTTTTTCCCTAGCCACTCCTTAACGGAAGTGAGTGATGGAACATCATTCCCGATGAGCAATATGTCATCCACATATAGGACAAGGAATGCAACCTTACTCCCACTAAACTTTATGTATAAACACGGTTCTTCCACACTTCTAGTGAAACCGTATTGTTTAATAACAAGATCAAAGCGATGATTCCAACTCCTAGATGCTTTCTTAAGACCATAAATGGACTTCCTGAGCTTACACACCTTTTTAGGGTTAGATGTATCCACAAAACCTTCAGGTTGTATCATGTACACCTCTTCTTCTAGAATCCCATTCAAGAAGGCGGTTTTGACATCCATTTGCCAAATCTCATAATCATGAAATGCGGCAACCGCTAAGATTATCCTAATGGACCGAAGCATAGCGACTGGAGCGAAGGTTTCGTCATAGTGTAAACCATGAACTTGGGTGAAACCTTTTGCCACCAATCTAGCTTTGTAAACATCCATATGTTTATCCACGCCGCGCTTAATTTTATATATACACTTACATTGAAGGGGTCGCACTCCCTCAGGTAAATCCACCAAGTCCCATACTTGGTTCTCGTACATGGAATCCATTTCGAACCGCATGGCTTCTAGCCAAAGTGAGGAGTCGGGACTAGACATGGCCGATTTGTAGGTAGTGGGTTCATCACTTTCAAAAAGTAACAAAACACCATCATCTTGGATGTTACCAAGGTAGCGATCAGGTGGATTAGAAATCCTACTTGACTTTCTGGGAACAATTACAGTTTCAGAGGAAGAGGGAATGTTATCCTCCACGTTCTCCTCTACCTCATTCTCGGTTTGTGGCTCTCGAACTTCTTCAAGTTCAAATTTTCTCCCACTCTGTCTCCTAGAAATAAACTCCTTTTCTAGGAAGACAGCATCTCGAGCCACAAACACTTTGTTCTCGTGTTTATTATAGAAGTAATAGCCACGTGTTTCCCTTAGATATCCTACAAAAAGACATTTGTCAGACCTGGGTGCAAGCTTATTGTCAGACTTGATCTTAACGTACGCTTCGCAACCCCAAATACGCATGAATGACAAATGAGGGACTTTCCCTGTCCATATCTCATATGGAGTCTTATCGGCCGCTTTAGTCGGGCTTCGATTTAGTGAAAATACTGCAGACAAGAGGGCAAAACCCTAAAATGAACTAGGAAGCTCAGTTAGACTCATCATAGACCGAACCATATCAAGTAAAGTTCGGTTTCTCCTTTCGGCCACACCATTTAATTGCGGTGTGCCAGGAGGAGTCCATTGTGATACTATACCACAATCTTTTAGGTGTGAATCAAATTCAATATTTAAATACTCACCACCACGGTCGGACCGTAGGGTCTTTATCCTTTTATCTAATTGGTTCTCTACTTCATTTTGGAACTCTTTGAACTTGTCAAAGGCTTCACTCTTGTTCTTCATTAAGTAGACATACCCATATCTACTTAAGTCATCATTAAAACTAATGAAGTAGTGAAAACTTCCTCTAGCGGTGATGGTTAATGGTCCACACACATCCGTATGTATGAGAGCCAAAACCTCACTAGCTCGTGTCCCTTTTCCCGCAAAAGGTGCACGAGTCATCTTGCCTAGAAGGCAAGACTCGCATGTACCATAAGATTCGAAACCAAATGGTTTGAGCACTTTTGATGAAGCAAGTCTCTTAATTCGTCTTTCGTTTATGTGGCCTAAACGATAATGCCAAAGGTAGGATTCGTTTGGATCACCCGTTTTGAGCTTTTTAGTTTCCACATGATAAACGTCATTAACATCATTTAAAACATAAATGCCTCCAATTGAAATGGCCTTGCCATAAACCACATCATTAAAAGAAAAAGTACAACACTTGTCCTTAATCATAAAACAAAAGCCTTCCACGTCTAACGCAGAAATGGAGATGCTGTTCTTAGTTAAAGTTGGTATAAAATAACACTTATTTAAATACAACTCTAAACCACTAGCTAAAGTGAGCACATAGGTCCACACGGAAACGGCTGCTACTCTAGCTCCATTGCCCATGCGGAGATCCACAGCACCTTTTGCTAGTGCTTGCACGTCCCTTAAACCCTGCAAATGATTACAAAGGTGAGAGCCACATCCGGTATCAAGTACCCAAGTGGAAGTACAAGCATAATTAACGTCTATCACATAGAGAGAGGAAATCATACCAATAGGCGTCACACGCCCTTCCTTGAGATCCTCCAAGTATTTGGGACAACTCCTCCTATAATGCCCCTTCCCATTACAATGGAAACATTCGGCCTCGGAGAGCTTGACACTTTTTGCCTTGGGATTGCCATTCTCAACGGCTTTCCCCTTTCCCTTGTCATTTTTCTTTGACGATTTCTTGAATTGGGAGTTTTCCTTCCCTTTTCCTTTCTTGACTCCAAAGGACATGTTCTTTAACTTACTGGTTAAAACATCTCCTTTTTCACTCCCACTAGCTTCCATATCCCTCTCCGCTTGGGTGAGGAGTGCATGAATTTCATGGTAACTCTTATCCATGTCATTCATGTTGTAGTTTACCGTAAAGTGGGCAAACTTGGTGGGGAGTGAGTGGAGGATACGATCCACCACAAGAGTCTTAGGAATCTTACACCCTAGACGCTCTAGGATGTCAACATATTCGACCATTTTGAGTACATGGGGACCAACCTTTTGGCCCCTCTCAAGCTTAGCTTCAAAGAAGCGTGCCGGCGCATCGTATTGACGGACTTTAGGTGTTTGTGAAAACATAGTGATCATACGAGTGAATATCTCGTACGCATTTAAAGAAATGCATGATAGCTTGAGCTTTGGCGACATCGACCATATCAACACATTCTTGATATCATTAGACATCCTCACATGGTCATCATAGGCAGTCCGCACCGCCGATAAAGCCCTTGCACCAGGCTCGATAGGAGGAGCATCGGTCAAGTAAGTGAGCACATTGTCGGACAACGCGGCACTTTTGATGTTGGATTCCCATTCAAGAAAGTTACTACCGTCATCTTTTAAGATACATTTGTCCATTACGGACCTTAGCCATGAATCTGTGCCTAGTGAAGTAGTCGATGGAGTTGATGAAGCTGCCATTGCAAATTAAAATGCTACAACAAAAAGGAAAAATTAACATTTATTGTTTTAAAAATTACTTGTAAAAACATGTTTAGCAAGTTTTAGCATTTATATAATGATCTCCCACTAAATTATATAAATGATTCCAAGACCCAAATATTAAACAAAAATGGGCATCGCTTGGACGAAACATCCCATAATTGTGTAAATTAGGTAAGTCACGTTGACTAATTCTACCTCTAGAACTCTTGGTCGACGAATTTCCTTAAATCCATCTACTAGCCCCGGAACACAAGACCGTATTATATCCCGTTGAGTCCAACCAATTTTAGCGTGTGATAACCGTTTACCACCCTACTTACCCAAGGTAAAAAGAGAACACCCCGCTTGGGCGAGCGTGGCTCTAATGAACAAGAGATTCATAGGTGTTACTAATTGGTAAGGTTAATCTCAATTTTAGTTATGTGAGAGATCTTGTCAATTTAGTCATAAATTCCTTATAAGTGAATAAATTCGGTGAATGTAAATGACGTGAATTGACAACCGCGGAAATAAAATGCATGTGAATGGCGATTTTGGCATGCGCGAAAATAAAACAAGCAAACAAGTAACCATATAAATAAATCCTAGTATGGCCACCTAGTTAATAAAAACTAGTCTATTACATTTCGGAAACCAACTCCTTGGTCCCTTGCCTCTTCATTCCAAAAGTGGCTCTTCCTTGTGGGATTTGGAACACCTTCCAAAAATAGACTCCGTCTCGATGTAATCCGTCTTTTGGAAACGCCGGTAAGAATAACTATTACGAATGAATTACATAGCTATTCCTATTATACATTAATTAATAAAATAAATAAAACTATTAATTAATTACAAACCGACGATACGAGATCGTATTTAATTACAAACAAATCGATATTCCCATTCATTTCGGGTAATAACGATTAAAATAAACTAGGCCATACTACGTACAACAAGATAAATACTTTAAATAAATGACAATCATTCATTCAACTTAAATAAATATGCTTAAAATGCTGTAAAATCATGCAAAAATCGCTCTATCTATCAATCGTAGGTATTCATCTCGGTTTTTGTGGATTTAATCGATTTTTAACATGTAAAAATCAATAATCAACTCTTAAATCTCATTTAAGTCCAAACTAATTGTCCAAACTGTTTTGTACCTCAAAATTAGTCCTCACTAATTTTATGATAAATAATTAGTTTGATTTGGTGATATTTTGCTAATTAAATCGGTAAAATCATAATATTTAAGTAAAAATCCAAAATAATTGAAAAATTACCCAAAAAATTGAAACAAAAATTTTTAGTATTCTGGAACACTCCCAAGAACACCAAAATGTCAGAAAAATTTCCCAAAAATTCCGGATAAATTTTATGAAGAAAAAGATCGATATTTATCGGTTTTTAAACACTAAAACAAATAAACATAAAAAAAAGTGAAAACACATATTAAAAATCACTTTTAATATTTAAATAATATTTTTAAATGTACATAAATTTATCATGGGCAGAATCAAATGTTTCGAAATTATGATTATTTTATTTCACTTTTAACGACTTTTATCTCATAAAATCAATAAACATGCAAAAAATTCGAACTAACCTTCAACGTTTTGCATACAATCATTAAAAAATATGCATGAAATACCATAAAAAATTCATGCACCGAATCAACTTTTTACTATTTTTAGTCAATTTTTAACTAAAATACGGCATTTTGACTCGGTTTTCTACCAAAAATCATTAAAAATAGCAAAATAACTTCAAAAATCACCAAACTTAACCACAAACCTTTTAAGATCAGTAGGTATTCATGTTCCAAAAATTTCGTGCTAAAACCTCTTCTAACACCATTTTTGAGTTTTTATAAATTATCTCATAATTCATTAAAATGCTTAAAATCAACATGCAAATTACAAGCCTAAGCTCTGATACCACTTGAAAGATCATAGATCCATATTAGACTCTCTAATAAAAATTAAATTATCTCATAATTTGTCATTTAGGTGATCTATGTAACATGCATGCTAATATGAAAGCATAAAAATGAAAGTATAAGGAAAAACAATTTCCTTACATTTATTTTGTGGTAAAAAGGGCACAAACTAGTTCACCTTACTAGCTTGTTCTTGAGCTTATACCAAATGGATGATCCTCCTTACTAATTTTCAAAGAGAAGATCTCCTTCTTGTTGCACCCAAGAACTTACCCAAAAATAATAACAAGTATTGAACTAGAACTTGTTAATATTATACCCTTGATATTATTTGTAATATTACTAACAAGTCTTAGTAATAAAATTTATTTACTAACAAACTTAGTAAAGATGAATAATTATTTTTTAGAGAGATGAATGATTTATGTTCACATTCAAAACATGCAAAAGATGTAGTGTAGAAATGAACAAAGGGTAGAGTATAAAGGAAGGGAAAAGTGGCGGGTGGGTGGAGTATTGGAGTGGACAAATTTTGTCTTATATTTTTCATCTTACATCACATGCAAAATCTTATATAAGATAAATTATGGTAGTATATAAAGTAAGGTGAAATGATTATGTGAGTAATCATCCACTACTCTATTTTACACGGTCCACTTGCCCATATACGGGTCCATGTTGGTTCTTATATTTGTCGCACAAATACTTGTAATTTTATTTTAAACATCGTTTCATGCTTAAATACTTCCATAATTAATTCGTCCAAATCACTCCGTAAATATACGTGTACCACTACACATATTATTTACGTACTAATATTAATCACATTAATCAATTAGTACAATTTTAGTAAATTAACAATTAATTAACTAAAACCCGTCTCCCAAAATTTATTATTCAATTATCACATAATTAAATTGATGGGGCATATTCTGCACCCGCTGACCAGTCAACATATTGAGCAAGGTCAAAGATATCCACAGCAAGTCAACGGCTTAGACAACCTAACCGACACCACCTGTCGGCCTGTCTCTTGTGCCTCGACGGGGACAACTAGCCAGCCGAGGCACACATCCGCGAACTCATATCCAAGACCCCTCGGCGGCGAGTCAACAGGGCCCGCCGGCCTGCCATGGGTCCCTCGGCCGAGGGGTAGATCAGTCTTTCCACCTGCTAGCCACTTGGCCACTTGGCCACTACGTGACAAAAGGTGAAAGTCTATAAATACTCCTCAACTCTCATTGAGGAGGAGATCCACAATTTAACCTAAGAATCACTATTCATCTGGTAATATCTTCCTTATCTCTCTACAATATATATACTTCATCAAGTAACAACAACTTATCTCTCTAAGTTTACTGACTTGAGCGTCGGAGTGAGTTCGCTCGGCCCAAAGCCGAGCCCTCAGTTTGCTCATTGTTTCAGGAGACCGCAAGGAGGATTCAACCAAAGACGTCATTCTACAAGCACGGGTGGTAACAAATAACTGCTCTGGAATTACACCCGGAACAATTGGCGCCGTCTGTGGGAAAAGACACTAGAAGCTAGTCACATTCATTCCCAAAAAAAAAAAAAAAAAAAAAAACCCAAAACAAAAACCCACCCAAAAAGCTAAGAAGATGTCGAAACAACCAGAGAAGGTGTTGGTGGAAAACGAATTCTACCAAGACGACACATTCCACAACTCAGAAATCGGACAGTCTCCCACCGGCCGTATCACTGATACGACGAACGGGACGCCGAAGGAACAAGATATGCCGCTGCCCGCCAACCAGGTCACCATCATGGGACATGTGGTTGACGTGGCAAAACTGAAGCTACTCCTGGACCTCATTGGTAGTACGTCGGCTCACACTGTCACACCGACAAGAGCGGCGGAACCCGTCCAGGAGACCAGGGCCCAGAATGTAACTCCAAGAGACTTGAACGGAGCACTGGAAGAAGCTGGCCCTGTCAAGACGCCGGGGGAGCCCAGAGCGCTAGTGGTAGACCTTAGTCCTTCCCGCACTCACGGGAGGACGGCGTCGCCACAGCGCCGACGAGGCACCCCCCAGAGGAGTGAAAGAAGTTCGACTCACCAGAGTCGGAGAAGAAGCCCGACTCACCAGAGTCGGAGAAGAAGCCCTTCCCGCCACGGGGAAAGGAGCCGGACTAGGGATGCGAGGAGCCGATCGCCGCGTGTCGTTCGACACGTGGTCAGACAGCCCCTCAGCGCCTACGTCCTAGATACCCCGGTGCCGACCAAGCTGAAGTTGCCACCTATAGCATACAAAGGAGAAGGCGACCCAACCGACCACGTCGAGGCTTACGAGTCTCACATGTCAGTATGGGAGCAACCCGATGAGGTTTGGTGCCGAGTCTTCCCAACGACACTGCATGGGTTGGCACAAAGTTGGTACAAGGGGCTACCCGACGGGTCGGTATACTGTTACGCCGACCTAAAGGACACGTTCCTAGCCCAGTATTCCTGCAACAAGAGGAGGGCCGTGGAGACCTCGGACCTCCTGACTATTAGACAGGAAGGAGGCGAATCTCTCCGAAGTTATGTGAAGAGGTTCGACGCCAAGGTTCAGCAGATTCGTGAGCTGAACAATGAGTCGGGCGACCTTCGCGATGAAAGGCCTCCCAAGGGGAGACTTAAAAAACAAGCTCATTAAGTGCGGCGGCTTGGGCTTAGACGCCGCTAGGAAGATGGCCGACCAGGCCATCAAGGTGGAAGACTATCACAAGACCTGGGTAGGCCACAGCGAGGCTGGGCACTCGAGAAGAAGAGCCACCGGGAGGACAACCCGGATGAAAGACGCCGTGACAATAATAGGTCACGGTCCCGATAGATCCGCCAGAAGCGTAACTCGGCGGGCGCCGGGGGGAGTTCAGGATCGTACTACCAGAAACGGTTCAATGGCCACACCCCCCTGGTTGTATCTGCCGCCGGGGTCTTCGCCCTGAGCAAGGGCGAGGGCCAGAAGTGGGAAAGGCCCCCCAAGCCGAGGAGTGACGGTGACACGAGCCAGTACTGTGAGTACCACGGCCACACCGGTCACCTTACTGACAACTGCCGGCATCTGAAGAATGCCATCGAGGAACTGATCCGGAAGGGGAGCCTCGGCAAGTATGTTGCCAAAGGCCAAAAGACTGATGCCGGCGGTTCAGATAAGAAATCCGTCTTCGAACGGATAGGAGTAATACATGTTGTCATCGGGGGCAACGAGAACGGTGGGTCCGCTCATGGGCACAAACGGCACCTGAACGAGCTGTATCAGGCCATCAACTTTGTGCCCAACACAAATACTCCCGCTTCAAAGATCCCCGATATAACTATTGGGAAGAAGGACTACGAGGGAGTCATCGCCCCTCACAGCGACCCACTCGTAGTCCACTTGGACATAGCCAACCACCTGGTGAAGAGGTGCCTGATTGACACAGGCGCCTACACAAACATTATGTACATCGAATGCTTTCTCAACCTCGATCTGAAGGTTGAAGACTTGAGCCCCTGCACCAACCCGTTGTACAGCTTTTCTAGGGCCGGCCTGGTACCCCTTGGGTCAATCAGGCTGCCGGTGAGGTTCGGCGAGGGAAGTGCGGCCAAGAACGTTATGTCTGAGTTCGTGGTCATTGACGGCTCGTCCGCCTACAACGTTCTCATAGGCCGAGTCACCCCGAGCGAGGCCGATGTTGTAATGTCCATCCGGCTCGACATTGATGTATGTCTCGGACCGGGGGAAGCGCATAAGCTCGTTTCAAAGAACGAAAAGGACGAAGTGGTCAATGTCCAAGTGTCCGCCGGGGGTGCAACATGCAATCCTTCAAAGTGGCGAAGAAGTCAGAGAAGGGGAAGAGCCCATCCTTGCAACAGGAGGGCGAGCGCATGGATACCACCGTCGGCATGGTCGAAGGAGCGGAGACCGAAGAGGTAGAGATTGACCCAGCCGCACCGTAACTATCGGTGTTAACCTGGAGCCAAAATTCGAGCCGCACTCCTAGATCTGCCGAGAAAGAACAAAGACGTCTTCGCCTACTCGGCGGCCGAGATGCCAGGCGTGAGCCGGGAGGTAATTGTTCACAAGCCGAACGTACTCCCCACCGCCGCCCCAAAGCAAAGGATGAGGAACTCCTCGGTAGAGAAGGATGAGGCCATAAAAGCCGAGGTAGATAAATTATCGGCGGTGGGCTTTATCATGCCTTGTACCTATCCCGAGTGGTTAGCTAATGTTGTAATGGTGAGGAAATCATCGGGGGCATGGAGGATGTGCGTGGATTTTACCAATCTTAATAAGGCATGCCCCAAAGATTGCTATCCCCCGCCTCGAATAGATAGTTTAATCGACGCGACGGCAGTTACACTATCTTTCGAGCTGCCGGACGCCTTCTCGTGGTATCATCATCGTGTTCATGGCCGAGGAAGACATGCCTAAATGCGCATTCATCACCGCTAACGGCACATACATGTACAAAATGATGCCGTTTGGTTTAAAGAACGCCGGTGCAACTTACACAAGACTGGTGGACAAAGTGTTCCAAAATCAAAAAGGGCGAAACATTGAGGCTTACGTCGACGATGCTATTGTAAAAGCAAGTCCGACAAATGAGCACTTAGCCGATTTACACGAGACATTTTGTTCACTAAAGAAGTACAAGATGAAGCTCAACCCAATGAAATGCAACTTCGGTGTCCGGCGGAGTAAGTTCGTCGGCGTACTTGTCGGTGCCGGGGGAATTGACGCCAATCCAGACAAAGTCCAGGCGATCCTAGACCTGCCGGAGCCGAGGAATCGAATGGAGGTCATGATGCTGACCGGGAGGATGCCGGCTCTAGCCCGTTTCATCTCTCGGTCAGCCGACAAGAGCACCCCATTCTTCAAGGTGTTGAAGGGGAATAAAGACTTCGGCTGGGGGGAGGAGAAGAGCACACTTTCAAACAACCGAAAGCTCATCTTCGTACTCTCCCAACCCCGTCCAGCCGATCTTTGGGGAAACACTATATCTCAGTACATAGCGATTACCTCGGCCACGGTCGGTCGTGATCGTCGAGAGAAGAGGATAAGCAACAACACCCAATCTACTTTGTCACCATACATTGTTGCCCGCCGAGAGAAATTACCCGCCGATTGAAAAAGCAGCCTTTGTCGTCGTCGTCGCAAGGAAATCAAAACCCTACTTCAACGCACATCCCGTGACGGTCCTAACCGACCAGCCGTTGGAGAAAGCTTTGGAAAAATTTGAGCAATCCGGCAGCTCATCAAATGGGCAAGAGAGCTATCCGGCCGCATTCGGTACAAGCCGAGGCCCTCGATAAAGGGACAGAACAGCGATTTCTGGCCGAATGCACATACCAAGAAGAGCAAAACCCCGGAGTATGGGAGGTATACACCGATGGGTCCTCCACGACGAACAGCTCAGAGCCAGCCGCATACTTATCATCAGCCCAAACGGGGACGAGTTCGAGTACGCCTTGAAATTTACCTTCTCGGCCTCAAACAACGAATCCGAATACGAGGCGGTGATAACCGGAGTCGAGCTAGCTAGGGCCGCAGGGGCGGAGCACATCATTTTGAAAACAGATTCACTTTTGGTGGCTAATAAAATCAGAGGAGAGTACGAGACTCGAGACGACGGAATGGTAAGATACCTGGAAAGGGTAAAAGCCGACACCTCAAAGTTGAAATCTTTTCGAGATACAATGCATTCCTGTGTCCGAGAACAACCGAGCCGACGCTCTCTCAAAACTCGCCGTTCAACCATCAAGAATGTCACCAACCGTCTTGGTGGACATCGTGAATGCTAGGAGCATTACGAGGCCGTCGGCATGGTGGGTAACATAGAGACCGAGACAACGTGGATGACTCCGATAATGAAATACAAATTGACAAGTGAACTACTGGAGGACCGCAGCTCGCGCGAGAAAATAAAGGGGATCACAAAGAAGGTACTTGGTGTTTGAAGGGGAATTGTACAAGAGGTCCGTGACGAGGCCACTCTTAAAGTGCGTCGGTCCAGCCGACGCGAGCTAATACTTGACAGAGATTCACGAAGGCATATGCGGCCATCACATGGGGGCAAGAACACTAGCCCACAAAGCTCTCCGAGCCGGCTACTTCGGCCCACCATGCTTGCGGATTCCGAGCCAAGACCAAAAAATGCAACAACCACAAATGCATGCTCCGGTGATACATGCGCCATCCCGAGACCCGCAACCGGTACTTAATCCCCTTCCTTTCGCACGGTGGGGGATGGATCTACTAGGGCCATTTCCAACGGCATCCGGCGGAAGAAAGTTCTTGATTGTCGCCGTTGACTACTTCACCAAATGGGTTGAAGTCGTAGCAAGATACTCGCAAAGACGACGGCAAATAAGTAAGGTAATGCTGGGAAAATGTCATAACTCGTTTTGGGTTACCCCAAGTCATGGTATTCGACCACGGCCGAGAGTTTTGGAGTGACACAATAATGAGCCGGCCGGAAGAACTCGGTATCAAATTTACATACTCCTCCGTCTGTCACCCACGAGCAACGGACAAAGTGAGGCAAATAAAACGATCCTCAACGGTTTGAAGAAGACAGTTGAAGACCTAAAGGGAAGATGGGCCGATGAACTACCCGGCGTCCCGTGGTCCCTGCGAACCACGGAGAAAGAAGCAACGGGTACAATCCATTCCACCTAGTTTATGGGTCCGGCGCCCTACCAATTGAAGCAACGGTGCCAACATACAGAACGACCACCTTTAGCCCGGTCGAAAATGAGGAAGGTTTAAGAACCTCCCTAGACCTGGTCGAAGAAAGCCGAGATACAGCACGCCTCAACTTGGCAGTATACCAGAACCGAATGAAAAGGGCCTACAACCGAAGAGTCCACAAAAGGGACTTAAAAGTAGGAGACCTAGTCCTAAGAAAGTCAGCCGCCACCAACAAAGGGAACATTCATGGCAAACTGACGGCTAACTGGGAAGGTCCCTACAAAGTGGTTGAAGAAATGAGGCCGGGCACATACCGGCTGACAGACATAGAGGGTGTGCCTTTGATGAGCCATTGGAACACTGACAATCTCAGGAAATACTTTGTATAGCGGCGGAGGTGCCCAAAGACAACTGTGGGCACCCCGACGCATGTTTATATCTAATGAAGAACCATCCAAGTTTTCCATCAGTGTTCACTTTCCCCATAGTCACCATCAAGAAGTAGACACCACGGAAGTCACCCCAAGAGGTACATACGCTGTCGCGTCGTAACCCCTAGTCGCCTCGGCTAACCGAAGGCCTGACAGGGGACACAACGATCGATACGCTAACATACGCTGTCGCGTCGTAACTCCTAGTCGCCTCGGCCAACCGAAGGCCTGGCAGGGGACACAATGATCGATACGCTAACTTACGCTGTCGCGTCGTAACCCCTAGTCGCCTCGGCCAACCGAAGGCCTGGCAGGGGACACAACGATCGATACGCTAACTTACGCTGTCGCGTCGTAACCACTAGTCGCCTCGGCCAACCGAAGGCCTGGCAGGGGACACAACGATCGATACGCTAACGTGCGCTGTCGCGCCGTAACCCCTAGTCGCCTCGGTCCGCCGATGGCCTGGCAGGGGACACAACGGTCGATACGCTAACATGTTCACAACGGCGGTTGGGAAGCGCAAATCCGACGCCTCGGCCAGACCGAGAGTGAAAGAGCGACCAACACGCTAACATGTTCAAGAAAAAGACGTTAAACGCAGTTGAGATACGCATTCTAGCTGCCTCGGCCAAGCCGAAGGTAAAAATAAAAAAGCGCTCAATTAATAACGCAAGAAGACAAGAAAATACCTCGGCCAAGCCAGAGGCAAAACAAGCAAACTCTTACTAAAAATGATCAGTTTACAAATGAGAAGGATACAGACGACGGCCGTCCCCATAGGGATAAGCCAAAACGCAACCTACCAAAGTTTTACAAAAACAAGGAAAAGAAAAGCAAAAGGTTACAGACATGACATTTGAAGCGCCAAAAGATGACAGGAGGAAAGGCTCGATAGTTGGCCCCGAACGCCTAAAGCTATCCGAGACGCCGGAGAGTCTGGTGACGACCGCCCGTCTCCCTACGCTTGATGCTGCCCACCATCGGCAGCAGCAGCGTCAACTTCGGTGGCCGGCCCAGAGGAAAGCTTGTCATCTCCACATGCCTTCAGCCTTTCAGCCTCCTCTTCGGCCTCCTTCACCTTTGCATCATAGGCCGCCTTGGCCTCGGCTATCTGAGCCGCCTTCGCCGCCTCCTCCTTTTCCGCAACCGCTTTTTCCGCGGCATCGACCATCTCATCCGTAAGTCGTTCAAATTTTTCCCACGGAAGGAGTCTTCAGAATGAGCCTCTTGATTGCCTCCCCGGTCGCTTCCTCGGCCTGATCCCGAATTGAGCGCACGGTCGGGGAGGATCTTAGTTTGAAGCACCTCAATATCTTTCTCCCTTTGGGCAAGAACAGCCCTAGTATCCGCGAGTGCCTCCGACTGAGCCTCATACATCTCCCTCCATTCTTCCCTTTTGGCAACAACGGCGTCGTAGCCGCCCTTATACCTGTCCCGCTCCTCTAGCAACTAGGCAGAGGTGGCATCAGCAGCCTCAACTTTGGCCCTCTCGGCCAGTAGCTGCTTCTCAGCTTCCTCCGCACGCTTCCGAGCAGCTAGGAGGTCAAGCTTAGCCTTCCCGGCTTCTCCCTTTGCAGCGGAGAGATCAAGCTTAAGCCGTTGGATCAGTGGCCCAGCCTGGGCCATGGCCTGTTCTTGCTCCATAATGTAGGAGCCGACCAGTTGAGTCCACTTCGCCAGCCTCTTGGATATTCTTGTACCCTCTGCCACAAGCTCGGCGGGGGGAACCTTCTGGAGTACGGAGTCAACGGTGACATTCCTATCACCCGCCTTCTCAGGCTGCTTCTCTAATTGCCGCTCAATAAGAACGGTGGCTGCCGACGGCGGATCTACAAAAAATTCACACAGCGCATCCATGTCAACATTCATTGACACATCAGAGAGTCCGTCATCGGGTATGCATAACGAACCAGCTAAGTCTGAACCGCAGGTTAGGTCCGTAACAGTCCGGACCCTCTTAGACGGAGGACCGGGTGAGTCTTTCTTTTCCCCGGCAACGGTAGAAGCCGGCAGTGGCTCTCTTCTCTTCTTCGGAAGAGGAGGGCCCTTCGCAACGGTCACCACCTCCTCGGAGACATCAATGACCTCCACATGCTCCTTCTGGGCCGTTGGGGTTGAAGAAGGAGTTGGGATTGACGCCGTCGCCAACCTGGACGCTGCCTTTGGTTTTCTCTTCGGCACGCCTCCGAGAACCCGTGCTTGAACCGCCGCCGGATCCAGTGCCTTCAGCTGCTTATCCATAAGTTCGTTGGGAGCCGCCTCTACGATCACGCGCGTCGATCCGAGGGTGCCGCTCAACGACGTTCCCGTCCTTATCAAGCCCTAACCTCTTCAAGGTCCTCTCGACAGATCCTGCCAAACCGGTCTGCAAGAAACCAGACAAGAGTTACATAAAAGAAGTAAAACAAAGCTCTAAAAACAGGAGCGTAACAGGCAAAGATTGGCCTCACACCGACCCTACTCACCCTGGTTGAGGGCCGGTATGAGGCCGACGCGGCAAAGCAGCTCATCCTGAAGAATAATCTGAGTCGGGGGCACCCATCCTTTCTCAGCATCAAACAGCTGCATCGCCCGCTCCTCGTCCGCACCAAGAGGAACCCTACTGGCATCCATCTTGAGCTTACTCTGGGACACCCATTTTTCACGCTCCCTCTTACTCTCGCACCGTAAGTTGACTTGGTGCTGGAAGGACCGGGGCAGCGGATAGTCATCCGGCACTTCGACATACACCCACCGCCCCTTCCAGTCCTTGCAGGAAGAAAGCTTATCAACAGAGAGGACGCCCGGCTCCATCTGCACGCTGTACCACCCCACCTTACCGGGGGTCGATGCCCGAAGATGATGAAGCCGGCGGAATACGTTAACTGTAGGTACCTCCCCCTTGATAAGACAGAGCCACACGAAGCCACTATCGTCCTAATGGCCAACGGATGCAGTTGAGCCACGGCGACGTTCATACCTTTGATGATGGCCGTGACGTATTTATTCAAAGGAAACCGGAGCCCATACTCCAGATGCCTGATATATACGCCGATATGACCCGGAGGAGGGCAACAGACCGCCTGACCCTCCCCAGGGATAACAATTTTGTACCCCTCACCGAAGTAGAAATGACCCTCGAAAAGAGTTCCACCGGAACAACTGGCGAATTTATTGGTCCAGGCACGGTCATGACCAGTCATGCACGCCTCGCCGTGATCCAGGATATGCGGCCTCTCTTCACCAGAAGGAATCCTTTCCTCACAGTCATCATCAACATCATCATCCTCCCAACCCTCCAGAGCTTTTGGATCGACTTCAGGAGACGGAGACCTAAGGCCCCCAAACCTTATCGGGATGGCGTTTAGTATCTCCTCCTCATCAAGACGCGACGGGGAACCCCCCGGCGCAGGCTTACTAGGTCCGGCACCAGCGGAAGACATGTTACAACAAAACTTACGAGATAAAAAGAGAATTTATTTGTTTACCTTGAAGAAAAACGCTACGCCGGAGTAACAAGTCTGAAAGCTAGAGAGAAGTTTCGTCAAAGAAGGCTAGAAAGAAGAAAATTTTATAGAAAATGAAATTGGTGGCCAATTTCAGGGACTAACTGCCCTATTTATAGGGAAAAGCCCATGAAGAAGGACCAATCAGGGCACAACCCATGAAACGTCAGCCAATCAGCAAACAGACACGTGTCAGGCATGCAGCCACGGAATGTCAATCGTTGCAACAGTTGAACGTCAATCAATGCAACAGTGACCAAGCGTCTTCAACACGCCCCTTCAAATCTCTCTGCCTATTCATCTTCCTCAACAATTTCATAAGTATCCGTTTCTCCGCCGGCCACATGATCAACCAAGCCAGAAAGCACCGGCCAGGGGGCAATCAGAAACAACCAGCACTCTCCACCCTGGTCTCAGCCAGCGTCATTGCCTTTTCTACATCGGATGTCCATTACACAACCATGTGGAGGGGGGATATGGTACGGCCATAATACGATCAAGCCGAGGAAGAAGAAGCCGGGGCAAAAAAATTTTACTTGCGCAGAATATACGCTCAACATACATCGGAGCCCATACCACGGCATAGACTACGCTGGGGGCAAATTGATGGGGCATATTCTGCACCCGCTGACCAGTCAACATATTGAGCAAGGTCAAAGATATCCACAGCAAGTCAACGGCTTAGACAACCTAACCGACGCCACCTGTCGGCCTGTCTCTTGTGCCTCGGCGGGGACAACTAGCCAGCCGAGGCACACATCCGCGAACTCATATCCAAGACCCCTCGGCGGCGAGTCAACAGGGCCCGCCGGCCTGCCATGGGTCCCTCGGCCGAGGGGTAGATCAGTCTTTCCACCTGCTAGCCACTTGGCCACTTGGCCACTACGTGACAAAAGGTGAAAGTCTATAAATACTCCTCAACTCTCATTGAGGAGGAGATCCACAATTTAACCTAAGAATCACTATTCATCTGGTAATATCTTCCTTATCACTCTACAATATATACTTCATCAAGTAACAACAACTTATCTCTCTAAGTTTACTGACTTGAGCGTCGGAGTGAGTTCGCTCGGCCCAAAGCCGAGCCCTCAGTTTGCTCATTGTTTCAGGAGACCGCAAGGAGGATTCAACCAAAGACGTCATTCTACAAGCACGGGTGGTAACAAATAACTGCTCTGGAATTACACCCGGAACATAAATAATAACTGCCGTTCCTCGAGTTTGCAACTCGAATTCTCTCTTAAAATAATTGACTAACCTTTTAGTCTACAAATCAAGGGACTAAATAAATTGTATCTCATACAATTAATTAGTTGTCTATTGGGGTTCGTTCCTATAGGTGTGACCGAAAGGGGTCAGTTGATCACCGCCGTCTCACGACAATAACGTCAAACTCTAGTCAGCCAACCGTTATTGATTTACGTTAATCAACTGACGAGGATCAAATAATTAAATATCTAATTATATTCCATTAATGAGATTTATTATGTTAACGCACTATTGTGGAGGACACTAACTCCAACATCCATATTGCGGAGCCAAAAACACTTAGTTTGGGAATAATGTTTGACAACTTACAAGATATTAAATTAATATTCATCACTTTTTCGTCTCCATTCTCGTTCTATTTGAAAGTGTAGCCATGTAGACGATTTAATATCTAAAAGACTGGCAAAAAAAAGAATATTATTTGATAAATTGTCTTTTAATTAAAGGAAAAGTATAATGATAGAAAATATCTGCAATAGCAGGTTAAAATTTTAAAAATGGCAATAAGTATAATAATACATGTTCTTGAGTGTTAGCAATAGAAAAACATAATTTACAATGGCGAAATTAGAAAAAAAAACGAACTTTTATTATGGCGATGAATGAATCACTTTCAATTCTTCCATCTCGTTCAACGTTTTTCTTCCCCTTTACTAAATCCTAGAATCGCCACGAGTTAAGCATAAGAGAAGGACCTCAACTTCTGATTTTTTTTTTCCAGTTACAGACTTCTACGATAAAACTTTTTCGTTAAAGACCTCTATATTAACTCCGTTAACTCTCCGTCAAATGCTACTTATTTTCACCTTTTGCATATTGGCTGTTGCAACCTCTTTGATAATATGCACTCATCTCCATCAACAACTTTATGCACAGGTTCTTTTAACCATTTCCTTGTAAATACACAACTCTATCCCACTTCATAATCATCAATCATGACATATGTTGGGTATTTGATGTTGATGATGACAAACCAAATGTTATGAATGTTTTTATCTTGAGTTTACTTAATAGGAATTGATAAATTGTTGATTCAAGACGATTGAAGCGTTGGATGAAGGCCGCCTTGTATTTAATTTGAGTCCTTAGAATTGAGTTAGGAAAATATTAAGTTTGCTATGCCAAGACAACAGTGTTGCTTACTGTTGCCTTCCTGTACGGATGAACCATGCTTATCAAAGATGACTTTTGAATTGTTGAACAAACTAATAAGGAATCTTAACCAACTATTCTGATTTATTGGATTAGTTGGTGAAATGTGAGTTATGCCTAAATAGGTTAAAAGCTTTAAGATTGAGTTGTTGAACACATTTTCAAATCTTTCCTTTCTTGTCTAAGTCACGTGTGTGACTCTTGGAAAGGAAAGGAAAGAACCCCTTTCAAGTTTGCTTTCTCTATTTAACTATTTTGGTGCAAAACAGAAGCTTCAAACTAAAATCTTTTGGCATATCCTACTTGTCTTTGATTGACTCTTCAAAATTGAATATTTTTACATTAAATGATTCCTCCTTTTCCTCTATAAATAGAGTGCTTCATCATTTGCAAAACACACTCATCCATTGCATAAAATCTGAGAAAGAGATAGAAAGTATTTGCAAAAAGCTCTTAGTATTTATCAAGTGTTTAAAACGTTAATTTGCAAGTTTTTCTTATTTCTTAAAAGTCTCAAAGATTCATCCATTAAGTATGGCATGGCTTAAATATCTTCCTTCTCTTAGTTAGATCGACATTAAGTCTCTTCCGTTCTTAAGTGAACAAATTAGAGACATTTGATCTTATAACTATTTGAGAACTAGATGAGCATTAGAAACGGTGTAGTTTCTTAAATAGCACAATCGGAGTAGATTGTGGGGAAAGCTCGTTGTAATAGGATAATTGTAATTAGAGCTAATTATGTTATTGAATTATTAATGAGAACTAGATTGGACGTAGGCCTATAGAGTATAGGCCGAACCAATTCCAAACACATTGTGTTGAAACTTGTTTCATTTGTTTAATTTCGCTGCATAATTTAGTTCGTCTTTTTATACTATCTTTGAAGCAACAGTTTACTATACTGTCACGTTGATCTGTTGTTTAAAGCTTATACAAAGACAACAACTTATAGTCTTTTTCACTGTTTCCTTATTCATAACCAACAACACTTCTTTTAATCTTCATTTAAAAGAGGTTGTGCTAGGTATTTGAGATATGTATTTCTTCACTTAACTAACTTAAATCAATTGAGTTTAGTTAAAAATTTTAAAAGGTACCTAATTCACCCCCTTCCCCTCTTAGGTACTTTGAGATCCTAAACCGTTCAATTGGTATTAGAGCCTCGTGCTCTTAATCGAGGCTAATCGCCTAACATATTGATTCTTGGGCTATGGATTCTGAAAAACACTCCAAGATCCCGGTCTTTACCGGTGCGAATTTTGGTTGGTGGAAGTTCAAAATGCCTTATTATATCAAAAGTATTGACTATCAATGTTGGACAATCATTCAAAATGGACCTCTCACTATTGAAGAAACCGACATCTTGACGGGTTCTTCTAAGGTCAAGGCCGAACAGGATTATGATGAAAAATATTTTAAAATGGCCAAGAAAAACTAGAAAGCAATGTCGATTCTTCAAAGATGTGTTGGTGAGGAAGAAGTGAATCGGATTTCCGGATGTCCTAAGGCTAAACTAATTTGGGACTCCCTTGTTCTTGCCCATGAAAGGACGTCTCAAGTTAAAAAAAACATTGTATTAACCTTCTCATGCAACAATATGAGATGTTTCGTATGTCAAAGGACGAGTCCATAAATAGTTTTTCATCTCATTTTTCGTGTATTATTAATGAACTAAAAAGTCTAGGAAGATATTTTGAGTCCGAGAATTATCATTCGAAAAATTCTTCACAGTCTTACCACTAAGTGGCAACCTAAGGTAACCGCCATAGAGGAGGCCATGGATTTATGCACTCTATCTCTTCATGAACTAATGGGATTACTAATGGCTCACGAGTTTAATCTTGACAAGCATTCTAGTGAATCTTCATAGGGAAAAAGTCTTGCTTTAACATCCTCTTCAATTGACGATGAGGATGAAGAGGATGATGAGTTTCCTATGTTCTCTAGGAACATAGTAGGTGTTGGGCCCAGAATTGTCCTACCTGATCAAATGAACAAAAAGGAGATCTCCAAAGCCAAGCTTGACTAGAAGACTCCCACTGTAAAGCATCCAAATAGCTCAGCAGGTACCAACCAGGAGGGAAAGACAGGCCAGGCATCATTTAAGCCAGGCCTGAAGGATTGTTTCTCAAGGCCACAAGATAAAACACAACCTGAAGGCGTCAGGCAATATCTAAAGCTCATAAAGGAAGTTCCTATTTGCGCGGAAGACTTGTTCAACAAAATTCACAACTGTTTTGATATGGTCAACCTAGCAGAAATAGAGGTAGCCCATTCCCAGGTCAACAAAACCACTCCCGGGTAAATAGGGAACGTGGCCTATTTACCAGTAAACCCTAAACCACCTTCATAAAACCGTTGCAAGGCCACTATAAAGAGGAGAAAAGAAGAAAAGAGAAACACACTGTTCTACTTACTCACTCATTTATACTTTTACACTCATACTTGTAATCAGAATATTACTTAGCATTATTATTAAGCTGCCATACCTTATTCAAACACCTGACATACACATTCCCTGTCAGGTTACCTAAAATCATAGTAATAATCCCTCCTGGCTTGGTGCCCGTGGTTTTTTCCCTTATTCCAGGGTTTTTCCACGTATAAATCTTTGTGTTATTGTTTTCTATTCGTTTACTTATTCAGTAATATTAGTCAGACAATTAAAGTTGAGTTAGATCACCCCATCAAATCTTCCCTGGCAGGACGTTTATCTTGTACAAATTCCTGCTAAAATAATTGGCGCCCACCGTGGGGCATCTAGCTCAAAAATAATCAAAACCTAAAACCAAACAACACAAAAACAATTCCAAAAAATGGCTGGAGATAGCATTGAACAACAACTGGCTGCCACTCTACAACAGTTGTTGAAAATGGAACAACTGAAATAGAAGATGGCTCGGGCTGAGGCTGAAGTTATAAAACTAAAGGAGTCAGAATCCAGTCTGAAACAAAGGCTAGGAGACAAAGCCTCAGGCTCAAAACTAAAAATTCAGCCTGGCACGCCATTCTCTTCAATCATCAGGAACATTGATTTCTCCAACTTTGGTACACCTACTCCATCAAAATCTAGAGCGGGAGAAGGTGATACAGATTCAGAAGAAGTCCCAAATGAAGAGGCTGTACAATATCAAACCATCACAACAATCATGATGGCCATGCTCCAGGAAATCCAGAAACTCCATGAAAGATTTGAGAAGATCCCTGGAGTACCCACACCCATTGAGGAAGCAAATCCAGAGAGTTATGCTGACTCACCCTTCATGGATGAGATAGTAAGGATAGATCTACCAAAGAAATTTGTGGTTCCATCAATGAGAATTTATGATGGAACTACAAATCCACAAAACTATGTACCCTACTACAAACAAAGAATGTTGCCAGCCTCTATACCTAGTGAACTACGACAAGTCTGCATGTGCAAGGATTTGGAACAACCCTGAACGGGCATGTCCTACAATGGTACATAAATCTACCAAATGGAAGCATCAAGTCCTTTGCTGACCTGATAAACTCCTTCAATCACCAATTCGCCAGCAGCAAGGAACTTAAAAAGAGATCTAGTGATTTGTATAGGATCAAGCAAAAGCCTGGCGAATCAATTAGAGCATTCATGACCAGATTCAACAAAGAGGAAGTATCAATCCCCAGATGTGATGTTGGAACAGCTGTCGAAGCTTTCAGGCAGGGACTGCCCCTGGACAGTGATTTCTATGATGAGATGACTATAAAGCCTTGCCAGACTTTTGAAGATGTCCAGGCATTAGCCCTTGGCTACATCTAGCTGGAAGAAGATAAAGGTTTTAAAGCAGATACCACTGACAACAACCCAGGTTATGATTGATCTAACAGGAAAAGTTCCAATCACAGAGGAAGCAGTTCCAGGCCATCCCCTTATACAAGGCCTGACATATCAGAAGTCAACTATACACAAGAATAACGAGGTAATTCCTATACTTATCCCCCTATTCAAGAGTATTACTTCTCTGTTGACACTGCAGGATTAATCAAAAGGCTTGACAACATGGGAGACATCGTCAAATGGCCAAAGAAGACAGACAACCCCAACTCAAGGAAAGACACAACAATATGGTGTGAATTCCACATGGACATAGGGCATACAACAGAAGAGTGCCTGGGATTGCGCAGGCAAGTAGCTTACCTAGTAAATAAAGGCTACCTAAAAGATCTGATACCATCAAAAGGCAAGGAAGACAATGGAGCAATAAAGGACCAGGAAAGACCACAAAGAGACCTACCTCCAGCACCACCCATCTATGAGGTCAAATTCATCAATGGAGGATCTGAGATCTGCGGCCTGGCCAGCTTTTCCGCAAAGAAAATAGCCAGGGAGTCAAAAATGAAATCTCCCTTTAAACCTAAAAATTTACCTCAGATTACTTTTGACGATACTGACATGCAGGGAATCCCTGATCAACATCATGATGGCCTTGTCATTACCATGCAAATAGGAACTGCACGTGTCCTAAGAATCTTAGTAGATGGAGGCAGCTCAGTCAACCTGATCATGCTTGACGTCCTAAAAGCAATGAAGATTGATGAAAGCCAGATCATAAATAAATCAAATGTCCTGGTAGGATTCAGTGGAAAAACAAAGAACACTCTAGGGGAAATATACCTGCCGACATATGTGGAAGGAGTCTCCTCATATGAACGATTTGGAGTCCTGGATTGCCTGTCATCCTACAATGCAATCCTAGGCAAACCATGGATCCACAATGTCACAGCTATACCTTGCACTTACCACCAATGTGTCAAGATACCAACAGAGTGGGGAATAGCAACCATTAAAGGTGAACAAAAGTTTGCCCAGGAATATTACACTGAATCATTAAAACCTTCCAAGACAGGTAAGTCTCTCGCCTAAAAATTACAGTACCCGGTCAGGAGCAGTTATATGCCAGAAACCAAAATGGAAACAGATCAAGTAATTTTAGACCCTGGGTATCCTGACAGGCATGTACTGGTAGGATCTGATATCCCTGACAATATCAGACCAGAGCAAGTAAGTTTTCTTAAGAATAAATCTTCATGTTTTGCCTGGTCCCACTTTGATATGACTGGTATAGACGCCAATATTATTACCCATAAACTCAATATTGACAAATCTTTTAAGCCTGTGCAACAAAAAAGAAGTAAGTTTGCCTCTGAACGCAACTCTATTATTAATGAAGAAGTGGACAAATTGTTAGATATGGGAATGATCAAAGAAGTCATGTACCCTGAATGGCTGGCAAACGTGTTTGTAGTACAGAAGAAAAATGGAAAGTGGAGAGTCTGTGTAGACTACACAGACCTAAACAAAGCCTGCCCAAAAGACCCATTCCCACTTCCTCGTATAGATGCAATGGTAGATGCCACAGCAGGGCATGAACTCTTAACATTTATGGATGCCTCAAGTGGATTCAACCACATCAAAATGCACCCATCTGACCAGGAAAACACTGCATTCATCACGGAAAGGGGCATATATTATTACACAGCAATGCCCTTTGGCCTGAAGAAATGCAGGGCAACCTACCAACGCCTGGTCAACACGATGTTTAAAGATCAAATAGGTGATCCAATGGAGGTCTATATTGATGACATGGTGGTTAAATCAAAAAAGGCTGAAGATCATGTCAAGGATCTAGAAATAGCTTTCAAAATCCTGGAAGAATTTAATATGAAGCTCAACCCTTCCAAATGCCACTTTGGAGTTTCTTCAGGCAAATTCCTTGGATTCATGGTAACAAAAAGAGGGATTGAAGCCAGCCCTGAACAGATAAAAGCCATCCTAGAATTGGAGTCTCCCAAATCAGTCAAAGATTTCTAGAGATTAACAGGAAGAGTTGTAGCCCTGAACAGATTCATATCCAGATCATCAGAAAGATGCAGATCCTTCTATGACCTCCTCAGGAAGAACAAATCATTCAAATGGTTGCCTGAACACGAAGAAGCCTTCCGGGACTTGAAAACATACCTGACTACTCCTCCATTGTTGGCTAAGCCAAACAAAGGAGAACCCCTGATGGTTTACTTATCTGTCACTGACATAGCAGTAAGTGGAGTCCTAACTAAGGAACTTGAAGGCCAATAACACCCTGTCTACTCTGTAAGTAAAAGTCTCTTGGATGCGGAAACAAGGTACGGCCTACTTGAAAAATATGTACTTGCTTTAATTATATCATGCACTAAACTTAGACCCTACTTTGAAAGCCACCCAATAATTGTCAGGACCAACCTGCCTATCAAATCTGTCCTGAGAAAACCTAAGCTTTCTGGCAGAATGGCAAAATGGTCAGTACAACTAAGTACTTATGACATAACCTTTGAGCCTAGGACATCAATTAAATCTCAGACATTAGCAGACTTTGTGGCTGAATTCAGTCCCAACCTAGAACCATGCCTCATAAAAGAGGTCAACCATGTAGACACCCGTAAATCAGGCCAGGAATGGACCTTACATGTAGATGGAGTAACAAACATGAGAGGAACTGGCCTAGCATTAGTACTGAAATCACCACAGGGAGACCTAATTGCTCGGGCTATTAGTTGTGAGTTCAAAGCAACAAACAATGAAGCTGAATATGAATCCCTAATAGCTGGACTCAAGGTATGTATAGAACTTGGTGTAACAAACCTCAAGGTAAAAACTGACTCTCTTTTAATTTCCAATCAAGTCAAAGGAACATATGATGTAAAGGATTCCAAAATAATTCTCTATTTACAAAAACCTTTGCAAAAAGTTTGATTCATTTGACATTGATCAAATACCAAGAGACTTGAACACTCAGGTTGATGCCCTGGCCATCCTGGGATCAAATTTCAACCCTGCTGTGTTTGATAAAATACCCATTGTTCACCTGCTAGAACAAACCATTGAAAAACCTGACCAAACTTGTCCCATCAATGAGGACACAAACTCTTGGACGAAACCATACTATGATTGGTTCTTACAAGGAACACTCCCAAAAGATAAGAATGAAGCAAGGGCTCATAGGATCAAAGCTTCCACTTATACCATTATCAATAACATGTTGTTCAAAAAGTCACAGTCTGGACCATACCTGCGTTGCCTGGAACCTCATGAAGCTAAACAAGTTATAGAGGACATACACGATGGATACTGTGGAAATCACAAAGGTGGCAGAAGCCTGGCTAGCAAAGTTCTAAGGACAGGCTACTTCTGGCCAACCCTCAGAGCTGATTGCATAGCTTATAGCTCCAAGTGCAAAGCCTGCCAGATCCATTCTCCTTTCATCCACCAACCATCAGAGCTACTTCACTCCATTTCAGCTCCCTGGCCGTTTATGAAATGGGGAATGGACATTGTAGGCAAGCTACCTCAAGCCCCTGGACAAAAAATCTTTATGCTAGCCATGACCAACTATTTTTCAAAATGGATAGAAGCAGACTCATACAGGCAAGTCAAGGAGAAGGATGTCATATCATTCATCAAACGCAACATCATATGTAGATATAGCATCCCTTCAGAAATAGTCTGTAACAATGGCACTCAGTTTGTGGGAAAAAAGACAATGGCTTTCTGTGCACAATGGAATATCAGCCTGGTAACCTCCACGCTAGGCTACCCAAAAGCCAATGGTCAAGACGAATCCAGCAACAAGGTGGTAATTAGTTGCCTGAAGAAAAAACTAAAAAGAAGGAAAGGCAGATGGGCTAAAGAACTCCAATTAGTCCACAGGCCAAACCCCATACTCCCTGGTCTATGGCTGTGAAACAGTAATCCCAGTAGAAATCCATATACCAACCACCAGAAGTAGCCTAAATACTATAGAGGAAAACAAGCCACTATTACAAGACAGCCTGACCTTGACTGAAGAATTGAGAGATGCAGCCAAGATCAGGATAGCCTTCTACCAGCAAACAGTAGCCAGAAGCTACAATAAAAATGTGAATATCAGGGTGTTCAAAGAACGAGACTTGGTCCTACGAAAAGTCTTCCCTAACACCAAGGACAAAAACGCTCGCAAGCTAGCTCCTACATGGGAAGGACCATACCTGATTGATTCAATAGTAGGATAGGGAGCCTACAGACTACAAACCCTCGATGGATAAATGATCCCCAGATCTTGGAACATTTTCCACCTAAAGCTATTTCATGTTTAAACAAAAATATCCTATGTTCCAAATCAGGTGAGACCATTAACTTTATATTTCATGTTTAACTTTATATTTTGTCTGACTAAGTCTTATACAGAAAAACACCTGAATTAAATCATATGACCTTAACATGCTATGTTTTCCTGCTATCTGCTATCTTGCCTGACTATCTGCCTACTTTCTTTTAAATACAAACTCTATCATGTCTGCCTATCTTATTCTTACCATGTTAAATCCTGAAAACTTATTTTACGCCTTTCCTTTCATTAATTGTGCACTACACAGGCTTAAACAAATGTTCAGGATTGAGGGCCACTCCACCCAACCTGAACAGCATCCCAGAAATGCTTCACAAAACTTGGCACCTGCCTGCCTAACCCAAAAAATACATACAAAAAACTGAACTTAGTACAAAAAATAAAAAGACAAAAATGACGGTGGAAAAAACCTGACAACTTGTCTTTAAAGCCCTCCTGACTGGCAACCACCCCTCTTACTAAAAAGCCCTCCTGACAGGCAAAAAAGCCATCATTTCCTGAAAAGGACTGAGGGCCATAAGCCCTCCTGACAGGCATCTTTCTAAAAAAATACTTCGAAATGCATTTTTACAGGTACAAATTACTCAAATCAAGCTATTCAAAGGAACCAGAAAAACATCTTCAAATTATACCAAAACGAAAAATACTGCCCAGGGAACATCCCTCCTGGGTAGGACAAAACATTGTCAAAAAATTGTTTGTCCAGGGAACATCCCCCCCCCCCCCCTGGATGGGCCAAAACAACAAATAACTACCCTAAAAACCTAGCCTGCCTTGGAAACAGTAGCAGAGCTAATCCCTTCATCAACAGGCTCCTCTTCCTCCTCATCATCATCCTCATCACCAGCTTCACCGCTCTTTTCCTTAGACGGGGGAGAGTCTACCTCTTCATCAGCATTCAACTTGTAAAGCTCAGGATAAGTGGCATTAAGGTCAGCTATCTCCTGGTCAGGATTCCAGTAAGGCCTGACTTCAACAGACTCCTTCATGGCATCTACACAACCCCTACAAAAGAAGTAAAGAGCAGCATCCTTGCATCTACCCTGCACCAAGTCCCTCTCAGCAGCCAACTCCTCATTCTCCTTCAGTTGCTCCTGCATTGCCTGCTTCTCAGCCTTTAACTCTTCTTGGACCGTATCAAACTTAGCTTGGAGAGCTTTCAGGGCATTCTGAGCAGAACCCAGCTTTGATGTCTCCATCACCAACCGTGCTTTCCCTGCCTAATTTTCTTCCTTCAAATAATGATTTTCAGTTTTTGCCGCTTCCAAATCAGTTTTCAGGGTGGCAACATCTTTTTTCAGGCACTGCACCTCCCAATCCAAGGTATCTTTGAGACTAGTCGCAGAATTAAGCTGGCAGGCACCCCTCAACATATCATTCACATTCTGCAAAAATATCACCAGTCAGGCAAAGCAAAACAAAAAACAACCAAAACAAAACCCGACAAAAAATTACCTCCTGCAGCATAGTAATCAGGTTAGTAGCATGATCCCTGGTACGATACATAACAGCCAAAGCACAAGCAGAAGAGTCCTCAACCTAGTACTTATAGAAAGGGTCATCAATCAGGAAAGAATGGGCCTGGATCTGTTCCTTGGCAAACTAAACCTCATCAAGCCTGGCCCTAACCCCCCTAACCTCATTAACCCCATCTAAAGTCTCATCAACCCTCTTCCTACAGTAAAAATGAGAGATGTAGAGAGAGAGAGAGAGAGAAACAACAAAATCCCAAAAAAAATCAGTAAACCCTAAAATAAAAATCCCTAAAAAACCCTAAAATTAATCGATGTCGATCGATTGTTCTGATCCAATTTAATTCCCTCCTCTAATCTCAAATCAACCAATACAATTAACAAATAATCAAGCTTCTTCGGCTATCTCGTCTTCGACTACTGTGGTGGTTGGTGGACCGGATTATGAGCAAACTCAGAAAACGGCGGATGTTAATCAATTGGTAGGAATTCCTCCATATGATCTGGATTCTTTAGCCCCAAATGATGATTGGGTTATCCAAACCAGACGCCGAGGGAAGTAGCCTTTGACTAGCATTCCGGAGGAACCTTCTGAACTATTACAGTTTTCAGATGATGATGTGAAAGAAGAGTTAGAATATTGGAAGAATTTTGTGTATGGTTTCATGCTTGGTGCGAATCCACCTGTTGAGGTGGTGGAAGGTTTTCTTAAGAGGCTATGGTCAAAGTACCCCATTGATAAGATCTCCTTCTGCACTAATGGAGTCTTCCTGGTACGATTTCGGACGAGTCAAGCCAGACAACCAATTCTTCAGCAAAGTCACTTTTTATTCGACAACAAACCATTAATTGTTCGCCCTTGGGACGAAGGTGTGGCTCTGGAGAAAGAAGATATTAAAGAGGTTCCAGTGTGGGTCAAAATTTTTAACCTTCCTCTTATGTTTTGGGGAAAGTGCTTACCTAGAATCGTTGGAATTATGGGCAAATATATTAGATGTGATGATGCTACCCAAGGAAAAACGCGCCCTGGCTTTGCCAGGGTGATGATTGATGTGCCGTTTGGACAGCCTATTCCTGACTTAATCAAGTTTAGAGACGTGGATGGGAGCACAGTTTGTTTAAAAGTAGAGTTTGAATGGAAACCACTTCTTTGTACTCAGTGCCAAGGAGTGGGACATGAAGCTGCTAAGTGTCAAAAAGGCAAGAAGGAAGGAAAGAAGGATATTCCTCAGAAGAATGTTAGCCAGGTGGGGAAGAAACAATGGCGGCCTAAGCAGAATCAGAAGCCTGCTGTCACTGTTGTGGCCTCTCCTCCCACGCCCAAAGAGGATATCCCTGTAAGTACCCCTGTTGAAAAACCCAACAATTTTGAAGTTTCATGGTCTAAGAATGGGAAGTACCACATGGCTAATACCCCTGCTCGTAAGATTATCCTTCTGAGTAGGCAAGAAATTGTAGAGACAGGTCTCAAATCTATGCAATTTGGTACCCATAACCTATTGGAAACCCTGAAGAATTTAACCCCTAAGGTAGGAATAGGGACAATTGGTAGTGTATTGCCTCCTGATGGGGGTAATGCATAACTGGGGATTCTGGAATATTAGGGGGTTGAACAGTCCATTTAAATAAACCTTCATCAAAAACTTCCTTCACCATCACCAGATTGGATTGTTTGGCCTCCTTGAGACAAAGGTTAAGCCTTTGTCTCTAAATACAGTTAAAAATAACCTCTGCAACTCTTGGTGTATTACTACAAACACTCACCTTCACAAAGGAGGTAGAGTGTGCATTCTTTGGAACCCAACCATGTTCAACGTTCAAATTCTTCATTATGATGCTTAGTTTATACATTTGTTAACTATGTACTTGGAGTCTAGGTCTCAGTTTACCCTTACCATGGTGTATGCTTACAATGGGACTCAAGAGAGAAAAGAGTTGTGGGATAAAATTTGTCAAATTAAAGGTCTGAGTCAGGGACCTTGGGCTATTTGTGGTGACTTTAACACAGTCTTTAGTCCAACTGAAAGGCTTGGTGGTCACAGCACAGAGGAAGAAATTGAGGATTTTAAACACTGTGTTGATGAGTGTGAAGTGATGGATTGTCCAGCTTCTGGGTCTTTATTCACTTGGTGCAACAAGCAAGATCCCTCCACCAGAGTATATAGTAGACTAGATAGAGTCTTAGTTATTTAGAAGTGGCTTCTTGAGAATCCCCAAGCCTATGCACACTTTTATTATGAAGGCACTTTTGATCAGACACCTTGTGTGGTGCAAGACCAGTGTGATGGACATAAGAAGAGGAGGAGTTTCAAATATTTCAACATGTGGAGTCAATCTGTTGACTTCAAATCTTGTGTCCAAGAGCATTGGAGTAAAACCTGGCCTGGGACAAAAATGTACAACTTAGTTCACAAACTTAAGTATCTTAAAGAGCCACTTAAGAACCTTAACAAGAATGACTTTGATGATGTTGAAAATAATGCAGCCAGGGCTAGGATGTACCTTGAGTCCATCCAGGAGAAGCTAAGGATTGATCCCCAAAATTCTGAGCTAATTCAAATGGAGATTGATGCTGCCAATAGTGTGAGATTTTTGGATGATGCTTGCTATACTTGTTTGGTTCAGAAATCCAAAGTCACATGGGTGGACAAAGGAGATAGTAACAATAGATACTTCCACAGTGTGATTAAAACCAGACAAGTGAGGAGTAAAGTAATGAAAATTGAAGATAGTAAGAGTGTTTTGTGTGAAGATAATGCTTAGATTCAAGCTGCCTTTGTTGATTTCTACACTGACCTGCTTGGCACAACCTCATCTGTTACAAAAGTTTCCCAGAATGTGGTTTAAATGGATAAGATTTGCAATGAGGAGCGTCATAATATCTTGCTTTCTCCTATCACTAATGATGAGATTAAACAGGTATTATTTTCTATTCCTTCCCCTAAGGTTGCTGGGCCTGATGGGTATTCCAGTGCATTTTTTAGGGATTCCTGGGACATAGTGGGTCATTCTGTCTGTGAAGCCATCCAGGATTTTTTGCAGAATGGTCAGCTTTTAAAACAACTCAACTATACCCTTGTTACCTTAATCTCTAAATGTGAATTACCTCAAAATGTTACACAATTTAGGCCCATCTCTTGTTGTAATGTTGTTTATAAATGTATCTCTAAATTGTTATGCAATAGGCTCGCTAAAATTCTTCCTCATATTATTAGTGATCGCCAGGGTGGGTTTATTAAAGGACGGAGTATTGTGGAGAACATCTTAATTTGTCAAGATGTGATTAGATGTTATAATAGGAAGACTGTGTCACCTAGATTCATGCTCAAAGTAGACTTAAAAAAAGCCTATGACTCAGTAAATTGGGGATTCCTGGAACAAATGTTGACCTATTTAAACTTTCCCCCTTTCTTTATCCATCTAATCATGGAGTGCACAAGCACTGTTTCATACTCTCTTGTCCTTAATGGTGAGATTTTTGGTCACTTCAAAGGTGTTAAAGGTTTGAGACAGGGTGATCCCCTGTCCCCCCTTCTATTCACTATTGCCATGGAATATTTGAGTAGGGTCCTGACCTATACTACTGCTACTTTCCCTTTCAAATTCCATCCTCTATGCAACCCTTTGAGATTGTCCCACCTTATGTTTGCTGATGATTTATTACTCTTCTGCAAAGGAGATGTGAAGTCTATAATGGTTCTTTTAAAATCCTTTTCTACTTTTTCTCATGCTTCTGGGCTCCAAATGAATCCTACCAAGACCAATGCCTTCTTTAATGGGGTTCCTAGCTGGGTTAAATAAGAGATATTACAAGTCTCTGGAGTTCAAGAAGGCCATCTGCCATTTAGGTATCTTGGATTTCCTATTACCTGTGGCAGGATGTCCAAAGATGATTGTAGTATCCTTGTGGAGAAGCTGATTAATAGGATAAGAAGTTTTGGTTCCAAAAAGTTATCATTCTCTGGGAGATTGGTGTTAGTGTCCTCTGTGCTCACTGCTCTTTACAACTACTGGGTGAATATCTTTGTTATACGTAAGGGTGTTCTCAACAAAGTTAATTCCATTTGTAGGAATTATTTATGGGGTGGAGGAACTGAATTTATCAGGAGTCCAAGAGTAAGCTGGGAGAAAATTTGTTCCCCCAAGTCTGAGGGGGGATTGGGGCTTAGAGACAGTTCTGTCTGGAACATTGCAGCTATGGGAAAACTTCTTTGGTGGATCTACTATAACCCAGATAGAGTATGGGTGAAGTGGGTTAACCAAGTCTATTTGAAAGGCCACTTTTGGGATGACTACCAACCTGGTATTGATATCAGTTGGGGATGGAAGTCAGTTTGTAAGGTTAAAGACAAATTGGCATCTGGTTATTCTAATGGGCAATGGCTTTTGGATACAAAAGGCTATACAATACAAAGTGGTTATGAACTTCTCAGACTGAAATTTCAGACTGTAACTTGGCACAAACAGATCTGGAATCCTTGGTGCATCCCTAAACGTCAATTCATAGCTTGGCTAGTGGCTAGAGAGGCTCTTTTACTCAAGGAGAGGCTGCTGACACTAGGTGTTGCTAATGATGCTGACTGCTTGTTATGTGGCAGGGGGATAGAAAATCACATTCACCTATTTCAAACATGTGAATATGCAAGGAAGATTTTTGATGAACTTGGCAAACTGTTGGGTGTTTCTCTACCTGCAACTGATTTGCTGCAATTAATTGAACATGAACAACATTCACAGTTGAAGAAGGGGGTGTTGTTGTGTGCTGTACTTGCAGCATACTACCACATCTGGCTCCAGAGAAACCAAACTAGAGTTGATGGCTGTGTTCTTAGGCCTACTCTAGTTATTTCACAGATAATGAAGGTGCTTAAAATGCGTGTTGGTTCAAGCCTTAAGCCAGATTTAGCAAGTCAAGATGTGATTTGGCTAAGTAGTGTTAAATTGTATTTGTAGTTTCTTTTGTAGGAAACTGAAAATGTGATGTACCCAAAATCGGTGTAGTTGTAACTTGTTACGGTTTAATGGAAATTCTTACATTTCACCAAAAAAAAAATCCCTCTTCCTCTTTTCAGCCCGACCAGACTCATCAACTACCTTTTCAGGAGACACCAACTGAATCTGTTGAATAGGCGCCTGAACCTGCAAAGCACTATCACTCCATGTAGCCTCGCTACTCCGGGATTTCTCCCCAGTAATTTGAGAAACGCCTGCCTTCACCAGGGATAATCCAAAGCTAGCAATCCTGGAAGAAGCTCTAGTAGCTGCACGACGAGGCTCTACATCAGCAATATAAACATATGTCCAAGCAAAAATAACCCACAAAGCAAGGGTAATAAAACTTACTGCCTGATGAAGAAGCCCCTGAAGCTTTAGCACCCCTCACATCTTTGTAGGTGCTCAATTTGGCTTTCTTGAAGCGAGGCATAGGTGCCTGCCCCAGACAGGCAAGCCATGTCCTCTCCTCTTCAGGCAACGCCATGAAAGCAGCAATCCGATCAGCCGACCCCTCAGCATCAGGATCATTGGCCTAGTCAGCCACTACAAGGACAAATCAAGTAAGCATATTTAAAAAAAAAAAAAAACAACATAAATCATCCCTAGCCAAAATTCAGTACAAGAAGAAGAAATTACCTCCCTCAACAGCAAGGTAACTAAGATAATCCAGATTAGGGGCAATAGAGTCAGCCCTGATAAACATATAAGTTTGCGCCCATCCCTTATCATCCTCTGAATCAAAGTTGGTGGTCAAATGAGCCATCTTCGACCTGACTCGAAGATTCAAACGACCAGTAGATTGACTCTTCAAATGATAAACATTTTTAAAATCTTCTAGAGTGATGACCAACTTATGCTTAGCACACAGTTGTTCAACTGAGTGAACGATCTTCCAAACCATTTTCATAAGTTGAAATGGAGGGACCCTGATAGCCCTGATAACCTCAGCCATGAACGAAGAAAGTGGAAGCTGACATCCTCCCTTGAACGCCAACTCAAAAATGCAAAACCAGCCTGGACTACCCCAATTAGCCCTGACTGGACCTCCTTCAGGGATCCAAACATCAGCTTCAGCACGGAGAAGACCCCTGCCCTTCAAATAGTGTTCAAAGTTAGCTTCAACTGATTGGCCTCAGGAAAAGAGGCAGACAAAGCCTTCACATGGGCATAGGTGACTCCTCTGTATGACATAGATAGAATTTCCGGAGGAGCAGTTATCTCCACAACTTCATCCTCAGGGATGATTTCAGGAACATCAACAACAACAGGAGTTTTATCAACCTCAGCAGTAGCCTTGTATGCGGCCGTCTTTCTTCTCCCCCCAGCCATTTTTTAGATTTAAAATTTGTTAGGCCCAATTTAGCCTGGTCTGACTCCAACTTGGCCTGACCTTACTAGGCTGATTGAGGCAACCAGGGACCAGACAAATCTAATTACTATTTGGTAGATGAAGAGTACCACAAGATAAGCAAGCTACTAAATCCTAGAAGAAAAGCCTGATGGTAAGTACAGAATAGCCTGGCAGGACACTCAAGCAGGCTGGATTAAATTGTCAAACAAGAAATACAGTTATATGAACAAATAACCACGCCCTACTCTCATGGAAGACCAAGTCCAACTACAAGAAACACATAATCTTAGTAAATCAGAACGTGCAAGAGGAAAGGAACAACGGTTTGTTGAAGAAGAACGAGTCAACCGTATTAATAGGGAATGTGCCCTATTTTCCAGCTAACAACTCCAACGATCAAGGGGAACGTTGAGGTTGAATGCAACGTTAGCATCTGAAGAACTATAAATAGCATGATCTAACAATTGTAAAGAGGATCATTATTCATCAATTATTTACAATTTATCTCTTACTCTTTCTTCAATATTCAGTTGTATACACGAGTTTGTGCTCAGCTTATCAAAGTAATACAAACGATATTCTTTATACTTAATTCTTCCTTGTTATTTACTCATACTATTATTCTAAATTTATTGAACTAGATACCCTTATTACTCAATAATCAAGCCGGATCCTTTCAGGGAAAATCCTGCTAAAACAATTGGCGCCCACCGGGGGCATCTAGTTCGTTAATCAAAAAATTCCTTTTGCCATTCTTCATTTAATATTCACATACAAAAATGGTAGAACTCACCCCAGAACAACAATTGGCGGCTGCCTTAGCTAAAATCAAAGAACTGGAGACAATTCAAGAAAAGGCAGCCCAAGCAGAGGCTGAAATCAGTAGACTAAAGGAATCTGAGTCTAACCTGAGAAAAAAATTGGAAAATCAAAGGCTTGGCTCCAAGACCAGATTCGAGCCAAGAACCCCATTCTCATCCATTATCAAAAACATTGACTTTTCCAATTTTGGAACTCCGGAGAAGGATACCTCATCCGCACCCAAATCATTCCCAATAATGAAATAAACAAAATCAAGCAATGAATAATGATGGCTATGCTTCAGAAATTCAAAAACTCCACAACAAAATATAAAATATACCGGAGTGCCAGGACCCCGTGGCTGAAGTAGAAGTTGATGCCTTCGCGATTCACCCTTTGCGATGAAATTGCAAAAAATGATCTCCCCAAGAAATTTACCATCCCATCCATGAGAACTTATGATGGAACCTCTGATTCACAAAATCACGTTGCCATATTCAAACAGAAGATGTTAGCCGCCTCAATACCCAGTGAACTCAGGCAGGTCTGCATGTGTAAAGGCTTTGGTACAACCCTGACTGGAGCAGCATTACAATGGTTCATCAATCTCCCAAATGGAAGTATCAAGAATTTTGCAGAACTGGTCAATGCCTTCAATCAACAATTCGCAAGCAGCAGAGACATGGCCAAGAGACCCAAGAACTGTTCAGGGTAAAGAAACTTCCCGAAGAATCTCTCAAAGAATTCCTGGCAAGATTTGTCAAAGAGAAGGTAGCTATTCCCAGGTGCGACGAAGAGACAGCGGTAGAAGTCTTCAGGCAAGGAGTCCTGCTTGATAGTGACATCTATGCAGACTTAACCAAAAAAGCCTGCCCAACCTTTGCCACTGTTCAATCCATCGCCTTAGAACATGTCAGATTGGAAGAAGATCTCAACTTCAGAACAAACTCATCCGGAGGAAAGCAAGGCTATGGACACACTAACAGGAAAAGCTCCTACCAGAAAGGAGGCAACCTCGGATCAAGACCCTTTTCCGGACACAACGATCCAAAGTCAACATGGCACAAGAACACAAAGGTAACCTTTCTAGCCTACCAACTATTCCTAAATATAACTTCTCTATAAATACTGCAGGATTAATCAAACGCCCGGAAAGCTTGGGAGATACGGTCGATGGCCCAAAAATCCGACAACCCCAGGAAAGATCCAACGAGATGGTGTGACTTCCACCAAGACATCGGGCACACCACAGAAGAATGCATCCAACTCAGGAAACAAGTGGCATACCTCTTAAAGCAGGGCTATCTGAAAGACTTAATCCAGCAGCCAAAGAACAAAGATGAAAGACAGAACAAGAGAGATTCAGGGAACAGCAGAGATCCTTCTCCTCCTCCCCCCATCTATGAAGTCATGTTCATAAATGGAGGATCAGAAATATATGGCTTAACCAGCTCGGCTGCCAAGAGAATATCCAGGGAGTCCAAACTTCAACCCCCTCTTAGATCTAAGTCATTACCTGCTGTTACTTTTGATGACTCAGACTTGCAGGGAATATCAGATCTACACCTTGACAGCTTGGTAATTACCATGAAAATCGGCACAGCTAAGGTATCAAGAATCCTGATAGATGGGGGCAGTTCAATCAACTTGGTGATGCTTGACGTCCTCAAAGCTATGAAGATAGATGAAGAGAAAATCATCAAAAAATTCAGTGTCCTGGTTGGATTCAGCGGAGAAACAAAGAATACCCTGGGAGAAATTAGCCTGCCAACCTATGTGGAAGGCGTGGCTTCCTATGAAAGATTCGGGGTAATGGATTGCCTATCCTCGTATAACGTAATCCTGGGCAGACCATGGATCCACAACGTCAAAGCAATCCCGTCAACATACCATCAATGTGTGAAAATACCAACCGAATGGGGGATAACCACCATCAGGGGAGAAGAAAGGACAACTCAGAAATGCTACAACCAGGCTTTGAAACCTTCAAAGTCAGGTAAGTCCCTCGCATAGCAATTAAAGTCACCTGTCAGAAAGAATATATTGCGCGATCACACAGATGGAAACAGGAGAGGTCATTCGGACCCGCACTTCCCGACAGGAAGGTACTTGTAGGATCGGATGCACTGACTCGGTCGACCAATCTGGTCGCTTTCTCAAAACTAAAATGTCTTGTTTTGCTTGGTCACATTTTGATATGACTGGTATAGATGTTGATATTATAACCCATAAGTTAAATATTGACAAATCCTTTAAGCCTCAGACAAACAAAAAGAAGAAAATTTGCTGCTGAGAGGCATGAAATCATCAACCAAGAAGTTGACAAGCTATTGGACATGAGAATGATCAGGGAAGTAATGTACCCCAACTGGCTTACAAATGTAGTAGTCGTCCAAAAGAAACACGGCAAATGGAGTGTCTGTGTAGACTACACCGACCTAAACAAGGCCTGCCCCAAAGATCCATTTCCCCTGCCACATATCGATGCAATGGTGGATGCCACTGCAGGCCACGAGATGTTAACATTCATGGATGCCTCCAGTGGATTCAACCAAATGAAGATGCACCCCGGATCGGAAAAGTACACCTTCATCATCACGAAAGAGGAATATCTTTGTTATCTTTGCTATGCCCTTTGGATTAAAAAATGCAGGTGCAACCTATCAAAGATTAGTCAACATGATGTTCAAAGATTAAATAGGAGATACCATGGAAGTTTACATAGACGATATGGTAGTCAAGTCAAAAAAGGCAGAAGACCACATCAAAGACCTGGAGGTAGCCTTCCAAATACTGGAAAAATTCAATATGAAGCTCAACCCACAGAAATGCCATTTTGGAGTCTCAACAGGCAAATTCTTGGGCTATATGGTGACAAAAAGAGGAATAGAAGCCAGCCCTGAACAGATCAAAGCCATCCTGGAGCTAGAACCACCAAAGACAGTCAAAGACATACAAAAGCTGACAGGAAGAATAGCAGCCCTAAACAGGTTCATTTCAAGATCGTCAGAGAGGTGCAAATCATTCTATAATCTGCTAAGGAAAAACAAAGACTTTCAATGGACCCCTGATCATCAGGCTGCCTTTGAAGATCTGAAAACATATCTATCCTCTCCTCCCTTGTTGGCAAAACCAGTCAAAGATGAACCCCGACAAAGATACTTGTCGATCCACAAACTAAACTTTGTCGGTGCGATCCTGGTCAAAGAAGCGGATGGACAACAACACCTTGTCTATTACGTAAGTAAAAGTCTACTAGATGCAGAGATCAGGTATGGCCTACTTGAAAAATACGTTTTAGCTTTAATTATGAGTTGCACAAAATTAAGACAATACTTTGAAAGCCACCCTATAATAGTCAGAACCAATCTTCCTATCAAGTCTGTACTTAGGAAACCAGAATTGTCCGGACGAATGTGCAAATGGTCAGTCCAGCTAAGCACACACAACATAACATTTGAACCTAGGACAGCAATTAAGTCACAAGCACTAGCAGACTTTGTGGCTAATTTTAGTCCAGCCCTAGAACCCGACCTAATAAAAGAAGTAAATAGATTGACCAATGACCAAACAGACCTAGAATGGACTCTATTTGTCGATGGTGCAGCCAACATGAGGGGCACAGGCCTAGGGGTAGTACTAAAATCGCCACAGGGGGATAAGATAGTACAAGCTATAAGCTGTGCATTTGAAGCTACCAATAATGAGGCAGAGTATGAAGCCCTAACAGCTGGATTAAAGGTATGTATTGACCTTGCTGTATAAAACCTAAAGGTACGTACTGATTCCCTCCTTATTTCAAACCAAGTAAATGGAATATATAGGGCAAAAGACTCAAAAATGATGCTTTATTTGGAAGTTGTCCAAAATCTAAAAACAAAATTTCGCAATTTTAATATTGATCAAATTCCTAGGGACTTGAATACCCAGGCCGATGACCTAGTCGGCCTAGGATCCAACTTCAGTCCCCCTGACTTTGATAAAATACCCATCGTACATCTATTAGAACCTGCAATAAACAAACAAGATGAAAGTTTCCCAATATGTATTGCCAATTCTTGGACAAAACCTAACTACGATTGGCTACAACAAGGAATCCTCCCCCTGAATAAGCAAGATGCTAGGGCACTCAAAATCAAAGCTGCTTCATATATTATTATTAACAACGTGCTTTTTAAGAAATCGCAGTGCGACCATACCTCGGATGCCTGGAACCACAAGAAGTCGAACAAATACTATCAGAAATCCATGGAGGATATTGTGGAAATCATAAAGGCGGAAGGAGCCTGGCAAGCAAGGTACTCGAAACAGGCTATTATTGGCCCACTTTGAGGGCTGATTGCCTGAATTCACTCTAAATGCGAAGCTTGCATTTATGGACCATATATCCACCACCATCCGAGGAACTACATTCCATATCCGCTCCCTGGCCATTTATGAAGTGGGGCATGGATATAGTAGGAAAACTACCTCAAGCACCCGGGCAAAAAGTTTTTATGCTAGCAATGACCGACTACTTCTCCAAGTGGATAGAAGCTGATTAAATGCAGACAGCAAGTAAAAGAAAAGGACGTCATAGCATTCATCAAACGCAACATCATATGTAGATATGGCATCCCTTCTAAAATAGTATGCGACAATGGCACGCACTTCGTGGGAAAAAGAACAAGACTTTTCTCGTGCTCAATGGAACATCAACCTGGTGACCTCCACACCAGGATATCCAAAAGCTAACGGCCAGGCGAATCTAGTAACAAAGTAATAATCACCGCATAAAGAAAAAGCTAGAAAGAAGGAAAGGTAGATGGGTCAAGAGCTCCCCTTGGTCCTCCGGGGTCGACGAACCACGCCTAAAACATCCACAGGCCAAACTCCCTACTCCTTGGTCTATGGATGTGAAGTAGTAATCCCAGCAGAGGTCGACATTCCATCAGCCAGATGCAGCCTGAATACAATAACGAGCAATATACCTCTAATGGAGGATAACCTGGACTTGACGGAAGAACTAAGAGATGCAACCAAGATTAGAATGGCAAAGATATCAAAGAAAGAGTTGCAAAAAGCTACAACAAGACTGTCAAAACTAGAGTATTCAGGGTAGGAGACCTAGTTCTCAGAAAAGTTTTTCAAAACACAAAAGAGAAGAACGCCGGCAAATTGGCCCCAACCTGGGAAGGTCCCTACCTGATTGACTCAATAGTCGGCCAGGGAGCTTATAAACTACAAACCCTGGACGGCGAAATGATCCCAAGAGCTTGGAACATTGCACACTTAAAACTATTTCACATATAAAATATATTCCCCTGTCCAGGTATAATCTTCATTTTACCATTTCCTGCCTGATCTGATACGAAACTAAATGTATGATATTTGCCACTATATGAATAAATGCCTTATATGATTTCTTCCATTATGTGCCCAAATACTTATCAATATTCTCGTATTTCCCTTTAACGAGTAGAATCTTCAATATTTGTTTTACATACTGTGCTTTACTTAAAACAAATTTCAAAGATTGGGGGCCACCCCACTCATATCCAACTTTCAGTTGCAAAAACAGGCCTTAAAATATTGAGCTCAATTTAATATACAAACCTGGAAAACCTTTTCCTGGCTTGTATAACATAGATGGGTCATAAGCCCTCCAGACAGACAGGGGACATAAGCCCTCCAGACAGGCAATAACCCCACCCATGACACAAAGAACTGGCTAGATCCAGCGCAAAAGAACTGGCCAGATCCAGTACACATCCAACACTACAAATGTACCTTATCAAAACACAAAAAGAAACCAACAAAGACCAAATATTTATTCAAAACCGAAACAAAATATTCATCCAAAAAGCCAGCCTTACCACATACCTAATAATTATTCATTCCAGGAACATCCCCCTTGGATGGGCCAAAACGAAAAGGAAAAAACATAAATCTAAACAGGCTTCGAACCAGTAGCCCGGTCAAATTCCGGATCCCTCATAGCACCAACGCGGCCTTTCCCAAAGAAGTAATGAGCAGCATCAGCAAGCCGCGCCTCCACTGGCTCCTTTTCAGCACCAAGCTCTTCATTTTTCCTCAGCTGATCCTGCATTGCCTGCTTCTCGGCAGCCAGCTCTTCCTTGACAGTCTTCAGCTCTTCCCTTGCAGCCTCCAACTCTTGCCTGACAACTTTCTCAGCGTTTTTTGCAGCCACCTCACAAACCAAAGCAGCCCTAGATGCCTCTCTAGCTGACCCCAGCTGAGATTGAAGTACTACCTCATTACCCTTGGATGTGTGCAGCTCACGGTTAAATTTATCTAATTTCTCTTCCAAGCCAGAAATCCTAGCCTGGGCATCCCTGAGCTGACAAGCAGTAGCCAACCCAGCGTCCAATCCCTACAGAAAAACAAAAGAAAGTCAATCAGCCAAACATAAAGCAACACAAAGAACACATAATAATTGAAAAGTCCCTTTGCAACTAACCTCCTTAGCTTGAGAAGCAAGGGCAGCAGCCTTTGTCACAAGAGAAGACAAGATAGAAACCACTTTAGTAGAAGACTCAAGGGTATTGTCAGATAAAAGCTGGCTGCTCATACTAGCAGAGAAATCATTTATCTGCGCCCGGGCAGCATCCATATCGTCCATCCGAGCAGACACATCCCTGACACTTCTAATTGGCTGAGCCTGAATAGGCTCTTTCTCTCTCCCTTCTTCTTCGGGAATAACAGCTTCTCTCATCCTTTTGAAAGCCTGAACGACCTCTGGTGATACTAGCCTGGGCGGTTCCTGGGGAGGCTGGACATCAGAAACCAAAACGTCAAGCGTCTTGTCGCTCCCACTAGCCTCCTGGCTCTTGGACTGTTCAGCAATCCTAGCAACCCCAGCTTTCAAATCGGCTGCACTAAAGCTGGCCAACCTAGCAAAAGACCTGTATACTGAATAAATAAAAGATACACATAAATATCAGGAGAGAAGCGACAAGAAGACAACAATCAACACAAAGACATATAGAAGACATACAGGAAATAGTAGTGGAGCTAGGCTTGCCTTTGGGTACTTTAACCACACTCAGCTTAGTCTTCATATACCGGGGCAATAAATCCCTGCCCAGACTAGCAGGCCAAGCCCTCTCTTCCTCAGGAATAGAAAAAAAGGCCTATATCCTTGAAATAGCTTCCTCGTCAAGAGGGTCGAAGTTCCAATCAGGAGCTGCAAATATCACCAAAAATGCACAGGTAAGACTTAAATATCTCAATTTCGTATAATATAAAATGCAAATTAAGAGTACAGGAAACCTACCACTCTCCAAAGGAGGATATCTCAAATAATCAAAGCCTGACCCCAGACTTTCAGTCCGGATAAACAGGAAAGTCTTTGCCCAGCTTTTATCATCTTCAGAGTCCAGGTTAGTAATTTATGGAGACATTTTCGACTTAATTCTCAAATTGAAACGACCGGTAGAAGGATTTTTCATATGATATACTGCCTTGATATCGTTAATAGTAATTACAAGTTTATGTTTAGCACATAAATTTTCAATAGAGTGGACAAGTTTCCAAACCATTGGCATGATTTGTAAAGGTGATACTTCCATGGCACGAATAGTATCAATCATTAAAGGAGTAAAAGGTAACTTACAACCTACTTTGAACGCCCATTCATAAATACAGAACCAACCGGGTGACATCCAATTAGCTCTGACTGGACAAAACTCAGGAATCAAAACCTCAGCCGAATCAGGAATTAATTTTTTTCTCCCTTAAAACCCTATCATAGTTCGTTTTCAATAGGCTTTCATCAGGGAAATAGGGGTCCAGAGATTGAAGAGCAGAAAAAACAGAATCTTGATATTTAAACGCAATAGCACGAGCAGGAGGATCAATTTCAACCACCTCCTCCTCATGGACGCTTGTAGGTTCAAGTTCAGCCGCAGCTTTCTGGGAAGCAGGACGTTTTTTGGCTCCTATATCCTTTATTGTTTTATTTATCGTGATAAATTAATGTTACTTAATGAGAAATTATAGTTAGCAAACTGGAATTCCTGGGAAATAGGGAAAAATTTTAGAGAAGATTTAGCAAGAAAAGTGGAAGAATTTTGGTGAAAAATAAACTCATCACAATTACCGTATTTATAGAAGAAGAGTAACGGTGCAAAAACCCTAGAAACCACAAAACTGTCAGCATGACATCATGTAGTTAGCCGTTGCAGTGATTAACGGTCACTAGGAGTATAAGAGTCATTGAGTAAATATAATTCTTTTTATTGTTTAACCCGGTAAAATTGACATCTCACCCCTGACATGATCCAGCACGGGTAAAATGTCAAAGGGCAATTGTTATGCCCAATTTAGCCTGGTCTGACTCCAACTTGGCCTGACCTTACTAGGCTGATTGAGGCAACCAGGGACCGGACAAATCTAATTACTATTTGGTAGATGAAGAGTACCACAAGATAAGCAAGCTACTAAATCCTAGAAGAAAAGCCTGATGGTAAGTACATAATAGCCTGGCAGGACACTCAAGCAGGCTGGATTAAATTGACAAACAAGAAATACAGTTATATGAACAAATAACCATGTCCTACTCTCATGGAAGACCAAGTCCAACTACAAGAAGCACATAATCTTAGTAAATCAGAACGTGCAAGAGGAAAGGAACAACGGTTTGTTGAAGAAGAACGAGTCAACCGTATTAATAGGGAATGTGCCCTATTTTCCAGCTAACAACTCCAACGATCAAGGGGAACGTTGAGGTTGAATGCAACGTTAGCATCTGAAGAACTATAAATAGCATGATCTAACAATTATAAAGAGGATCATTATTCATCAATTATTTACAATTTATCTCTTACTCTTTCTTGAATATTCAGTTGTATACATGAGTTTGTGCTCAGCTTATCAAAGTAATACAAACGATATTTTTTATACTTAATTCTTCCTTGTTATTTACTCATACTATTATTCTAAATTTATTGAACTAGATACCCCTATTACTCAATAATCAAGCCGGATCCCTTCAGGGAAAATCCTGCTAAAACAAAATTGAAGATTGATTTTTTTAGAATAAAACAAAAAATTGCAAAGAGAATTCTAGAGAAAGAAAGGAAAGATTGAAGAATGACAATATGGAGGCAAAGACAAACGGAATAAGGTATTTATAGCCGCAAAAACAAACGGGCAAACGCAAGTGGACAAACCTAATCATAACTCTCCTAGGGTTTTGTGAATCTACCCCATTTATGGCAAATTAGCCGTTATAGAAGTTGAAGCAAACACAAACTCTTTTCCGGTAAAACATTCCTATACATTTTTTGCCTGGCCCGAATATTTATCTTATTTTCCCTGGCCAGATCCACTTGGAATAAGAAGATAAGGGGCAATTTTTGGGCCCAAAATTATCTTGCCTGATCAGATGAATAAACAGGCGATCTCCAAAGCCAAGCCTTACTAGAAGACTCCCACTAAAGCATCCAAAAAGCTCAACAGGTACCAGCCAGGAGGGAAAGACAGGCCAGGCATCATTTAAGCCAGGCCTGAAGGATTGTTTCTCAAAGCCACAAGATAAAACACAGCCTGAAGGTGTCAGGCAATATCTAAAGCTCATAAAGGAAGTTCCTATTTGTGCGAAAGACTTGTTCAACAAAATTCACAGCTGTTTTGATATGGTCAACCTAGCAGAAATAGAGGCAGCCCATTCCCAGGTCAACAAAACCACTCCCGGGTAAATAGGGAATGTGGCCTATTTACCAGGAAACCCTAAACCACCTTCATAGAACCATTGCAAGGCCACTATAAAGAGGAGAAAAGAAGAAAAGAGAAACACATTGATCTACTTACTCACTCATTCATACTTTTACTCTCATACTTGTAATCAAAATATTACTTAGCATTATAATTAAGCTGCCATACCTTACTCAAACGCCTGACATACACATTCCCTGTCAGGTTACCTAAAATCATAGTAATAATCCCTTTTGGCTTGGTGCCCGTGGTTTTTTCCCTTATTCCCAGGGTTTTTCCACGTATAAATATGTGTGTTATTATTTTCTATTCGTTTACTTATTCAGTAATATTAGTCAGGCAATTAAAGTTGAGTTAGATCAGCCTATCAAGTCTTCCCTGGCAGGACGTTTATCTTGTACAAATTCCTGCTAAAACAGTAGGAATGGTAAATGGCCAAGGACATAAAAAGTTCAACAACAATTACACGAAAAAATGTTTTCCTAAGAAATGATCTACTACCACCATTGGATGCTTTAAGTGTGGTGACAAAACCCATCAAATTAAAGAATATCCAAAGTGGGATGAGATTAAGTCTAAGGATAAGCGAGATAAGACTAAGAAGGAATACAAGCATAAGGTCATGTTCGCCATTTGGGGAATGTCCGACTCCGAGGACGATGATCAAGTTGAGGAAGAGTTGGAAGCAAAAATATGTCTCACAAATCATGCAAAAAGCAAAACCTCTAAATCCTCAAACATCGAACACCTTAGGTGTTTAATGGCTCATCCCGACGATTCCGACTCCGACGACGAGGTAAAACTCTTAAAAGCCAAGGTTAGAACTTACTCCAAGGACAAGGTGTGTAAGCTTCTTGATAAATTGTTTGATATGTGTCGATCTCAAACTGAAAAATTAAATGTCATGCAAGAAGAGATTGAGGAAATTGCTCAAGCAAATGTTCTCCTTAAACACGAGATTAAAGCAACTGACAGTGTCACTGTTACGTCTGAGATGCATGATGAGATACAGAGAGTAACGAAATTGAACAAAGAATTGTCTAAAGAACTAGAGTGTCTTAAGTCGACTCCCAATGTTGTTTTTGACCTTGATAATGTTAACACTACCTTGATTATCCAAATGTCCATGATAACCAAGGAACGTGATGAACTTCTAAAGAACAATCTATGTTTAAAGGTGTGATTGATGACTTAGTTGATGAGGTAGAGGGATTTAAAGCAGCAGTGTCTCAAACTGTTTCTTCTGACAGTAATAAGGAAACCTCAAATGAACTAGTCACTAATCTAACAAATGAGAATGAGTGTCTTAAAGTTAACATATATGCCTACAAAAGGGAGATTAGAATGCTTCATGAAAAGTTTGTCAAAATGCAAAATGAATCTCCCGAATGTAGTTCTTCTAGATCTAAGATTATTCACCTAGATAGATGCATCTCAAGTCTTAAGCTTAATGTTCAACAAAAATATGAGACTTTCATGGAGCTAAAATCCGAATATGTTATAATGAAAAAGGACCTCGAAAGTTCTAAAAAGAAGAACAAGTATCTCACTTTTAAAGTCGATGAACTAAGCAAGGAACTTGTTGAGGCTAAGAATGTGTCGAAAAAATGGGAAGGAAGTCAAAACGTCTTAAATTTCCTCACAAATTAGTCTGAGAGATGTGATAGAGTTGCCGGTCTCAGTTTTAAATGGAACAGTCAGGCACACTGTTACATTCAGAAACCAGATCCTAGCAAAACCGACTTTTAAAGGAGGAAATATGTAGGTCTTCCCGAATACACCATTTGCAACAATTGTGGAAAACCTGGTCAAATTTGTAATGCTTGTAAAAAATGATTCAACGACATTGACAAGAACACTAAAGTTGTAAAGCAAATATGGATTCGTAAAGACTTACTAACACAAGTAGATCATAAAAAAGGACCCAAGTTTATTTGGGTTCCTAAACTAAAAGTCTAAATCTTTTGTAGGTTTTGGTGAGAGGCGGTCGCAATTGGTACTTGTATAGTGGATGTTCTCGTCACATGACGGGAGATAAAAGTCAATTCCTCTCACTTGAAGCTTATAATGGTGGCACGGTAACTTTTGGTGACAAGAAGAAAGGTGATGTAATAGGCATGGAAAGGTTGGTAAGTCATCGTTACTTTGTGTCGACAACATGCGGCTTGTGAAAGGTTTGAAACATAATCTCCTTAGCATTTCTCAATTGTGTGATCGTGGAAACATTGGTGAGTTTAGTGCTAATTTGTGTCGAATTATTGATGTTTAAACCAAAGAGGTAATTCTTGAAGGAAGACGTGTCAAATATGTGTATTTAACTAACTTAAACACTTTATCCGGTCATACCATGTCTTGCATGAGTATAAGGAAAAATGATCCTTTGTTGTGGCATAAAAGATTTGGACATGTTAACGCCAAAACCCTTAACACAATTAGGAGACTTGACTTAGTTGAAGGCTTTCCTAACATGAAATTTTATTTTGATAAAATATGTGATGAATGTGCTAGATGCAAACATGTTATAAGCTCCTTTAAATCCAAAAAGGTTGTTAGTATACTTCGCCCTCTAGAACTCTTGTATATAGACTTATGTGTACCTATGAGAACAAGAAGTAGAGGTGGTAGTCGTTGTGTGTGTTTTATCGTTGATGATTACTCTAGATTTGTTTGGGCACTTTTCGTAAGTTCAAAACATGAGGCATTTGATGAATTTCTAATTTGATTGAAAAAGAATCAAAACAAACTTAACTATAAACTTGTTTCCATAAGAACCGATCACGAAACCGAATTTGAAAACTCATCATTTGGTGCTTATTGTGACGACAATGGAATAGACCATAACTTTTCTGCTCCGAGAACCCCACAACAAAATGGAGTCGTTGAACGCATGAATAGAACCCTTGAAAGTATGGCTAAAACCATGTTGTTATGTAGTAAATTGCCTAGAAACTTTTGGGCGGAAGCGGTAAACACCGCTTGCTACATTCGCAATCATGTCATGATAAGGAGCATAATCAATAAACCACCCTAAGAAATTCTACGTGGAAGAAAGCCTAATATTAATTATTTTAAGTGCTTTGGGAGCAAATGCTTTGTTGACGACAATGGTAAAAATAACTTGGGTAAATTCGATCCACGTAGTGACGAAGCGGTTTTATTGGTTATTCCTAACATAGAAAGGCCTATAAAGTCTACAACAAAATAAGCATGTTAATTGAGGAAAGTGTTCATGTCATTTTTGATAAATCAAGTCTTTTTGAACAGGTACAACTTGATGAAGAAGATGATGATTTCGAAATTGGGTTTGTTAGAAAATATTTGTCGTTAGAAGAAGATGAGGCGAAAGAGAATTCTGGAGAAGCAGAGAAGAAACAGTCTGTCCCACTGTTGACTTCTGACGAAGGCAACAGTTCAGGGGGAACAAATGAATCCAGCAGTGCAACTTCATCATCTCAGACAGAAACAGTGCAAGACATTGTTGTCCTCAATGAGCCTACATCAAATCCAGAGGCTACACGTAGAGGTGATCATAGGCCGGGCCAATGTGGGCTTGGGTCAGGCCTTTCTAACAACAGAGGCCCATTTGTGTGGGTTGGGCCGGGTCGGGCCAAATGCGTGGGCTTATTTAGCTAGCCTAAACCCGGCCCTTATGGGCTAATGCGGGCTTATTTAGCTAGCCTAAACCCGGCCCTTATGGGCTAATGCGGGCTTATTTAGCTAGCCTAAACCCGGCCCTTACCTTAGGAAATAATTAGCGTAATACATTTAGTTACAACTTTTAAAGTATACATAGTGTATAAAATTGTACAAAATATGATGAAATGCATATGAATTGCTCTCTAAAATAAAATAAAGACAAACATCGCCACTTTAGAATGCTTAATAATGCATTGGTATATATGATTTATGTTATGTATACTTTGTTTTATAAATCTAAAAAAATACACTTGAGTTTGTAAAGAGTTGGGTATAACTTTTACGCTATTTAATATGTTTTATTAGAGAAAATATTCATTATTAATAAATATGGGTCGGGCCGGGCCAAAAATTGGGCCAAACGCTTGGCCCAAACCCGGCCCCAAAATATTTTGGACCTTTTTAGGCCGGCCCATGGGGTTTTTTGGGCCAAAACTAAAGGCCCAAGCCCTTCAAAAAAGCAGGTCGGGCCGGGTAGGGCCAATGGGCTTGGGCCATTTGATCAGCTCTAGGCTACAGTCATGGAGACTGTTGCCATTGAGGGGGAAGAGACTCTCTTCATACCAAAAAGGTGGAAGCATCAAAGTTCTCATCCTCTTTCCAACTTAACAAGTGACTTAAATTACGGAATAAGAACAAGGGCATCTTTACACAACTTTTGTGCTCATAATGCCTTGTTTTCCCAAATCGAGCCTTCAAATGTGACCATCGCCTTAGCCGATGATGTCTGGCTAGTTACCTTGCAAGAGAAATTAAATCAATTCAAAAGGAACGAGGTATGGCACTTAGTCCCTAGACCACCCAACCATATCGTCATTGGTACTAGGTGGGTCTTTCGCAATAAGCTTGATGATTCCGGTGAAATTGTAAGGAATAAAGCTAGGCTAGTGGTGCAAGGTTATAATCAACAAGAGGGAATCGATTATGACTAAACCTATGCACCGGTAGCTAGACTTGAGGCCATACGATTACTAATAGCTTTTGTGGCTCACAAAGGCATTAAACTCTTCCAAATGGATGTCAAAACCGCTTTTCTAAATAGATATTTGGAAGAAGATGTCTTTGTGGAGCAACCTCCGGGTTTTTTAGACAATGATTTTCCTAAACATGTTTTCAAATTAGAAAAAGCTCTTTATGGTTTAAAACAATCACCTAGGTGTTGGTACGATAGGTTGCTAAATTTTTCATTAAAAACGGTTTTAGAAGAGGTTCCGTAGATAAAACATTGTTTTTAAAGACACAATCTGCTGAACTGTTGGTTGTACAAGTATATGTCGATGACATTATGTTTGGTGCAACAAATGAACTTCTTTGTGTCTATTTTTCGGAACCAATGAAATCGGAATTTGAAATGAGCATGATGGGTGAGCTAGGATTCTTTCTTGGGCTCCAAATCAAGCAATCTAAGGATGGAATCATGATTCATCAACAAAAGTACATTAAGGAAATGCTTAAGAAATTTGGGATGACTCAAGGTAATTATCACGATACACCTATGGTACCCGAATCCAAATTGGACAAAGATGAACATGGTAAGAATGTTAGTGAAAAGGTGTATAGAGGTATGATTGGATCGCTACTTTACCTAACCGCTAGTCATCCCGATATTCTTTCTAGTGTTTGTTTATGTGCTAGATTCCAAGCAAATCCGAAAGAATCCCATTTCAAAGCCGTTAAACGAGTTCTTCGGTACTTGATTGAAACCCAAAATCTCTACTTATGGTATCCCTTATATTGTCCTTTTGATCTTATAGGTTATTCTGATGCGGACTATGCGGGGTGTACGGTGGATCGTAAAAGTACATCAGGTGTTTCTACATTCTTGGGTCCATGTCTCGTTTCTTGGGGCTAGAATAAGCAAAATAGGGTCGCTCTCTCTACGACCGAGAGCGAGTATGTCGGTGCATCACACTGTTGCTCTCAACTAACAACTCTCCGACTTTGGTGTGTTTTACGATTCCGTCCCCATTATGTGTGATAATACGAGTGCTATAAACATTTCAAATAATCCCATCCAACATTCTTGAACTAAGCATATTGAAATCCGACATCATTTTCTTCGTGATCATGTAGATCGAAAAGGGTAATATTAGTCTTAAATTTTTTAAAATTGAGGATCAAGTTACGGATATTTTCACTAAACCACTTGTAAGAGAACAATTTGGAAAACTTAGGTTAGAGGTTGGCTTTATTAATAACATATAAACACTGTGGACATGGGCCACGTCTCGGTCTGCGGATTTGGGCCACCTACCGGTCCGTAGTCATGGGCCACCTGCACGCCAAGCCAATCTGTGGACATGCAGCGGTCTAGAAAGCCACGCTCGGTGGCGTTGAAATGCTTTCGACCGGATCGCTTTAGATCGGTCGGTTTCGTCTCGGTAAAGGTCTCGAAACAATTAGAGATGTTTGGAGTCGCCACCAAGCATTTGTGGGATACTTGGAACCCATTTGAATCCACTTTAAACCTAGGTCAACCAGGGCAAAAAGCGGTGTTTGACATAGGTACTAAAGATAAGGACTCGTCCCCCTTTTAGCATTCTATGCCTAAAATGACTCTCGTACGCCCTGGATAAGGCCATTCACAATCCAAAGGTTCTGAGTAAGGGGTGAGGGTACGTATTGGGAAGCCCTTTAATCGGACACCCAATCCCGCCCGCGTTAGCGGCCTCTACTGATCGATCGTGGTTGTTTAAGTGCAAGGGTTGATAAAACGATGTAAATGCATGAATGCACATCCAAAAGTCTTAACCTAACATGTGAATATTTCCTAAGTCGGTTGTGTATGCATGTACCAAGAATTTGGTGTCAAAGTGGGACTTAGATTGATTTGCATGTGAAAACGGAAATTAAACATCCATTTACCAAATTCGGGTTATGATGCTTAACAGGATCCATTTATTTCAAAAAGAAGTGTGTCAAATGACAAAGTGTAAAAACATAAACTCTTCAATCTGATCCATCATGTATTCGGATTAACCGTAATCGAGATCGTCCTAGACAAGTGCTAAAAACGAGGCAGAACAGCGCCAGGCGGCCCCTTTGGGGCGGAGGCTACTGCCGAGGGAAGGGGCTCTGACCTGGTTTTGAAAGATGGAAACAGGCGGCCGCTTGGGGCGCGAGCCATGAGCCGACCTAAGAGGGCGTCTCCTGGTTCTTGAAAAGGTTATTTAAAACCGTATTTGTGATAAAATAGTTTGCAAGTATTGTTTGCATGACTCGGAATAATTACTATTATGTTAGTAATATTCGTTGTCGGATTTGCATGTTTGAAAAGCATAGTTTACATATAGAAATGTAAAATGTTTGATTTGAAATAAATATGTTAAGTTCATTTCTTTGTAGTTAGCCAAGTTTCTCATCGTACTCGGATTAAACCTATATGGTATAAAGAACCAAGGATGATTATGAATTATAACTAATATATTTAGAAATGTAAACAAATGAGAAAAATGATAAATAAAATAAGAGGGGGGGTTAAAATACCCATTAAAATGTAATTAACCAATAATATCATCGAGTCACGGAATAAACTGTCATGGTATAAAGAACCAAGGATGATTTTTATAATGGTCAAAATATGTTTATCATAAAAATGAATTAAAATGGTAAATAAAAGAATATAAATTCCTTTAAAATGTTATTAACCAATTAATATCACCGAGTCACGGATTTAACCGTCATGGTATATGGAACCAAAGGTGATTATGATTTATGGTTAAAAAGTTTGTCATAGAAATGATTTGAAACATTTGAAACGGTAAAAACCGATTACAAATAAGAAACGAAATAAAGAGTAAAGATGAGAACAAACACGGATGAGTCTGACCTGGACACCTACATGAGTCGCGAGCCTCCCTGCATAGCAAGGAGCTTCTGTCTCAGGCCAAAACTCGGTTTTGGCTCGTCTAACTTATGTTTGAATCGTGTTATGCATTGTTCATGCATATAAACTCATAAAAACAGTAAAGACATGAAATAGGTGAGTTGTTTACACCCTCAAACTTACGTGTATTGATATTTTGTGATGTAGACGACTTTAGAGACGGTTTGCTCGTAGCGACTACTCACGATCAAGAAGTTTAAAAGAGTGCCTTAAAAAAGGATTTTGTTTTGAAAATGAGTTGCAAATATGTTAATTAAAACATGTTGAATGATGAATTGAGTTGGTCAAATGGGTCGGTCGAATGCACGGCGACGGTACCAAACAATATGTGTAAGGTTTGTGTTTACGATCGGTAGGTCGTAAACACGTGTCGATTTTGTGACTTAGGAAGTCGAGTCTAGAAGTTTAAGAGAGAGGTGAATGGGCGAACGCTCACGTGAAGATTATGGTGTGTGATGGTGGGTATTTATAGAGAAATATGGGATGGTAGGTCGGTTGAGTTTGCTTGGAGGCTAAGCAGACACCCCATTGAGGCGTGAGGAAGCCTGCTATGCAATGGGGTGCCCTGTCCTTTTCAATTTGGACGTGGCCAATTCTCCATCCATTGTTTGGTTGGTTTGATTTGTGGCAATCAAATAGGATGTCGTGTAACAATATGGGCATCTAATAAGATGATTTTAGGTGTTACTTGAGGTAGGTGTTTTGTGTGCTTGACTCGGGTTTGACCCATGTGAGTCGGGATTTGAATTTTCGAGTCGGTTTTTGGCTCGGTGTCGGTTTTGATTGTAATTAAGGTCATTTTAATGGAAATGACATGATAAAGACATTCATGGCATTAATTTTGACATTCGAGATTTGGGTTGACTCGGGTTGACTCAGGTTGACTCGAGTTGCGGGGTTCTGAGTCGGTTTTGGGTCCGAAGACGGTTTTAACTCTAAATAGTGTTATTTTAATGCAAATGAAGTTAGAAAACTTTGGAAATAATTTTTCATATCCGAGTAGTGCATTAAACCGTCTCATGTATAGCCAATCCACGTACGCATATCAAAAACACGTTACAGTCCGATCATCATCGGGTGGTTTTTGGAGGGTGCAGATACTGGGTATCTATAGAGCCCCCACTTTGACTGAGGCTTGGACAGGGCGAAAGTCAAAGTATGATCTCCAGGTCAATCGAAGATTACAACCTGAAGACCATTGCGACGTCGAGGCGACTCAAAAAGGGTTTGAGCCAAGGACCTGCCGTCGGGAAGGGCGACGTCGAGGCGACTCGGGGATTCGAGTAAAGGACCTGCCGTCGGGAACATTATATAGTCTGTCGACTTCCGATGCGGGTCGTTTAAATTCCATTAGACTACATATAAAGGCTCGCCAGCCATAAGAAGGAGTCATACCTGAGGCATCTTCGGGATATGTCCTTGAGTCGTATCTTTTGTGCGTGTAAAGGCTCGCCAGCTGTAATAAGGAGTCGTACCCGATGCATCTTCGGGATACATCCTTGAGTTGTACCTTGTTTGCGGACAAAGGCTCGCCTGCTTGTGAAAAGGAGTCGTACCCGAGGCATCTTCAGGATACGTCCTTGAGTTGTATCTTGTTTGCGGACAAAGGCTCCCCAGCCATATGCGTTGTAAGGCTCGCCAGCCATCTATGGTCGAATAATCGACTGTGGGAAATAGCCTGAAATATCGGGCTTATTTCAAGATATTGTCTTGTAATGACTTCCAACCAGGTTGACGGTGATAGGTTCGGCTAGGAAGCAACGAACTCCAACTTGATGGGTGCCCTAAACGAGCTCCGTGGGGATAAATCATTTGAGCAAGGCTCTCTGGAAAACCATTTAGGGAGAGCGGCGCATCGGAATCATGATCGATGTTGTGAGGATCTTTGAGAGACCTGTGGGACTTTCATTTGAAAATCGGCACTCGCTGGGGAGTTAGAAACTTCTCAGGACTCACCGGGGATATGAGTTGTTGCTCGCTGGAAGGCAGCGTATGCCATGTAGTTGATGCGGTTGAAGCCCTTGGACTTGATGGGTCGCTGTTTGTTGGGAAGAACCCAATACTTAGCTGGAGTGTGTTTGCCTTCTCAAGATTACCTGCATGGTTAGTGACCACACAAATCCGCAATCGCATAGACAAGCACGTTGAATGCAAGCATATAAGCACGTAAGCACATAAGCATGTGAGCAATTAGCATATAAGCAACTAGCATGTAATATCTCACGCGAGGGGAGATAGAAATCTTGAAATTTGTGAAGCTTGAAAGCTGTTAAGAGTTGGAATTTGTTTCTCATAGATTCATGATTTGATAGATTGGAGACACGTGACCGTTACGACATTGACGCACACGGACTCATACTGACAGACTGACAAATAGGTGGTCGTGGATGCGACACAAACTCAGTAGCGACACGACACGGGGGTTACTTTGACAGACTTTGCCAATGTAAGTGCAACTCCTTGGCTACAAAAGGGTGGCAACGCGCATCAGATTATTGGGGTAGAAGGTCCGCTCGGCTGGGGAACGCGAATAGATTATCTTCTCTAGACATCTTTGCCACCGTTTGCTTGTTTGAGATCCTTCTCTGAGGCATGATAATTCGGAGAGCGGAACAAAGACCTTGTCATCGTCTGAACCGAGCACTAGGCAATGGGCGGTTTATTTTGGACTGTAGTTGAGACTCGAAAAAAAGTTTGAGGGTAAAGGATGGGTGGCGTCTTGAAAGAGAAGCCCCTAGAGTGAGAAGGTGGGAATTTGACAAAATAAGGAATGGGTGACGTCTTAAGGAAGAAGCCCCCAGTAAAGAGGTATAAGATTAATTTTTGCAGCTGGGTGGGCTGCTTTTGAGGATTGATGTTAATGGTTGAGATTGAAATGGGTGTGCGGTTGTGTCCTTGTTGGGGGACTGCCTACGTATTCGCATGTTTACGAAATCAAACTAGATCGTAGTTCTAAGCTGGTTATTGAGGATTGAAAATTGGAAAGGATTGTGAAAGGAGTATGCGGTTATGCCCTTGTAATAGGACTGCCTACGTATTCGCGTGTTTGCGAAATCAAACCAGATCGTAGTTCTGAGTGTGTGTGCAATGGGTTGCAAATTGAAGGTGTGAAAATTGAATGTGTGTGGGGTTGTGGTTGTGCCCTTGTAATAGGACTGCCTACGTATTCGCGTGTGTGCGAAATCAAACCAGATCGTAGTTCTGAGTGTGTGTGCCTAAGCGAGTTGTTAGGACCTTAAAGTGATTTTGAGGTGGATGGTTGTGTCCTTGAAGGACTGCCTACGCATTCACGTGAAGTGAAATCAAATCAGGTCGTAGTTCTGAATGTGTGCCTAAGCGAGTTGTTAGGACCTTAAAGTGTGGAGGTCACGACGGTAAAAGCCGTTTGGTGACTCGGGAAATTGATTTGAGATAATTCATCCTTGATCATGAATCGAAGAGGTGTAATTTGTGAAAATGTTCCTTATAATGTGAGCACACTAAAAAGTGGACCCTAAGGGTAGATTAGGTATGTCCCGTTCTCGGTAGCAAAGCATCCGAGGACTTCGTATCTTGGTCAGGGTGAAAATGGCTTCAACATTAGGGAATGTGGAGCTTGGTAATAATAGGTTTGTTTGACAGATAAAAATCTGGGGTAGAGGATCAGAACGAAAGATTCCGTTTGGTGACTCGAAAGTTGATTGGAGATAAATATCTCTTGATCATGAATCGAAGAGGTGTAATTTGTGAAAAAGTTCCTTATCATTTAAGCACACTAAAAAGTGGACTCTAAGTGTAGATTAGGTATGTCCCGTTCTCGATAGCAACACATTCGAGGACTCCGTGGGGATTGTGGTGAGAAATGGCTTCAACATTAGTGAATGTGGAGCTTCGTAATAATGGGTTTGCTTAACAGATAAAAATCTGGAGCAAGAATTTTGTGGTCTTTAGGCCGATGGGTAACGACTTGTAGTGTGGTGCGGAATGGGGTCTCCGGCTTGATGTGGCCTGAGCACGCAATGGTTAGTAAATAATATGGGATCAGATTTCCATGTCTGGACCTTAAAAGTCAAGGTGTGATATTACGAGCTTGAGGGAAATCCTCAGAAGCCTAGATAGTTCTCCTTATACCAATCTCTAGAAGGACTTAAGGGTGAAGCGATGTTGGTTTTGATCTTGAGGAAATCCTCAGGATCCTAGATAGGTTTCCCTGTAACAGTCTGTTGAAGGACTTAGGGGTGAAGCAGTTTTGGTTGAGGTTTTAGTGTTTGGTGTTTTGGACTCGTGGGTCCTAGTTTTGGACCTGTTGGTCCTGGACTTGGTGTTTTGGACTCGTGGGTCCTTGTTTTGGACCTGTTGGTCCTGGACTTGGTGTTTTGGGTGTGGGACTCATGGGTCCTGGACTTTGGACTCGTTGGTCCTGGACTTTGTATTTGGTTGTTGGACTCGTTGGTCCGAAGTTTGAAAGGCGACGGTTTAATTCCGTTATTTGAAATTGTGGGAAAATAACGAATTTGAATTTCGCTATTTCATTTTTTTGAAAAGTGACGGTTTTGAATTTCGTCATTGAAGTTGTGGGAAAATAACGAATTTGAATTTCGCTATTACATTTTTTGAAAAGTGAGGGTTTTGAATTTCGTCATTGAAATTGTGGGAAAATAACGAATTTGAGTTTCGCTATTTCGTTTTTTTTTTAAAAGTGAAGGTTTTGAATTTCGTCATTGAAGTTGTGGGAAAATAGAGAATTTAAATTTCACTATTTCGTTTTTTTTTATTTTGAAAAGTGACGGTTTTGAATTTCGTCATTGAAGTTGTGGGAAAATAGCGAATTTAAATTTCACTATTTCGTTTTTTGAATGGGATGGTTTTTAATTCCGTTGTTTGGAATTGTGAAAATAGTGAATTTGAATGTCACTATCTTGTTTTTTGATTTGAAAATGACGGTTTTAATTTCCGTCGTTTGAAGCTGGTGAAGATAGCGAACTTGAAATTCACTATCTTGTTTTTATTTTTTTTTTAATTTGAAAATGACGGTTTTAATTTTGGTCGTTTGAAATTTGTGAAAATAGTGAATTTGAATTTTACTATCCCGTTTTTGTTTTGGCTTTCGCTTTGGCTTTGGTTTTTGCCTTTGTTTTGGCTTTGGCTTTGGCCTTGGGATGAATGGCTTTTGGCTTGGGCCTTCGATTTTGGCCTTTCGCTTTGGCTTCGGGTGAATGGCTATTGGCTTGGGCCTTGGATTTTAGCCTTTCGCTTTGGATATTGGTTTTTTACCGTCCTTCGTTCGAGGAAGGTAGAGGTGCAGACAGGGATGTACCCGTTGGTGAGAGGTTGATTCTTGGCCTTGGGATGTTTTTGTGGGGAATGGGCTTGCCTTCCGTCATTGACCATGAACAAGGAGATGTTCTGGTTTGTTATCTGGGTTCGTCGTAGAATCCCTTTGATAGAAGCTCGTTCTAAATTGGGTGCTAATGAAAGGTTTCTATTGCCAGACATGGAATAGGTAAAGAAAATGGACACGGAGTTTTGAGTCCTCTGCTTACTCGGTATGGAACGTCACTCGAGTGTACTCACATTGAATTGGAACATGTTTGTTTTAAATCAATTCTCAAATCAATTCTCGTCGTCAACGGGAAATGGTAAAGGGGAGAATATATGATAGTTGGAAATTGTGCTTTTATTTAGATAAATAAGATGTTATCACAGACTCGATGAAAACATGTGACTCATGGGGACAGCCCCCAGTTGTCACTTAAGAATAAAAGGACAGACGCTAGGATAGATATGAGAAAGCCTAAGACTCGGACTTGGACTCAGACTTAATCGTAGATACGGACTCCTAATCATCATCTTCCTCCTCGAAGGTCTCCTTCGCAGCATCCAGTGGCTTGAATGTCTAGTCTTGAGCATTGACCCACTTGAACACTTCACTCTCGTTGTTGGGGATGATATGAGGACAATAGTCGATGAGGCTTTTATCTCCTTACAGAAAGAGATGTTCATTAGGGTTGTCTTCATCACTTGGTTGGCATAGGGATGAAGCTATCAGTTCATGATTGTCGATCATATTTTGAATAACATGTTTCAGTTTGAAGCACGTTTCAGTGTCATGACAATTCCCTTGATGATATTGGCAATAGGAATTGTCGTCCCAGAAACGGTTTTTCTTGCATCCAGACGGGTCCAGAGTGGGCCCGATTGGTTGGAGCTTCCCTTCAGTCATGAGGTTTTGAAGAGTTGCGGCATAGGTTGTGTTGAGCCTAGTGAATGTCCTTTGAGAACGTTTAACCTTGCTGTTTGACTTGAGACATTCAGGAGGATTGTCCTGACTGAGAGGTGCAATTATGATTTTGCCAGCTTCAATCATATCTTGAATGGCATGCTTGAGTTTGAAACAGGTTTCGGTGCCATGGCCCTTGCCTTGATGGTATTGGCAATAGGCATTACTATTCTAGAATCGGGCTCTCCTGTGTTCTGGTGGGTCCGGAGTCGGACCAATGGGTTGGAGCATTCCTTCTGAAGCAAGTATCTCCAGAGCGGTGCCATATGTTATTCCTAGATCTGTGAAGACCCTTTGATGTTTTCCAGTGGTTCCCACATTGGTGTTTCTTGGGATGTTTTTGTGAGTTTTGTTTTTGTTTTTATCAGTCCTGGGTGGAAACAGGATTTGCTCATTGTCAATGGACAGTTTTTGGGATGTTGCTTGATATTTTTGAAGGGATTTTGGTGAGGTGATTTCATGTTCTTTTTTGGTAGGTTCGTGGATGTGGGAACCATCGGATGACTCCTCATTTTCAACAGCTGTTGGTTGGTGAACGGAGGGTTGGTTTGCTTGATGGTCAGGTTAATTTTCGGTACTACCACTCCTCTTCTCCAAATTTGCTACCCGAGTGGTCAAATCATCGATAGCCACTTTCAGCTTTGAGAATATGTTGTTGATGGAGATGGAGAGCATCATTATACCGCTTTTTATGCCATCCTCATCAATTGTATGAATTTGCTCATCGTCAGGAGAGATGAGGTGAGTGCAGTCTAGGGAAGATTCCTGATTATGTCCAATAGGGTTTTGAGGATGGTTGTTTTTGCTGTTTGTTGAGGGATGTAATGGTAATTCTCCCTTTTCGATCATATCAAGGATGACGCCTTTTAGGGGGAGACACATTTCAGTATCGTGTCCGCGACCTTGGTGATATTGACAAAATAGTTTTCCGTCCCATCTACGTCCTCGCTTGTTTGGTAGAGGATCTGGAGTTGGACCAATTGGTTTGAGCTTTCCTTTGGAGATTAGCCTTTCCAAGGCTGTGGCATAAGGCATACCCAAATCAGGGAAGGACCGATGAGGTCGTCTAGTTTTGGCTTGGTCGTTGGCCAGTAGTCGGCTTTTAAGTAGCTTAACCCTTTGCTCAATATCAGAAGAGGGAAAATTCCCGGTCATCATTTTGTCCTCAACTTGGGAGAGACGAGTGCTCAAGTTTTCCACGGTAGCTAGGAGTCGAAGGACCATGTTGTTGGTTTCAGCATAAGTCATGGCAGATGCAGATTGATCGGCTTCTTGAGTTTCTGGATGGCGATCGATGGCACCCAAGGGATTCCTATTTGACATAACGATAAGCGTTATAACTTGTCTTGGCAAGGGATTGCACAAACAAAGGCAAGTACAACACACATGTACAAAAGGCAGTTTTGTTGTGGAGACGCGACAGTGTGACTAGGTTATGAGTTCATTAAAGATCGTGAATGACTTTTTGTGTTTGAACTCGTGGTGCATGACTTTGAACTTAGACTCGAGTGTCGACTTTGGCATAGTGATGCCTAGACAGACGACTTCTGACTTATTTTGGAGGTTTGTTGCTGGCGTGACGCCGTTGGACAAGACATGTACACAAACTTGACCTTTGACCCGTAATGTAGGGGAAAGACGGGTTTAATACCCGAGAGGTTTTGACTCTGCTAACGCCATTGGAGATGTCTCGACAATTAGGCGACACGACCTAGACCAGAAGGTAGGTTTTAAGTTCGGCGGAGATCCGATGTTAACTAGACGACTTGACTTGAAATCGACTGGAGTCCAATCGACTCGAGGCTGAATCGGAAAGGTGGACTGAAGTTTTCGAAAATAGAAATTTTCAAAAGATTCTTTTGTCGTTTTACGGACGGCTTTCGAAGAGTAGGGATCTTTAAAAGGTCGGCCAGTTGAAAGGGTTGTCTTAGGTTTGTTTTCAAAAGACGGTTTGAGTTGATATTGCGGCGGCTCTAAAAACAAAGTGTTGTTTCCAGAAGTCGGTTTTTGAAATTCCGAATCACGGATTAGAAAATCGAGAATTGAAGAATTTGGAATCGTCATCACAAAGGCCATGAAAACGGTTAAATTTGATTCCAAAGGATTTAGAATTGGGTTGAAAATTTGAAAACGGTTAAATTTGTTTTCAAACAATTTGGAATCGGATTGAAATTTGAAAACGGTTAAATTTATTTTCAAAGATTTGATTTTGAATTTGAAATTAGAAAACGGTTAGATTTGTTTTCAATGATTTGAAGTTGGATTTGAAATTTGAAAACGGTTAGAGTTGTTTTCAAATATTTGAATTTTGATTTGGATTTTGAAAACGGTTAAAGGTGTTTTCAATATTTGATTTTGAAGTGAAATTTGAAAACGGTTAGATTTGTTTTCAAAGATTTGATTTTGAATTGAAATTTGAAAACGGTTAAATTTGTTTTCAAAGAATTTGAAATAGGATTTTGAAATTCGAAAACAAGTAAATTAGTTTTCAAAGATTTGATTTCGAATTGAAATTTGAAAATGGTTAAATTAGTTTTCAAAGATTTGATTTTGAATTGAAATGTGAAAACGGTTAAATTTGTTTTCAAAGAATTGATTTTGGATTGAAAATTTGAAAACGGTTAAATTTGTTTCCAAATGGTTTGAAGTTTGATTTGAAATTATGAGGACTGAATTCGTCATTACGACGGCTTAGAAAATTGTTTTAACCTTTGAAAGACGGTATGCAAATCGAAAAGTGTGAGAATTGAAATCGTCATTACGACGACTTAGAAAAGCCAAATTTGATTTCGAAAACGAGATTTGAAATTTGGAAAGTTGCACGGGTTGAAATCATTATTACGATGGTTTGAAAATGTTTTTGTTTAAAAATTGATTTCGAATTTTGAAAATTCGAGGGTAGAATTCGTCACTACGACGGCGTAAAGGAGCGCTTTGAGAATGCAACGGTCGGCAAGAGACCAAGGTTTGAAACGGCCATTATGACGACGTAAAGGGTATTTTGAAATGGTTTGTGAAAACCAAGGTTTGAAATCGTCATTACAACGGCGTGAGAAGGTTATCGAAATGGTTATAAAAACCGGGTTTTGATGTAGGAAATATCGGTATACTTCCCTTAAAATTAAGGATTATAACAAAATTATAATCTATGAAAACTAGTCATAAATGAATTGCATAAACAAAATAGAATAAGGATTAGGAATCAACCTTCGGTCCTAGCAATAATGGCCTAAGAACAATATCAAAATGACATTCGCCTATTAGTTGCACCCAAGATGCTCCGAGAAATGCCCCTCAAATTGCTAGAATGAGATTCCCTTTTGGATGAAGAGGAACCCTAATTTCTTATTAGTTTTTAGGGTTTTTTTTGTGATGTTTGATGAGAGAATTGTTAGGAAAAATTGGATTAGAAAATGATCTCCCACTCCCCTTATAGAACCGTGTATGAGGAGAGTATTAGGGTAGATATTTTCTTTCCCCTTTTTCGGTTTTAAGCAACAACCAAATAAGGATAAAATCCTCTTATTTTTAGTTGTTGTCAAATTATATATAATGTGTATATTTATCCGATTCTCTACATATCGACATGTATTAATAAGTCCACTTATAACAGTTTGCAGTCGATTTATCAATACCAGTCTGTCAACATTTATTATGACAATATTGTATAATATATACTTGATGTGACCATAATTAGCGCATATTTAGCCCCCGAATTAGCCTTGTTCCCATGCTTTTTAGTGCATATTTGGGTCATTTATTATCTTTAATTCTTTGTTTTGCATATTCTTTGAGATTTTAATCCCTTGGTAGGAAAGGAGTAAGAATCTTGCATTTTCATGGCAAAACGAGACTAAATTGATCGAATTCAATGACCAAGCATCAAGGAGAGACAAGATTAGAAGGCCTTTGTACATATGATAGTAGATGAGCAATGTTGAGAAAGGATCCTTGAGTCCCCAAGGAAATCCCCAACGAATTTATGAAGAAAAGGGAAGAAAAGAAGAAGAAGTCTTGCTGAGGCACAATCTGTGCGGATTGTCTGCAATCCGGCCGTCCTCCACCTGCACAAACCGTGCGGTTTTCCACCAAGACGCTCGGATTCCATCACCACAATCCGCCCGGATTCCTCTACAGCACGATTTCCTCTTCTCCAAGCTACAAAGAAAGAAACCCTTCCTTCGAAAAATACCGGCTCCTCTCTGCTCAATCTAAAAAGTGTAATTACTAGTTTAGCCCTTAGTTAACCCTAATGCATCCCCCTAATTTCCACTATAAATTCCCCACTAGTCTAATTAGAAGAGCATGTTCTTCTTATCAATATTTAGAGTAGTTAATATCAATCAAATCTCTCTTTAGTTTTGTAATCAACAATTAATCAAGTTCTAATACAAGTTTTATTTCCTTAATCTCTCTTTTGTTCATCCTTTATTTTGGGTAATTGAAGATTATTTGGGTTATTATTGGGAGATTGATAACCTCTCAATCAAGCATCAAGTACTTCTTTTATCTTTGCTTTATTATTGGAATCATTAGTAGGTATAATTCTCTTAATCCCTTTTTAATTATTGTTAATTACTTTCATTTATTCATCATGTTTCATTTTGTTGGTATGATTGACAACCTTGCTAGCATAATCAACATGATAATGAGTGAGTAGTCTCTTAGCTAGGGTTAATGGGTGATTAGGGGAAACCAACATGGGGAATGATTCATGCTTAAATTAATATGCTTTCATGTTTAATTTGCTTGCTTGTTTGATCTCAACTCATGCACATGTTATATTTGATGAAATGCTAAGCCTATGAATCCTTGCATTTACCACCATCTCCTATCTTTTCAATGAGACTTGTAAGACATAACCCAACTCGAGTCTCATTAGACCATGCATGTTGTTGAGTAGGGAAGATTAAGTCGACTTGTAGGTGTTGTATAATCTAATCGATTCGGCTCCGGGACCCAAACTTTCCTAGGATTGTAAGATATAACCCAACTCAATCCATCACAACAATAATTGCTTGCTTATAATTTGAGAACATGTTTGTATGATCAATTCCCATGATTCCCCTATGATCCCATGACACCCTAGTGCTTTTTAATCAATTGTTTACACCCCTTTTTATTCATCTTGCTTGTTTATTTTCATTGCTATTTTAGTTAGTGACCTTCTACATCAACCCAAATTGTGACACCCCTAAGACACCGCTAGTTTCAATAGAAATCTCATTTCAATACCCGTCCCTTGGGATCCGACCTTTACTTGCCTCTTTACTAATTGTAGAGTTGTTTGTGAAGCTATAAATTGTGTTTTGATTCGGACGTGACCCAACGACCACACCTTTAATTTTGAACACGAAACGGACCGATCAAAAATGGCGCCGTTGTCGGGGACGGTGTTTACTTGATTTAGATTTCCTTTTTATTGTTATTAGTTGTGTCTTTCTTCACCTTGGGGAAGTAAAACTCCTCAAGGTTTGTCCTAATCATTTTCAAGTTGTTCGATATTTTGCGAGATGGATCTTATAGATTGTTTTGTAGAGAACCACTTGAGTATACCTTTCTTCAAGGATCCCATGCAAGCATTGGAGGCCTTGGAAGCAAGTGAGCCTAACAATATGTATTGGGAATTGGAGGTGGATCTCTTTGAGGCCGCTCTAGCTAACAAAGAACTTACTCGTGCACAATCCGAATTAGTGCATAACATTCTAGTGGAAGCATGTCAACCCATAGAGGATGAGCAATCCATCCTAGAAGATATTTTACAAGCTCAAGAGCAAGAGGAACCCATCATGGAGTTCGAATGTGATGAGGTTGATGAGAATGAAGAACAAGTTGAATATGCTATGAGAATGTAATGTCTAATGGAGATGGAGCAAATTCTCAATGAAACTCCAAAGGAGGAAAGTGAGGTACAAACTCCTACTTTGAAACCCCTTCCCCGAAATTTGAAATATGCTTACCTTGATGAATCAAAAACCAAACCAGTGATTGTTAATGATAGACTTGATGATGACCAATTGGGAAAATTGCTTGATGTGTTGAAACAACATGAGAAGGCCATAGGTTATAGTCTAGATGACCTTAAGGGGATAAGTCCCAATTTTTGCATGCATAGAATTCATCTAGAGGAAGAACATAGACCTACCATTCAACCCCAAAGAAGATTGAACCCCCACATGCAAGAAGTTGTCAATGGAGAAGTCATAAAATTACTTGATGCGGGAATCATATATCCCATATCGGATTCTTTGTGGGTTAGCCCCGTCCAAGTGGTACCTAAGAAAGGAGGTACTACGGTAGTGACAAATGAAAAGAATGAACTAATACCCACAAGAATGATCACCGGTTGGCGCATGTGCATTGACTATCGGAAATTAAACTCCGCAACAAGAAAGGATCACTTCCCCTTACCATTCATTGACCAAATGCTTGAGAGGTTAGCCTCCAACAAATTCTTTTATTACCTTGACGGGTATTCGGGATTCTTCCAAATCCCGATACACCCGGATGACCAACATAAGACCACCTTCACATGCCCTTATGGCACTTTTGCATATAGGAGGATGCCTTTTGGTTTATGTAATGCCCCCGCCACTTTCCAAAGATGCATGATGAGTGTCTTCTCCGATTACTTAGAGACCATAATGGAAGCTTTTATGGATGATTTTAGTGTTTATGGAAAGGACTTTGACTCATGTTTGCATAATCTTTCTCTTGTGTTGCAAAAGTGTGAAGATGTTAGTCTTGTTTTAAATTGGGAAAAGTGTCACTTCATGGTCAATGAAGGAATTGTTTTGGGTCACTTGATTTCGGAAAAGGGCATCGAGGTCGATAAAGCTAAAGTTGAGGTGATAGAGAAACTCCCACCTCCCGTGAATGTTAGAGGGGTGAGAAGTTTTCTCGGTCACGCGGGTTTTTATCGTCGTTTCATAAAGGATTTTTCAAAAATAGCGAAACCCCTCACTCAGCTTTTGCTTAAAGATGCCCAATTCCTTTTCACTGATGAGTGTGTTGAAGCTTTTAATAGGATCAAAGAAGCACTAATCTCGGCACCAATCATCCAACCCCCGAATTGGGAGTTACCTTTCGAGATTATGTGCGACGCTAGCAACTACGCCGTTGGAGCGGTTATCGGCCAACGGGGGGAGAGCTCTTCACGCCATCTATTACATAAGCAAACCCCTCGACCCCTCCCAAGTGAATTATGACACAACCGAGAAGGAGCTTCTTGCCATTGTATATGCTTTGGATAAATTCCGTTCCTACTTGCTTGGATCCAAGGTGATTGTATTTTCGGATCATCGTGCTCTCCGACATCTCTTGATAAAGAAGGAGGCAAAACCAAGATTGTTGAGATGGATTTTGCTCCTTCAAGAATTTGACTTGGAAATAAGAGACAAGAAAGGAGCCGAGAATGTAGTGGCAGATCACTTGTCAAGGATCCGGTTTCATGATGAAAATGGAGAAACCCCGATCAATGACTCATTCCCCGACGATATTTTAATGGCCATTCAAACACAACTTGAAAGGCACATCACCCCATGGTTTGCCGATTATGCCAATTATATTGTTGGGAAGGTACTCCCTCCAAATTTGAACCACAACCAAAGGAAGAGATTCCTATTCGAAGTGAAGAGGTACTTTTGGGATGACCCAAACCTCTACAAGGAGTGTAGTGATGGGCTTTACCGGAGATGCATCCCTCAATGGGAAATCCAAGGAATCTTGGAAGGATGTCATTCATCACCCTACGGTGGGCACCATGGAGCAAGGAGAACCGTTGCAAAGATTCTCCAATCGGGCTTCTATTGGCCTACAATGTTTCAAGATACAAGAGAATTCATCATTCATTGCGACGCTTGTCAAAGAACGGGAAATATCTCGTGGAGGAACTAAATGCCACAAAGGGGCATTCTAGAGGTGGAGATTTTCGACGTTTGGGGAATCGACTACCAAGGGCCCTTTGTGACATCCAATGGGAATAAGTACATCCTTGTGGCTGTGGACTATGTCTCAAAATGGGCGGAGGCAATTGCCACCCCAAATGATGATGCAAAAACGGTCACCAAGCTTTTCAAGAAGATAATTTTCCCAAGATTTGGAGTTCCTAGCGCAATCATTAGTGATGGAGGAACGCATTTCCATAGGAAGACTCTTGCATCCCTTTTGACCAAATATGGTGTCCAACATAGAACCGGCTTGGGATATCATCCTCAAACAAGCGGTCAAGTTGAGATTTCAAATAGAGAGATCAAGCAAATCCTTGAGAAAGTTGTGAACAAGCCTCGGAAAGATTGGAGCACAAAGCTTGATGATGCTCTTTGGGCTTATAGGACGGCCTATAAGACTCCCATAGGAGCCTCCCCTTACAAGCTTGTCTATGGAAAAGCATGTCATTTGCCAATCGAATTGGAGTACAAAGCTTATTGGGCAATCCGAGCACTTAATCTTGATCTCAAATTGAGCGGTCAAAGGAGGATGATTCAAATCCAAGAGTTGGAGGAGTTCCGACTACAATCCTATGAGAATGCAAAGATTTACAAAGAAAGAACGAAATTGCTTCATGATAAGAGAATTAGACAAAAGGCCTTGCACAAGGGAGACAAAGTCCTTCTATTCAATTCCCGCTACCGACTCTTTCCGGGAAAATTGAACTCTAGATGGATGGGTCCCTATGTGATAACCGAAGTTGGAAAATATGGAGATTTCGAACTCAAGGCGAAAGATGGAAGCAAGTTCAAGGTAAATGGTCAAAGGTTGAAGCCATACTATGAAGGAGCGTTTGTTGGAGAGGTCGAGGTCACCTACCTCGGGCCTCTTCACCCTTGAAAGGACCATCTAAGGGAGAGTTTGGTGGAGTTCTCCCTAAACCACCACTTGTAAATATACTAACCCTCTAACTTGTATTTATTGTTTTATTGCATTTGTTTTAATAAATAGCATGAACTCTTTTCATGAGCGTAAGTGAGGGAGGGTTACTAATGAATTTTGAATGAAGGAAGGAACGAATTCTCAAGTGTGGGGACACATCTAAGAGAGCAGAGAAAGTCAAAGGAAGAATTCACAGCCCGAACACGTGCGGATTCCCTGGAATCCGACCGTATTGCTGGAATACGGACATTCAGAGGAGAAACCGTCCGTCCAACTACGCGGAGAATTTGAAGATTTTTTTTGGACTGATGTTGAATCCAAGCATCCTAGGAAGAAAAACGCCCGTCTTGTGGAATCCGGCCGGATTTGCAGAAAGACGCTCGTCTTTCTACCTGTGCATTTCAAGGAAAATCTCTGTAGAGGAATCCGTCCGTCTTCAAAAGGAGACGCCCATCTCGGTGAAAAAGAATCCGAGCGTCTTAAGCTCGGGACGCCCGTCTTTGAAGCGTCAAAATTTTGGAATTTCGCTGTGACAGAATCCGGGCGTATTGCCCTGAATCCGCCCGTCCCGAGGAGCACCAATCCGAGCGTCTTCAGCACGAATCCGCTCGTCCTCCCACGCTGTTTTGACCCGATTTTTCCCTAATTAAATTACACCCCACCACACATATAGTGACACATCACTACTCCTTCCACTTGCACTATAAAACCCACCTCCTTATGACTCCCATACATACCCAAATCATTCTCTTAACCCACAAGATCAAAAAGCCCCAATTTTCTAGGGTTTCCAAAGGGCAACACTCAATCAACAAGGAACATCCTTACCCTTTCACAAATCAAAAGATTCCAACTTAAGAATCAAGAATAGCACCAAGGAGATCCTCTTTTCGGAATGCAAGAAGACCAAGGATGATGGGAAGTTCTTCTACCTCCCATCTCAACACACTAAGAAGAGAACATGAAGAGATTGTAGATCTTACAAGGCTTGATGACTTCTCAAATGTGGAATTTCTCAATGATGTGCAAAGATTAGTCTTCCACCGGCTTCTAAGTAAGAATATTCTTCCCACTAAGTTTTTATGTCATACTACATTGAAGAAACTTGGGATTTATCACCAAGTGGAAGCTCTCTTTGAGGTTTTCGGTCTTTCAACCCTTTTTCGCTTGTATGAACCAACCTATCGGTCTCTTGTGCTTGAATTCTTGAGCTTTTTGAAGATTACAACCTTGAACAAAGTGATATGCATAGAGTTTAGGTTGGAGAATGTCTCTAGGAGGATGACCCTTGTAGAATTCGCGAATGTGTTTGGACTCGATGTTTCGCCTACCCGAACATCGAAACCCAAAAAGTATAGTGTTGAACCTTTGTGGAGGGCCATGACGGGCCGGGATTTCATTCATACCAAGGAATGTCTTGCTTTTCATATCCAAAACCCAATCTTGAGGCTTACATATCGATTTCTTTCGGGCACTCTGCTTGCCCGCCGAGATCCGGCCATCGTGAACCAATTAGACCTTGTGTTTATGGAATCCTACCTCAACATTCAAGGGAGAAATGGGTATCACTTCAATGCACCTCTAGTTTTGCTAGAGAAATGGGCAAAGTTTAGAAATGGGGATGATGATGGAATGAAGCACATAGTGAATGGAGGACTCATTACTAGACTTGCAAAGCACTTCAACCCAAGGTCCAATGAGAATAATGAGTACACTCCACATACGGGAAACACAAGAATTAATGAAGATCTCCTTCTCGTCCATCACCATTGGATAACCCTTGAAGGGGTCGATAAGCGGATAAAGTGGTTAACAAAAGGAAGCAATCCGATTTATCTTCCAATGGCCGACCTACCACGTATCTCCCCAAGAAGAGGAAACTTGTCTCCAATGCCATCCTACCTCATCCCAAGTCAAACAAGGCAAGCACCACCACCACCAAATCCACCACCACAACAACAAGAACAACAAACTCAAAATGAGAAGATAAAAGTGCCTCCCTACCCTTTCCCCTACCAACCGTATAATCACCCAAACCCCTTCATCCTCCCCCGTGACGACTTTGTCACGGGAATCTTACAAGATCTACACTACCGTCAATACGAGACCTCCGTGGACACTTACTATGCACTCTATCCTCAATATCACGAGATGGTTCGAAGAAGACGGGTTAGTGAGGAAGGAGCTTTCCCCTCATGGGCTCAAATGGATTTGCTCTTCCCCAACTCGGAGAGAGCTAATGAAGGGGCGAACGGTAGACAAGAAGAGGGGAGTGGCAATTCTTGTGGAGGTGACACGGTGGAGCTTGAGAGTGAGGAAGACGAGTTCATGGACCCAAGTTTGAGTGATGCTTCAAAGGATATTTGGGATAGCGATGTAGAGGGTGATGATGCCGATGTCTAGAATACTACTTCATCACTAGGTGGAGCGGGCGAGAGGCACCCACCTAAGTTTAAGTGAAGTTTTCTCATCTCTCCTCTTTATCTTTCAAAGTTTCATGAAAAGAAGTTTGTGCCTTGTTACCTTGTATTTTCATTAATTTTGATCATTGTTGGAGTAGTCCTAGCACCATAGAGGACTCACACCTCGGTACCATTGAGGTGTTCTCATTTTATTGTTCCCATTTTTAAAATCCAAAATGACAAATTAGTTTCATGCATTGCATAGTGTGTGCATGAACTACACCCATCCTTGGACATTAGCAATAGTGTCTAACTCGGTTTGGGGAAGTTAATGCATACACAACGAGAGGTAATCTAAATTATCCTCTCCGTCATAACAAAAACCCATGCATCATCTTTGCATAATTTTCATCATTTTGGCCATTGAGGACAATGCCCATATTAGTGTGGGGATGGGAATTCTAACATTTAACTCTTATTCAAAAATCCAAAAAAATTGAAAAATTTCGAAAACCATAAAAATTTGAAAATTGAAAACCCAAAAACATGTTTATTTCCTTTTGTAGTCTTGTGTATATATTGTTTTTGTTCTATCCTTGTTCACATTGATTGACTACGCCACATCCGAGACATGAGGATAATGAAGACCGCATGGTATGATATTTCCAATCTCCTTTTTCCTCTTTATGTTAATGACTATGTGGCTTTATTTTGATTGATGCGGTGTAACAATGTGAACTTAGGACTTGCATTTAGTTTATATGTCATATTAGTTGATAGAATCACTTGCATTAGGATGTTTATATTAGTTGCATCATAGCATGTAGTTGCGTGTTAGAAATGTTTTGAAAATTGCCTAATTAGGAACTTTGACAAGAGCAACTAAGCCATTACAAATACTTGTTCAACTTAAGACTTTGCCTACTAGAATGGTTGTAAAACACCCTAGAGAGTGTCATACTAGTATCTTTTGACCCATGACCCAAGGCTTAGTCAAGGGTTTGCATGTGAGTCACCTATCCAACCCCGTGATGCGATGTGGACTTGGTTAACTTGTCTAGGTGACCTTGTTTGACCTTGTGGTAAGGCAACCCAAAAATATTTTCTATCAATAAGCTTGAAGTGCTCATTTCAAGGAATTTTGTCATGTGGAAGTAGTTTAATGCCAAGGAAACCTCAAATGTTATGAATTGTTGAATATTGAGAAATTTAAATTGTTTTGATGGAGGCGTACCACTTCGATGTGCTTTGGTGCGGGATCCATTGAATTGGGCCCCCACACGGTTGTGAATTCGGCCGCCCAGAGACAGAGTGACTATCACCCCGAAAAGCTATTGTCTAGAGGTTAACCGGTTGCCTAATAAGCGATTGGCGAAAGCAAAGGACACTAGCCCGGAAGGGACAAACCCCATCTTAAATTTTTGAAATGTGAAAGTTGAAATGAGGTCAATTTTGAATACTAGTCATATCCACCGTTGTGTATAAAGATTTGAGCATTTCATTCCCAAAAAGCCTTTTTGTCAAGCCACTTTGTCGAGCGTGGGACGATCCATGACCTTTACTTTTGTAGAGAATTCGAGACTTGTCATGTCATATGCCACTAGCATCATAGGGATCATCATTCCACCACCATCCGATCGCTCTTGACGAAAGCATTTGGAAATTGAGGATGAAAGTAGTCTAGTTTAACACCATTTGGAGGTGATTTAGTGCCATCCTCTTAGTCTTAGTAATTTGTTGAACTACTATTTATGAAGGATTACATGCTCTTAAATTTGTTCCTCTTTAGTGCCTCCGCCACTTGATGAGGAAGTGGCTATTCTTTTGTAGATGCATCCATTATGTGATTTTGTGTGCTTAATGTTTGGATGTGTCGCCATTTTGGCAAGACCCACCTTGCCTTGCAAGAAGGCATCCTACCTCATGGTTGTCTTGTTGTGAGTTGAAGGGGCGGAGTGAGACCCGCTAATTGTCCCATATCGGCTATGTTATTAGGATAGTTTAAATAATGGTCCTAGTCTTTGTCACCTCTTTACTCGGGACGAGCAAAGGTTCGGTTTGGGGATATTTGATGTGACCATAATTAGCGCATATTTAGCCCCCGAATTAGACTTGTTCTCATGCTTTTTAGTGCATATTTGGGTCATTTATTATCTTTAGTTCTTTGTTTTGCATATTCTTTGATATTTTGATCCCTTGGTAGGAAAGGAGTAAGAATCTTGCATTTTCATGGCAAAACGAGACTAAATTGATCGAATTCAATGACCAAGCATCAAGGAGAGACAAGATTATAAGGCCTTTGTACATATGATAGTAGATGAGCAATGTTGAGAAAGGATCCTTGAGTCCCCAAGGAAATCCCCAGGAATTTATGAAGAAAAGGGAAGAAAAGAAGAAGAAGTCTTGCTGAGGCACAATCCGTGCGGATTGTCTGCAATCCGGCCGTCCTCCACCTGCACAAACCGTGCGGTTTTCCACCAAGACGCTCGGATTCCATCACCACAATCCGCCCGGATTCTCTCTAATCCGCCCGGATTCCTCTACAGCGCGATTTCCTCTTCTCCAAGCTACAAAGAAAGAAGCCCTTCCTTCGAAAAATACCGGCTCCTCCCTGCTCAATCTAAAAAGTGTAATTACTAGTTTAGTCCTTAGTTAACCCTAATGCATCCCCCTAATTTCTACTATAAATACCCCATTAGTCTAATTAGAAGAGCATGTTCTTCTTATCAATATTTAGAGTAGTTAATATCAATCAAATCTCTCTTTAGTTTTGTAATCAACAATTAATCAAGTTCTAATACAAGTTTTATTTCCTTAATCTCTCTTTTGTTCATCCTTTATTTTGGGTAATTGAAGATTATTTGGGTTATTATTGGGAGATTGACAACCTCTCAATCAAGCATCAAGTACTTCTTTTATCTTTGCTTTATTATTGGAATCATTAGTAGGTATAATTCTCTTAATCCCTTTTTAATTATTGTTAATTACTTTCATTTATTCATCATGTTTCATTTTGTTGGTATGATTGACAACCTTGCTAGCATAATCAACATGATAATGAGTGAGTAGTCTCTTAGCTAGGGTTAATGGGTGATTAGGGGAAACCAACATGGGGAATGATTCATGCTTAAATTAATATGCTTTCATGTTTTATTTGCTTACTTGTTTTGATCTCAACTCATGCACATGTTATATTTCATGAAATGTTAAGCCTATGAATCCTTGCATTTACCACCATCTCCTATCTTTTCAATGAGACTTGTAAGACATAACCCAACTCGAGTCTCAATAGACCATGCATGTTGTTGAGTAGGGAAGATTAAGTCGACTTGTAGGTGTTGTACAATCTAATCGATTCGGCTCCGGGACCCAAACTTTCCTAGGATTGTAAGATATAACCCAACTCAATCCATCACAACAATAATTGCTTGCTTATAATTTGAGAACATGTTTGTATGATCAATTCCCATGATTCCCCTATGATCCCATGACACCCTAGTGCTTTTTAATCAATTGTTTACACCCCTTTTTATTCATCTTGCTTGTTTATTTTCATTGCTATTTTAGTTAGGGACCTTCTACATCAACCCAAATTGTGACACCCCTAAGACACCGCTAGTTTCAATAGAAATCTCATTTCAATACCCGTCCCTTGGGATCCGACCTTTACTTGCCTCTTTACTAATTGTAGAGTTGTTTGTGAAGCTATAAATTGTGTTTTGATTCGGACGTGACCCAACGACCACACCTTTAATTGTGAACACGAAACGGACCGATCAATACTTTAATTATAAATATCGCATATTTATAATTAGCTAATTAAATATAACCGATTACATTTAATTACGAATTAACATATTAATTCGTCTAAGCTAACATTATATACATTAATTAAATATAACATATTATATTCAATTTACGAATTGACAGTTAATTCGTCTCAGCTAATATTATTTAATTGCATTAAATAATCGTCTCATCATCACATTGACTAACTGTTTAGTCAAATACATGGACTAACCTTTTAGTCATATTAGGCATCAATGTGATTACATTTCTATAATCACATCTCTCAAACACATCCTTTAGGTGTGACTTTTAGGGACCAGTTGATCACCGCCATCAGTATGATAATAACGTCAAACTTTCCAGCAAGCCAACCGTTATTAGGTAATCGTTCATCAACTGAAAAAATACAAAGTATACCTTTGTGAACCTATAAGAGATTTATAAATGTTATCACACTAATTGTGGAGGACACAAGCTCCAACAATCTCCCACTTGTCCTCACAAGTGTATGTGCGATAACCGATTCTCATATCCTAAAATTTCTCCCACTCAATGTAAAACAATTTGCAAAATCTGTATTCACAAAGGTCGTATTTTATATAAATGATCCCAAGACTCAATTATCTGTAAATTGATAAGCCAACCTTTTGGCTAATTCTACTGTTAGAATTCTTGGTCGATAAATTTCTGTAAATTCTATCTTTAGTCCATCATAATCACGAGAAACTCTTCGGATTATAATGTTGAGGTAAACTAAGTCAACACAAGCTACTTACCCAACGTAGAAGGGGTCATATGGAGAGTAAGGTCCTATATGCCTACCGACGAAGAAGGGATTCATAGTTGTTTGCCCTTATAAAGACTAGTCTCAATTTCTGTTTTAGAGGAAGATCCCATCAACTTTATTTTAATTCATTTTAAGTGAAATAATATCTAGCATGCGAGAATGAATAAACTAAGGTGATGGCTTAGAAATGTGTGACATCTGTATGTCTATGAAAACTAACATTCAACCTATATGAGTCAATTTTCATGCATTTTAGTAGGTTTTGGTTTAGGCGGAATATGATGCACTAACTAACATGTGAATGAAAAGCAATAAGAACGGTAAAATGTAAAACAAAATAAAGTCCTGGTGTGGCCTATCTACCAAAATGAACATAAATACAACTTTGGAATCCATCCTTGGACCCGAGAAACTTGTCTTGATGTTCCATCTTGGTCCATGTAGCGGGAGTGAGCAATCCAATCACCATCTTTAGTCTTCTCAAAAATTACAATTTAAAAATTACATAATAAACCTATTTACCTTCTAATTTCAAAACCGTAATAAAAAAAGAAAACCAAACGGAGATACGAGATCTCAAATTACATTAAAAATTATGTTTCCATCATTACGAAAACATAATTTAACTAAGGCCACACTAGGTATTACAAATTATAACCGATTGCAAAAATACGTAAATAAAACCATTCAACGATTCATTCAACTAAAATAAAATGCATCAACTATAAAATTAAACATACAAGACATAATTCCTTAATTATGTAGATTAATTTATCCAAACCACCTATTTAATTGATCAAATTATGTGACAATTCCTCAATTACTCACTATAATTTTAATCTTAATACATATTAAACTTGTAATATGAATTAATCCAACATTATTTTAAACCTCTTTAAAATAATTTGGGTATCTTAAAATTGTGAATTGTTTCACAACATACAATCATACATTATAAAAATAATGTATAATTATAATTATTGGCCAAAAACTATAAAAAAAATTATGAAAGCTTTCGGCAAATTAAAAAAAACAGAATTTTTTTTTTTATTAAATGCTCACGGCAAAACAGAAGAAAAAAAACAGAAATTTATTTTTTTCTTTCTTGTGCTCTCGGCAAAGAGCTAAACGAAAAAAAAAACAGGATTTTTTTTTCTTCCCCCTTTTTTTCTCGGCATTTCAGCAAAAACACCAAAAAAAAATTTTTTTCTCGGCTGAATTAAAATGAAACAGCCTTTTTTTTTATATTTTATAAAAACAAAAAAACATTAAGATGAACAAATTTGTTGTAGTTGCTATTAGAACAAGATTGGCTTAAACATCTTTTTAATTTAAACATACATTCAAACTTAATGATCCAATTTAACCTATTAAAAGGAACATCTAAATCATGATAAAACCGATCATCATAACTGATTTGAATGTTAAATTAACTTGTTTGCCAAAAACCATATATATAGCAAAAAACAATTGAACAACCAATAAAACCAATTCCCATTTACATTTTAATTTAATTTTCATTAAATCAAAACATCTACAAATTATCATATTATCATCTTAACTAATTAAAACAACAATATGAAAAATCAAAATGGAAACATAAGATCAAAAAACAGAAAACTCTTGGCCAAAAAAAAAAAAAAAAACTCTATGGCCGTTTTTTTTCTTTTTTTTTCGATTCTTTAAATATGTTTAAATTCAAATATGAAATTCATATAAAATAATTTCGTGGCCTTGGCTCTGATACCACTTGTAGGAAATATCGGTATACTTCCCTTAAAATTATGGATTATAACGAAATTATAATCTATGAAAACTAGTCATAAATGAATTGCATAAACAAAATAGAATAAGGATTAGGAATCAACCTTAGGTCCTAGCAATAATGGCCTAAGAACAATATCAAAATGATATTCGCCTATTAGTTGCACCCAAGATGCTCCGAGAAATGCCCCTCAAATTGCTAGAATGAGATCCCCTTTTGCTTGAAGAGGAACCCTAATTTCTTATTAGTTTTTAGGGTTTTTTTTGTGAAGTTTGATGAGAGAATTGTTAGAAAAAATTGGGTTAGAAAAATGATCTCCCACTCCCCTTATAGAACCGTGTATGAGGAGAGTATTAGGGGAGATATTTTCTTTCCCCTTTTTCGGTTTTAAGCAACAACCAAATAAGGATAAAATCCTCTTATTTTTAGTTGTTGTCAAATTATATATAATGTGTATATTTATCCAATTGTCTATATATCGACATGTATTAATAAATCCACTTATAACAGTTTGCAGTCGATTTATCAATACCAGTCTGTCAACATTTATTATGACAATATTGTATAATATATACTTTAATTATAAATATCGCATATTTATAATTAGCTAATTAAATATAACCGATTACATTTAATTACGAATTAACATATTAATTCGTCCAAGCTAACATTATATACATTAATTAAATATAACATATTATATTCAATTTACGAATTGACAGTTAATTCGTCTCTGCTAATATTATTTAATTGCATTAAATTATCGTCTCATCATCACATTGACTAACTGTTTAGTCAAATACATGGACTAACCTTTTAGTCATATTAGGCATCAATGTGATTACATTTCTATAATCACATCTCTCAAACACATCCTTTCAGTGTGACTTTTAGGGACTAGTTAATCACCGCCATCAGTATGATAATAACGTCAAACTTTCCAGCAAGCCAACCGTTATTAGGTAATCGTTAATCAACTGATAAAATACAAAGTATAACCTTGTGAACCTATAAGAGATTTATAAATGTTATTACGCTAATTGTGGAGGACACAAGCTCCAACATTTGAAATGGCCATTATAACGGCATGAAAAAGGTGTATTTGAAACGGTTGTAAAAATCGGGTTTGAAATGGCCATTATAACGGCATAAAAAGGTGTTTTGAAACGGTTGTAGAAAACCGGGTTTGAAAATCGTCATTACGACGGCCTAGAAAGGCGTGCAACGGTCGGCAAAAGACCGAGGTTTGAAATGGTCATTATAACGGCGCAAAAAGGTGTTTTTGAAGATTTGAAAATGACACGGAAGGACTTATGATCAAGTAGCACATAAGCACTCACAGTTCATTATATTATGCATCATGCTGACACGGGTTTTGGCTTAGAAGGGTGGGTTACACACCAAGCAATCAAAACCCGATTTGCGAGAGGGATACCAATCCAAACAAAATGTGTAAGGAGGGTGCCCTAGCCTCATGCTCGAAAGTGATGAAAGCTCTTTGACGAAACAGAAATGTGTAACGTCAGTGGTATGCTTGACTCAATCGGGATTCGAAACGCGGGGATGAGAAAATTCACGCCGACGAGACGAGCCAATTGGTCGATAAAGGGTTAGGTTGTAGGCCTCCACAAGGAACCCGAATTATGACCGTAATATCAATTAATGCACTTTAACCACGACGTCGTTCGAGTTTTTCCTCTAAGGATCACAAAGACACAAGTGTCCTAGTTCTCCCCAGCGGAGTCGCCAAATCTGTGGACATGGGCCACGTCTCCGTCTGCGGATTTGGGCCACCTACCGGTCCGTAGTCAAGGGCAACCTGCACGCCAAACCAATCTGTGGACATGCAGCGGTCTAGAAAGTCACGCTCGGTGGCGTTGAAATGCTTTCGACCGGATCGCTTTAGATTGGTCGTTTTCGTCTCGGTAAAGGTCTCCAAACGATTAGAGATGTTCGGAGTCGCCACCAAGCATTTGTGGGATACTTGGAACCCATTCGAATCCACTTTATACCTAGGTCAACCAAGGCAAAAAGCGGTGTTTGACATAGGTACTAAAGATAAGGACGCGTCCCCCTTTTAGCATTCTATGCCTAAAATGACTCTCGTACACCCTGGATAAGGCTATCCACTATCCAAAGGTTCTGAGTAAGGGGTGAGGGTACGTATTGGGAAGCCCTTTAATCGGACACCCAATCCCGCCCGCGTTAGCGGCCTCTACTGATCGATCGTGGTTGTTTAAGTGCAAGGGTTGATAAAATGGTGTAAATGCATGAATGCACATCCAAAAATCTTAACCTAACATGTGAATATTTCCTAAGTCGGTTGTTTATACATGTACCAAGAATTTGGTGTCAAAGTTGGATTTAGATTGATTTGCATGTGAAAACGGAAATTAAACATCCATTTACCAAATTCAGGTTATGATGCTTAACACGATCCATTTATTTGAAAAAGAAGTGTATCAAATGACAAAGTGTAAAAACATAAACTCGTCAATCTAATCCGTCATGTATTCGGATTAACCGTAATCGGGATCGTCCTAGACAAGTGCTAAAAACGAGGCAGAACAGCGCCAGGCAGCCCCTTTGGAGCGCGAGCCTACTGGCGAGGGAACGGGCTCTGCCGTGGTTTTGAAAGATGGAAATGTTGGATTAAGTGTCCTCCGACAATAATGCGATCACAACTGTTGATCATAATGATCACATGTTTAAATCACATTTTGAGAATACATGAGGGATGTAATTTTTTTTTTACAGTCAACTGGTCCACACAAATCGGTAATGATTGGTTGTCTAGAGTTTGGCATTACTGTCGTGCGACGGTGGTGATCAGTTGATCCCCTTGTCATATGTCATTTCAATTGCATTGAAGTTGATAAAACCTACTAACCAAAGCCTTATCATAGGCTTAACATGATGAGTCATGTCATATGTCATTTCAATTGCATTGAGATGAACAACTACATATAAGATGAAAATTGATTATAAAAATATAAAGTAGTTATCAGGCATTGACTATTCATATGAGATAATGTAGACACCTCGTTTCTGCACCTCCCGCAAACCACCCGGTGATGATTGGGCCGCATGTTTGGTACGCGGAACGATTTGTGACAGTTCGTAAGTTTATCGTCAAGTGATTGCTCAAATATTAATATATACCTCATGGTTTTCATCTAGGTGTCATTACGGTCGTTTTGGCAGTAATTAGAGTACATTTGGAGTCCGGGTCAAAAACCGTCTTCATTTCCTAAAAACGTCAAATCCCGAGTCAAAGCAATGGGCTTGTCTACCTAAGGTTAGGATGTCATAAAATGTTGAGATTATATCTCATTTTGAGTCCCATGTCACTTCATTAGGCTAAACATAAAGTTCACGCTACAAAATGTGCATTTCATTTAGTTAAAATGACAACCCGAGCTTTAGGCCCGTTTTACGAGGTGATAACGACTTTTTTGGGTCAGGCCTATTTCACAGAAAGTTCTAGATCTCTTTTTTAGCTTTCCAACGCCACCGAAATCACCTTAATTCGAGTCTTGTAGAGAAAGTTATGCCTAAAATGCGACAGGCTGTCAAACGCGTTTTCTACGCGCAAAGGAACCTACCCGGGAAAGGACGCAGCAAGTGCTGCGCCTCTTCCAAGGGACGCAGCACCTGCTGCGCCTTTTCCCAGGGCTTTCTTTTTGTCCAAGTTTCCGCGTTTAACCTAAGTCGGTTATTTCCGGATCTTTCCTTCCGTATCCTAGTCTTACCATAATTCCTTCACGTGATTAGTATAAATAGGAGCCTTCGTTCCTCATATTTCTCACGCGAGTGTCCGCCCTTCTCTTCTCCCTTTGCATTCTAGACTTCGTTCTTACTAATTGGCGCCTACGTGCTTGGACTTCCGACCACGTAAGCTCGGATCCTTCCGGGTACCAGCCTCTCCGTTTGCATGACCGACCAATTTGACCAACTACACTCAATCAACTTAATTAATTTAGTCGTTTTCCTCTTACGAGGGCACTTTCTTTGCATTCGCGTCGAGCATCACTAATCGATATCTTAGTCCTTCTCGTTTCGTCAACATGTAAGTCTGAGGGTGTAAATCTCTCTTTTATTTATTGTATTTTATTTATTGTATCACGATTGTAAGGTTTACGTCGAAAATACCAATAAAACTGATTTCTAAAACCATGCTTTAAAACTTCTCTTTTTACGGATTTCCAGTAGATAATCGTTGAGAAAGGACGCAGCAACTGCTGCGCCTCTTCGAAGGAGCGCAGTTCCTGCTGCGCCTCTTCGTGAGGTTGCCGCAGTTCCTGCTTCCTTTCTTCTTCGTTCGTCCTCTGTTATTCGTCAAAATCCTTTTGTTTGTTTTGTTTATCTGTTAATTCTTCACCATGATAGTATATAATTCATATGTATATCTTCATCATCATCATTAACATGCTTTAATCATCATAAATTCGACTTAAATCCCAAGTAATCCAATATTTGCGGGTTTTCGTCATTAAATTCAATTCCGGGTTGTAGAGATTCAATTCATCAATATTGAGTTTACGAATTCGTCTTTGATATAGTTTTCATCTGTTTATTCACATGTTCATCGTATATTCGTCATTAATCCATCGCATCTAACTTAGTTAATTGATTTAATTTGTTTGATTCATTAATATTATTCACTTCCATAATTATTTCATCATGTAATTAATCCGCTTGCATCCGTCTCATCCATGTTTTACTATTTTTATGACCCATTCACATGTTAAATAACCCATTAATCACTTCCATCCGAGTCAAATAATCTAATCAATCCATAAAATTACCAATTAACATTAACGATTTGCGATTCGCTTCCACTACGGCGAACTCACCCTTGAACAGACGCAAGAATCGCCGCGCTCTTCCGAGGGCGCGATCGATGCGCTGTTCCAGGATGAGTTCTGTCCCTGAACTCCGTTTCTGCCTTGACTTAGTTTAATTAGTCCACGTATTAACTAACTAATATCCATAATATCACGCTAATTCCTGTTCGTTAATTTCTTTGATTTATTCTTTTATTCTTTTTCTCAAATTATCCGTTTTAAAGGTATTTTCGACATAAATCGCCTAATCCATTGTAATTAATGTAATTTTCGTTATTGTAATTTATAATTATTGTATTTCTTTTATTGCTTGTATGCTTTCACATGTAAATCAACATTAAATCCTACTTCGACCCAATTGTATGCTAATTACGTGTCAACCGACTTAGTCTAATTCTCACATGTTAGGATTAATCTATGGATGTTGCATTGCATGCATATAGCCGACGATATATCAAGTATAGACAACTTCCCTAATCATTAGTAGAGGCCGCTATCGAGGCGGGCGGGATTAGGTGTTCGATCAAAAGAGCTTCCTAATACGTACCCTCACCCCTTACTCCAGATCTCCGTGAGCACCCGTGTTCATTGGCATCCACGAGAGTCATTCTAGACATAGAATGCTAAGGGTAACGATTGCTTAGTGTTCATGTCACTACTTTGTGTCTTGACATGACATGAGGTATTCGAACGGTTCCAATTTCCCATAAAAATTGGTGGCGACTCCTTACAAAATGCAAACGCTTGTTTTCGCTCCTCACCAAGCGCCCCCGTGGGCGGCCCGCTGTCCACAGTTTGGCGACTCCGCTGGGGATAATACACTTACGTGTAGCTAGGGTGAAACTCGAACAAGGTTAGGGAATAATTTGTACAAGACAATTGTCGGTTTTCATAACTCGGTCTTCCTAGACCGTTTAATTCGGCCTTCCTAGGCCCAACCCAACCCATTCGACCAATCGTCCCGTCTAAACGGTCCTAATTCTTATTTGGGCCTAAGGATGGATAGCGATTGATGTCATCCATACCATGGTACTTACTCTTGTTTGTATCAAGGACTTTCACTACTTGAGGAAATGGACTAGGAATCGGCCTTACTCTTGTTTGGCACGAGCCTCTCCACAGACTTCAGGTTTGATGGTTCGGTATGGTAACCCACCCTTTAAACCAAAACCCTTTTTAAATGCACTCAGCATTCCGTTATAATGCTTGTATATTATTTGTACCATACGTGATCACCGTTTTGTAAATAAAACCATGACGATTTTTGTAAAATCAAAATCCCTTTTAAAAATGTAAAAATTTCGAAACATGGCCAAACTTAGCACAACACAAGTCGAAACTCTTTCCATATGTCAAGTCAAACTTCGGGCCTAAAACCCATTTCAAAACTACATACAAAAACAAACAAACAAACAAAAAAAAAAAGTCCAAATACAAAAAAAACGAAAAAAACAAATAACAAAAAAAAAACAAAAAAAAAACCGAAAAAAAGAAAACAAAAAAAAAACAAGCCAAAATATTTTCAAACCGTGTAAATGTAAATGTGTAAATTCAATTGGGCTAAGTTAGAGTCAAAGTTCAAACCGACTATGTCCTAGTCGAAACTCCGTCGAGTCATGAACCCGTCTTCCTTTACATTTTGGGTCTTTTCAAAATTCAAGTCAAGTCCTAAGGCGTCACGCCATCATTTTGGACTCCCTACCCCAATTCAGTTAGGATCTAAACACTCGAGTCACACGTTCCGAGGCTCAACACACGAGTCTCAATGGGCCTTATATTTGAGTCTAAACAACAACAGTCTTCTTAACACCAATAAGCAAACCTCGAGTCCAGAATCAACATGTGTCATCAATCCCGTCAATAAGGTCAATCACATAAACATCACTCTGTCAAAGTCAACACTCGAGTCCAAAGGTCAAAGTCAAACACCATGAGTCCAAACACGAGAGGTCACTCACGACATTTCCTGGATTCACAAGTCAAGAGTCTAGTCATCGCATCTCGTTGCATGTCCTTTGTTTTTTTTTTTTTGCCTTAGTATGCGTGATCCCGTGTCAAATCAAGTTGTAATGCGCATCATTTTCTTCTCGGTAGGAATTCTGCAATCTCCAATGAAAGTATTCAAGAACATTTATCTGTCGAAATCAAGGGACTAAGTACTGCAGTCATTAAGCTTCAGGCCACCGTCGAAGGCTTGAGCACTCGTGTCATCAATATGGAAAAGAAGATAGACATGATGAAACCTTTACCATCTTCTCATACCCCAAGGCCAGGGCATAGCTTCAACACAACTCACCCATCTAAGAAGACCAATGAAGGAAAGGGAGTCAACCTCTCACAAACTCCGCTCAGAAGGCCGGGATGAGCTTATAGAGAATTCGTTGACCTCGGAACCACATATGAAGTAGCTCTACAAAGACTGATTTCCCAAGGAAAACTTCATCCAATTGGTCCAACCCCAGACCCTGAAAAGATATTCCCTAGATGGAAGGGCGATTCATATTGTCAGTACCATCAAGGTAGGGGACATGATACGGAGGAATGCTTTTGTCTACAGCATATTATTCAGGATATGGTCGATGATGGCAGGCTTCCTATGCCACCTTCCGCCAAGAAATCCAAGAAGACCGTCCCTCTTGGGTCCAGTATCATTAAACATGATGAAGAATCATTCCTGGATTGTTCTCATCTCCTCGACCGTCATGATGACAAAGAAATCAAAGCGCCAAAGGAGGACGATGTCCAAAGTGGAATGCTCATGCTTTCCAAGATAGAGGGAGCCATTGATACTCTAAACTCTCGGCTTTCCCACATGGGGAATCGATTTACTGAAATGGATAGGAAGCTTGAGACCCAATCTTTCAAGATGAAGAATGTCCAGACAAACCCTCAACCTCATGGTCTCGAGGAGAAAGCAATAAGTGAGCGACCTGTTCCAGGTTCTTCTCATCCAAGAATCGGAATCTACAAAGGCAACCTCATGGAGCCTTCATCAAAGAAACCTAACAACCCTCCAAGGTCATTTACAAAGGCTTCCGAAAATAGAGGCACACCTCCTAGGGAATTTACCAACATTGGTATTACATACACCGATGTCTTCAGAGACTCATGGAACAACGAATGTTGAAGTCTATAGGACCTACTCCCGAACCAGAAAGGAAATCCAAGTTCTGGGATGGGAATTCCTACTGCAAATACCATAGAGGCAAAGGGCATGATACAGAGAAATGTTACAAATTAAAACATGTCATTCAGGATATGATCGAAAGCGGGAGGTTGTCCCTCTCAACCTTTAACCCACAAAGTAGCTTAGGCAATCCTCATGGATATACCACTTATCAAGAAACTCTTCTTGACTGTTATCCTTCCAATGTTCCCAATCATGAGGACGAGGTGCTCAAATGGGTGAATGCTCAAAGCCGGATGTCGAAGCCCGTTGCTGGAAGAGAAAATGTTCAAGCGTGGGCCGATGATTACGAGTCTAGTTCTAGGATCGAGTCAAAGTCCGAGTCCGAGTCCGAGTTTTAGGCTTTCTATCTCATATTTGTTCTAGTAACTTTCTTTGTGTCCATTTCCGTTTCTAGTGACAACCTGGAGGCTGTCCCACGAGTCACATGTCTTCTCGAGTCTGTGTTAAATACATTTATTATCCATTTCAATAAAAGTATAATTTTCAATCCACATATTATATCCTATCTCTTCTCTTATCCTTTTCCTGTGACAACAAGAATTGATTTGAGACATTTTAAAATAACAACAACAACACATGACAGTCGATATGAGTGCACTTATATGATGTTCCATTCTAAGTTGTAGAGGACCTGAAACTCCGTGTTCTTTTCTTACCTATTCCATGTCTGGCAATAGAAACCACAATATAACCCTAGTCTAGGACGAGCATATCTCAAGAGATTCTAGGACGAATCCAGACCATCTCCTTGTTAACGATCCATGACGGAAGGCAAGCCCATTCCCCACAATAAACAACCCGTATTACTAAAGACCAACCCGTTTCACACCAAAAGTGCTAGTCTGACCCAAATCCGTGGTAGCAAGCAAATCCAAGACGATACGAGCCATGATCAAAGACCAAAAGGCTCAATCAGGAGAAATGACCCAAGATCAATATCCAAAGCCGTAGTTATGCCTATAGCCCAAGACAAAAGAGTCAAAATAAGAACAAGGTTCAATCAAGCAAGTCATTGTCAATATCCAAAGGAAAAGTTATCTTCAAAAACCGAATCAAGAATCCGAGCAAAATCCGAAATGTATTCCAGACCAAGAATCTGAATCAAGAACAAGTCTGAAATCAAATGCTAAACGAAATACTACTGAAGTCTAGGTAGAATCAAAACATCAACGAAGCCGGTCAGCTAGCACCCTCGCTTAGCCTTCCACACATCACACACCCTAAGTCCTTCTCGAGACCGTTACGGGGAGATAGTTAGGAATTTTGAGAATCCTCTCAAACTCGTCAAATATACCCATCCTTTACGGCCAAGACATGGAAACTTGAACCCACGTCATTTTAACCTACCTTTATGTGCTCAGGCTACATCAAGCCAAGAGACTCCATTTCCAAGCCACATTACAAGCCATAACCCCATAAAGCCTTAACTCCACAAAATCAAGCTCCAGAGATTTGTTTCATCAAAGCCTCTTATTACCGAGCTCCACATTCCAAATATCTAATCTAGTTTCACCTTGACCCAGACACGGAGTCTTCAAATACTTTGCTACCCAGAACGGGGCGAACCCAATTCATCCTTAGGGTCCACTAAGTGTGCTCACATGACAAGGAAATTTTTACAAAATTAGTTACACCTCTTTGGTCTATGATCAGAGGGAGTTATCTCAAATCGATTCTTCGAGTCACCAAAGGAATATACTCTCCTGACCCATGCACTTTAAGGTCCTAACAACATAAGCTTAGGCACACACTTGAACTACGAGCATGGTTTGATTTCACCTTTTCAGGTGGATACGTAGGCAGTCCTTTCTTACACAAGAAGGATACAACCACAACACCCAAACAAAATTAACCAAACCTGAACTACGATCTGGTTTGATTTCACTTCACGTGAATACGTAGGCAGTCCTCATGGACACAACCATCCCCACTTCCAACTTTCAATCTCAATTATCAACCATCCCAATTTTCAAATTAACATCCCTTCTACAATCAACACCTCTATACTGGGGGCTCCTTATTGTCACCCAACCTCTTTTTTACCAAAGTCCAGAGTCATCTTCTCATCCTGGGGGCTTCTCTTCCAAGATGCTACCCTTCCTTTATTCCTCTAAGTCTAGCTAGTACTCGGTCCGGACAATGACAAAAGTCTTAGATCAATTCTCCAAGTCATCGTGCCTCAAGAGGGGTCTCTTTTACAGCAAATGGTGGTGAAAGAAGTCCAAGTAAACAGCTGATCTATGGCTCATGCCTTGCCTTTATATGACGTCATCATTTTCTCAATTATTCTACCTTTGGAACTGATACGCATTGCCACCCACACTTGGCTAGGGGTTGCGCATACTTAAACAAAGTCTGTCAAAGTCATCCCTGTGTCGCGTCAGTCAAACCTAAGTCTACATTTCGCGTCACGTCCATATAAGATCTGCGTCATGTCAAGTCATGTGTCTAAAGCCCATTGAATATGCATAACGCATTACAAACGACAAACTTCTTTGAACAAGTTTTAAACAACTTTTATAAAGAAACGCCTTTCGCAAAACCTATGTGTTTCCTCATTCGAGGTCCATGTGATAATTGCTTACGTGCATATGTGTTTATGTTCTATTTGCATATTAGATTGCATTCTTGTGTGGCTAATATCCATGCAGGTAAGTATCGAAGCGGTGCTCGCTCCGACCGGGGCTTCACCCAAGTCTTCATTCTCCCAAATAAGCAAAATTTTTGCGATTTGCTCACTCAAGATTTCTTCCATGACGATCAAGATGTTCCTAGTCGTCAAAATATTTGTCCTCAGCGCAGCAGTATTTTGCAGTATTGCTCACTCAAGATTTCTTCCATGGCGATCAAGATGTTCCTAATCGTCAATATATTCCCCGACAAGAGTTCGCTTGAGACCGACGCAAGCAGATTCAACCTCAAGTTTTTGCCAGAGTTCGCTTGAGACCGACGCAAGCAGATTCCCCAGCAGTTTCTACCGACGTCCTGCTACCCTCAATATTATTGTTTCCTCATAGAGTTCGACAAAGGTGTCGTTCTCCGAAAGTTCCCAAACCAAAGCCTCCTTCCTTAGGTTCGTAAACCCGAAGCTAGGATTCTTACCCCTAGATTCTTAGATCCCAAAATGGCTTCTTTTAGGTTCATAAACCTTTAAGCTTCCACACCAACGTCCTTAGGTTCCTAAACCCATAAATCCTTTTGGAGTTCTCATGCCTCAGAAAGCTTAACCGCACGCGTTTAAAATAAGAATTAGTAACCCAGTAGTTCCTGAACTTAACCCTAGGATCACCTTCTACCCTTAGGATCATATTCCTTAGGATCACCTTCTACCCTTAGGATCATATTCCTTTAGGATCACCTTTTCCTTTTAGGATCATATTCCTTTAGGATCACCTTTTATTAGAGTTCCTACACCCAAACCTTGGTTACCCTTAAGTTGAACTTATATTTGGCCTCCTTCCCGTTGATGCTTTCCTTTAGGGCCCCACACCCTAGCACAATCCTTATATATCTTTTAGGTCTTACCCTTAGCTCCTACGCTTAACCTTAGCTCCTACGCACCTCCAGAAGCATCTCGAGAAAGAAGTCTCAGGTATGGTCTCTTCTTATGGCTGGTGAGCTTCCTTACGTAGTCTAATGGACTTTAAACGACCCTCCCCGGAAGTCGACAGACTCTAAAATGTTCCCGACGACAGGTCCTTGGCTCAGACCCCTTGAGCCGCCTCGCGTCGCCATAGTCGTCAGGTTGTAATCTTCGATTGACCTGATGGCTATACTTTGACTTTCGCCTTGTCCAAGCCTCAGTCAAAGTGGGGGCTCTGTAGACACCTCGTTTCTGCACCTCCCGCAAACCACCCGGTGATGATTGGGCCGCATGTTTGGTACGCGGAACGATTTGTGACAGTTCGTAAGTTTATCGTCAAGTGATTGCTCAAATATTAATATATACCTCATGGTTTTCATCTAGGTGTCATTACGGTCGTTTTGGCAGTAATTAGAGTACATTTGGAGTCCGGGTCAAAAACCGTCTTCATTTCCTAAAAACGTCAAATCCCGAGTCAAGGCAATGGGCTTGTCTACCTAAGGTTAGGATGTCATAAAATGTTGAGATTATATCTCATTTTGAGTCCCATGTCACTTCATTAGGCTAAACATAAAGTTCACGCTACAAAATGTGCATTTCATTTAGTTAAAATGACAACCCGAGCTTTAGGCCCGTTTTACGAGGTGATAACGACTTTTTTGGGTCAGGCCTATTTCACAGAAAGTTCTAGATCTCTTTTTTAGCTTTCCAACGCCACCGAAATCACCTTAATTCGAGTCTTGTAGAGAAAGTTATGCCTAAAATGCGACAGGCTGTCAAACGCGTTTTCTACGCGCAAAGGAACCTACCCGGGAAAGGACGCGACAAGTCTTTGCGCCTCTTCCAAGGGACGCAGCACTTTTCTTTGCGCCTTTTCCCAGGGCTTTCTTTTTGTCCAAGTTTCCGCGTTTAACCTAAGTCGGTTATTTCCGGATCTTTCCTTCCGTATCCTAGTCTTACCATAATTCCTTCACGTGATTAGTATAAATAGGAGCCTTCGTTCCTCATATTTCTCACGCGAGTGTCCGCCCTTCTCTTCTCCCTTTGCATTCTAGACTTCGTTCTTACTAATTGGCGCCTACGTGCTTGGACTTCCGACCACGTAAGCTCGGATCCTTCCGGTACCACCTCTCCGTTTGCATGACCGACCAATTTGACCAACTACACTCAATCAACTTAATTAATTTAGTCGTTTTCCTCTTACGAGGGCACTTTCTTTGCATTCGCGTCGAGCATCACTAATCGATATCTTAGTCCTTCTCGTTTCGTCAACATGTAAGTCTGAGGGTGTAAATCTCTCTTTTATTTATTGTATTTTATTTATTGTATCACGATTGTAAGGTTTACGTCGAAAATACCAATAAAACTGATTTCTAAAACCATGCTTTAAAACTTCTCTTTTTACGGATTTCCAGTAGATAATCGTTGAGAAAGGACGCAAAGAATCGCGCGCCTCTTCGAAGGAGCGCAGTTCCTGCTGCGCCTCTTCGTGAGGTTGCCGCAGTTCCTGCTTCCTTTCTTCTTCGTTCGTCCTCTGTTATTCGTCAAAATCCTTTTGTTTGTTTTGTTTATCTGTTAATTCTTCACCATGATAGTATATAATTCATATGTATATCTTCATCATCATCATTAACATGCTTTAATCATCATAAATTCGACTTAAATCCCAAGTAATCCAATATTTGCGGGTTTTCGTCATTAAATTCAATTCCGGGTTGTAGAGATTCAATTCATCAATATTGAGTTTCTGGAATTCGTCTTTGATATAGTTTTCATCTGTTTATTCACATGTTCATCGTATATTCGTCATTAATCCATCGCATCTAACTTAGTTAATTGATTTAATTTGTTTGATTCATTAATATTATTCACTTCCATAATTATTTCATCATGTAATTAATCCGCTTGCATCCGTCTCATCCATGTTTTACTATTTTTATGACCCATTCACATGTTAAATAACCCATTAATCACTTCCATCCGAGTCAAATAATCTAATCAATCCATAAAATTACCAATTAACATTAACGATTTGCAGTTCCGGCTTCACAGCCAGAACTCACTCTTGGAACAGACGCAAAGAATCGCCGCGCTTTCCGCAGGGCGCGCATCTGCTGCGCTGTTCCAGGATGAGTTCTGTCCCTGAACTCCGTTTCTGCCTTGACTTAGTTTAATTAGTCCACGTATTAACTAACTAATATCCATAATATCACGCTAATTCCTGTTCGTTAATTTCTTTGATTTATTCTTTTATTCTTTTTCTCAAATTATCCGTTTTAAAGGTATTTTCGACATAAATCGCCTAATCCATTGTAATTAATGTAATTTTCGTTATTGTAATTTATAATTATTGTATTTCTTTTATTGCTTGTATGCTTTCACATGTAAATCAACATTAAATCCTACTTCGACCCAATTGTATGCTAATTACGTGTCAACCGACTTAGTCTAATTCTCACATGTTAGGATTAATCTATGGATGTTGCATTGCATGCATATAGCCGACGATATATCAAGTATAGACAACTTCCCTAATCATTAGTAGAGGCCGCTATCGAGGCGGGCGGGATTAGGTGTTCGATCAAAAGAGCTTCCTAATACGTACCCTCACCCCTTACTCCAGATCTCCGTGAGCACCCGTGTTCATTGGCATCCACGAGAGTCATTCTAGACATAGAATGCTAAGGGTAACGATTGCTTAGTGTTCATGTCACTACTTTGTGTCTTGACATGACATGAGGTATTCGAACGGTTCCAATTTCCCATAAAAATTGGTGGCGACTCCTTACAAAATGCAAACGCTTGTTTTCGCTCCTCACCAAGCGCCCCCGTGGGCGGCCCGCTGTCCACAGATAATCACATTTGTCGTTCGAGTTTTTAATCTAAAAACTCCTTTTATACTTTGTTACATCCAAACGGGCTGTAGAGACAATATTGAACCCCGTTAAAGTGAACCCGGATTAACATGGTATTCGCCCATAGTCACTTGTATGAGGTGACGTCTCGAAGTGACTAGAGTGTGATGCGATTGATGGCAAGTTCAAGTGCCATAGAGTCATGTGAGATGACTAGTCGATCACATAGGCAGACTGTTAGGAACACTTTGTCGGGCCTTATGACCGCTTATAGAGTTCTGGCAAATTTATATAACCTGGTCGTGGCGAGAGCTACTATAGTATTCTAATGAGTCTATTCTTTTGACTAAAGACTGTTCGCCTAAGGTGGCACAGTTTCAGATTAACTTTGATTTGTGTTACTACGACCTTCGTAAATGGGGTCAAATGGGCATATTTTGGGTTATGATGGTTGTGGTTAGTCGAAGGGAATAAGTGCGATAGGAATTGTCCACCCCTTGTCAGGGTTAAAACAATATCTCAGGGCTACTCGTGGAGTAATGAACTGGAAATGCGTGGCCACGCTCGGAAGGTATCTATGGTAGATAATTCCGGTCAATCAGTTATTCTCCAGATCAAGGAAACCACTCTCGATATGATCACTTGCAAGTACGACCTGAAAGACACCTTGCATTGAGTGGGAGATAGTAATAGGACAAGAGAATTGGTGATGCACACTTGTCGAGGACAAGTGGGAGATTGTTGGATTAAGTGTCCTCCGACAATAATGCGATCACAACTGTTGATCATAATGATCATATGTTTAAATCTCATTTTGAGAATACATGTGGGATGTAATTTTTTTTTTTTTACAGTCAATTAGTCCACACAAATCGGTAATGATTGGCTGTCTAGAGTTTGACATTACTGTCGTGCGACGGTGGTGATCAATTGATCCCCTTAGGTCATACCTATAGGGAAATACTCTTAATTGATTATTTAATTAATCGTATGCCGATACGAGTTAATTAAATTGCTTAAAATTGACGGATGATTTTGTGAGTAAAGTTAACGTGTCTTATTGTAATTCGATTAAATTAGATACGGTCTAAGTAATCAAATTGTCTTGTTACTTAGATTAAATTTTTGTTGACGAAACAATTGAAATTGAAATTGAATGAATAATTTATTATAAATACAAGACGTTGTAATTTATAATTTGATAAACCGTTTTGGTACAAGTAATTACGAATTACTAGTCGATTTTGTATATGACATATTTTATGAGTATGTTGATTTTTAATATTGTAAAATACATTACAAATTCACATGTCAAGTAACATGTCACATATGTCACAATTGACAAATGACAAAATAAAATGGACCTCCCATTTTATGTCATATGTACCGAAATTATGGAGGGAGTATTAGGTTTATATTGTGTTTTTATTTTGAGTGGAAAACACAATGATAAGACCTTGCTTGTAGCCTTGCATGCCTATGATTTCTTGGGTACAAAAACTAGCCCATGCATTGGGCACAAAAACTCCCTCCAACCGGTTTTGCATAGAGAATAGGCAAGGGTTTTTCCTCTCTATCATTCATTCATTCATTTTTACACATATAGTTTTTCTAGTGTAAGAAATTACTATTATTCTCTCTACATCTTATGAAAATTCTAGAGAAATAAACCTCACAAAAACTCCCTCTTGAACCGTTTTTCAAGAGCAAAATTATATTTTTGTGTCAATTTTATAGTAAGACTTATATTATTTCTAGTACAAAATAATATTAGTTATTAAGAGATTTCTTTGGGTATATGTTTTTGGGAGAGATTCTAAACTTGAATCTTGTTCATCCATTATTAGAAAGCTCAAGAACTAACAAGAAGGAGATCTTGTTGGTGCCCATAAAACCTAAATCATATAGTAAGAACAATGATTTCTTCTCTTATCTTATTTATGTTTGCATGCATAAGATCTAGAATTTATTTTATGACTAAATAAATTTGAACATATATGAATATGTTATATAATAAGATTAATTATTTCTAACAAGCGGTATCATGAGCCTTAGGTTGTTTGCATGCAAATCGGTTATAGTGTTTCCGAGTTATACGATTAACAAATAAAACTTATAAATTTGTGTTTATTATGATATATCACGAAATCAATCATGTATGATAAAGTTTCTGGTCCTAAAATGTATTTAGGATATTTTGGTTAATTTATGGATTTTTATTGTTCATTTTACATAATAATGGCATTAAAATGTGATTTTATGATAAAAAATGTCATTTTTGGACTAAAATTAGCTAAACTTCGATTTTTTCTAGTGGTTTTTGGATATGTTTTCACATATAATACCTATAGATGACCTGTATATTTTCATAATTTTATGAGTTCTTATGCTCGAAATATGGATTTTTAAAGATAAAATCGAATTTAAATTGAAAAATAGGTTAATATGAGTTATATTTCTAATCTGGTTATAGAAATTTAGTATGTTGTCACATGCAATTTTACAAGATGTGTGTAAAATATTTGGCTATAATGAAGTCTTTATGCATGATTTATGAATTTTTGGTGAAAAATCACATAAATAGTGACTTTAATTAGTAAAAATTGCTAAAACATACTTCATGACTAAGAAAAAATGTCACATGTTGCATTTTATCACCTATTTCAGATCTAAAAGTGAAAGGTAAATAAAAATAATTTTTCTCATTTTTTTATGGTTATTATTGATAAATCCGATAAACCGCAACATTGTTTTTCCTCGATAATTTTCGAAATTTTTAACCTAAATTTTTTAACATTATGAGTGTCATGGTATTTTTCCAGAGTGTTCATGAGTTTAAAATTTTGAATTTTGAATTTATTTGAAATTTTTATGATTTATTTGAAGTTTATGACATTATATTGTAATTTTAAGTCTTTTATGAACAATATTAAGAAATATAAGTTAATTATTGTCAATATGTTAGTGGAGACTAATTTTGAGTCCTAATATGGTTAGGGTAATTAACTAGTACATAAATATGATTTTATGTAATTATTGTGATTTTAAAAGGTTGAAACACGCAAATCCGTAAAAACCGATTAATATACGATATTGGCTCCTTAAAGGCGATTTAGCATAAAATTGGGCATGTTCATATATATTATAATGCTGCATTTTATTTATGATTGTCATAATTTTATTTTATCTAATTTTTGAATTATGTATATTTGCTTAGTATGGCCTTAGTTTTTAATTGGTATTGCCCGAAATGTATGGGAATATCGATTCGGTTGTAATTTATTGTGATCTCGTATCACCATTTTGTAATTTAATAGATTTATTTTTATTTTAATTACAAATGTATAATAGGAAATTATGTAATTTGTTATGTAATTTATTTATTCCGGAGTTCCTTGAAGACGATGCCACTCAAGAAGCGATCCATTAAAGACGGTGTTACCTCGAGATGCGTGCCAAAAGCGAAGTTCAAGGGACCAATGGAGTTGGTTTCCGAATTTGTAATAGTTTATTAGATTTACTATTTTTAGGAAGGCCATACTAGGATTTTATTATGCTTTGCATTTTATTTATATGTTGCATGCATCGCTAAATCGCCATAACTAAAACATGCATTATCATTTAATCGAGTTTATCGACCGTGTCAATTATAATTATCGTAGTTCACCGCTTTAGTTCACTTAAAACGTGATAGATAATAAATTGACATGACCTCTCGCTAAAATAAACAATTGAGACTTAGCCTTACCAAAAAGTAGAAACAATGAAAAGCTATTTCATGAGGGAGTGCGCTCGGCCCTACCGGGGTACAAACCTTGTTACGTAGGGGAAGTGGGTGATAAATGTCTATCCACCGAATTCATGTTGATAAGGGATGAATCGGCCCTACCGTGCCCAAGTTGATGTGGATTTGGATCATGGACACATTTATTCGAAATTTGAATTGAGCTCAACGGAAGTATTCGTGACCGTAGTCGCATTTGTTCCGGGCTAAAGATAAATAATAATGTAATTTTATCGACCAAGAGTTCTAAAAGTAGAATCGATTAAAGAGTTAATCCACCGAGTTATATTGATAAGGGATGAATCGGCCCTACCGTGCCCAAGTTAATATGAATTTGGATCTTGGAATCATTTATCAAGTTGGGTAGAGGTCACTAGATAAATGCTATAAAACTTGTTTAAATTAAAATTTACAAGTATTATTGAAACGATAAATGTTTTGTTTTCATTATTCCGTTATCATATTGTTCTATTTCTTTACCTCAATTCATATACGATATCATTTCGATTTTAGTTCATATCTCCATTAAAACATCGTAACGAAAGACAAATATGAATTTTTCTTCTAAAAACCTCGAATTATCCATTGCAAGGATCTCTTGTGAAGAGTATAGATAAAAGTTATTCGTGATCAAAAGGGTTTTTGATTCTTGAACTAACACATCTACTTACAATAAACTGTTTCTCATATGCTTAATTGAGTTAAGTACTTTGTAACGTTAAATCATTTTGGTAACTAGATTTGTTGGAAATCAAAATTGATCAAAATACCGCAACCACTTCAATGAAAGTTTTAAGACTAAACGAACGAATGAAGAGTAGTCTTCATGAAATTAAATTTTGCTTCTCTAAGCAAAGACTCATTGAAATGAGTGGGAGCATTCTCTTAAACCGTTAAGAAAAGGATAAGGTTTTAAAGAAGTAAAATTAGAATGGAATTGATACAAGGTAATGTTAAAAGTAAAGTTATTGAGAATAACGATACTAAACCTATCAATCCCGACAGATAAAGTTTCCATTGTCTTAAATGTTGGACACTAGAAAAGAAACTACCCCAAATTATTGAAGAATCAAACAAGTTAGTTGTGGGACATCTAATGGGACCTTCTTCTTTAAATGTTTATTTGATTAACATAACTTTTGCTAGTACCATCTCGTCAATATTAGAAACCGATGGTGGTTTTCATCATTATTTGTGATACATAGGATGATTAGAATATGACGACTAGCATCAAACAATGTCAAGAGATAGAGTCATTGTGTACTCAATCTAGTTTTGGGTTTAATGTTGTACTTAATTGTGACTATTAAGTGCATAAACTCTAAATAAGAATATATACTTGTTAAGATACAAAAGAGGTTTCACTTTTGTGACCCTATACACTATGATTTGATGTATGGCTAGCCCATTATCAAGGTGATTATATTCTAAACCAAACTAGAATGATATATCATGAAGATGATGCAAGACTCAAATTGGTAACCCAAGATTAAACCTTAAATTCTAGAATGATGAACGCAAAGAGTTATCGAGTACTCTTGGAACCATTAGATTATAAATCTTATGGTATATGCGTATCTTGTATTCAAAGCAAGAGGTCTTGTGCTTTTGGTTGAAAAGGAGATCGAGAATGTAAATCATTGAAAAAAAATAGGTTGATCATTTACTTTTACCAACGATTTAAGTTGACACTAGTGTGTTCACTTAATAAGGTAAATAAAGAAATTTTTGAAGAAGTTCAAAGAGTTCAAAGAATCACGATTTAGTCGTGATGGGATTATCAAAGTGAAAACTTTGATATAAGCCAAAGGAAATGTGATATAGTATCACAAATTAATCTCTCTTAGCACGTATTATGGGATAATGTGTGGTTGGATAAAGAAATCAAACGCTATTCGATATGGTTTGGACTTCAATCAAGTTACTTTGAGTTACTTGATCCTTTTGCGGATTTTATCATTTTGTCTAAATTATTTTTCCACTAAATCTAAAACGAATCATATGAGATATGAAATGGTAGGGTACCATGTTTGTAAGTTTTCAAAAGAAACAAATGCTCATTGTTCCTTACTATAATCACGAGTACAACGGGATTGTGGCTGGTGAAGATGTTTTTCTAAAATACAAGTTTATTTCTAGAAGACAGAGTGGGAGAAATTATTCAAGAGCCACAAAGAATGTTATGTCGCAAGATGTCGCAAGAAACTGGTCTTTTTTGGCGACATGAGACATTTTGTGTAAGACATTGTTTCTTCAAAACCTAGGAGGTTAAAAGTCATCGCTTGTTGAAAATGATGAATTAGTGTTACTTTTAGAAAATAAATAGCTTGTAACTTACAAAGAAATTGTTTGATTCAAGTTTATTACTTCTGGAAAGTAATGAACATATGACTTATATGAGAGTGTTTAAGTCACAACTCAATACAAGGCTTAGAGCCATGAAAATCCGAAATAAATTCCAAGTGAATTGTTAGATATCAAAGCTTGATTGGTAGCAAAGGGTTTTGAACTAGTTGAGAAGCTTAAGCCTAAGGATTGTATTTCATTATGATGAGATATATAGCAAGTGAATCCAAAAACCCACTTCTTCAATTAGAAGGAATGTGTTCAATACTTGTCTTGAGTTTTGTAGATTCTTGCAATCTTAAGATAATGTGAAACTTAAGAGAGGGTCTTAAGTAGGACATCAATGAGTTTGAATCAATGTTTTGATCATGTTATAAAACTTTTCTCGATAAGTCGAGAAGTTGTGTTTATACATGAAATTTAGTGGGAGTTACGGAAATTTTAATTAGTCTACTATGTGGATGACATATTGATGATTGGGAATGATTTAAGACTTTTGGAGTATTATAGTACATCTTTAATATCCGGATTTATGGAGATAAATCTATATGATATTAATGTCAAATAAGGAGTCTTATGTTGATAAGATTCATGACTAGTTCAATCGAGTTGAACATATTTGATTGATTCCATTTGCTTCCGCTGCCGAATCAACTAAAAAGGAAATGATGTATAACACTTCATATACTTTGAGTATGATGAATTGTTTCAAATCGAATTTAGTAATAGTTGCCAAGTAAGCCATAAAGATTACTGATATGTGCTTGCAGAAGCATTAAGGAAGAAAAGCAAAGTGTTTTTGATGCAATTTTGTGTAAGGGTGTTACACAAATGACAATTGACAATTGAGATTGCGCATGGTTTTCGACAAAACCATAATCAAAACACATTAGGATGGTTAAAATACCATTGTGGCTATGTTATTTAAGAAATAGATTTTCTAGAATCGTTCTAGGCAATAATGAACAATGAGAAATATTTACCACGGAAATTGAGTACACTTGCAATCATGAGATGTGCAAGAAGGATGAGTCCCGCACACAGTGAAAACAGTGGGAGCTATTCTAAGGCTAGAGGGCCTATGTCTTGATTGGATCTCGACACGTACTCAGAAAGTTTTGTAATGCAAATGTATACATTACAAAGGAAAACGAGTATGTAGTAAGGTTGAGTAAGGTACAAGAAGTTGATAAAACCTACTAACCAAAGCCTTCTCATAGGCTTAACATGATGAGTCATGTCATATGTCATTTCAATTGCATTGAGATGAACAACTACATATAAGATGAAAATTGATTATAAAAATATGAAGTAGTTATCAGGTATTGACTATTCATATGAGATAATCACATTTGTCGTTCGAGTTTTTAATCTAAAAACTCCTTTTATACTTTGTTACATCCAAACGGGCTGTAGAGACAATATTGAACCCCGTTAAAGTGAACCCGGATTAACATGGTATTCGCCCATAGTCACTTGTATGAGGTGACGTCTCGAAGTGACTAGAGTGTGATGCGATTGATGGCAAGTTCAAGTGACATAGAGTCATGTGAGATGACTAGTCGATCACATAGGCAGACTGTTAGGAACACTTTGTCGGGCCTTATGACCGCTTATAGAGTTCTGGCAAATTTATATAGCCTGGTCGTGGCGAGAGCTACTATAGTATTCTAATGAGTCGATTCTTTTGACTAAAGACTGTTCGCCTAAGGTGACACAGTTTCAGATTAACTTTGATTTGTGTTACTACGACCTTCGTAAATGGGGTCAAATGGGCATATTTTGAGTTATGATGGTTTTGGCTAGTCGAAGGGAATAAGTGCGATAGGAATTGTCCACCCCTTGTCAGGGTTAAAACAATATCTCAGGGCCACTCGTGGAGTAATGAACTGGAAATGCGTGGCCACGCTCAGAAGGTATCTATGGTAGATAATTCCGGTCAATCAGTTATTCTCTAGATCAAGGAAACCACTCTCGATATGATCACTTGCAAGTACGACCTGAAAGACATCTTGCATTGAGTGGGAGATAGTAATAGGACAAGAGAATTGGTGATGCACACTTGTCGAGGACAAGTGGGAGATTGTTGGATTAAGTGTCCTCCGACAATAATGCGATCACAACTGTTGATCATAATGATCACATGTTTAAATCTCATTTTGAGAATACATGTGGGATGTAAATTTTTTTTTTTTACAGTCAACTAGTCCACACAAATAGGTAATGATTGGCTGTCTAGAGTTTGACATTACTGTCGTGCGACGGTGGTGATCAGTTGATCCCCTTAAGTCATACCTATAGGGAAATACTCTTAATTGATTATTTAATTAATCGTATGCCGATACGAGTTAATTAAATTGCTTAAAATTGACGGATGATTTTGTGAGTAAAGTTAACGTGTCTTATTGTAATTTGATTAAATTAGATACGGTCTAAGTAATCAAATTGTCTTGTTACTTAGATTAAATTTTTGTTGACGAAACAATTGAAATTGAAATTGAATGAATAATTTATTATAAATACAAGACGTTGTAATTTATAATTTGATAAACCGTTTTGGTACAAGTAATTACGAATTACTAGTCGATTTTGTATATGACATATTTTATGAGTATGTTGATTTTTAATATTGTAAAATACATTACAAATTCACATGTCAAGTAACATGTCACATATGTCACAATTGACAAATGACAAAATAAAATGGACCTCCCATTTTATGTCATATGTACCGAAATTATGGAGGGAGTATTAGGTTTATATTGTGTTTTTATTTTGAGTGGAAAACACAATGATAAGACCTTGCTTGTAGCCTTGCATGCCTATGATTTCTTGGGTACAAAAACTAGCCCATGCATTGGGCACAAAAACTCCCTCCAACCGGTTTTGCATAGAGAATAGGCAAGGGTTTTTCCTCTCTATCATTCATTCATTCATTTTTACACATATAGTTTTTCTAGTGTAAGAAATTACTATTATTCTCTCTACATCTTATGAAAATTCTAGAGAAATAAACCTCACAAAAACTCCCTCTTGAACCGTTTTTCAAGAGCAAAATTATATTTTTGTGTCAATTTTATAGTAAGACTTATATTATTTCTAGTACAAAATAATATTAGTTATTAAGAGATTTCTTTGGGTATATGTTTTTGGGAGAGATTATAAACTTGAATCTTGTTCATCCATTATTAGAAAGCTCAAGAACTAACAAGAAGGAGATCTTGTTGGTGCCCATAAAACCTAAATCATATAGTAAGAACAATGATTTCTTCTCTTATCTTATTTATGTTTGCATGCATAAGATCTAGAATTTATTTTATGACTAAATAAATTTGAACATATATGAATATGTTATATAATAAGATTAATTATTTCTAACAGGAAACAGGCGGCCGCTTGGGGCGCGAGCCAAGAACCGACCTAAAAGGGCGTTTCCTGGATCTTGAAAAGGTAATTTAAAACCGTATTTGTGATTAAATAGTTTGCAAGTATTGTTTGCATGACTCGGAATAATTACTATTATGTTAGTAATATTCGTTGTCGAATTTGCATGTTTGAAAAGCATAGTTTACATATAGAAATGTAAAATGTTTGATTTGAAATAAATATGTTAAGTTCATTTATTTGTAGTTAGCCAAGTTTCTCATCGTACTCGGATTAAACCGACATGGTATAAAGAATCAAGGATGATTATGAATTATAACTAAAATATTTACAAATGTAAACAAATGAGAAAAATAGTAAATAAAATAAAGGGGGGGGGGGGGGGTAAAATACCCATTAAAATGTAATTAACCAATAATATCATCGAGTCACGGAATAAACCGTCATGGTATAAAGAACCAAGGATGATTTTTATAATGGTCAAAATATGTTTATCATAAAAATGAATTAAAATGGTAAATAAAAGAATAGAAATTCCTTTATAATGTAATTAACCAATTAATATCACCGAGTCGCGGATTTAACCGTCATGGTATATGGAACCAAGGGTGATTATGATTTATGGTTAAAGAGTTTGTCATAGAAATGATTTGAAACATTTGAAACGGTAAAAACCGATTACAAATAAGAAACGAAATAAAGAGGAAAGACGAGAACAAAAACAGATGAGTCTGACCTGGACACCTACATGAGGCACGAGCCTCCCTGCATAGCAATGAGCTTCTGTCTCAGGTCAAAACTCGGTTTTGGCTCGTCTAACTTATGTTTGAATCGTGTTATGCATTGTTCATGCATATAAACTCATAAAAACAGTAAAGACATGAAATAGGTGAGTTGTTTACACCCTCAAACTTACGTGTATTGATATTTTGCGATGTAGACGACTTTAGAGACGGTTTGCTCGTAGCGACTACTCACGATCAAGAAGTTTAAAAGAGTGCCTTAAAAAAGGATTTTGTTTTGAAAATGAGTTGAAAATATGTTAATTAAAACATGTTGATTGATGAATTGAGTTGGTCAAATGGGTCGGTCGAATGCACGGCGACGGTACCAAATAATATGTGTAAGGTTTGTGTTTACGATCGGTAGGTCGTAAACACGTGTCGATTTTGTGACTTAGGAAGTCGAGTCTAGAAGTTTAAGAGAGAGGTGAAGGGGCGGACATTCGCGTGAAGATTATGGTGTGTGATGGTGGGTATTTATAGAGAAATGTGGGATGGTAGGTCTGTTGAGTTTGCTTGGAGGCTAAGCAGACACCCCATTGAGGCACGAGCAAGCCTGCTATGCAATGGGGTGCCATGTCCTTTTCAATTTGGACGTGGCCAATTCTCCATCCATTCTTTGGTTGGTTTGATTTGTGGCAATCAAATAGGATGTCGTGTAACAATATGGGCATCTAATAAGATGATTTTAGGTGTTACTTGAGGTAGGTGTTTTGTGTGCTTGACTCGGGTTTGACCCGTGTGAGTCGGGATTTGAATTTTCGAGTCGGTTTTTGGCCCGGTGTCGGTTTTGACTCTAATTAGGGTCATTTTAATGGAAATGACATGATAAAGACATTCATGGCATTAATTTTGACATTCGAGATTTGGGTTGACTCGGGTTGATGTAGGGAAATATCCGTAAAATTCCCTTAAATTTTAGGACTATAACGTATCTTTTACATGTGATTATTGTCATAAACGAAAAATACAAGAGAAACGATAAAGGTATAAGAATCAACCTTGGGTCCTTTGAAATTCGGCCTAAGAACATAAATCAAAGTAGATTTCCTCCTAATTGTTGCACCCAAGACCGTCTGAGACTATGCCCCTTGTGCTAGAAATTACTCTCTAATTGCCTTGCAATATTGAGAGAGTTTTTGCGAGGTTTTCGATGTGAGAACTAGAATTTCAGAGAAAATTGCCCTGAAACCCTAATTTGTGTGCAAATGAAATGCATTAGGTCAAAAAGAAGAGAAGCTCTCCTTTTGTCCCATTTCGGTCTAAACCGTGTACATTGGGGAGGGAGTGGGCTTTCCACTTCCTCCTTATTTTAACTCGTGGTCCGACTCAAAATGCTAAAATGTATATGACGGGTTTTCAATTATAAATCGTCATCCGTTATCGGTTATTAAAATATCAACTAGTAACATGACTCAGTCGATATATTAATACTTGTCCGACAATGACAATATTGTATAATTAATTCAATATACATTAATTAAATATAATCGTTTATATTCAATTTACGAATTAACCGCTTAATTCACCTTAGCCATTATTATTTAATCCGTATTAAATAATTATCTCAACATCGCGTTTGACTATTTATTAGTCAATAACTCCGACTAACTGCTTAGTCAAATTAGGCATCAACATGACTGTAATTTCATACCGTCACATCTCTCAAACGTATCCTATAGGTGTGACTTTTAGGGACCAGTTGATCACCGCCATGAGTATGACAATAACGTCAAACTTATCTAGCAAGCCAACCGTTATTGATAAACGTGGACCAACTGATAATAATACAAAAGTATACCCTTTGATCCTTTTAGAGATTTATATGTCATTGCACTAACTGTAGAGGACACCAGCCCCAACAAGCTCCCACTTGTCCGTACAAGTGTACGTGCAATAACGTTATCCGCACTAACTGGAGAACACCGGCTCCAACAAACTCCCACTTGTCCGTACAAGTGTATGTGCGATAACCGATTCTCATATCCATTTAAAATTTCTCCCACTCAATGTAAAACAATTTGCAGATCCGGATCCGCAAAGGTCGTATTTTACAATCGATCTGTATCTAGAGTGGTTTCCCCGACTAGAGAGTAACTTAACTGATAAAACGAATTCGTATTCGAGCATGGCCATGCATTTCGATTCTGACTCCTCGAGTGGCCCCGAGAAATATCGAGTACGATAAAGGCTGAATATTTCCTTCAACTCGACTTCTGCCGATCTAAGCACATCATGAAATGACCCAGAAACAATCTACTTGGCCCCCTGTTACGGATGACCGTGAGAAAGAAACCAAAGTCACCCAAAATCTGCCTTAGTCTCAAGAGACAGTCGATAGTCAAAAGAATCGACTCTTAGGATCACCATGGAGGTGCTATCCACGACCTGGCACCGAATGTTATAAAACATTTAGGACTCCACATCGTTGTCACATTTGTGTCCTACGAGATATCCGTATAACTCGCCTCTGTGATTGGTCAGTCAACCGTTTGACTTATAGCTCGTTGAACCCACCATCAACCAACGTCACAAAATAATTGCCAGAGTTATCAGCTCACGTGGGCAATTAAGGACCAAAATATAATGTTTGTTCAGTTCACTTTGTGGTGTTCAAAAATTGTCGTACAAATCCACATGAAAAACAAAATATATAAATATCAAAACGATGATGTCGTATAGAGTACAAAAGAGAATGAATCTAATCCATAAAAGAGTACTACAACTCAGGAACACGTTTAATTCCCATGGAATTAACATGCCCTTCATGCTTATCTTGTCGTAATGGTTTAGTGAGAGGATCTGCTATATTATCATCTGTACCAATCTTTTCTATCACTACCTCCTTTTTCTCCACGTAATCTCGGATTAGATGAGCTTTCTGTTGTACATGTCTAGACTTGTTGCTAGACTTAGGCTCCTTAGCCTGGAACATGGCACCTCTATTGTCGCAATAGATGTTGATCGGGTCATTCGAACTAGGCACTACAGATAGTCCTTGTAAGAATTGACGCATCCATATCGCTTCCTTTGCAGCTTTAGACGCGGCATAGTACTCGGACTCAGTCGTAGAATCTACTGTAACACTTTGTTTGGAACTCTTCCAGCTGACTGCAACGCCATTAAGAGTAAAAACGAATCCAGACTGAGATTTCGAGTCATCTCGATCCGTTTGGAAGCTAGCATCTGCGTAACCGGTTGCGCATAGCTTTTGTTCGCCTCCATAGGTCAATGCCCAATCTTTAGTCCTCCGTAGGTACTTAAGAATGTTCTTGACAGCCATCCAATGTGATTCACCGGATGCTTTGTTGGAATCGACTTGTCATACTCAATGCATATGCCACGTCCGGACGTGTGCATATCATGGCATACATGATTGATCCTATAGCCGAAGCATAAGGAATCCGAGTCATGCGCTCTTTCTCTTCCGGTGTCTCTGGTGCCTGAGACTTGCTCAAATGCACCCCTGGAGCCATAGGAAACCCCTTTTTGGAGTTAGTCATGCTGAATCTCTCTAGGATCTTGTCTATGTAAGACTCCTGACTGAGAGATAATATCCGACGTGATCTATCTCGATAGATACGGATGCCCAAAATTCTTTGTGCCTCACCCAGGTCTTTCATCTGGAAATGGTTCTTCAACCATACTTTTACCGAAGTTAAGAGAGGTATGTCATTCCCAATCAGAAGTATGTCATCGACATACAATATTAGGAAGACAATCTTGCTCTCACTCGACTTGATATATAGACATGGTTCCTCGACCGATCGAGTAAATCCATTTTCTTTAATCACTTGGTCGAAACGATGATTTCAACTCCGAGAAGCTTGCTTAAGTCCATAAATGGAACGCTTAAGCTTGCACACTTTCTTAGGATGTTCAGGATCGATGAAACCTTCGGGTTGTACCATGTACAACTCTTCCTCCAAATAACCGTTTAAGAAGGCGGTTTTCACATCCATCTGCCAAATTTCATAGTCATGAAAAGCGGCAATCGCTAAGATAATCCGAATGGAACGCAGCATGACTACGGGTGCAAAAATTTCATCGTAGTGCAAACCTGGCACTTGGGTGAAACCTTTAGCAACTAGTCGTGCTTTATAGATATCTTGTTGACCTTCCACAGAATGCTTTATCTTGTAAAGCCATTTGCATTGAAGGGGACGAACCTTAGCAGGCAAGTCAACAAGATCCCATACGTTGTTCTCATACATGGAGTCCATCTCGGATTGCATGGCCTCAAGCCATAGCTTTGAGTCGGAACTAGTCATGGCACCTTTATAGGTTGCGGGTTCACTACTCGTTAAGAGAAGAATGTCATCTATATCATGTTCCTCGACCATACCTATGTATCTGTCCGGAGGAATAGAGACTCTACCCGACCTCCTAGGTTCCTCAGGCATATTAACCGTAGCCGGGATTGAAGTAACTGGTTCCTCCAATGGTTGCTCGGTATTTGGTTCTGGAATCTCCGATAACTTGAAGGTTCTATTACTCTTCGCATTCTCGAGAAATTCCTTCTCTAAGAATGTCGCACTAGCCGCAACAAATACACGTTGTTCGGTTGGCGAATAGAAGTAATGACCAAATGTTCCTTTAGGATAACCTATAAAGTATGTCTTGACCGATCGCGGGCCGAGCTTATCCTCGTGTCTCCACTTGACATAAGCCTCGCAGCCCCAAACCCGTATAAAGGACAAGTTAGGGACCGTTCCCTTCCATAGTTCATATGGAGTCTTGTCAACAGCTTTAGACGGACTTCGGTTAAGTATTAGAGCAGCTGACAGAAGAGCATAACCCCACAATGAATCAAGCAATACGGTGTGACTCATCATGGATCGAACCATATCAAGTAGTGTTCGATTTCTCCGTTCGGACACACCATTCAATTGAGGTGTTCCAGGTGGAGTTAACTGTAAGGCAATCCCACAGTCCTTAAGGTGTTGATCAAACTCGTGAGAAAGATACTCGCCACCACGGTCTGATCGTAATGTTTTAATCTTTCTACCCAGATTGGTTTAGACCCGATTCTCGTATTCTTTGAATTTCTCAAAGGATTCACTTTTGTGCTTCATTAAGTAGACATAGCCATATCTACTTAAATTGTCCGTGAAAGTGATGAAGTACCTATAGCCTTCTCGTGCGGTGATTGACATAGGTCCACACACATCCGTATGTATGAGTCCTAATAGGTCAGCAGCGCGCATTCCAACACCTTTGAAGGAAATTCGAGTCATCTTACCAATGAGACATGATTCACACGTGCCAAATGATTGAAAATCAAAGGCCGAGATAGCTCCATTTTGTATGAGCTGTTTAACGCGTTTCTCATTAATGTGTCCCATACGGCAGTGCCATAGATATGTTTGATCTTTGTCACCAACCTTTAACTTCTTATTCATTACGTGCAATATTTCGGTGGTCTGATCTAAAACATAAATTCCGTTCATGGAGACTGCCTTGCCATAAATCATATCGTGTAATGAGAAAATGCAACTATTATTCTCTATTACAAATGAAAAACCAAGTTTGTCAAGTGCAGAAGCTGAAATAATGTTTTTAGAAAGACTGGGTACATAATAGCAGTTATATAAAAATAACTCAAATCCGCTAGGAAGCTGGATCACATATGTTCCCCTCGAGACGGAAGCCACTCGCGCTCTATTCCCGACACGCAGGTCCACCTCACCCTTTACGAGGGGTTCGATGTTTCGGAGGCCCTGCACATGATTACACAGATAAGAACCACAACCAGTATCTAGTACCCAAGTTCCGTAACTTGCGTGGTTAATCTCAATCATATGAATAAAAGAAGAAGAAGAAGAAGACATACCAACAGGATTAACGCGACCTGCCTTTATGTCCTCATGGTATACAGAACATGTACGCCTCCAATGCCCAGTCTTGTGGCAATGATGGCATTCCATGTTACCAGTCTTGCTCTTTGTCGCGCCTGATGAGGTGCTCGACTCACCAGGCCCACTCTTACCTGATCCCGACTTCTTAAACTTCGGTTTACCTACTTCTAGGTCTGCCTGAGCTTTGCCCTTACCCTTGCCCTTGTTTGACACAACGAGAACATCCTGTTTCGGCTCCCACTAAACTTCATGTCCTTCTCGGTGCATGCGAGAAGGGAGTGTAGTGCGTGAGGACTTTTCTTCAAATCATTCATATAGTAATTGGCTCTAAAGAGCGCAAAACCATCGTGGAGTGAATGAAGCATGCGGTCAATCACAATGTTCTCGCTGATTTTACAATCAAGCGCCTCCAGTTTCTCGACATTCTCAATCATGCTGAGAATGTGTGGGCTAACCGGTTGGCCCTTCTGGAGTTTCGCCTCAAAGAAGCGAAAGGTATGCTCATAGGTCACGATTCTCGGTGCTTTCGAGAATTCCTTAGTGAGCGTGGTGAAAATCTTGTTTGCACCTTGGGCTATGAAGCGTTTCTGCAAATTGGATTCCATTGCAAAAATGAGTACGTTTTTAATCGCACCCGCTTCCATGACGAAATCGCTATACTTGGCGATCTCGTTAGCTCCAGCCGTGGGGCCTGGGTTTGACGGGATGGGCTCAACCAGATATTTGAGCTTCCCGTCAGCAATGGCAGCATTCTGTAATGCCGCCTCCTATTCCACGAAGTTTAATCCATCATTCTTCAGTCGAGTAGACTGATTCATCTGATTCATGAAGATCCGAAGCCAGGACTCACGGTCCAATGTGGCACTTGGCATTGGGTCGTCAGCACGGCCATCCATTTTGTTATTAGCAGTTTAAATGATCGTGATCTACACTAAAAAACAAAGGAAAAACAAAACGAAATAAGCAACTCATCGAGGTGATTTAAGTCTATTTAAAATTCATTTTAACGTGTAGACTCATTGCACTTGCATAATTGATCTCCCTCAAGAATAATACAAGTGATCCCAAGACTCAATTTCCGTAAATTGATAAGCCAACTGTTTAGCTAGTTCTACCGTTAGAACTCTTGGTCGATAGATTTCCGTAAATCCTATCTTTAGTCCACCATAATCACAGGATCGTACGAGTGACCATAGTGTTGAGATAAAATAGGTCAATCAGTTCCAACTTACCCGACGTAGAAGGGGTCATATTATGCCTACCGATGAAGAAGGGATTCATTGGAGTTTGACCTATAAATACTATTCTCAATTTTTTGGTTATACGAGGAAGATCCCATCAACTTAGTTTTAATTCATTTTAAGTGAACGATAAACTAGCATTACGTGAATGAATTAACTTAGGTGATGGCTTAAATAAAAACGTGTGATATCTGTATATCAAAGAAAACTAACGCGTGACCTCTATATGAGTCAGTTTTCATGCAAATATTAGGTGGTTTGGTTTTAGGCGGAATATGATGCAAACTATCGTTACGATGAAAAACATAAAACAAATGTAAAACGTAAATAAAAGTCCTAGTGTGGCCTATCCTAGCCAAATGAACAAAATACAACTTTGGAATCCACTGTTGGACCCGAGAAGCTTGTCTTGATGTTCCATCTTGATCCATGCAGCGGGAGTGAGCATCCGATTCTCCATCTTTGGTCTTCTCAAAATTACAATTTAAAATTTACAAAATATAAACCTATTTACATTCTAAATAAAAACTGTAATTACAAGGAAAAACCAAAACGGAGATGCGAGATCTCAAAATACAACCAAGACCGTGTTCCATCATTACGGTAACACGTTCTACTAAGGCCACACTAAGTTACAACCGTTTGTAAAATTAAATACGTAATAAAAACATTCATGGCATTCAAAAGTAACGATAAATAAAATGAATCAACTAAAAAAAACAAAATTTATTCTTGACATAATTCCGTAATTATGTTAAATTTATCCAAACCACCTTTTAATGATTAAAATTATGTGACAAAACCGCTTTAATCAGCTTAATTTTAATCCATTACAATCCGTTACTTTAAATCGCTTTAAAATAACTAAATGGTACGTGAGTGAACCGTTTCACTATCAAGCGAATGCATAAAATCCGTATTATGCATACGTTATGGCCGAAAAAAAATAGAACAACAAAAAAAAACAGCACGGCTGAAAATAAACGAGAAATTTTTTTTTTTATGCTGCTCCTGCCGAGAGCAAAAAGGAGCAAAAAAAAAATTTTTTTGCGGCTTAAAAATTTCAGCGCGGCCAAAACCTCCGTGAATACGATTTGACAAAATAAAACCAAATGCAAATTTAAACCTAATCCGTATAGAATTAAATCTACAATTGTCAAAACCAAAACATATTGCTAAAAAGACGGATTATGATAACAATATGCAAGAACAAATCGTAAACAAAAACATCGTCTGATCAGACATAAACCGTATGGCACAGTATTCAAGGCTGATGTCACGGTTTTCCAAAAAAAAAAAAAAACAGCCGAGACAAAAAAATTTCTGCCGAGACAAAAAAAATTCTGCCGCACGGAATTCAATGCAAAAATGATTATCGATTCAAATCGTTTTATGAAAATCACAATGAAAAATTTACGTAGCCTCGCCCTGATACCACTTGTAGAGAAATATCCGTAAAATTCCCTTAAATTTTAGGACTATAACGTATCTTTAACATGTGATTATTGTCATAAACGAAAAATACAAGAGAAACGATAAAGGTATAAGAATCAACCTTGGGTCCTTTGAAATTCGGCCTAAGAACAGAAATCAAAGTAGATTTCCTCCTAATTGTTGCACCCAAGACCGTCTGAGACTATGCCCCTTGTGCTAGAAATTACTCTCTAATTGCCTTGCAATATTGAGAGAGTTTTTGTGAGGTTTTCGATGTGAGATCTAGAATTTCAGAGAAAATTGCCCCGAAACCCTAATTTGTGTGCAAATGAAATGCATTAGGTCAAAAAGAAGAGAAGCTCTCCTTTTGTCCCATTTCGGTCCAAACCGTGTACATTGGGGAGGGAGTGGGCTTTCCACTTCCTCCTTATTTTAACTCGTGGTCCGACTCAAAATGCTAAAATGTATATGACGGGTTTTCAATTATAAATCGTCATCTGTTATCGGTTATTAAAATATCAACTAGTAACATGACTCAGTCGATATATTAATACTTGTCCGACAATGACAATATTGTATAATTAATTCAATATACATTAATTAAATATAATCGTTTATATTCAATTTACGAATTAACCGCTTAATTCACCTTAGCCATTATTATTTAATCCGTATTAAATAATTATCTCAACATCGCGTTTGACTATTTATTAGTCAATAACTCCGACTAACTGCTTAGTCAAATTAGGCATCAACATGACTGTATTTTCATACCGTCACATCTCTCAAACGTATCCTATAGGTGTGACTTTTAGGGACCAGTTGATCACCGCCATGAGTATGACAATAACGTCAAACTTATCTAGCAAGCCAACCGTTATTGATAAACGTGGACCAACTGATAATAATACAAAAGTATACCCTTTGATCCTTTTAGAGATTTATATGTCATTGCACTAACTGTAGAGGACACCAACCCCAACAAGCTCCCACTTGTCCGTACAAGTGTACGTGCAATAACGTTATCCGCACTAACTGGAGGACACCGGCTCCAACAGTTGACTCAGGTTGACTCGAGTTGCGGGTTTCTGAGTCGGTTTTGGGTCCGAAGACGGTTTAACTCTAAATAGTGCATTAAACCGTCTCATGTATAGTCGATCCACGTACGCATATCAAAAACACGTTACAGTCCGATCATCATCGGGTAGTTTTTGGAAGGTGCGGATACTGGGTATCTACAAACACATTATTTATTCACATTATATCAAATGATTGACAAATTAGAGTGTATAAGTGCAAAATTGATTACCCCGGCAAAGTATGGACATGGGCCACCCGCGGCGCGCGCGGAAGCGCTTTGAATAAGCATGCATTTGTGGAGTCGCCACTAATTTTTATGTTAAATTGGAACCGTTCGAATACCTCGTGTCATTTCAAGACACAAAGTAGTAACATGAACACTAAGAACTCGTTACCCTTAGCATTCTATGTCTAGAATGACTCTCGTGGATGCCAATGAACACGGATGTTCACAGAAATCTGGAGTAAGGGGTGAGAGTACGTATTAGGAAGTCCTTTTAGTGAACACCTAATCACGTCCGCCTCGATAGCAGCCTCTACTAATGATTAGGGAGATCGTTCGTATTTGATATGTTGTCGATTATATGCATGCAGTGCAACATTCAACATTTTAAACCTAGCATGTGAGATTTAGACTATGTCGATGAACAAATAGTTTAGGCAACCAACTATGTCGAATTGGGATTTAGGATTGATTACATGTGAAAGGCAGGTAAATAAATCATACATAAATAAATAGCGATAAATAAATAGCGATAATTAAAATTACAATGAATTACAATGAATAATTGATTTACGTCAAAAATACATTCAAGACGGAAATTTGAGGAAAAGAAGGGAAAATAAAAGGTAAAAATTTAAGTAACAAAATAAGACAGATTAAGAGTGATATTACAATTATTAGTTAATTAAACACATAATTAAGGGCTACGTCAAAGCGAGAACGGAAGTTCAGGGACAGAGATCACCTCAGAACAGACGCATCATCTACTGCGTCCCTTAGAAGAGGCGCAGCTATTCCTGCGTCTGTTCTTGGGTTGCTCTCTGACTGTGAAGTCAGAACCGCGGGTAGTTAACGTTCTTTGGTATGTTTTACAATTGATTATCGACATTAGACTCAAGTGAAAGTGATTTAGCATGTTAATTACTTCTGACATCGTCATAAAAGCGATAAACACGAGTTAAAACGAATTAAAACGAGTTAGAATGAATTAAATTTATTTACGAAGACGGAAATACAAAAAGAAAGAACTTTGAAAGAATTTGATGAACTGAAATCAAACAAAGAAAATATGTACAAAGGACGAATTCCAGAAACTTGACATGTACAAATCGAGTCTCTAAAATCTGGGTTTGATTTAATGACGAAAACCCGCAAATATTGATTATAAGGGATTTAAGTCAAAAATAAACGAGATAATTGAAAGAAGAACATTAAAGCATGGTTTATGTACAAAAGAAAGAAAGGAAATAAGAAAATAAAACAAAAGAAACAAAACCACAGAAACCCGAGGAAGAAGAAGAAGAGCAGGAGCAGCGGCAACCTCTGGAAGAGGCGCAGCAGGTGCTGCGATCCTTCGAAGAGACGCAGTTGTTGCTGCGTTTCGTCTCGACGTCTGGTAACTGCTGTTTCGTAAAAACAGTTTTGTAAAGAGGTTTTGAAAGTCGGTTTTAAGTGTACTTTTGACGTGAACCTTACATTAATTGATTCAAAAATATAATACAATAAAAAGACGGGATTTACACCCTCAGATTTACATGTTTGATGAAACGAGATTAACTAAGTTAACGTTTAGTGATTGCTCGACTCGAATGTATGTAGAAAGTGCCCTCGTTGGAGGATTTTAGATTAATTGATTAATTGATGTGTAGTGGTCGGTCATGCAACGTGACTGGGACTCAGAATGATCTGAGCTTACGTGGTCGATTGATCAAGAACGTAGGCGTCGAAAGCTTAGAGCAGGATCTAGAATGCAAAGAGAGAAGAGAAGGGCGGACACTCGCGTGAAAAATATGGAGACCAAGGTGTCTATTTATACTAAACAATGTGAAGAGTTTTGGAATAACACAAACTTTGGAAAGAAATCACGAAAATATTCTGTAAACAGCGAAAACAGGCTGGAGAAGTGGCGCAGCAGCTGCTGCGGTCCTTCCAAGAGGCGCAGCACCTGCTGCGTCATTTCCCCAGAGGTTTCCTCCTGCGGAAGAAAGATTTCCGCGTTTCTATTATGGAATTGCGGTAGATCTCTACTTCCTTATTCCGTAAAATATGATTTATGGATGATATTTTCCAAAAGATATAAAATTTAATTATGGAATAAATATCCGGAATATTCTAGAACATTCCATCTCGGCATTTTAAACGGTTTCTTAGAAAATGAATCGGTTTTTGACCCGGACTCCAAATGAACTCTAATTAATGTAAAAAAACGACCGTATCGGTGTGTAGATGATGACCAAGGGGTAGACACAAGTGTTTGAGCTATCATTTGATGATAAACTTACGAACTGTCATAAATCGTTCCGTGTACCAAACATGCGGCCCAATCATCACTGGGTGGTTGGCGGAAGGTGTAGAAATGAGGTATCTACACAAAGCATTTTAAGAACCCATTTGATGATTGTGTTTGTCATTTAGTCAACTTATTGTCTCACTGTCCTAATGTTTCGTATAATTTGATAAGGCAAATATTCCCTTCCACACTTCACAATTTAAAAAAAAAAAAACGGGGGAGGGGGGCGCACTCCAGAATTTACTTCCACCTACCCGTATACCTACCCCATTCATTAAACCCACCTTAATCCTCTCTCACATCCATTATTTCCTCCCTCTCACCAAAACTACACTATTAACACACCCTCTCTTCTTCAACCAACAATGACACCTAAACAATCTTTCGCCTTTCCTCCTCAACCCACCACTAACCTTAATCCACATCCCACCTCTCCCAAACGGACACCATCTGCCTCACCCCCAAAATTCGAGCCCCACAAGCGAAAATCGGTTCTCGGTCTATCCTCATAATCCGATGAATACATAAAAGAACCCACCACCATCACCTATCCTTCAAAGAACATCACTGCTTCTCACGCTGTTCGAGGAAAAGGTCAAGGTCGTGGCAGGGTAAATCCGTCATCCATGTGCACCCTAAGGTTCTTGCTCGATATGCTACTTGGTATCCAAACCGCCAATGTGTTACTACCTCCGTGGAAACAGAGACCGTTCCTACTTCCAATACTGAGGAAGTGGTAACTGTGGATTATCTTGACATTGAAATTGCTCACCTCTTGGCGCATCCTCCTCAATTAGGGAATCCAATTGAACCGGAAACCGGTAATGCATATGGTCCTAAAGGTCATCGGACGAAACGAAAGGGTCCTCTTGTTGAAGGAAAAGAAACGGAAGTTGAATCTGAAGGTAGTTGAAAAAGGGGGAAAGGTGTTCTACTTGAAGCCGATGAACCTGACACCGTAAATGAACCGTTTCACCCAACAAAAAATCAGATTATTCCTCGCTGGCAAGAGGATCTCATTTAAAATCTTGTTTCCAAATCGGACATACCTAACCCGCAACGAACGCTTACGTCTAATTCGAGATATCGGGTTTTGATCCGGTCACCAGTTCGATCCTTCGTGGTATGATTCCTCTCCGGCCTTTTCTTTCTTTAAAGATAAAATTAATTTTCAAGGATGGGCTTCCTTGTTGTCCTATCAAACTCATGTTCTTCCCCTTGAAGTGGCTCATTTCAACGCCACCGTCTGCGTCTCACCTGACTTCAAAAGTCTTACTGCCTCCATCAATGGAAAAACATTTAACCTTACTCAATCCGAGTGTCAGACTTTGTTCGGTATCCCATCTGTCGGTTATGACCTCATACCTAGTCGTGACTGGCCGACAATGCAAAAATTACCCTACCTCAAAATTTTACAACATTTTCAACCAACTGCCACCCAACCGGCCATCTTTGATCCTGAGACTCTCTCCCTCGAACAACACATTCTCCATAACCCGATTCGAAAAACCCTTACACCCACCCAAGACCGATCCAAATGCTCTATCTCGGATATCATTCTACTCTACCACCTTAAAAATGGCCTACCCATTAACCTTCTCGGTCTCATATTCCGAATCTTTGCAGAAATTCATCAATCTATCTTGGATAACTCTTATACATCGCAATTAAGGCTCTCTTTTGGTATGTGGTTATCCAAGATTTTCAATGAAAAAAATCTGGTGTCAAGCAACAGTGTTGGGGTTGACAAAATGACCGACTCAATGTGGATCTCCGGGAATTTGAAGCGTATGGTATTATTGTTGTTGAGTCCAACCGGTTAATCTCAACCAAATCAAAGGACACCTCCACCGTTAAGCCGCCTGGCGAGACTGAGGTTGGCGGTCCTTTTATGCCTAGGTCTGAAACGGGTCCGTGTACGGGTACAATGGGCTTTGGTTCTGTCGGTCAAGGGACTCCGTCCATGGTGTTAATGGACTCCCTCCGTCAGTTGATTCGGGAGGAGGTTGATACGGCCTTGACAGGTATTTCCACTCGTCTTCTTGGAGAGATGCGCCTCCACTTCAAATCTCTCATGAGTCGCTTGAATAATCTCAGTGCTAATCCTGCGGCAAGCCTTTCCAGTGACTCTGATTCCGATGGATCTCCAAAATTTAAACCCGACTCGGCTCTTGCTTAACCCCAAAAACAGCCCTTTTTTTTGCCTATTTGCCTTATTATCTTACCTTATGTATTTTGGGTTGTTTTGCTCTAACTTGTTTTTATGTGTTTAAATCCTTCTATATCCTAACCTTGGTGTTTTGTTGTGCCCGTTTTTTTTTTTTTTTTTTGCCTTCACTCTCTTGATGATGTCAAGAAGCGGAAATGAATCTCTAAATGTGTGCGGATGTTATTTGTATCAAACTCTTGCTACTAGTTACATGTGTTAATAATAGTAATTTTATCCTTCGGTTTGCTCTTTTTAATTCCTAATATTATCTTTTCTTATTTCTCATGGATTCAAATGATAGGTTGATCTTGATTATCTTATTAAGGGGAAACCAAAGGGGAAGCACACATTATATTTGGCTTGTCATCATCAAAGGGGGAATTTTTTGGGTATTTAATGTTGATGATGACAAATCAAATGTTACTAATGTTTTTCCACTATAAGAATTTCGTTCTCGGGCTACCAAACTAGGCTACGGAAAAGAATGGTCGCGAAATTGGCGACTGATAAAAAATTCGGGCGACTGCGTTTCGTCGCCAAATTGGCGACGCCTTTATTCCGTACAATAATAGTACCTGGCGACCGAAAATTTGAAAATATCGACAGCCATTCGTCGCTAAAATGGCGACTGCTCTTCACTCCGTCGCTAAAATCAGTCGCCCGCCCAAATACCATATACACCAGATTTCCTTCCACTCTCTCTTACTTTACCAATTCATAAAAAAAAAACAAAGAAAGAGCACCACGAGACACGAGATCCGACCCCGACGCCGCTGCCACCCCACCACCGGCGACCAGTAAGACCCCACCACCGACGACCACTAATTTCATTTGAAGGTATATATTTTTGTTTATAATTTCAATTTCTTAGATTAATAATTTTAGTTTTATTTGTTTAGTTTGTCATTTTAATTAGTTTATTTAGTATATTAGTGTTCTTAGTATGTTAATCTTAAGGTGGTTTTAGTTTGGTTAGTATAAGTTAATTTTAGTTTAGTTAGTATTAGTGTTGTTAGTATATGTTAATTATAGTGTAGTTTTTGATTTGTTTGTTGAATTTGTTCTTGTAGTTAGTTATTTGGATGTTGTTATGATGTTTAATTAGTTAGGGTTTGTATAAATTGATAATTAGGGTGAATATGATAATTGGGAGTTTTTGTGAAATTGGTAAATATTATTTAAATTAGTGTTCTAATTGACAATGTATTGGTGATTTTGATGATGTTAGTATACTTAATTGACAAAAGTTAGTCTAATGTTAGTATTGAAATTACCAATGAAATTAAAGTTTTAACATTTTATAGTGTTTGTAGTGTGTAACTAAAATTAGTCTAATGTTAGTATTGGTGAATTTACCAAATTAGTATAATGTTAGTACAATTTTGTATTGTGTAATGTTAATATTGTTGAAGGTGGTAAATTAGTATAATGTTAGTATGATATTACTTTAGTAAATTGTTAGTCTTTTTAAAAACTAAGTAGTATAATGTTATATGATTTATTGTTACAAATTGTTGTTTGGAATATTTTTTAGATTAAAATGAAGAGATCGGAACGTAATTGGATGTACGAAGATAGAGTAGATAAGAGAAAACGTCCTCTTTGAGAATATGCACTCATCTCCATCAACAACTTTATGCACAGGTTCTTTTAACCATTTCCTTGTAAATACACTGCTTTCTCCCTCTTCATAATCATCAATCATGACATATGTTGGGTATTTGATGTTGATGATGACAAACCAAATGTTATTAATGTTTTTCTCTTGAGTTTACTTAATAGAAATTGTTGAATTGTTGATTCAAGCCGATTGAAGCATTGGATGAAGACTGCCTTGTATTTAATTTGGGTCCTTAGAATTGAGTTAGGAAAATATTAAGTTTGCTATACCAAGACAACAATGTTGCTCACTGTTGCCTTCCTGGACGGATGAACCATGTTTTTCAAAGATGACTTTTTAATTGTTGAACAAACTAATAAGGAATCTTAACCAACTATTCTGATTGATTGGATTAGTTGGTGAAATGTGAGTTATGCCTAAATAGGTTAAAAGCTTTAAGATTGAGTTGTTGAAAGCAAGTTCAAATCTTTCCTTTCTTGTCTAAGTCACATGTGTGACTCTTGGCAAGGAAAGGAAAGAACCCCTTTTAAGTTTGCTTTCTCTATTTAACTATTTGGTGCAAATTAGAAACTTCAAACTAAATCTTTTGGCATATCCTACTTGTCCTTGATTGACTCTTCAAAGTTGAATATTTTTACATTAAAAGATCCCTCCTTTTCCTCTATAAATATAGTGTTTCATCCTTTGTAAAACACACTCATCCATTGCATAAAATCTGAGAAAGAGATATAAAGTATTTGCAAAAAGCTTTTAATATTTTTCAAGTGTTTAAAACGTTAATTTGCAAGTTTTTCTTATTTCTTAAAAGTCTCAAAGATTCATCAGTTAAGTATGGCATAGCTTAAATGTCTTCCTTCTCTTAGTTAGATCGACATTGAGTCTCTCCCGTTCTTAAGTGAACAAATTAGAGACAGTTGATCTTGTAACTATTTGAGAACTAGATGAGCTTTAGAAACGGAGTAGTTTCTTAAATAGCACAATCGGAGTAGATTGTGGGAAAATCTCGTTGTAATAGGATAATTGTAATTAGAGCTAATTACATTATTGAATTATTAATGAGAACTAGATTGGCGTAGGCCTATAGAGTATAGGCCGAACTAATTCAAAACCGATTGTGTTGAAACTTGTTTCATTTGTTTAATTCCGCTGCTTAATTTAGTTCGTCGTTTTATACTATCTTTGAAGCAACCGTCTACTATATTGTCACGTTGGTCTGCTGTTTACAGCATATATAAAGACAACAAGTTACAGTCTGTCTGTTTCATTGTTGCCTTATTCATAACCAACGACACTTCTTTTAATCTTCATTTAAAAGAGGTTGTGTTAGGTATTTGAGGTATTACTTCACTTAACTAACTTATCAATTAAGTTTAGTTAAAAAATTTTAAAGGTAACTAATTCACCTCCTCCTCCTCTTAGGTATTTTGGGATCCTAAACCCTTCAACATATGTATTGTATTTAAGTCTATATAAAATATGGTAGGAAATTTGAATTGATCACTATATACCGGAAACACCGTAATATTTAACTCATAATCATAACAAACAATATTTTTTTTTTTTTGGTATATATCATAACAAACAATATTAAGATTGGAATGACCCGAGCCCAAAGAATAACCGTTGGGCTGGTAAAACAATGTCTCCTCAATGGTACCGAGGTTGTGGGACAATTGTCTCTCGCGATAGATAGTTACGTTTCTTATATTGCTGTACTTCAAACTTGATAACCAAGGAACTCTTATGCATAAGAGCCACCCACCACATCGAAACAATTCCACCGGCTTCACCATTAGTTGTACTTGTTATGTTCCTAGGATGAGCAAACATGCTGGTTAATCATCCTTTCTACATAGTCGTTGTCAATGAACATCTACTTCAATTTGGCTAATTTTATCACACCAATGAGATGGTATATTGAAATTGGTCATAACTTAAGTTGGAATCAGGGGTAAAGAATTCATCTTCCCTTATCCAGGAAAGAACAGGGGCAAAGAATTCATTTTTGATAAATGGCTTGATGGCTTTCTTATCCATGTTCTACTGACAATATTCAACAGCCTGCAGCATTTAACGGAAATACTTAACTGGAAAGTTTTAGAGTTCAAGTCCTTAACTGGAAAAATAATGTGAGGAGTCTATTGATCGAATACGAAAGGGGGGGTGAATTGAGTATTAAAAACGTTGACCGCTTTTTCGAAATATATGATGTAGAATTAATTATTTGATTTTATTGATTAAAATCAACTAATTAATTATACCAATAAGCGCAAAATCGAAATAACAAAAATAAAGAGAGAGAGAGAAAGAGAGACACACAGGATTTTGAAGTGGTTCAGTTTCACAAGTCGAAACCTACGTCCACTATTCTCGATTAATAATTTTTAGTACCTTTCTTCGGATTACAAAAATTATCAATCCACTCGTATAATCAACTATATGATTATAACTCAGATTGAGTATCGCTAAATACTCTAGGTTGCTCTTACGTTAATAAGAAAAATACAACGATAAATACTAATCTCACGTTATGCGAGTGAGTATAATATCTTTGTGTATTTAGTATCCTATAACGATTTTTCTTCGAGTGATTGACAAATATGATGCGCAACTTTTGTATAAGCAAATTGTAAAATAAGAATTATAGCTCAATGAATTTTGCTTAAAATATTTTTCTCTCTAAAAGTGTAGATGTGTGTCACTTTTAAATGATGAATGAATGAGAGTATTTATAGTAGTAGAGAATTAGGGTTTAGGAATATTCTGGAATTAGGGCTTAGGAATGTTCTGGAAATATAAATCCCTAAACGACTTGATGGACAAATAAGAGGCAAAGGAAGAAGGATTTTGGCCTCCTAGGGTTTCGGCCGGCCCTCTAGGCTTCCTTCGGTCCATGCTTGCTTCCACAGCCCACAACAAATCGAGATAGAATTTAGTTAAAGCCCTAGGTTGCATGACGATATAAATATCGTGTTACAAACCAATAGTTTATTCAACTTAAATTCTTATTAATTAATTACAATTAAAATAAATACTCACTTAATTTTATAAATTACTAAAAATATATTTTCCAAAAATTAACGCATCATTTTTGTCTAGCAATGAAGTTATGGCTGTGAGGTCATAACTTCACTAACCTTTAAATCAAACAAAGGAAAACCATTACCGGATGACGACCTATACTATCTAATCTTCAGTAGATCTTCAGTAAATGAATCGTCTCTTCACAAGTCTCTCATCTTGAGTCTCGTGGTTGTTTATTTGGTCTTGATCTTGAACATTACGATCAAATGTCTTTGAAGTAAAACCTCCTTGGTCCAATACTTCAAGCTTGCGTCATTGTAATTGTTCCTTTCTAAATTAAGACTTAAGCACACAATTACACGCATATGTTTATAATATTAAGTCCACATACAAATCATTACTGTCATTATCAAAACAATTAATTCGGACTAAAGGTCCAACAAATTCCCCCTTTTTGATGATGACAAGTCTTCTATGATTTGTGTCTAAGTCTAGTTCCCCCTCAACATAATACTTCCCAAATTATAGAACAGTTGAGCGCAGAAACTAATGATCTTTTCAAAGTTATAACTATAGAACGCCTTGAGAGAATTAACTTGAGACGGTCGCAAATCATAAAAACAATTCCCCCTCTTGGCATCATTAAAAAGATGAGAACAAACATAAAACAACTAGAATAATATATTATGAGACAAGAATTAATCATGAAAAACATATTATATTAAACGCAATCTAGTTCTTAAGTAGCATAATAATATTATAAACCTGCAATCACATAAGGAATAAAATGCGGAATTGAAAAAGCTAATATCCATATGAATGGATTTTTATTGTGAGCAAAGGAATTAAAAAGATAAGGCTAGGTTGGATGGGTTAGGGCGAGATGGTCAAGGGTAGCGTGGGCTTAGCGGGTGTGACCTAGGACGAGTTCGATATTCCAAGTCCTCGAGTCGCGCATGACAATGGTCTAGGAGTGCAGCTTGGGCAGTCAATCGAGTATAGAAGTTACCAATCCGCAAAGTCATAGCTTTAACTGCTTCATATATAGTTTGCATCTCAGACCTCATCTCCTTTCCAGATTGCAAGAGCTCATCACCAAACTTAACCAAACTATCCAAACCTTCCCTCATATGAGTAGACTCGGTGCGTGTTCGCACAGCGGCCTTAAGAGCATGGTCAATTTTCGTGTCAAACCGTGACAAGACGGTGTTTAGACGGGCCAGGCTAATTTTACTTGGTAACGGTAGTCCAAAGAAAGTTCAAAAAGAACCTCAAAGTGGGCGACAACTTAGTTGTTAAAATAGTCTCAGATGAAGTCGCATCTTATTTGAAATACCGTTTCACTAACAACCTTTTTTCAGGTGACATACTTCCCCATTCTACGCTTGGATTGATTTCGATTCCTCCTTCAGGAACTCGAGCCAAGTCGCAAAAATCACCATGTGAGACACGTATAGATGTCTCATTAACCACAGCAAGTAAATTTCCTTCCTTAAATTGAACAGTAGCATAAAATTGATATACCTCAATAGGAAAGACAGGACCACTTACAGCAACAATATTTTCCCATCCTTGATCTTTGAGAAAATTCCTGAAGAACCGAAGTGCTTTCTATTTCTTTAACCAATCAATCGAATAAACTCGTCCTGCGTGAATGCGATATTGAGCAACTTGATTGATATTCCTTCGTTCTACTTGAGTTAATCGAAGATTATTCAGTCCAATGTTAGTGTAATCATCCATATGCTGTGCGTAAAGAATACGTGAAGAACCTGTAGATACCCAGTATCTGTTGAGACTCAACAAACACCCGATGATTATCAGACTACAACATGTTTTGGGATCGCAACGTTTGATCGACAGTTTGTGTACAACTTTACGTCGGAAAACTTAAAACGATTTCAAAAACAAAACATTTCTAAACATTTCAAAAATACCTGGAGTATTTAATGCACGACGACGGGGTCGCGATGACACTAACTAGAGTCAAAACCGACACCGGACCAAAAACCGACTCGAAAATTCAAATCCCGACTCCAAAAACGAGTCAAACCGAGTCAAACACAAAAACCAAAATATCTCAAACCTTCTATGCTAAGTTTTCCCGGATTCATGTTGGTCAAGTACCAAACATGTGACTACAAAACCTAGGATAGAACAAATCATGACTGCGTTTGTTGTGAAAGAGACAACACAGCTCGAAGACCTGCGACGTGGCTCGCGCCTCTTTGAGCAGCCCAAGTGGCCACGTCGCTCAAAACTCACACAACCACTCATTCTCCTATAAATACCCCTCAAATGCCACCCATTTGAGAGTTACGCGAGTGTCCGTCCCCTCTTTTCTCCCTTAAAATTATCGACTCGACTTCTTAAGTCACAATCCGACGCGTATTTACGACCTACCGATCGTAAATACAAGCCTTACACATTGTTTGGTACCGTCATCGTGCATTAAATCACTTGTCCGACCACTTTGACCACTACACCATCACTAAACATTAAAACACTCTTTTTACTTACCAAAACGGTTTTAAACCGAGTTTTTTCCGATCAAACGATTTGTTACACTTACGTCGGTCACTCGCCATAACCAAACATGTAAGTATGAGGGTGTAAAAATCCTCTTTTATTATGTTTTCATTTGTTTCATGACTTTAACATGCTAAAACATGCATAACATGAACCAAAACATGGAATAAACGAGCCAAAACCGATTTTTGGTCTGAGGCAGAAGCCCCTTGGGTCGCCAACAGTCTCGCGCCTAAATGGGGTACTCAGACCAGAGATCAATCGTGTTTGTTCTCGTCATTTCCCTTAATCCATTTTTCACATTTGTAATCGGTTTTTACCATTTCAAGTATTTTCGAAACCTTTTTGTTTCATTTCACATGTTTTAACCATAAAACATTTTTCACCCTTGGTTCTTCATACCATGACGGTTAAATCCGTGTTTCGGTGATAATATTTGGTTAATGACATTGAAAAGGTATTTTAAAGCCTTTTATTTCATTTCTTCATATTTTCAAACAAACATATTAGTCACCAACACGAAATCATCCTTGGTTCTACATACCATGCCGGATTTTAACCCGGGTACGATGATGAGTATCGACTAATTACATTCAAAATGGACTTAAAACAATTAGTCCAAAATCATTTTCAAAACTATTCATGTCAAGTTTGTCAAATCGAACCCGACACCGAATATTATCAAATAATGATGATTATTCGAGTCTAGTTCTTCAAATCAACAAATGCGGTCTAAACGACCCCTTTCAAGTCAAATCGGATTCAAACACCCATTTTTTAGCATGTTTTACAACGTTTTCTAAATAGTCAGAACACGGCATACAACCGTTAGCTAACCCGCGCCTCAAGCAGGCTCCCCATTTCTCATTTTCAAAACCAGAGGGAGGCCCCTTACACCGCCGGCTGGCTCGCGCCTCTTATAGCCGTCTGGTACAGGGCATGTTTCCTCTGAAGGAAATGTAGATTCATATACATACTAACATACTCATATATGTCTAAATAAATTTGTCATAAAATTAAAATGGATTTTATGCATGCAAACAAATAATATAATAGAGGAGAAATCATGTCCTTACATTCAATATTTCGGTTATATTGGGCACAAGAGAGATCACCTTTCTCTCTTGTTCTTGAGCTTTTCCCTTATGGATGAACAAGATCTAAGTATAAGATCTCTCCCCAAGCTTTATACCCAAGGCTCCTCTTAATTTTAATTAATATTACAATACTAGTATAATATTAATCAAGGTAGAAAATCGAACCAAAATATTTATAAAACTCTTATATATTTCGGTTTTTAAGAGAGAAGAAGAGAGGATTTTTCTTCTCACTAGAACTCTATATTTTTGGATGAGTTGAATGAATGAATACACTAAAACATTTTAGTGTTATTAGGTGAAAATTATAGGAAAAACAATGATGGCATTTGCCTTCTCCAAACCGTGTAAGAGGAGGACATTAGGGGAGCCAATGCATGGAGAAATTGTTCTTCACAAGGAACAATAGGCTTGCATGGCTAGGTTTGCTTTTAATCATTGTGTTTTCCACTAATTACAAACAACATATAATTAGCTTAAATCCCTCTATTTTTTGGCCCACTCAATAATATGGATTCCATATTATTTTTGTCAATTGTCAATATGTCACATGTCATATGTGACATAAATTTGTTATGTATTTTTAACATATTAAAAATCAACGTATTATCAAAAATACGTCACATACAAAAATCGACTTAGTAATTTTATAATTACTTGTGCCAAAATATTTTACCATTTATAAATTACAACTGATTGCATTTATAACAATTCATCCAATTTAATTGTTACATTAAACAATTATTTCATCCGAGTAATGATACAATTCAATTACTCAGACCGTATCTTATTTAATCACATTTCAATATGATACGTAAATTTTACTTCCAAAATCGTCCGTCAATTTTCAAGCAATTTAATTAACTCGTAACATTATACGATTAATTAAATAATCAATTAAGAGTATTGCCCTTTAGGTATGACCTAGGGGTCAACTCGATCACCACCGTCACACGACAAAGAATGTCAAACTCTAGTCGACCAATCATTACCGATATATGTTGACCGATTGACAAGAAACAATATTACTTCCCAATTGTATTCATTTTAATGAGACTTAAACATGTGATCATTATGATCAACAGTCGTGATCGCATTATTGTTGGAGGACACATATTCCAACAATCTCCCACTTGTCCTCGACAAGTGTGCGTCACCAATTCTCTTGTCCTATTACTATCTCCCACTCAATACAAGGTGTCTTTCAGGTCGTACTTGCAAGTGATCATATCGAGAGTGGTTTCCTCGATCTGGAGAATAACTGATTGACCGGACTTATCTGTCATAGATACTTTCCGAGCGTGGCCACGCATTTCCAGTTCATTACTCCTCGAGTGGCCCTGAGATATTGTTATAACCCTGACTAGGGGTGGACAATTCCTATCGCACTCATTCCCTTCGACTAGCCACAGCCATCATAACACAAAATATGCCCATTTGACCCCATTTACGAAGGTCGTAGTAACACAAATCAAAGTTAATCTGAAATTGTGCTATCTTAGGAGAATAGTCTTTAGTCAAAAGAATCGACTCATTTGAATACTATAGTAGTTCTCGCCACGACCAGGCTATATAAATTTGCCAGAACTCTATAAGCGGTCATTAGGCCCGACAAAATGTTCCTAACAGTCTGCCTATGTGATCGACTAGTCATCTCACATGACTCTATGGCACTTGAACTTGCCATCAATCGCATCACACTCTAGTCACTTCGAGACGTCACCTCATATAAGTAACTATGGGCAAAACAATGTTAATCCATGTTCACTTTAACGGGGTTCAATTGTCTCTACAACCCATTTGGATATAACAAAGTACAAAATGAGTTAATAATAATAACTCAAACGACAAATGTCGACATCACACTCGGGTAGTCAATATCATATTACAACCTTGTGATGTATATCATAAGTGTAAACACTCATTGATTGCAATAGAAGTTTAACATCCCATGTGTCCATGTGTTCAAACTTCTTACACTTGCATTTTCCTTCACATTCATATTCTCTCTCATAGCATGAATCTTACCAAGTACACATCAAGGTTCCCAACCTTGGTTTCGGTTCTTTAACTTGAAAGAACTTTCTTATCGATCATCTCATAACGAACGAATTTGCGATGAATAATACAACTTGCACCGATCAAGTATTTCATCCACACACAATGCACTAGGTATATGTTTTGTAGAATCTTGTAACAATTGACAAGATTATTTAGCTTAGCACTTCTCATAAGTCCTAGCTTTTACTAGGAAAGATTGTTTTTGAATAACCTCTTATTCAACCAAGCATCTTTCAAAAACTTCTCATTTCTCTTTCTAGGCTTGAAAGAATTGGGATTCTCATAAATCCTCATATGTGCTCGGATTTTCTATAATATGTGCAACTTCTTGACACACAATAGAGCATTCCGTCAAACATCGAAATCGCTCATCGGATTCTACTTGAGAATTCATGATGTTTCTATTATGGCTTACCAATCAATCATCATGCTCTTATGCATATGATTCATAATTGGACATGTATATGATTATTCTAATGGCGGAAACATTAGTTACTAATAATCATGAGATCAACCGTTCATAGGTTCAATGAACGACCATGACTGCTAATGGTAATTCCATTTTCATCTATATGAATAACCTATGTGAATGTTGATATGATGTGTATCTCTTAATACTAATCCAACATCCCTTGATGTAATTGGATTCATCATAGTCCATTTTCATCCAGAATTGAAAACTCAAATGCTTCTTTTATGAAAGAAGGTATTGACTCGTCATTCTTTAATGAGTAATGAGTTTTATACATTCAAGGATGATAGCTCCCACTAAATTCCATGTCTTCACATGAGAATTTCCTAACTCCCACTCAATTCAACATATTTCGAAATTGACTTCTCAATCGAAATTTGTCAAGAATATAAATATAAATTGCTTTGCCAAGTTACTAGGATAAAACCATATATGTTCCCATCATATCCTTTCAAAATGCCTATTTTGAAGTGGTCTTATCTCAACCTTACGGAAAGAGATTTTAAATCTCTAACACACTCATATCATAATGATGTGTAGCAATGTCATTATTCAAATACAAATACTATTTAGAATACGTCCCTCGCAAATACCCTTTTGGAAGGAGATTTAACCATTTCATAGGGAGGTTAAGCAATGACATTTGTATGGTTAAAACGTTGGCTATAGAAGATATCGGAATATCAATTTTTGCAACTTGATTTTGATCATAACTAGTATGTTACTTCGATTCATTTAGGCTCTTAAGTAAAACTCATGATTGAAACTATTTGGTCAAAATTTATCATATAGAACTTAGTCAAAAACTTGTTAAGACTTTGCATTAGTCATTTTCATCCAAAACTTCTTTTGGTCTCCTCGTGTAGTTATCTTGAGAATATACTCTTATGATTACTACACTTGGTCTCTTTAGTCATATAGAACTAACTTGAGACCATAGATCTCATCTATTCGGCATACTATGTAAATAGATATACCTTTATTCAAATCATTCTCTCTTGCGTAGATCTTTATTTACACAAGTACACAATTTTGATCTTTGTCTTGTGTGTTGTGATGTTGTGTCCTCATTTTTCTCCCACTCTATCTTTAGAATAAATACACTAAACATTCAAAGATAGCATATGAGACACAAATTAATGATGTTGAAGTATAAGGAGAACTATCTCATAGATAGACTAATAGTTATTGATTTCATATGAGTTCTTGGTGATTGACATTCCTTTAAGAGAGTTCATAGACTCAAAATCGCTTCATAAATGATCATACACAAGCCTTAAGCATGTGGAAATATAATGAAACCCGTCATTATATTTGTCTATTAGATCACTTTAAGTGAATAATCTTATGTTTCAAAACGCAAGCAATTTAAAGATGAAATTTAGAACATTAAAAGGATAAATGATTAAAACGGGTGACTTGGGTTGCAAACCAAGTCACCATCATCCAAAATACAAACCATTATCCAAAATACCTTTCCATGTCGAACACGGAAACTTAAAGTTCTAAAAATTCAAAACATAATTTAAAATAAGACAATGAAAAACAAGGCTCCACAAAAGCTATCCTTAGCTTCTTCATGGTTTCTCATGCTTGTTTTTCTTTTCCCTTGTCTTTGCTTGGTGGAGGCCCTATTTACAATAAAAAGGGAGATACATTATCACAACTTTGCATCATAATACCATAGTTGAATTAGAAACACAAAAGAAGGTTAGTCATTTACCTCTTTGGAGTGATTTTTCCAGCTTTGATATCACCAAGGTATTTGGAACAATTTCTTTTCCAATGACCCATGCCATTACAATAATGGCATTTATCAAGAGGACCCTTCTTGACTTTGGATGTGCTAGCTTCACAAGACTTAGCTTTGGTGAATGTGGGAGCTTGCTTTTTACCCTTTCTTCCACTCTTCTTGAACTTCCCCTTACTCTTTGCGCTTATATTAAGCACATCCTTGGGGGGGTTCACATTTAACCCCATGTCCCTCTCGGCTTGCACAAGTAACTTGTGCAACTCCTCAAGAGACACATCCTTGTCTTGCATATTGAAATTCACCCGGAATTGCACATATGCCTTGACCTTAGACAAGGAGTGTAGAATCCTATCTACGATGAGTTCTTTGGGGATTTCAACCTTTTGAATCTTCAAGGTCTCGACAAGCTCCATGAGTTTGAGCACATGAGGGCTAACCTTTTGGCCCTCTTTGAAGTCGAGATCAAAGAATGCCGCGGCCGCCTCATATTGGACGATCCGCGGAGTTTGTGAAAACATGGTCACAAGTTTGGAGTAAATCTCATTAGCATTGCCCATTTTAAAGGCTCTCCTTTGGAGTTCCGCCTCCATCGCAAATATTAAGACATTTTTCATTGCGGCGGACTCCTTTTGGTAAGTCTCATAGGCTTCCCTCGTGGCCGCGGTGGACCTAGTGGAGGGTTCGGGTGGAGAGGCCTCGGTAAGGTAACGAAGCTTGTCGTCACCTTCGGCGGCTAATTTGAGTTGGGCATCCCATTCGGAGAAATTTGACCCATTCTTTTCAAGTTTACATCGATCCATAAAGGATCGGAGCCAAGATGAAGTAGCGAGTGGTGTAGCATTAGGAGTTGGTGTTGATGTTGCCATTTGTTATGAAAAAGAAGTGGTCTACAAAACAAAATATAAGGAGTAAAACAAATGTCGTTTTAATTATACTCGTAAAAATGTATGATTTAAACAAGTTTTATGCATTTTTCTAGTGACCTCTACCCAACTAGATAAATGATTCCAAGACCCAAATTCATATCGACTTAGGCACGGTATGGCCGATGAAACCTTTATCAATATAACTCGGTGGATTAACATTTTAATCGATTCTACTTTTAGAACTCTTGGTCGATAAAATTACTCTAATAATTATCTATAGCCCGGAACACATGCAACTACGGTCGCGAATACTTCCGTTGAGCTCAATCCAAATTTCGAATAAATGTGTCCATTATCCAAATCCACATCAACTTGGGCACGGTATGGCCGATGAAACCCTCATTAACATGAACTCGGTGGATTAACACTCATCACCCACTTCCCCTACGTAACAAGGTTTGTACCCCGGTAGGGCCGAGCGCACTCCCTCGCGAAATAGGTTTTCATGGTTTCTACTATTTGGTAAGGCTATGTCTCAATTGTTTGTTTTAGCGAGAGGTCATGTCAATTTATTATCTATCACGTTTTAAGTGAACTAAAGCGGTGAACTACGATAATTCTAATTGACACGGTCGATAAACTCGATAAAAAGACAATGCATGTTTAGTTATGGCGATTTAGCGATGCATGTGACATAAAATAAAATGCAAGCATAAAGATAAATAAATCCTAGTATGGCCTTTCCTAAAATAGAAAAACTATTTAACTATTACATATTCGGAAACCAACTCCATTGGTCCCTTGAACTTCGGTTGTGGCACGCATCTCGAGGTAACACCGTCTTTATGTATCGCCATCTTGATGAAATCCGTCTTTGGGAACTCCGAGATAAATAAAATTACATAATTTCCTATTATACATTTGTAACTAAAATAAAATAAATCTTATTAAATTACAAAACGGTGATACGAGATCACAATAAAATTACAACCGAATCGATATTCCCATACATTTCGGGAAATACCAATTAAAATCTAAGGCCATACTAAGTAAAATTACATAATTCAAAAAATACATAAATTAAAATTATGACAATCATAAAGAAAATGCAGCATTATAATATGTATGAACATGCTCAAATTATGCTAAATCGCCTTTAATTAGCCAATATCGTATATTACTCGGTTTTTACGGATTTGCGTGATTTCAACATTTTATAATCACAAAAATGCATAAACTCATATTTATGCATAAGTTAATTACCCTAACCTTTTAGGACTCAAAATTTAGTTTTCACTAATAATTTGACCATAATTAACCCATATCTTATAAAATTGTTCATAAATGGACCAAAAATTACAAAATAAGCTATTAAACTTCAAATAATTCACAAAATTTCAAATAAATTCAAAATTTGAAATTTAAACTCATGAACATTCTGGAAAAATTCCATGACACTCATAATGTTCAAAATCTTAGGTTAAAAATTTTGAAATTTTTCCGGAAAAACAATGTTGCGGTTTATCGATTTTTAATAAAATAATCATAAAAACATGGAAAAATTATTTTCATTAACTTTTCAATTTTAGATCTGAAAAATATAATAAAATGCAACATTAGACGTTTTTCCTAAGTCATAGATTATGTTTTATTAATTTTCCACTAATAATGTCACTATTTATGCTATTTTTCTTCAAAAATTCATAAATCATGCAAAAAGACTTCTTTATAGCCAATAATTTTACACACATCCTGTAAAATTGTATGTGACAACATATTAATTTTCTATGACCAGATTCGAAATTTAACTCATATTAACCTATTTTTCACTTAAATCCGAATTTAATAATGAAAAATTCATTTTTCGAGCATAACAAGTCCAAAAATTATGAAAATTTACAGGTTATCTCAAAATAATATATGTGACAACATATCCAAAAACCAAGTGAAAATTCGAAGTATAGCTAATTTTAGACCAAAAATGACATTTTTACTCGTAAAATCACATTTAAATGCCATTATTGTAAATTATGAACAATAAAAATCCGAAAAATTAACCAAAATATCCTAAAACATTTTAGGACCAGAAATATTAACATGCATGTAATAATTTCGTGATATATCATAATAACACAAATTTTACAAGTTTTATTTGTTATTCATATAACTCGGAAAAACTTTTAACCAATTTGCATGCAAACAACCGTGGCTCTTGATACCGATTGAAGGAAATGTAGATTCATATACATACTAACATACTCATATATGTCTAAATAAATTTTTCATAAAATTAAAATGGATTTTATGCATGCAAACAAATAATATAATAGAGGAGAAATCATGTCCTTACATTCAATATTTCGGTTATATTGGGCACAAGAGAGATCACCTTTCTCTCTTGTTCTTGAGCTTTTCCCTTATGGATGAACAAGATCTAAGTATAAGATCTCTCCCCAAGCTTTATACCCAAGGCTCCTCTTAATTTTAATTAATATTACAATACTAGTATAATATTAATCAAGGTAGAAAATCGAACCAAAATATTTATAAAACTCTTATATATTTCGGTTTTTAAGAGAGAAGAAGAGAGGATTTTTCTTCTCACTAGAACTCTATATTTTTGGATGAGTTGAATGAATGAATACACTAAAACATTTTAGTGTTATTAGGTGAAAATTATAGGAAAAACAATGATGGCATTTGCCTTCTCCAAACCGTGTAAGAGGAGGACATTAGGGGAGCCAATGCATGGAGAAATTGTTCTTCACAAGGAACAATAGGCTTGCATGGCTAGGTTTGCTTTTAATCATTGTGTTTTCCACTAATTACAAACAACATATAATTAGCTTAAATCCCTCTAATTTTCGGCCCACTCAATAATATGGATTCCATATTATTTTTGTCAATATGTCACATGTCATATGTGACATAAATTTGTTATGTATTTTTAACATATTAAAAATCAACGTATTATCAAAAATATGTCACATACAAAAATCGACTTAGTAATTTTATAATTACTTGTGCCAAAATATTTTACCATTTATAAATTACAACTGATTGCATTTATAACAATTCATCCAATTTAATTGTTACATTAAACAATTATTTCATCCGAGTAATGATACAATTCAATTACTCAGACCGTATCTTATTTAATCACATTTCAATATGATACGTAAATTTTACTTCCAAAATCGTCCGTCAATTTTCAAGCAATTTAATTAACTCGTAACATTATACGATTAATTAAATAATCAATTAAGAGTATTGCCCTTTAGGTATGACCTAGGGGGTCAACTGATCACCACCGTCACACGACAGTAATGTCAAACTCTAGTCAGCCAATCATTACCGATATATGTTGACCAGTTGACAGTAACAATATTACTTCCCAATTGTATTCATTTTAATGAGACTTAAACATGTGATCATTATGATCAACAGTCGTGATCGCATTATTGTCGGAGGACACATATTCCAACATCCTCCTAGCATTAGTCTAGGACGATCCCGACTCCGGTTAACCCGGATATCGGACGGATCAGACGACTATTCGATTATTCAAAACCATATTTGCAAAATGTCATACTAAGACAAATGGATCATGTTATGCACCCTAAACCTAATACGGTAAATGGATGTTTAATTTCCGTCTTGCATGCAAATAAATCATTAATCCAACTCGACATCTTATACTTGATACTTGGATTAAATCAATCGACTTAGAAAGCTCTCACATGTTAGGTTTAAATCATTGGATGCGCATTCATGCATTTAAACCGTTTTATCAACCTTTGCATTCAACCAACCAAGATCGATTAGTAGAGGCCGCTAAACGCGGGCGGGATTGGGTGTCTGATTAAAGGGTTTCCCAATACGTACCTTCACCTCTTACTCAGAAACTTTGGATAGTGGACGACCTTATCCAGGGCGAACGAGAGTCATTCTAGAGATAGGATGCTAAGGAGGGACGATTTCCTTATCTTTAGTACCTATGTCAAAACGCTGCTTTGTGCTTCGATTTGACCGACGTAAAAAGTGGAATTCGAACGGGTTCCAGGCATCCCACAAATGCTTGGTGGCGACTCCGAACATCTCTAATCATTTTAAGACCCTTACCGAGACGAAACCGGCCGATCTAAAACGATCCGGTCAAAGGCATCTTTACGCCGCCGAGCGTGGCTTTCAAAAGACCGCTGCATGTCCACATATCGACTGGGTTTGCAGGTGGCCCGCGACTATGGACCGGTAGGTGGCCCAAAATCCACAGACCGAGACATGGCCCATGTCCACAGATTGGCGACTCCGCTGGGGAGAACTAGGACACTTACGTCTTTGTGATCCCTAGATGGTGAGACTCGAACGAGGTCTTGGTTAGAATGCATTGATTGATATTACGGTCACGGTCGGGTTCCTTGTCCGGGCCCACAACCTAACCCCTTTCGACCAATTGGCTCGTTTCGTCGGCGTGAGTTTTCTCATCCCCGCGTTTCGAATCCCGATTGAGTCAAGCATACCATTGACGTTACACATTTCTGTTTTGTCAAAGAGCTTTCATCAGTTTCGAGCACGAGGCTAGGACACTCTCCTTACACATTTTGTTTGGATTGGTATCCCTCTCGCAAATCGGGGTTTGATTGCTTAGTGTGTAACCCACCCTTTTAAGCCAAAACCCGTGTCAGCATAATGCATAATATAATGAAACTGTGAGCGCTTATGTGCTACTTGATCATAAGTCCTTCCGTGTCATTTCAAACTTTCCAAACACCTTTTTGCGCCGTTATAATGGCCATTTCAAACCTCGATATTTCGCCGACCGATGCACGCCTTTCTAGGCCGTCGTAATGACGATTTTCAAACCCGGTTTTGTATAACCATTTCAACACGCCTTTCTAGGTCGTCGTAATGACGATTTTCAAACTCGGTTCTGTATAACCATTTCAACACGCCTTTCTAGGCCGTCGTAATGACGATTTTCAAACCCGGTTTTGTATAACCATTTCAACACGCCTTTCTAGGCCGTCGTAATGACGATTTTCAAACTCGGTTGTGTATAACCATTTCAACACGCCTTTCTAGGTCGTCATAATGACGATTTTCAAACCCGGTTTTTGTATAACCATTTCAAATCACCTTTTTACGCCGTTATAATCGCCGCGTCTAGACACGGATTTTAACTCGTTTCGCGTCGACAATGGCTCTCTTTCAAAACCCGAGAAAAGCACACACCCTTTTCTCGAGACACTTTCGGGATCCCGAGGACCATACACCGTCCCCGAGACCTTTTCAAACATTTCAAACTCGATTTTCAAAACATACAATTTTGAATTTCAAAACCGTCTTGGGAAGCAACACACTGTTTTCCGAGCCGACTCAAACTCAAACCGTCTTTTGCAAATAAACTTAAGACAACCCCTTTTCAACTGATCGACTTGCGAAGATTTCTATCTTCGGAAGCCGCCCAATAAAGTGACAAATGAATCTTTTTTGAAAATTTCTATTTTCGAAAACTTCAGTCCACCATTCCAATTCCGCCTCGTGTCTATCCAGTCAAAGCAAACGTACTTATAGGCCTTTACTTATGAGTCGTCTCACCACGAGACCCGTCCAATGGCGACGCGCCGTCATGTTGGACTTGTGTCAAAGGTTCGGTCAAACACCGTCACGTCATAAATCGAGTCAGCACCGAGGGACCACACACGGTCACCCCGTCTTGTTGAGTCGATCTTTGTCTCGTCCTCTGTGTTGTCTGCGTTCAGTCTTGGAACCGTATCGGATTGAGTTGTAATGTGAGCCGTTTTTCTGCCTCAGAGCCATGGCCCCGTCTTCAACTTCTTCTGTCAACCACAACAACAATGATAAGAACATAGATGTCACAACTGATCAGCTAGCCAGCCTGCTTACCGCTCTTAAGGTCACCCTGGATCGCGTCGAGACCCGTATCGACGCCCTGGAGAACAAGGAAATTGGGGAACATAATACCCCACCTCTGACTGAAACTGAGAAGAGGCTGAAACTCCTGGAAGAACAGCTCCTAGCCCGGAGTAACAATATCCACCTTGAAAATAACCGAAGGTTCGAACCTGTTGGGGACCAGTTACCTGACAATTTCACCCTGACTGATGTGCCTAAGTTCAAGGGAGTGGAGGACCCACTCAATCACATTCGTGCTTTCAAAGACTACATGGCCATTAAGGTGGTCAAACAGGAGCTTTTTACCAGGATCTTCCCATCCTCTTTGGAGCCGATTCCTCGCCAATGGTACTACTCCTTGGACCCGAAAAACCTTACCACTTGGGATGAGATCGCAGTTGAGTTTGCCAAACAGTATGCCGACAATGTCGAGATCCAGGCCAACACCCGTACTCTCGAGGTGCTAACCCAAAACGACAAGTAAGGATTCACTGAGTTCCTAACACGTTGGAGGAGGGTGAGTACTCAGTTGGTCAGTAAGCCGAGTGAATCAACTCTAGTGGAAAAATTTGTCAACAACCTCCACCCGGTTTATGCCAACCTACTGAGGTATCAAAACATCAAAACTTTTCAAGATCTGCAGATTCTGGGGACACGTATTGAGGACGACCTCCGAAAGGGTGTCCTAGCAAAGACCACTGGCATGGGTTATCAAGGATCCACCTCAACCGGATCTCGCCCTTACGGTCAGACAAACAAGATTAATGAGGTTAACCTCGTCGAACCATCTGCAAAGAAAACCGAACGCCCCCAGAGAGTGTTCACCAACATAGGGTCAACTTATGCAAGTGCCCTGAAAAGGTTCATGGACCAAGGGAAGCTACAACCGATCGGGCCTACCCCGGACCCGACCGACGCCAAGAAGTCCCGATTTTGGAACCCCAACGCCTACTGCCAGTATCATCGTGGGAAAGGGCATGATACCGAAAATTGCTTCAAGCTCAAGCACCTCATTCAAGACATGATTGAGAAGGGAGATTTGCCTATACCCCCACCAACTAAGCCGAACAACAAGACGAATCCTCTGGGAATTCACGCCATCTCTGACGATGAGCCGACCCTAGACTGCTCTCATCTCATCTTGCCGATTGACGACGAAGTGAATGTTCTGGAAAAGGATCCTTCAGACGGAGTGTTTGTGTTTAGTGCTGCCACTATGCTCACTATGTTTCAGCAAGTTGAGGAGGCCATTGCCAGCCTTTCTGAGAGAATCACTCGACTCGACGACGCCTACCGTCGACTCGTCTTCAATCCACCCACACCGCGTCCGAGGGAGATCTCCACAAGCATTCAAAACTACCCACCTCAGGATGGATTACTCCCGCAACCATTCTGGCATAGACCTCATGAAAATCACCCTCAAAATAACTACCCTCAAAATAACCACCCTCAAAATAACTACCCCCATAAAAATCGCCCTCACAAAAATATTCCCCACAAGAACTACCCACCGAGGAATACCCCTCCAAGGTATCCTCGAGACCCTGAAATTAACGGCATATGGCGGGATGATGTTGAGGATGTCTATGTCATCCCAGGGAAGGAAAAGCGGACGAAGGAAATCGGACATCTCACCCGGTCCGGACGTCCCTATCAGAATCCGATCAACCCAGCGGTCGTTCCAACAACGAATGACCAAATCGTCCCGGAAGCAGACACTCAACCAAAGGCTCCCGAGAACTCAATCCTGAGACAGCTCCAGAAAGCAAAGGCCGAAATCTCAATTTGGCAATTGATCGCAACGTCTTTTGAGCACCGACAGGCCTTACTGCAGGCCTTGGGAAAACTAACCATGCCCTCCACCTCTTCCCCAGAAGAAATAATGGCACACATGACGAGAGACGCCCCTGATCTGAGTAACCCGGTCGTCTTCTCCAACGAGGATATCCCCCTGTTCGGAGCCAACCATAACCTGGCCCTGTACATCACCGTACAATGCCTCCAAAAGAATATACCAATGGTCCTCGTGGATGACGGTTCCGCCGTGAATGTCATTCCTCTCAAAACAGCCCACAGGCTGGGTATCAAGGAATCTGATTTAATCCCAACGAATCAAGGAGTACGCGCCTACGACGGCACTCGTCGCAAGGTCGCTGGGCTAGTCACTTTGACCATCGCAACCGGGCCACTAGAGAGACAAACCAGTTTTCAAGTGGTCGACATCGACGCGTCCTTCAACATGCTCCTGGGACGTCTTTGGATTCACGCCGTCAAGGAAGTCACATCAACGATCCACCAAAAGATCAGGGTCCCCTTCAACGGGAAAACGATCATGATTCCCGCTTCCCCAATCAAAGCAGTTATGAGAAGAGGGGTAGCCTCCCAAGCCATTGAGGAGGACGACAACGAAATGTGGGGTTTCCAAGCCGTGAACGCCATAACTGATGAATCGGCAACCTCTGATGGTGACCCGTTCACCAACCTCACGATCAACCGTATCACGTAGCGTCAAGGTTATTTCCTGGGTTTGCCTCTCAATCCGCTAAAGGACCCATTGCCTCCCTTAAAACAGGCTAAGGTCCCCAACATTCCCTTTGGGCTGGGGTACGAACCTACCAACGAAGATATCCAGGAGATGAACCTCCTAGTCCGAAAACGCAAGAAGCACGGAGTCATCCTCCGTCCATACCACCTAACCCTCAATGGATACTTTGTCCCTGAGGGAGAGTCTGAACTCTACCACGGCTTTCCGGAGCCAATCTATGACTATGTGGCCAAGGCTAGGTACCCGGGAGTGGAAGTCTTCCAGGACTGCTACTTTATTCCCAACAACATCGAAGCTGCATCAAATGAGTCCAAACCGTCACCATGCCTCGACGGACAAGCTGTCACACTACTCTTTGGGGAAGATAATGTCAAACGCCTCGACTATGAGGACATCATCAACATCGCCCTGAAAAACAATCAGTTTGATCCAACCGCCTTGATCTCCGATACTGACCCGGAGAAAGCCACCCAGGGCTGGAGGAAGACCATCAAGTGGACCGATCGCCAAGGCCGCATTCTTAAGATCACAACTGGAGAAGGCCCTATGTTCAAGGAGGGAGATGAAGAAGGATCTGAGTCTGAGTCTGAGTCAGAGTCAGAGTCTGTCATAGCTCCTAACACTCCGGAGGTCCCAGTCAAGGTCCCCTTCCCACTGTTTTATCACAAAATCGTGGCTGATTCAGAGGCTAAGGTCACCCCCACTCCCATGAATGGTGACAACCTGGAGCCTGTTCCAGGGGCCACTTCTTCTGTCGTGTCGCCTCTGACTGACCACGAGATGTCTGTCCTTTCCGAGCTTTTCGCTCATGTCAACTTAATGAACGCTAAGTTTGCTTATGACTCGTCTCAATTTAACTGCAATGCAATTCTGACTACCCACCTCACTTAGCCAAAGAACTTGACAAACGGGAAACCAGAACCCCCATCATTGAGGAAACCGAGCCTATTAACGTAGGAACCGACAATACACCTCAAGAACTTAGGATAGGGACAACCCTGGACCCCTCGGAAAGACAACAGTTCATTGACCTCCTCCACGAATACAAGGACGTATTCGCCTGGTCATACAGAGACATGCCTGGGATTGACAGAGAAATTGCAGAGCACCGGATACCCATCAAACCCGGGGCTAAACCTGTGAAACAGAAGCTACGCCGGATGCGTCCTGAGTGGGCCTTAAAAATCAAATAAGAAGTGGACAAACAGTTCAAGGCTGGGTTCATCAAAGTATCTGAATACTCGGATTGGGTGGCCAACATTGTGCCCGTACCAAAGAAAGACGGAAGAATTCGGGTTTGCGTCGACTTCAGGGATCTGAACAAGGCGAGTCCAAAAGACGACTTCACTTTGCCACATGTTGACATTATGGTGGACAACACTGCCGATCATGCTCTCCTATCATTCATGGACGGGTATGCCGGGTACAACCAGATAAAAATGGTTGAGGAAGACATGCACAAGACTGCGTTCACTACACAGTGGGGTACATATTGCTACACGGTCATGCCTTTCGGCCTCATCAACGCCGGAGCAACCTATCAGAGAACCGCTACCACTCTCCTACATGATATGATGCACAAGGAGGTAGAGGTATATGTCGATGACATGATCGTCAAATCAAAAGAGCGGGACGGCCACATCAATGCCCTCCGGAAATTCTTCGCTTGCCTGCGAAAATATAACATGAGACTAAATCCTCAGAAGTGTGCATTCGGGGTCACCTCCGGAAAACTCTTGGGACATGTCGTCAGCAAAAGAGGCATTGAGATTGATCCAACCAAAATCAAAGCCCTTCAACAAATGCCTCGGCCTAGGAACGAGAAGGAGATTCGGGGATTTCTCGGTCAGGTCCAGTACATCAGCCGGTTCATTGCCAAGCTCACTATGATTTGTGAACCAATATTCAAGAAGCTTCGTGCCTCCGATCACACCGATTGGGACGACGACTGTCAGAAAGCGTTCGACAGGATAAAGGAGATCCTATCCAAACCTCCTGTCCTCATGCCACCTCAACCGGGAATTCCTCTATCCCTATACCTGACTGTTACCAACACAACCATGGGAGCAATGCTAGCACAAACAGTTGGCAACGAAGAGCGAGCCATCTACTACATCAGCAAAAAGTTCATTGAGTACGAGACGAGGTATACCCAACTGGAAAAGACATGCCTTGCCCTAGTATGGTCAACAAAGAAGCTGCGGCATTACATGCTCAGCTACTCGGTCCACATCTACTCCAAGATGGACCCGGTTAAATATATCTTCGAAAAACCCGTACTAAACGGAAGGATGTCTAGATGGACACTCATGCTGTCCGAATTTGATCTCAAGTTTGTACCCCTCAAGGTTATCAAGGGAAGAGCGGTTGTCGATTTCCTAGCAGAAAATCCCGTCAGCGAGGATCCAACGACCGACACATGGTCACTTCCCGACGAGGACATCCTTTGTGCCGACTCCGACGCATAGGACCTATACTTTGATGGTGCATCTAACCTGAGAGGCTTCAGGGTAGGAATCCTTCTAATTTTACCAGAGGGAGAACACGTTCCGATCTCGGTCAAGCTAGACTTCGCCGTCACCAACAATGCCGCTGAATATGAAGCATGCCTCATCGGCCTACAAGCAGCCATCAAACTTGGCATCAAGAGATTGAGGGTCCACGGCGATTCCTCGCTCATCATCAATTAGGTGTCCGAATCATGGAAAATCCGATCTGACAGCTTAGCTCCCTACCGAGCAAAGATCAATCAAGAGGCCGAGTTCTTCGACCAAGTCGACTACTTCCACTTGCCGCGAGAGGAAAATCAATTTGCTGATGCCCTGGCAAAACTTGCCGCGCTCGTCAACATACCTGACGACATGACATCGATGCCCCTTTGTGTCGAGAGAAGGAGCAAGCCAGCTCACATTTGTGCCATTATCGACGACGAGGAAAGCCATGATGAACCTTGGTACCAAGCCGTCCTCAATTACAAAACCAAAAACGAATTTCCTCCCAACTCTGACCAAAGAGGACAAAGAGCCATCCGTTTACTTGCATCACAATTCCTGATAAACCAAAATCAACTCTACAAAAGAACACCCCAAGGAATTCTCCTCCTTTGCATTGACCATCACAAAGCCAAAAAAGTCATGGGAGAGGTTCACGACGGAGAATGTGGCCCTCACATGAGTGCAATGATGCTTACACGGAAAAGCATGCGGCTAGGTTACTACTGGACAACCATGGAAGCCGATTGCCGTAACTACGTCAAACATTGCCACAATTGCCAAATCTTCGCCAACATACAACACATACCACCATCCCTTTTATACACCATGACGTCACCCTGGCCTTTCTCAACCTAAGGCATTGATATCATCGGGAAAGTCAACCCGGTAGGCACCAAGGGGCATTGCTTCGTCCTCGTCACCATCGACTACTTCACCAAATGGGTGGAAGCACAGTCATATGCAGTCTTGACCGCCAAACAAGTGGCGAAGTTCATTCAAAACAACATCATCTGCCGATATGGGGTACCCCATGAAATCAACAGCGATCAAGGCTCTCACTTCCGGGCGGAAACTCAAGCCTTGCTGGACAAATACAAGATCAAACGACATCGATCATCCCCCTACCGTCCCCAAACCAACGGAGCGGTGGAGGCAGCGAACAAAACTCTTGTCACCATTATCAAGAAAATGCAAGACAACTACCGCGATTGGCCGAGCAAACTCCCATTCGCACTCTGGGGATACCGAACCTCCATTCGAACACCGACAGGCGCCACACCCTTCTACCTAGCATACGGCATGGAGGCGGTTCAACCGGTAGAGTTAGAGGTCCCTTCTCTACGCATCCTACTGGAGAGTCAAGTCCCTGAGGCGGAATGGACCCGTCGAAGGTACGAACAACTCACTCTTCTAGACGAACGGCGACTCAATGCCTTGCACAACGTCCAGCTATACCAACGACGTATACAACGGGCATTCAACAAGAAGGTTAAACCCAGAAACATCCAGGAGGGTGACTTGGCCCTCAAGTCAGTTCGAGCACCATTACCCGTCGATCCGAGAGGAAAATTCAAACCCAACTGGGCCGGGCCATACCTGGTCAAGAAAATACTTTCGGGAGGCGCAGTGAGACTGAGTGACCTAGATGGGGAGGACTTTACAAACCCGACCAACCTAGACCAAATCAAGAAATACTACCCTTGAACCCTATCAACCAACAATCTAGCCTAGTTTTGCAACTAGCACCGACCTCAACCCTTTTCAAGTCAAGTTCCTCAATATGTTCTAATTTGAAATTGCATGTTTTATCGAGTCTAAGCTGCGGCACCTTGCCCGTTTCGAATGTCCTTTGATCCGTCTAAGGCAACGTCCATTTGCACTACAAAAACAAACCCCCTGAACTACAAGCATGGTTTGATTTCACCTCTTCAGGTGAATACGTAGGCAGTACCTCTTATGCCTGAGGGATACAACCACAAAACCCAATTCAAATTCACAAGACATTTCGAACTACGAGCATGGTTTGATTTCACCTCTTTGGGTGAATACGTAGGCAGTCCTTCCTTACAAAAGGAGGATACAACCTTTCCCACCAACATACAAAAAATGAGCCTTTCTCCCTTTCCACAAAATACCACTTTCCCAAGTGCAAATGCTTAGGACAATTCAAATCGAATTGCCTTTACTAAAATGGATGGAAGAAACAAGCGTTCACAATTTTCGACACGGGCAATCCTCTTATTTAATTAATAATGGGAGGGATTACAATTTTAACAACAAATAAAGCTCGACGAGTCTACAACTTGTCAAAGCCAAGGTGACTACTAAAACACCTCACATAATAAAACTAGCACAAAACACACAACAACTAGCTAGTACAACATAATAAAAACCTACAAACAATAATACAACATAATAATAAAGTGGGTAATGGAGGTCTTCACTCTTCCATTCTACCCTTGCCTTTTCCCTCGGGGTACATCTTCCCCTTGTTCTTCTTGTTGGCCCGCCTAGCATGGACTTCTTCCTCGTAACGGATCCTAAACGGATCTAAAACGGCGACGGCCTCCGGTCTAGCACAAGACCCCATATTCGACCCAAGATGAGCCAATGCACGGCCCACCATATTCTTGGGGCCGGAACTCCTCCTCTTTGGCGGTCTCATCACATCGGGAGTAGCTCCATCGACATACTCCTCAAAGAAGTCACGGTTGGCCTTGCCAACCTCTCGATACTTAAAATCAACGACCTCGTCCTTACTAAATTTGGATCTCTCTTCCAAGGACGGAGCACGTGACCACTTGACATAAGCGGGAGTCACCCATGTCGTGGCAACGGGGTTTGGTACCTCCCAAAGTGGCCGAGTGGCCCACCACCTTTCGAAGAACTCCACAAGCTCGGAGTTCCGGAAAACATTCTCTTGGACAAGAGTATCTTGAGCGGGCACCTTTTGTTGACGCCCCATTTGCCTCATGAGCCTTTCGGGATAAATGAAGGAAACAACCTTCAAGCCCACCACCATCAAAGAGCGAGGACTAGCACCCGAAGCGGGCAACCCCGTGAAGGACCTCAAGTGCCACCACGGCACCACCCAACGGATATGAGGACCACCCTCCTCCGCCAATCTTGCGGCCCAATAGGCCTCGGTGGAAGCAAAACTATTCGGGTACAACTTCTTCCTCATGGTAAGGTGACGGAAGGAGTAAGAAGAAGGATTAACCGGAGGCTCTACATACCTTAGCCTCTCCAATAGCCACACTTGGAGGATCCTTGGCGATCCAAAAGAGGGAGCTTCTCCACAAGAGCCTTCCTTGTCCAAAGCTTGGATAATCTCTCCAAGCACCAACCATGATGGATCTCTACCGTGCTCCATTTGCTCAATCACATGGATAAGAGTCATGCTACCATGGCATCTCGGCCCCTCCTTCTTCAAGACATCAACAAAGAGGTACACATGGACAAGGCAAAAGGCAAGAGCCCTTCTCCTAGCAACCTCCGAGACATTAGCATCTAACCGATTCGAGAAGATGTTGATAAGAGCTAACATATCCACACCATGTGGAGCAAGAAGAAAGTTGGTTTGGCTTGTTGATAAGCCCAACATGGAACGGAATTTCTCCTTGTAGCACAACCGAGTCGGAGGAAGCACCGGAGCGCAACCCGGCCACCCACCAATGACTCCAATTTCCTCGGCAAGAGGACAAATTTCCCCTTCGGGAAAACGAAAACATGATGTTTCGAATCCCAAAACCGAGAACATGCTTCAAGAAACGAAGGTTGCACCTTGACTTGACGAAACACCAACAATTGACCAACTCCCATGCAATCGAGTTGATACTTCTCGGGAGGCGACAAATCCCGGCACCATTGTCGCAAGGCGTTCTCAAAAGCATCCATGAAATATTTTTGTGGAAGAAGAAGAGGTTTTGTAGAGATGTTTTTGTGTTTCGGATGTTGAAACAATGAAGCGCAAACGTCCCAATTTATACAAAATGATCAGCGCATTTTTCAGAAAAAGAGGAGAGCCGGCTTCCATCGCCGAGCAGCTCGCGCCTCTTTGAGGCTTCCCCAGGATTCCCGCTGTTGACTTGTCTCTTTCAACATGTGTTTTCTCCTGACACCTCAAACCTCCCGCCAGGAACCTCGCGCCACTTCGGGATGACCCGGGAAATTTTGTGTTTCTTCATACTCACATTTCCTAGTTTTCGTGTTTTACGAAATCCGACACGGTTTCCATGACGCAGCTTTAAACATACGGATTTTTCTTTCTTTTTTTTAAAAGGGGGAAGGGCTAGTCGCCCCGATCCGCTACGGATCGTTTCCATGTCAGTCGAAATTCTGAAAATTTTTCGCTTTTTCGCAAATCAAAAATTCGAGAATTGATAACACGACATCAATTTTCCTCCAAAATTCAAGCACTCACAAATTCGAGTCTTGACCTCAAAAAGCAAATGTACTCGCAAAAATCCTCTTCTAAAAATTATTTCCTGACGGTTTGAGTTTTTATATTTTTTCGAGTCAATTTTCAAAAATTTCGATGCAATTTAATTCACGACACGAGTTAATTGCTCAAATTTTCAAATCAATTCCTTTTGAATTCCAAACGTGACGATTTGTCACGGAATTTTCAAAATTTCAAATTTTAACTTCAAGTCATCTTGGTTAATTTTTGTTTTTCAATCAATTGCTTCTACGTGTTTGCGTTTATGCATATGTGCTATCTGTTGCCTGTTTTCTACACTAACGACGCAGGAACTGGTGCAAAGCAAAAGGAGAATCAACAGCCGACAAGCGCTCCTCCGAAACACAACACAAAAAGCCAAAAATCACAAAACAAACCACAATCCAAAAACACATGTATACAAACCGCCTTACGCAAAATACATCAACAAACGTCTATCATACAGACACTGGCCTAAAATAGGCGTCTATCATACAGACACTAGCCTAAAACAAACGTCTATCATACAGACACTGGCCTAAAATAAACGTCTATCATACAGACACTGGCCTAAAACAAACGTCTATCATACAGACACTGGCCTAAGACAACGAACTGGGGGCTATCCGCCACCTACTGAACTAAGCACCTCTATCCTCTCAAACGGAAAAGACAGAGAGCAACATAGGGAACAAAGGAGCAACAGCGAAAGCAGAGGAGGTTACCATGACGATAACCCTCCGCTCCTACTCCATGACAAAAAAGAAGACAGTGCCTGGCAGATTTTGGATGATAGGGAGGCCAAGAACCATGATGCGATGCACCACTCCGGTGCTGACCCCCAATCATCAGCCATCCCGCCCACGAGCCACAACGAAAAGGACAAACCGGCCATATTAGCCGCCTATCCGGATCTCTGCAGACAACGACCAATGATCGATACCCGATCATTGGCCGGAAAAAGGCCGCCAGGGAGAAACACAACCAAGCCCGTAACAAAAAAACAGTCGACTCTCCCCCTCCAGGATCGACTTCCTCCTCCAAAGCCTCGACAACAGACTCCATCGGTCCCAGACGATACCCTGCGATCAAAAAACAACAAAAAAACGTCCGCTGAAATTTTGGCATTACGACGGCATGAGATGGATAAATCCAAAAACAACAACAACCTGCAATACAAAAACAAGGGGCAATCCCGCCCCAAACCATTCACACAAAAAAACACACAAAAACGACTCGCCCCTCTTTTCAAGCAAAAGACGAGTCAAAACCACAAAAACGGCATTTCAAGACCCACACAAGGTCCGTCAACAACCCAAAATACATTCTCGACGCAATGGGGATTTTTCTACGGCTCAAAAAGGCAATTCATACGCTAATTTGAGCCCAACCCGGTCAAAAATTCAAAAACGACCGCAAAAAGGCAAACGTGATTTTATCACGCCCCACGGTGACCTAAAATACCAATAAGGTCCATTTCAAGGCAAACTGACTCAATTCAAGCCCAATTAGGCGCTTATTTTGTCAGACGTAAGACCGTCGCAAAAGGCAAAAAATCAATTTTGCCCACAAACATCCAACGAAAGTCCTTAGATGGCAAATACGGGTTTTCCCAACTACGATGCAACCTAGTGGGACTCACTACCCAAGCAAATAAACTTAGCATTGTGAAATGAGACGGTTTCTCGCCTCAATCACGTTTTTCGAGCACAGGGAGCGGGAACGGGGACCAAAATGCAAACTAAAAGCACCCCTATACTCCTAAACAGGTTTCTAACCTAATGCAAACATCAATTTCACTCGAAATTGGCTCAATCAAAAACGCCCAATTCGATTTTTAGGGCAACATTTCGCCCTAATTCAATCAAGCTAAAACCGACAAATTTGAAAGGATTCAAGAGGAAATCTTACCTTGAGATAACATTTGTTGACAATGGCACAGACGAAAGCAAGCTAGAAGGTCCTTTAATGGCAATTTTGCGAGATTTTGAGGTTGAAGATGAATAATCATCCGCAGCTCAACCTCGCGTCTTTTTAAAATAGGGAAGTCGGCTTCTATCGCCAGATGGCTCGCGCCTAAACCAGGCCTCCCCTTTTCTTTTTCAGCGAAATTTGGGCTTTGGCCCAATTTCCCATGACAAATTCCAAAATTTTCGTTGACGATATTGAATGTCGTCATTTCCTCGAAAACAAACAAAACCAAATGGTGAAAATTCAAATTCGCTATTTTCAAAAAACTTCAAGCAAACGGCGATCAAAACCGCCAATTTCAAAAATAATGGTGAAATCAAAATTCACCATTTTCCAAAATGATGGCGAAAATTCAAAAACCGCTATTTCAAGCAACGGCAATTAAAACCGTCAATTTCAAAATAGTAGTTGGAAATTAAATTCCACTATTTTCACCACACATGTCAACGGCGGCACATAAACCGTCACTCCAATCAATAGTGAAGATTCCAAATTCACTATTTCTTACAAATGTCAACGGCGGTACATAAACCGTCACTTCAATCAATGGTGAAGATTCCAAATTCACTATTTCCATCAAATGTCAACGGCGGCATATAAACCGTCACTTCAAACGCTATAGAAAAACTCAAATTTGCTATTTTCCTTCAAAATTAGAACAAACGGCGATCAAAACCGCCACTGCAAATTCAAACCGAATTGTAAAAATTCCAAATTCACTATTCCTTCAAATACCAGCAGTAGGCTTCCTCGCGGAACCCGCTCATTCCAAAAACAGTGATAGTGAGAATCCATACTCACTATTTCCCCAGCGACATCACGAGTTCGCTACTTTCAAAACAAGCCCATTCGACGCGGCTACTCCCATGGTCCATTAACCGACCGTACCACTGGCTGGCGAGCCTTTGTCCGCAATCTTTCAAGGTCAGATCCCGAAGATACTTCGGGTACATTTCCTTGTCTTGGCTGGCGAGCCTAACAACGCACCGCGGCTGGCGAGCCCTCCTCATATACGCACCATGGCTGGCGAGCCTTACAACGCACCGCGGCTGGCGAACCTTCCTCACATACGCACCACGGTTGGCGAGCCTTTGCCCGCACCCTTTCAAGGACACATCCCGAAGATGCCTCGGGTACATTTCCTTGTCTCGGCTGGCGAGCCTTATAACGCACCCTGGCTGGCGAGCCTTTGTCCGCAATCTTTCAAGGATACATCCCGAAGATGCCTCGGGTACATTTCCTTGTCTCGGCTGGCGAGCCTTACAACGCATCGCGGCTGGCGAGCCCTCCTTACAACGCACCATGGCTGGCGAGCCTTTGCCCGCACCCTTTCAAGGACACATCCCGAAGATGCCTCGGGTACATTTCTTTGTCTCGGCTGGCGAGCCTTACAACGCACCGCGGCTGGCGAGCCCTCCTCACATACGCACCACGGCTGGCGAGCCTTTGTCCGCAATCTTTCAAAGACACTTCCCGAAGATGCCTCAGGTACATTTCCTTGTCTCGGCTGGCGAGCCTTACAACGAATCGCGGCTGGCGAGCCCTCCTCACATACGCACCACGGCTGGCGAGCCTTTGCCCGCACCCTTTCAAGGACACATCACGAAGATGCCTCGGGTACATTTCCTTGTCTCGGCTGGCGAGCCTTACAACGCACCGCGGCTGGCGAGCCCTCCTCACGTACGCACCGCAGCTGGCGAGCATTTATCCGCAACCGTGGAAGGACATATCCGAAGATGCCTCAAGTATGACTCCTTCTTATGGCTGGAGAGCCTTTGTACGTAGTCTAACGGACTTTAAACGACCCTCACGGACAGTCGACAAACTCTAAACTGTTCCCGACGACAGGTCCTTGACCCGTACCCTCGAGTCACCTTGGCGTCGCACCTCCCGACGGCAGGTCCTTGGTTCGAATCCTTTCGAGTCGCCTCGACGTTGCTTGGGTCTTCAGGTTGTAATCTTCGATTGACCTGGGGACTCTACTTTGACTTTCGCCCTGTCCAAGCCTCAGTCAAAGTGGGGGCTCAGAGATACCCGAGATCTGCTGAGACTCCAACAAACACCCGATGATTATCGGACTACAACATGTTTTGGGATCGCAGCGTTTGATCGACAGTTTGTGTACAACTTTACGTCGGAAAACTTAAAATGATTTCAAAAACAAAACATTTCTAAACATTTCAAAAATACCTGGAGTGTTTAATGCACGACGACGGGGTCGCGATGACACTAACTAGAGTCAAAACCGACACCGGACCAAAAACCGACTCGAAAATTCCAATCCCGACTCCAACAACGAGTCAAACCGAGTCAAACACAAAAACCAAAATATCTCAAACCTTCTATGCTATGTTTTCCCGGATTCATGTTGGTCAAGTACCAAACATGTGACTACAAAACCTAGGATAGAACAAATCATGATTGCGTTTGTTGTGAAAGCGACAACACAGCTCGAACACCCACGACGTGGCTCGCGCCTCTTTGAGCAGCCCAAGTGGCCACGTCGCTCAAAACTCACACAACCACTCATTCTCCTATAAATACCCCTCAAATGACACCCATTTGAGAGTTACGCGAGTGTCCGCCCCCTCTTTTCTCTCTTAAAATTCTGGACTCGACTTCTTAAGTCACAATCCGACGCGTATTTACGACCTACCGATCGTAAATACAAGCCTTACACATTGTTTGGTACCATCATCGTGCATTAAATCACTTGTCCATCCACTTTGACCACTACACCATCACTAAACATTAAAACACTCTTTTTACTTACCAAAACGATTTTAAACCGAGTTTTTTCCGATCAAACAAGTTCTTACACTTACGTCGGTCACTCGCTATAACCAAACATGTAAGTATGAGGGTGTAAAAATCCTCTTTTATTATGTTTTCATTTGTTTCATGACTTTAACATGCTAAAACATGCATAACATGAACCAAAACATGGAATAAATGAGCCAAAACCGATTTTTGGTCTAAGGCAGAAGCCCCTTGGGTCGCCAACAGGCTCGCGCCTAAATGGGGTACTCAGACAAGAGATCAACCGTGTATGTTCTCGTCATTTCCCTTAATCCATTTTTCACATTTGTAATCGGTTTTTACTATTTCAAGTATTTTCGAAACCTTTTTGTTTCATTTCACATGTTTTAACCAAAAAACATTTTTCACCCTTGGTTCTTCATACCATGACGGTTAAATCCGTGTTTCGGTGATAATATTTGGTTAATGACATTTAAAAGGTATTTTAAAGCCTTTTATTTCATTTCTTTATATTTTCAAACAAACATATTAGTCACCAACACGAAATCATCCTTGGTTCTACATACCATGCCGGATTTTAACCCGGGTACGATGATAAGTATCGACTAATTACATTCAAAATGGACTTAAAACAATTAGTCCAAAATCATTTTCAAAACTATTCATGTCAAGTTTGTCAAATCGAACCCGACACCGAATATTATCAAATAATGATGATTATTCGAGTCTAGTTCTTCAAATCAACAAATGCGGTCTAAACGACCCCTTTCAAGTCAAATCGGGTTCAAACACCCATTTTTTAGCACGTTTTACAACGTTTTCTAAATAGTCAGAACACGGCATACAACCGTTAGCTAACTCGCGCCTCAAGAAGGCTCCCCATTTCTCATTTTCAAAACCAGAGGGAGGCCCATTACACCGCCGGCTGGCTCGCGCCTCTTATAGCCGTCTGGTATAGGGCATGTTTCCTCCCAGCATTAGTCTAGGACGATAACGACTCCGGTTAACCCGGATATAGGACGGATCAGACGACTATTCGATTATTCAAAACCATATTTGTAAAATGCCATACAAAGACAAATGGATCATGTTATGCACCCTAAACCTAATACGGTAAATGGATGTTTAATTTCCGTCTTGCATGAAAATAAATCATTAATCCAACTCGACATCTTATACTTGATACTTGGATTAAATCAACCGACTTAGAAAGCTCTCACATGTTAGGTTTAAATCATTGGATGCGCATTCATGCATTTAAACCGTTTTATCAACCTTTGCATTCAACCAACCAAGATCGATCAGTAGAGGCCGCTAAACGTGGGCGGGATTGGGTGTCTGATTAAAGGGCTTCCCAATACGTACCTTCACCTCTTACTCAGAAACTTTGGATAGTGGACGACCTTATCCAGGGCGAACGAGAGTCATTCTAGAGATAGGATGCTAAAGAGGGACGATTTCCTTATCTTTAGTACCTATGTCAAAACGCTGCTTTGTGCTTCGATTTGACCGAGGTATAAAGTGGAATTCGAACGGGTTCCAGGCATCCCACAAATTCTTGGTGGCGACTCCGAACATCTCTAATCGTTTCGAGACCCTTACCAAGATGAAACCGACCGATCTAAAACGATCCAGTCGAAGGCATCTTTACGCCGCCGAGCGTGGCTTTCAAAAGACCGTTGTATGTCCACAGATCGACTGGGCTTGCAGGTGGCCCGCGACTACGGACCAGTAGGTGGCCCAAAATCCACCGACCGAGACGTGGCCCATGTCCACAGAACCATCTTGAAGTATATAGTTCTCAGTCTTTGAACTTACCTCAAATTCCAAAACCAACTTTCCCTTACCCTTAATCAATTTTCGTCGCTTCTTGTCGTTGTCGGGTAGGTCGGCGGACCGTGGGGACGGAGGTGTCTCGGGTGGCGTGACGGGGTTGGTTCTTGGCGGTGATTGGCTTACCTTCTTTCTAACAACAACATGTTTCTTGGATTGAAAACGGGTTGTAGGTTGATTTGTCATTATTAAATTTGAAGGTTTTAGCAAAAGGTATTAGGGTTTTAGATGATTAGAATTGATGAGAATTATGGAGAGATTAAAGGGGTATATATAGCATAAGGAATTAGTGTTTTGGTAACAATAGAATTCTTAAAGATAGAAAATAATACCAATTTCCTAATTTTTAATGCCTTTCCTTTTTTTTTTCGGCACTTTCCCTTTTTTTCTTTTTTTTTTTACGTCACCTTTTTTTTTTCGTGCTTTCTTTTTTTTTTCGGCACTTTCTTTTTTTTTTTTTTGGTATTATCTCCTATTTCTTATAGGATAAGAATAAGAAAGGAATCCTATTTGATGTAAGATTAGGAAAGAATCTTTTGTATTGGAGTTTAGGTAGGATTTGTGTAGGAATATAATAAGATAAAAATATCTTTATTATATTTAGGAATTTATTGTAGATTTTGTCGAATTTTTGTAAGGAAATGTGATTATGCAGAATATTAAATATTACCGTACACATAAGCAAGATATAACACGTAAAATAAACATTATTTAACATAATTAAACTTGCAACAAAAATATACGGACATAATTGTACAATCTCATCTTCCTAGCCAGTCATTCAGGATCCCAGACATAATTATGACGGATTTAATTATCACTAATTAAACCAATCTCTAGTCTCAATAACTCAAACCGTTTTCTAGCTAACGGCTTAGTCAAGATATCAGCCCATTGCCTTTCGGTACTACAAAATTCAAGTGAAATGTTGCCTTTCTCTACATGATCTCGTAGAAAATGGTGTTGAATATCTATATGTTTGGTCCTCGAGTGCTGGGCAGGGTTCTTAGAAATTACTATAGCACTCGTATTGTCACACATAATTGGCATACGACCTACATTTATACCATAATCACATAGTTGTTGCTTTAACCAAAGTAATTGAGAACATACCAGTCCAGCAGATACATACTCGGCTTCAGCAGTAGACATTGCAACTGAATTTTGTTTCTTTGATCCCCATGTGATAATACAAGGTCCAACAAACGTAGCAAACCCAGAAGTGCTTTTCCTATCTAAAGAGCATCCTGCATAATCTGCATCTGAATACCCTACTAGATCGAAATTACACTCAACTGGATACCATAAGTATAAATTAGATGTACCAATTAAATATCTCAAGATACGTTTAACTGCAATCATATGTGACTCTTTAGGACACGATTGATATCGCGCACAGACACATACACTATACATTATATCAGGACGACTTGCAATTAAATATAAAAGTGAACCAATCATACCTCGATATGTAGTCTCATCGACACACTTACCATGTTCATCCATAGTTATCTTCTTTTCAGGTACCATAGGTGTATCGTAAGATTTTGCATTTTCCATACCGAATTTTCGAATCAGTTCCTTGATATATTTCTGTTGGTGAATCTTTATACCATCCTTTGTTTGTTGAATTTGTAAACCTAGAAAGTACTTCAATTCTCCCATCATGCTCATTTCAAACTCAGAAGTCATTAGATCTGAAAAATACTTGCACAATTTTTCTTTAGTAGAACCGAATATAATATCGTCTACATAAATTTGCACAACAAGTAAATTAGAACCCTCGGATTTTAGGAACAAGGTTTTATCGACAGATCCTCTTATAAAATTATTTTGTAATAGAAACTTGGATAATCTGTCATACCATGCCCTTGGAGCTTGTTTCAAACCATATAAAGCTTTGTCTAATTTATAAACGTGGTTTTGAAACTTTCTATCTAAAAATCCGGGAAGTTGTTCTACATAAACTTCTTCTTCCAAATAGCCATTAAGAAATGCAGTCTTAACATCCATTTGGAATAGTTTCATTCCTTTATGAGCAGCAAAGGCAATAATGAGACGAATAGCCTCAAGTCTTGCTACGGGTGCAAAGGTTTCGTCATAATCGATCCCTTCTTGTTGATTGTAGCCTTGGACAACTAGTCGTGCCTTGTTTCTTGTAATAAGTCCTGCATCGTCCAATTTATTTCTGAACACCCATCTTGTACCAATAATAGTTCGATCACTAGGTCGTGGCACTAAGTGCCATACCTTATTGCGTTCGAATTATTGAAGCTCATCTTGCATAGCGGTTATCCAATCAGGTTCAGCAAGAGCTTCTTTAATATTGGTAGGTTCAATGGTTGATAGAAAAGAAAAGAACGAGCAGAAATTATTCAAGGACCTTCTAGTTTTAATGCCTTGTTCTAGATCCCCTAGGATTTTGTCCAAAGGGTGGGAGCTTTGATGTTTCCACTTTTTGAGAACTCTAGGCTCATTATCATTTGATGAACTCGCACCATCTGCAGACGTGGAATCATGATTTGTTCCCCCTGAGTTGGACTCGGGATTTTCTTCAGAAGTATCACTAACTTCATTAGAAATTTCATGATTTGGATCAGAAGTTACAACATCATTAGGTATAACTTCAAGATCTTTTTCCTTATCTAAGGAAGGGTCAATAGTATCATTAACTACGGACTCATCACTTCTCGTAGGATCGTTTGCAGAATTATCTAGTTCATCATTGATACCTTGAATATCTTCATCTTCATTTAAGGGCTCATTTCTTGCTAAAAAGAAATCGGGCTCATCTGGATCCTCTTCTTCCTGTTCAACTTTATCAAGCACATTATCTTCGTCAAAGCGAACATGAACACTTTCTTCTATGCGCAAGGTTCTTTTATTGAACACTTTGTAAGCTTTACTATGATCCGAATATCCCAGAAAAACAGCTTCGTCACTTCGGGGGTCAAATTTTTCTAAATTGTCTTTTCCATTATTGTGAACAAAGCATTTGCTTCCGAAGCAACGGAGATGTGATATATTGGGTTTTCTCCCTCTTAAAAGTTCATAGGGAGTCTTTTTCAAGATAGGTCGGATCATAGCTCTATTATGCACATAGCATGCAGTACTAACAGCTTCTGCCCAAAAACTTCTAGGGAGGCCACTACACAAGAGCATAGTACGAGCCATATCCTCTAGGGTTCGATTCATACGTTCCACGACACCATTTTGTTGTGGGGTACGTGGTGCGGAGAAGTTATGCCCCACACCATTTTCCCTACAAAATTCTATAAACAATTGATTATCAAATTCCGTGCCGTGATCCGTCTGAATCGAAATAAGCTTTTTGTCATATTTATTTTGGCAAGCTTCATTAATACCACAAATTAATCGAAAGTTTCATCTTTAGAGGAAAGAAAGATTGGCCAGACATACCTTGAGTAATTGTCGACTAGAACAAATATATACTTTGATCCACCACAGCTTCTAACTTTCATAGGTCCACATAAATCCATGTGTACCATCTCAAGTGGTCGTTTAGTGCTAACTACTCTTTTAGGTTTAAATGAGGATCTAACATGTTTGCAGCGGGCACATGAGTCACACATTGTCTCTTGCTCGAATTTAATTGAGGGCAAGCCTTCAACTAAATCCATAGACTTAAGTTTCTTTAAAATAGTTGGACTAATGTGTGCAAACCTCTTGTGCCATAAGCAAGACTCATCTGAGGTTGCTTTCATACACGAAAAGGAATTTGTATTGACAACATTTAAGTCAATCATATACACATTCCTCATACGGTGACCCTCAAGTAAAACATTACTAGTACCTTCAATTATGATACGACAAGCATCGGCATGAAAAACAACTCTATTTCCTTTGTCACATAATTGAGAAATACTAAGTAAGTTATGTTTAAGACCACTTACCAGATATACTTTATCGATTGAATGGGAGGTTGAAATTCCAATTTTTCCTACTCCAATAATCCTACCCTTCTTGTTATCTCCAAAGGTAACTTTGCCACCGAAGAAGGGCTCTAGTGAAAGAAAAAGATTTCTGTCTCCTGTCATGTGTCTCGAGCATCCACTGTCGAGATACCATAGATTATTTTCTTTCACTACTACCTGCAAATGAATCAAATACAACTTTTAGGTACCCAAGCTAAGTTAGGTCCTTTATGGTTAGTGACTCTATATATTTGATCCTTTCTAACCCATACTTGTCTTATTATTCTTTTGGCTTTAACATTGGGTTGTCTTTGTCTTTGTCTAACAATCGGAACATAAGGTACTCTAGGTTTTGTTCTAACAAAAGTAGCTCTAGGTCTAGTACCTTCATAAGACGCTCTAGGTTTAGAGTTATGAACTTTAGACTTGAATGTATGCTTTCGATTCTCATTCATTTTGTTTGATTTTGAAGGAACAGATGAGTAATCAAAAGCCATATCATAAGTCCATCTAAACTCGTTATTGCGTTTTTCGTTGTCGTTAGGTTCATCTATAGTAGAGACATCATCTTCTACTATGAAATCACAAGTCTTAGCAGTTTCGTCATTCTTTTGCTTATCCAAAGCAAGTTTGAGACAATTGACTTGAATATGTCCAGTAGAGCCACAGTAATTGTAAATCAAGTATTCTGGAAGATTAACATATTTTATTTTTCTGAAATCGTGATCAGAAGGATTAGATTTGTATTTATCATGGTCTCTACGGCTATAGCATTCATGACCAAGTCCCATCTTCATGTTATTATCAGATTGTTCAGTGAGGAAGTTTAAAACTTTTGTGCTTCCTTCCCATTTATCATGAACTTTGCGTGCATGTAAGAGTAATTCTTTCAAGGACTCAATTTCTTTTTCACATTTTGAATGATCTACACTTGAATCCTTGGAAGAGTTACCTTTCTCAAAGTCTTCACGAAATTTATCAAAACGTTCATTCAAGACACATTTCTCATTTTCATGTTGTTCCTTAAGTTTAGACATACTATCACTAGCTTCTTCCAATTGCTTAGAGAGAAATATAATTTCTCTCTTGTGTTCGGAAACCACACTATCTTTGCCATTAAGTTCATCTTTTAAAATCTCATTGACTTTCTTCAACTCAGAAGTTATAGCATCACTAGCTGTAACTTTAACTTAAAGATGCTTAATGTTAAGTTTGAGCTCTGAAGTTATGGCATCACTAGCCTTAACTTTTGATTCAAGAGCGTTTTTCTCAGCATTTGTCATGTCTGAAGTTATAGCTGGGGTAGCCATAACTTTAGATTTGAGCTTTTTGGCTTTGGCTTTTAGAAGTTGGTTTTCCTCAGCAATGTCTAGAATTTGTTCCTTAAGGTCTTTTAACTCTAAACTTTGTTCATGACGATGATCAAGGGATTGTTCAAAAAACTTAATTAAATTATTCTTAGAAAGTTTCTTAACTTGCTTTTTGAGTTCAAGAAAACTTACCTCTTCATCCTCTGAATCTGAATCTGAATCTGAATTTCCAACAAGACACATCTCAGCATTTGAAGCATTACTTTCATTGTTGCTGTCGAAGAATAGGTCAAGACTGACGCTACTTAGACAAAGATTGGCAGTTTCTTCTTCATCTTCGGATGCGCCATCTTCAGAGTCCAAGTCTCCCCAACAATATGCCATCATAACTTGCTTGAATTCCTTCTTCGTTTTGTCACGTTGATTTTTGTCTTTAATTTTCTTCCATGTAGGGCAATCTTTGATCATGTGATCATTATCACCACACTTGAAGCATCCACGATTAGAGAAAGACCATTTTGACTCAGAATTTTTCTTGGGAGTTTGCTTTGATTTGTTATTTGTTTTATTTTGATTTAGATTGAAAGCCTTTTTCCTAAAACGTTTAACAAACAAAATGGTTTCATCTTCAATATCTGAAGAATCATTAATCTTGCTAGACTCAGCTTGTAAGGCCATCTTTTTGCTTGTTCCAGCTTCCTCCTCATCCTGATTCAGAGTAATCTCGTGAGCCATTAAGGTTCCGAGTAGCTCCTGATAGGATAACGAAGTTAGGTCCTTACATTCCTCTATGACAGATACTTTATGTCTCCATCTGCCAGACATGCTTCTGAGAATTTTTCTAGCAATTTCCTCGGAGTCAAAAGTTCTTCCTAAATTCTTTAGCTCATTGATGATGCTAGAAAAGCGAGAGGACATGCTATCAACTGACTTGTTTTGCTCCATGGCAAACAACTCGTATTTTCGCATTAGTAATGCCATACGTTGCTTTTTGACAATAGTGGTTCCCTCATAGGCTAATTCTAGACCATCCCATATTTCCTTGGCAGATGAACTGGTTGAGAAACGATCAAATTCAGTAGCAATCATACCGTTTTGCAATAAGCTTATTGCTTTTGAATTCTTCTCAGCCTTCTTATAATCCGCCTCAATATAGTCTTCTTCTTTCTTTTCGACGGTAGTGCCATTATTGGTTGCAAGTAAGATCTTATTCGGACCATTCTTGATAATCAACCAACACTCCCAGTCGTTTCCTTTAATGAAATGGGTCATCATATTTTTCCATAAACCATAGTTATTCCCATTGAATATAGGACACTTATGGTGTTTGGAATCCATTTGATAAAAAAATAAATGCAGCGGAAAAAAGATAAATAGACTCAAAAAAAATAGATCAGACTCTAGCTGTTAAACTATCAAGAGCACGAGGCTCTGATACCAATTGAGGAGTCTATTGATCGAATACGAAAGAGAGGGGAGGGTGAATTGAGTATTAAAAACGATGACCGCTTTTTCGAAATATATGATGTAGAATTAATTATTTGATTTTATTGATTAAAATCAACTAATTAATTATACCAATAAGCGCAAAATCGAAATAACAAAAATAAAGAGAGAGATAAAGAGAGACACACAGGATTTTGAAGTGGTTCAGTTTCACAAGTCGAAACCTACGTCCACTATTCTCGATTAATAATTTTTAGTACCTTTCTCCGCATTACAAAAATTATCAATCCAATCGTATAATTAACTATATGATTATAACTCAGATTGAGTATCGCTAAATACTCTAGGTTGCTCTTACATTAATAAGAAAAATACAACGATAAATACTAATCTCACGTTATGCGAGTGAGTATAATATCTTTGTGTATTTAGTATCCTATAACGATTTTTCTTCGAGTGATTGACAAATATGATGCGCAACATTTGTATAAGCAAATTGTAAAATAAGAATTAAAGCTCAAAGAATTTTGCTTAAAATATTTTTCTCTCTAAAAGTGTAGATGTGTGTCACTTTTAAATGATGAATGAATGAGAGTATTTATAGTAGTAGAGAATTAGGGTTTAGGAATATTCTGGAATTAGGGCTTAGGAATGTTCTGGAAATATAAATCCCTAAACGACTTGATGGACAAGTAAAAGGCAAAGGAAGAAGGATTTTGGCCTCCTAGGGTTTCGGCCACCTAGGGTTTTGGCCGGCCGTCTAGGCTTCCTTTGGTCCATGCTTGCTTCCACAGCCCACAACAAATCGAGATAGAATTTAGTTAAAGCCCTAGGTTGCACGACGATATAAATATCGTGTTACAAACCAATAGTTTATTCAACTTAAATAATTCTTATTAATTAATTCCAATTAAAATAAATACTCTCTTATTTTTATAAATTACTAAAAATATATTTTACAAAAATTAACGCATCATTTTTGTCTAGCAATGAAGTTAAGGCTGTGAGGTCATAACTTCACTAACCTTTAAATCAAACAAAGTAAAACCATTACCGGATGACGACCTATATTATCTAATCTTCAGTAGATCTTCAGTAAACGAATCGTCTCTTCACAAGTCTCTCATCTTGAGTCTCGTGGTTGTTTATTTGGTCTTTGAAGTAAAACCTCCTTGGTCCAATACTTCAAGCTTGCGTCATTGTAATTGTTCCTTTCTAAATTAAGACTTAAGCACACAATTACACGCATATGTTTATAATATTAAGTCCACATACAAATCATTACTGTCATTATCAAAACAATTAATTAGGGCTAAAGGTCCAACAAAATGTATAGTTTAGGTCTTATCTTCAACTTAACTCGAATGGCCACTGATCACGGTTGGAGTTTATATAAATAAAATTAGCATGTTTTCTAGAGAACAATTCATTGCTTACATACAGTCTATTTTTGTTTAAAATCGTAGGATAATTCTTACAACCCAATTTTGGATAAGGCACTAACTAATAATATTAACATGAGATATATTAGTACAAGTATTAGACATGCACATCGATGAAAAGGGCCAAAAATGGAGCGTTTTAGTACATGCTTGTAGACTAATGAACTTTGTGAAATGCATCAAATAATGTGCCTTTCAAGATAGTAAGACAATTGACGGACATCTTCTGAATAGAAGTGGTTTCTTTGAGTTTGGATGGTAATTTGTCCATAATTTTGAGGAAGTTATAAGCTATACCACCGGCTATGCACCCAATTATTGGACCGACCACATAAATCCAAAGGCCTTTATAGATATGCTTGACAATTGCCGGCCCAATACTCCTTGCCGGATTCATTGATGCTCCTGAGATAGTTCTGCCAACGTTTCATCCAAATCAAATCATGCTTAATTAATATGATGGGAGTATATAGCTAGTATAACTGCAACAGTAAGTTAATTTTGGAAAAGGAGGGTACATGCATATGCGCATTATAGTACTATAAACTTACCCGGCAACCAAGGCGTTTATGAGTACTGTCATTCCAATAGCAACTCCAGCGAACTGATTATACTGCATCAACAACTTCAAAGGGTTAGTTAACCCAACACATTATTTTTTGGTTAGGTTAGGAGTTAAGAGACTCTAGGATCGGACATACCGCTCTGTCGTCAAAGGCAACGCTAAAAATGACGAACATGAGAATGAAAGAAATGATTATTTCCATAACCAGACACTGAGCATCGGAACCAGATGGAGCACTTCCGAAAAACATCTCAGGAGTTGTGTTAAATAAAAGATCCAAAGTTCCGCTTGCAAGTATTGACCCCAATAATTGTGCACCAATATACAAAGGAACCTACAAAAAACAGGGAAAATTTTGATAACCTTGTAGAATTGCCTACTTAATCATTATACGAGTACCATATTACTTACCAAAATAAGGATAATAATTATTATATACTCTGTAGTTAGCTTAGCTTATCGTCAATTAGTCTTACGTAAAACACTGGTATTCTCGTTCTGATAGCTTGTTAAATTAAGAAATAAAAACCTACCTACCTGCATCCAAGGGAAGCCTCTTAAAATGGCATAAGTAACGGTGACTGCTGGATTAAAATGACAGGAAATATGCTCAAATGTGTAAACCACGATCATTATTATTAGGCCCCAAGTCACACAAATTCCCGTATGAGTAATCGAACCATTCATCTTCTCCACAACAATTGCTCCACATCCTAAGAATACTAGAAAATATGTACCCATCACCTCCGCTATCAACTGCATCAAATATAATATTAACAAAATTAAAATTATTTCAATTTAACCATTATCGATCAATTAGTATGATTAACGATGATTAAGTCTTTTGTAAGATAGTCTTAAATCATAAGCACTCCACAAAATTGCTTTTGAGAAGCTGTGAACCGGAGTGCCTTGAAAATTTCACATAAGTTTTAAACATTAGAGTCTACCCTTAATCTTACAAGAGACTATCTTATAATCTTATACAAAATGTTTTGTTACTTTAAATACTTGTGAAATATCAAAAAAGTGTAAGTCTAGTGGTTAAGACAAAGGTATTGTGAAAATAGCTCATAGATTCAATCCCCTTTTTCTTATATTGAACTGGCTTTGTGCATCATCTAACCCAAAAAATAAAAATAAATAAAAAATACTTGTGAATGTTGTCAAGTAATTTACCTTTTGCAATGTGGACGCAACTAGGTCTGCTGAGAAGCTCGATACGGGAGGGACAATGGTGGGGTCGACGGGAGAAGCCATCACCGCTTGAATGTGGTGGGTGCTTCGAACAGATCCTTCCTCCAACATTGCAAGTTTGACGTCGTCGACGTGACTAACCTTTGATGACATCGTCTAATTAATATCGAGAATAGTAATCGAAAATTTTTTATGCAAAAAGATTATGAAACGATTTTATTGTGAAAAACTGTTTAGTACAGAGTATAAGTGAGATGAAAAGTAATGATTTTGGTGGTAGTATTTATATGGTACGACGTCTCTGAAGCTCCAATTTAGAATATCTCAACTTAATAAGATAGATTATTGAACACTTAATCAAGTAGAGTATTAATTAAATCAAGTAGAGTATTAATTTAATGTGATTACGTGAGGAAATTAGAAACAGTGAATGAAACCATGGTTTTCGTTGTTCTAAGTTGCACTTAGTTTCAGGATTAATTGTAGCCCATGTTTTCTACTATTTGTCTATTAATTTATTTGAGTTGTTAGTCGACTTCTTAATTTTATATCCTACTAAGGCCCTGTTCTTTTGGACTTCAAGTTACTTAATTTCAGTTCATTTCAGATCCTATAAGTTCACTTCAGTTCAGTTTAGATCCTATAAGTTCAGTTCAGATCCTATAAGTTCACACTACAACAATGCATACTTTTAGGGGCATTTATCTAGTGGCAAAAAATAAAAATGCCACCTTTGTTATACTTAAGTGGCATTTAATTTGACAAATATTCTAAATGCCACCATACCCTATACTTGGCTATTCACGCGCACAAAAAAATTCATTTGCCGCTCTTTGTTTTCACCCAATTTATTTCACTCCCACAATTCATAAAAAACAAAGACTCAAAAATTACTTTACTCTTCCTAAATGCTCATAAACCCTAACTTTATCAATTGGTTCTTTCATCCACAGGTTTGCTCTCCTCTTCTTCCTCTTTCTTAAGCATCAATTACGCCATCTATTTTCCTATCTAATTAGTTCAATAATAACTTTTTTGTTAGGTTTCATTTGTTACAATTCAATTTTTTTCAATTTCTCACCGTGTACGATCAATGCTTTCATTTTGATGATGATTGACTACACTAGAAAATTGCAAATTTGCAAAGAGAGATAGGTGTATGTTGGATAGTGATAACATGTGCATTCATATTTATTAGGAGTATAATTGTTTAAAGTGGGTAATTGTGTAATTAACAAAAATCGTGAGATAATTGAGATCACAATATTTGAATTGGGTAATTGAAATCATTGATTATTATGTTTGGGTGGTGATAATTAGTGATTAATATTCATATGAGGGATTTTTAATTTGTGCGGTAGATATTGATTCTTCCTTATTTGAGTGTGTCTTGTTTGTGGTGAGGGATATTGTTTGTTCTTAAGCAATGAATTTTTTGATGTGTGTAAAAGTTTGAAGCTTTTTTGTCATATACTCCTCAATTGTAGAGACTATCTGCTTTAGAAATACATGTTTCAACTAATTAATTAGCAATAGCGATGCAAACACTAGTGACATGGTGTATGTTGTGCGCCAAGATTATACTTGTACTGTTGCTGCTCACTATGAAGTTACTGTTTGTTTATTATGAGTGTCCAATATTTGACTTGTTTAAATCTTAAGACGGATATACCCGTCTTAAGAGAGACTTACTGCTTGTTTATTACGAGTGGCCAAAACCATGTCGTACCACAAACTATGGTTAAGTCTATTCAAATTTGTTACACATTAAAATTTGTTTGATACTTATCGTGTTTCTGGCTTGTTAAATTGCAGGATGCTTTTGAAGGTTACAATGGGCGCGACTTTGGCCACCTCATAAATCTGGTGTATGTACTTTGCAATTGTTCCATGTTTTGTTACATTGAATATGCTGCAATGGTCATGTTAAATTGAGTTTCTGTGATTTTGTGACGTTAATGTAATGTATGTGCAGTACGCAGAGGAGTATATACTGGTCTATGTATCGCAATGAAGAATGTCGCAAGCTATGAACGTTGGCACAGGTGACTGACAAATTGCATTAGTTTTGGTTGAAGGATGATGTATGGCATTTTGCCCAGGTCAGGTCGGATTCTCGTAGAAGGATATATGGCGTTTTGGTTATGACAAAGTAGGAGTAATGGCTCTGCTGCAGGATCCCGACCCAAAATCGAAGCTATAACTCGAGCATTTTTTACTTTTGCACGATACCAATTTATGCTTTAGGTTATCTTTTGATTAGGTGTTAATGAATTGAGTTGATATTTTGTAATGACAATTTTTATTTTCAATATTATATATGCTATTATTTTATATGTTTTGTCCTTTTTTTTTAAGTAGTTACTTTTTATTTTATACAAACAAAAATACCAAATAACAAAAAAAATCTTTTAAAAAAATTGCACGCATATCAATGAACTAACAAGTATTAAAGAAAAAAGAAAAATGGTGAATCTCAAAATTTATGAAAAGGGCTTAGATGGCGTTTATGTAGCCATTTACCAGCATATGTAGCAAATGCCACTAGGAGTTTTAGCGACATTGGATATGGCGGCATTTACACAAATGTCTTTGCTATTACTTTTAGCGGCATTTATATATGCCGCAATAATGTAAAATTAAACGCTACAAGTACACTATGTTGTAGTGTCGATTCGATTCGAGATCCTATAAGTTCGATTCGATTCGGATCCAATAAGTTCGATTCGAGATCCTATAAGTTCGATTCGATTCGAGATCCTATAAGTTCAGTTCAGAAAAATTCAGTTCCTATAAATTTAGTTCAGAAAAGCTATATACGGAGTATTATTTTTAAAGACCAATACAAAAACATTTGACATTAATTATTCGATACATACATTATTATTTTAAAAAAAAATCACTCCTCTCATTAATAGTTTCAGCATCACAATAGTTTTGGACATGTTTGATAAAAAGCGGAATAAGACCATGTATTAGGTACGAAACAACATAGTCAAAAACATTTGGCGAGGCAATGGATCCATTGTTGAGAGTGATAATGAAGATGAAAGTGATGAGGATTATGATAATATGGAAATAAATGGTTAGAAAAAAAGATATAATATGTGATTTATTTGTTACAACAACAACAACAACAACAACAACAACAACAACAACAACAACAACAACAACAACAACAACAACAACAACAATAGTTAAGTTAATGTAACACCAATTTCATGTAAACCTTTTATTTTTCTTTTAATGAAAGTTGCGCGCATTTTATAATAAATAATAATAATAATAATAATAATAATAATAATAATAATAATAATAATAATAATAATAATAATAATAATAATAATAATAATAATAATAATAATAATAATAATAATAATAGTTAAGTTAAGTTAAGTTAAGTTAAATAAAATAAAATAAAATAAAAATAAAGTTAAGTTCGGCTCCTATAAGTTCAGTGACACGTCTGTCGTGTACCTGTCAAAAATAAACTAACTATATAGCTAGGGAAGTCAGGTCGATCTCCACAGGGAGGCAAGATATTTGTAGAAGTCCGTCTATTTGGTCACAAATGGGGGGGAAGGGGTTGTTTGATTTGTTTTCTAAACTACGAAGTTTTAAAGGTAAGAGAAATAAAGACAAGAGCAGTAAAAGCAAGAAATAAGTTTTAAACTATCAGAGAGAGAGGGACATGTCAGGATTTCGGTTCACTACGGTAGTCCAGTGACTCAGCTGTAAATAACTCAGACGAATTAATGTAAGACGGATATTGAAAGGTCCTTTCGGTCCACTTTCTATCCTAAAATACCGCTAACTTAACTTTCATTCTCGTCAGGGTAGTCCACTGTTCATAGCAGGCTTATTTAGTCCAATCTTTCGATCTAGGATTAATTTTAGCCAGATTAAGGGTTAACTTAGAAGCGTGCACTCAACTAAGTCGAATGAATACAATTAAATTGCTATGGTGACAGAGTCTTGTAATCAATTCATCTGTTTCATTTACTACATCGTCACTTTCCTACCGCAGATCCCCTAATCCCAACATGAACGGGGTTTAGCTACTCATGTCGCTAATTAAACTAACAGCAGATAAATTCCCAGCAATAAACATTATGAAATAAACAATAAATTGCATAAAAGTAAATTAGGGCAGAAGAATAAATGTAACGAAACGAAGAATTAAAGCAAACGAGAGATTAATTATTAATAAGAAAAGAGAAGAGGATTACAATCTTGCGAATCCGGCGTAAAGAACAATCGAATCCGAGCAAAATAACCCAAGAAATAAAGTCACAGTGAAGAGAAGAGTAACGCAGTAAAGTTTTACAGTAGTCAACTTTGATAATGAAAGGATAGATAAAAGATCCTAATAACCTAGTTAACGTAGGTTTAAATAGGAAAGCAATAAAGTTTTGCGAAATAAACATAACACGGGCTGTTTTAAAGCCCATAATAGCGAAACCACTCGATTGAGTGGATTAAAACCACTCGATCGAGCAAATCCTCAGCCTAATCTACTCGATCGAGTAACTCGTCTTCCTGCAGCTTAAGGATCGAGTAGATTTCTACTCGATCGACCATCTTGGGACGTAGAAACCACTCGATCGAGTGGTAAAACTGCTCGATCGAGTTCTTTGACTTCAAATCAGCTCAAGTCCGCGCCCGAATGCCTCGTAATCCGTGCCATGACGCTTCCAAACACAGTATCTCACTCTGGAAAATCCTGTCTCCTCTAAATGCATGTAAAAAGGACGAAAAAGAGTACGATTCCACTACTTTCGCGTTCATTTCTACAAAATGGACAAAACGAATCAAAGTAGCCAATTCGGGGCAAAATACCATAAAAACAGTATAAAAGTGCATAGAAATACGTGCTGAAATAGGCTAAAAAGACTATATATTATGCACGTATCAAATCTCCCCAAACCGAACCTTTACTCGTCCTCGAGTAAACTAAAATGCAACTAATGGAACGAAAATGATAACTCAGAGCTAGCTTAACTTGTCTACCTGAACCAATTTAATGCAACAAAAACTAACAGTTAAAGCTAAGCAGTCAATACGCAAACGAATTATAAGCTGTTCAGAAATATAGCCAACCTATCGACCTTGCAAGACCAACAAAATCGGACTCTCTCGTGGTTACTCTTTTCTCGTGAAGCAAGGGGTGAATGTTATATGTAAAAGAGAGAAGAAAAGACAGTCACTCACCTAACTGCGACCTACATAGCATGCATGCAACAAAAATGAAAGACAATTCAAGTACTAATGCACACACTCCAACCAATAATGTCCGTCACAGCCGAAGGCTTACAAATAATTTGGGAATAGTGAGGTTCAGGTGAGAAAGGCAAAACATGTTATGGAAATGTGGAGGTAAAAGCGTCAAGCTAGTTCCTAACAGGACCATAATGAAATCATCCGAATCTCAACTGACTGAAAAACTAAGTACAAGTGCCCCTTATTTGGCACAAAACTCACTAAACTCAAACACAATCTCCTCAAAAAAATATGGGATAAAACGGAGGAGTCAGACGGTCACAAACTTCCCTTTTTTAACACCGTCTGAATGAACTAACTGAAACAACAACCTTTTTTTTTTCAAACTTTTCTTTTTTTTCTTCTTCCTGATTCACGTTTCCGGCTCTTTCTTTTTCATTTTTTTTTCTTTTTTTTTTCACTTTCACTTTCACGTTTTCTTTTTCTTTTTTTTTCAATTCTTTTTTTTTCTTTTTTTTCCTCCTTCCTCTATACTTACACCAACTCCAAAACAAGAAATACGGGCCAAAATGCAACAGAAAAACATACCACAAAAGAACATACTAACTAGCTTGACTAGGCAGGCTTAGTTTTGGATGTAGCTAATGGGTCAAAAAGGCAAGTTTTGGCTTATGTGGAGCTAAATGGGTGAAAAATATAAGGAAAGGGAAATTTGCAAGCACCTTCCTGCATGTGACACCAACCACATACCCGAATATGTGGATTTGACGAGAAATTGAATGTCATAAATGTGCAAAAATGATGAACATGCTATGCAAGGAGTACTACTCTCAATTCCTAATGAACTGGTCATGAATGTCACCAGTTATAAGCTCTAATATCTCAAAATTTTTAAGTGGTTTGCCAATTTATCAGGTCAAGTCTAAACATTCAGCTATATTTGAACAGAAACTCGTAGACTATGCGTATGACAAAGCTAAGAACTATCAATAAAGTGCAAGGCTCAAGCAAAATGACAAGTTATAGTGCATTGTCATCACGGAAATCTACCGTTCCGACTCAACCTATATGCAAAAATAAACGTGAAATTTTTTTTTTGAATTTTTGAAATTTTCTAAATTTTTTGGATTTTTGATTTTTAATTAAAATAAACAACAATGCAAGCTGAAAAATGTAAACGTGAATGCAAAACAAATGCAAATGCATACTCAAAAGGATGCAATACCCTCCCCAAACCAAAACGGACAACGCCCTCGTTGTCCTCCAGCATACACCAGCAGAAAAATACAGGGGAACGGGAATATACAATCAATAAGAAAATAAAAACAATAAATAAAAGGAGACAAAATAAAAGAGTAAGAGATACATACAAAATACGAACTTCTCCAAACCAGCCAGAAAACTGGGGAAGTGAGTAGACCAGTAGATACTCGTCGTCGTCGTCACTGCTGTCACGGATCTCCTCCACCCTGAACTCCGGGTCTCTCTCCTCCTCTCTCCTCCTCTGCTCCTCAGCACGAGCTCTCTCCACTGCCACCTCTGGGTCCTCGTCCTCCTCCTCGTCAGCAGACTCCGGGTACCCCTCAGCTGGGAACCGGAAGAAGGAAGGGTGTGGCCAACCCTCTGGAATCGGATGGTGTCGCCGCAAGTGGTACTCGTACAGAGGGTGTAAAGTAGAGTCAAATCCCTCTCCATACGAGCCTGACGCTCTGCAACCTCAAGCAACAAACCGTAAACGGCGCCCCCTTGGTCCATGACCGCAGGCGCCACAAAGGGAGGAGGTGGTACGAAAGTAGCCGTTAGGTAAGACCGCTCGATGTCTGGTCAGTCGGTGGGAGCGGGAGTAGGAGTAGGAGTGGTAGTAGTAATGGGAGTAGGGGTCGGAGCGGGAGTAGCCGTGGAAGGCTGGGTACTCCCTGAAGGTGTGGACCCCTCTCCAGTCTCAAGACGCCGCTTCTTGGCGGCGGGTGCAGTAGGAGGTGGTCGAGGCTGAAGTGGAAGGAGAAGGTGAGGTAGTGGTGGCAGACGGGCACCCCTAGCAACAGTAGGAAGGAGCTCTAGACGGGGAAGAGTGTCACAGGGTAAGTCAACAGACAAGGAGCCGTCAATCTTCCAAGTCTAGTAGTCTGGGGTCAGCCAATGCTGAGAAAGCATGGCATCCAGACTCAGTAGCCTCTCTCCCCCGAGGTACTGCAGGTCACGAAGCCAAACGGGGAAAAGGCGACGCGCAAGAATGGTGGCTATGCCACCGCAGGCAATGGTTCCCGTCTCCTTCTTCCCCTGGCTCTGAAGGTACTGGGCGGTCAAGTAAGCTATGTTGAGGGTAAAAGGACCCTCGCAGTCAATGTTTAGGTAACCGCCCAGGATGGAGAGCTCGGTGTTGGTCATGTTGTTCGGCTCCTTTCGGCCGAAAATAGTGCTCCCCATCAGTCTACGGAAACAACGGACAGGGGGAAGGTGGACCTGATGGAGCTTTCGCTCCCTTAAAGTGGTATGGGCCAGGCACCGCCAAAGTTGACGGTAGACCTTCCTCGGGGCAGCAGTCTTGCCCGTAGAGGTAAGGTCAAGTAACCTACCAAATTTGACACGTCTGTCGTGTACCTGTCAAAAATAAACTAACTAAACTAACTATATAGCTAGGGAAGTCAGGTCGATCTCCACAGGGAGGCAAGATATTTGTAGAAGTCCATCTATTTGGTCACAAATAGGGGGGGTTGTTTGATTTGTTTTCTAAACTACGAAGTTTTAAAGGGAACAGAAATAAAGACAAGAGCAGTAAAAGCAAGAAATAAGTTTTAAACTATCAGAGAGAGAGGGACATGTCAGGATTTCGGTTCACTACGGTAGTCCAGTGACTCAGCTGTAAATAACTCAGACGAATTAATGTAAGACGGATATTGAAAGGTCCTTTCGGTCCACTTTCTATCCTAAAATACCGCTAACTTAACTTTCATTCTCGTCAGGGTAGTCTATTGTTCATAGCAGGCCTATTTAGTCCAATCTTTCGATCTAGGATTAATTTTAGCCAGATTATGGATTAACTTAGAAGCGTGCACTCAACTAAGTCGAATAAATACAATTAAATTGCTATGGTGACAGAGTCTTGTAATCAATTCATCTGTTTCATTTACTACATCGTCACTTTCCTACCGCAGATCCCCTAATCCCAACATGAAAGGGGTTTAGCTACTCATGTCGCTAATTAAACTAATAGCAGATAAATTCTCAGCAATAAACATTATGAAATAAACAATAAATTGCATAAAAGTAAATTAGGGCAGAAGAATAAATGTAACGAAACGAAGAATTAAAGCAAACGAGAGATTAATTATTAATAAGAAAAGAGAAGAGGATTACAATCTTGCGAAACCGGCGTAAAGAACAATCGAATCCGAGCAAAATAACCCAAGAAATAAAGTCACAGTGAAGAGAAGAGTAACGCAGTAAAGTTTTACAGTAGTCAACTTTGATAATGAAAGGATAGATAAAAGATCCTAATAACCTAGTTAACGTAGGTTTAAATAGGAAAGCAATAAAGTTTTGCGAAATAAACATAACACGGACTGTTTTAAAGCCCATAATAGCGAAACCACTCGATCGAGTGGATTAAAACCACTCGATCGAGCAAATCCTCGGCCTAATCTACTCGATCGAGTAGAAAGTTACTCGATCGAGTAACTCGTCTTTCTGCAGCTTAAGGATCGAGTAGATTTCTACTCGATCGACCATCCTGGGACGTAGAAACCACTCGATCGAGTGGTAAAACTGCTCGATCGAGTTCTTTGACTTCAAATCAGCTCAAGTCCGTGCCTGAATGCCTCGTAATCCGTGTCATGACGCTTCCAAACACAGTATCTCACTCTGGAAAATCCCGTCTCCTCTAAATGCATGCAAAAAGGACGAAAAAGAGTACGATTCCACTACTTTCGCATTCATTTCTACAAAATGGACAAAACGAACCAAAGTAGCCAATTCGGGGCAAAATACCATAAAAAAAGTATAAAAGTGCATAGAAATACGTGCTGAAATGGCTAAAAAGACTATATATTATGCACGTATCATTCAGTTCAGAAAAGTTAAGATCTTATAAGTTTAGTTCAGTTCAGATCCTATAAGTTCAGTTCAGTTCAGATCCTATAAGTTAAGTTCAGTTCAGATCCTATAAGTTCAGTTCAGTTCAGATCCTATAAGTTCAGTTTAGTTCAGATCAGATTCGTTTCAGTCCAAAAGAACAGGGCCTAACAATCACTTCTAATCATCATAGTGGACAATATTTCGACCAAATCAATTCATTAGGGTGTTTATTACAGAGTACGTGTCTAAAAGATTTAGACTAAGCCTCTGCCACCCAATTTTTCACTACTTTTTTATTCTTCAAACTCAGACTCAGACTCACTCAAAAAACACACCTATTCCCAAATTCATTTTAGACATTTACACCTCAACTTTCAACTTCTTACCTTATTTTACTTATTTTGTTTGTTTACTTTCATGTCTATATTTTGATGCGGGTGCAATAGGGTAGTGACGAGGAAAAAGCTAGAGAACACGGTTCCCAATACCGTGTAGCTGAACACGGTTTCCTAAAGCCATGGACTATTAATTAGATATTAGGGCGCATTTGTTTCGTGCACGGGTATGGATTTGGAATCAGGAATCATACGCGGGTGGTATGAGTTTGAACTTTATTCCTCATACCTTGTGTTTGTTTCGATTTTGAGTGGTATGGGTTTTAAACTCAGTTAAGGTTAAAATGCGTAAATTAAAATATTGTAATTAATTATTTTTAGTATTATAAAATCATGAAAATGATTATTTAATCAAATAAGTATATAAAAATTGGATTTACAATATGCTATAATTTATTTTTTCTTATTTTTGTTCATTTTAGTTTCATACTCACCCCCCTCCTTGGGTATAAGAAACCCATACCTCATGGGTTTGAGGTATGGGTATGAACCCCTTGAATTTGTGAAACAAACACTTGGTATGGATTTGGCTCATTCCAAACCCATACCTCATACCTTTTTTATGTGAACCAAACACCCCCTTATTATTAACTATTTTATCTTAAAATAAAAGATTAGGAAATCCCGAGTTATCATTGGATTTTATTTGCTAGTTGTTATTAGCTTATTATCCAAGATAAATTAGAGATAGGGTAGATTTTATTTTATTCTTATCTTTTTATCCAAGAAACCTTGGAGATGGAAATAGTATAAATAGGGCTGGTTGTAAACCCTAAGAGAGACACACGTTGAACTTTGAGTTTGAGAGCAATAAAATTACTTTTCTGTTTGTGAACAACCCTAATTAATCTTGCGAGATTAGTTTGCAGTTCATCCTTGCGAGGCTGAAGTTATAGTAGATTGAGCTATAACCTTGCGAGGATTAGAGCGAGATCGCTACCCTAGTTGTGTGTTGTTTCGAGTTTCTTGCAAGGAACGAGAGCAATTCACTCCATATCTTTCATATTTCGTTCATTTCATAAACATAAAATACAAAAACATCGATTCTGCTGCATATTTTCAGATCACGGTCCGTGTATCTAGATCGTGTTCCTTTATTCTACATCAGGAGCATTTGATAGCTTCATAAGGTGGAGGGCCATGTGATGAGCTATGTTGATGCGGTAAGGCGTAGGCTTTGTGATTAGGTAGGAGCCCAAACTTTCAAGCTCATCGGCCCAGAAATACCATGGCTCATCCCGGGCGAAAACGGTACACCCATAAATCGTTGCCAAGTTCTCATTGGGGCATTGTGGCATGATGTAGCCGCCTTTTTAAGCCAAGTTGATCCTCAAGGCTCGAGATGGCCTTCCAAACATGGGAATAGTGGATTTCCGCGGGCACTCTATGAGACGGGGTGTCGTCTAATCCGAAAATCCAAGCTAGTCGGCCAAGGGAGATAGAACGGTCCCTATTCATTATGCGGAAATGTAGCGTGGCTACCATTCCCGTAGTGCGGGACTTATCAATCCGGAGGGAGCTCAAAAATTCCCAAGTAAGACGCGGGTAATTCCGCTCTTGAAGGTTATACATTGCCTTCATACCAAGCCCATTAAACAGTGCCTCCGTTTCCTTATCTATTCCTAAGGCCCTCATAGAAGGGCGACAAATGAACCGCGTCGGGGTAAGGGGACGATTCTTAAAAAGTACAAATTTACCTTTTTGAACCGCCGTCGCAAATTCAACGGTTGGATAATCGAGATCCGGAGTAGTGGATCAGACGCCGCCTCCGCGACAAATTGTGCTTGAGCCCTTGCGATGTCGCCTCTGGTTCTCCTTGTGCCCATATTGAAGGATAGAGAAGGTTGGTGACGGTGTTGGAGTGGTGGGTTGTGGGTAGGATGAAGATTAGAGAAGGAGAGGTGGTGTTTTAATGGAGATTTGTGTAATACTCCGTATTTATAGTCTTGGGGGTACTCTATCGAGTAGCCCTTACTCTGTCGAGTAAGGGTAAGTGGCGACGCAATATAGTTTCTGACCTGTTGGGCACTCGATCGAGTAGCTGGGGCACTCGATCGAGTAGGGGGGTATTCGATCGAGTACCTTGGGTACTCGATCGAGTGTCCGGTTTTACGGTGGAGTTTTCTCGGGTTTTGTTAATTACGCGATTAGGGTATTTAAACATATTCGTAATTGTTTTAAATCACTTTTTACAAAACCTAAAACCTGTTTAAGAGAGAAAGCAACTAGTTCTTCTTCCCAATCGCGTTCTTGACAATTCCCGGAGTTCAGACGGTCGGTTCGTATCGTAGTTCGTGTCGTTGGATTCCTTGCGTCGAGGGTAAGCTTTTAATATAATTTCTATAATGTTTTGTTAAGATTGATGAAACCCTAATTTAGGAATTGGGGGTTTTTATGAGTAGTAATTGAATGGTAGCATCTATGTGTTGTATGGTAGGAGGAGAATTCGTAGAGGAGCCGTTTTGATACAAATTTGTAGATACCGTCTGCGTGTTGTGCTTTCCAGGTAGGATTTCCTACTCAGTATTAGTCCCATAATGGGATATTGGTGATGTGCTGTAGTTAGTTGTTTAATATGATGATTGTGATTGTGATTGTGATTGTGATTGTGATTGGTTTCTATGGCTCTCGAGATGCGTTCTCGGCTGAGTGGGGTCACTTGCGGGAGTGATCTCACGCCCTAGTTTCGCCCTTCGTGGAACCCGCCACGAAAGGGGATGTGCACATTAATGGACAGGGTTATCGCTCGTACGATGAGCGGGGCTTAGGTGGGAACGGCTGCGGTCGGTCCCCATCTGCGGGCTGGTCCAAAGGACAACATCGATTGAGATGATGGGAGTTGGTGGCCTGTGTGTGTGTGTGACAGTTCAGCTGTATGTTGTCTTATTATTGTTATTTACATTGATTGTGTGATTAGTACTGACCCCGGTGTTGTTTTGTAAAACCTGCGGTGATCCATTCGGGGATGGTGAGCGGATATTGAGCGAGTAAAGAGATGAGTCTTGGGATAGCTGGGATGGCCACGACATGACGATAGAGTCTTCCGCTGTAGTTTAGCATTTATTTCTATTTCATTGAGAACATTAGTTTGGAATAATGTATTGTACTTTCGATTTGGTTTCGAGGATTGTATCTATTCATTAAACTATTTACAATAAATGTTGTTTCTGTTTTGTCTATTTGATTATCATACCTCGGGCGACCGAGATGGTGATGTCTTCATACCTGAGTGGTCCTGGTAAGGCACTCGGAGTATGGGGGTGTTACAAATGGTATCAGAGCGACGATCCTGAAACCTGTAATCAATGAACTTAATGAACATAGGGAGTCAATTAAAATGAACCCGGGGTAGAAGTTGTAGGAGCTAGTGGAAATGCTTGGGAGACGTCCTAAAGTCGCGGGGGTCGCCCTACAACTTTGAACCGGTCACATGGGGGAAATGTGTGTGTTGAGTCATGTGTGTGCTTAGTAACTTGCGTAACAATGTGATGAATGTGTTGATGGTTGGATGTTCGAGTTGGAAGTTGATGAGATAAAAAGAAAAGTGATGTTAGATATATATAGACATTGTTGATGAAATGATAGCATGATGGAATGTTTTACAACGTGGCAATTAATAGCATGATTGTTGTGATATAATGTGATTTATAAAGTTAGCGTGTTAGTATATACGTAATATGCGGGTAGCTCTTACGTATTGGTGGTACTTGATCGAGTGAGGCTGACTCGATCGGATAGGTTTTTGGCGATTTTGAGTCCAGAATCGCGTTTTGGGGCACTCGATCGAGTAACTAGGGGTACTCGATCGAGTATGGGGTCACTCGATCGAGTAGCCTAGATACTCGATCGAGTGGGTTAGAGATCAGAAGGTCTGTTTGGTTCTGGAGTTTGGGTACTCGATCGAGTACATGGGGGCACTCGATCGAGTAGCCCGTTACTCAATCGAGTGGGTTTGGATACTCGATCGAGTAGGTTCTGAGCAACGCGTTTTCGTGTTTTGAGGTCTAGTACGTGTGTTTATGTTTACCCTTTCTTATATAGCTTCAAGATGCCGCCCAAGAGAAATGCTTTGTATGCGAGAGGCGAGCTTATGACTACGGACGACATCGTCAAGATGTTAGAGCACCAGGATGCTCTTACCGAGACCCCAAGAGAGTGAATGAGGACAAGGATAAGAGTAAGGAGAAGGAGGTTGACCATGCTAAAGTCAGCCTCTATATTGCGAGGTTTAACCCGAAGGAGTACAAGGGAGTTGAGGAGCCTAACCTTCTTGATAGTTGGCTGAGGGAGATGGAGAACATACTAGATTTAGTTCGATGTCCTGATGAGATGAGAGTGGATCGACCGCATTCTATCCGAGGGGGAGGCAGTGGCAAGTGGTGGGATTCAGTGAAAGTGAGTGCCAAGGAGATATATACCAACCAGGGGTTACCCGCTATACCTTGGGAGGAGTTTCGTAGGGTCAGTGAGGAAGGAGTTCGTGAAACACGTGAGGAGTAAGTTGAGAGAGGAGTTCGACAAGTTTAAGATGACTGCTTTGAGATGTCTCGTGGGTCGAGTACTACGGGCGGTTCAATGAGAAGTCTAGATATGTTGAGGATATGGGTTTGAGTGAGGAGAATCTGGCTTTGAGGTTTGAGAGAGGGCTAACCACGAAAATTATGGATAAGTTACCCGTGGGAGTCCTTACTGATGTAAAGGAAGCATATGAGAGGGCTGGGAGAGCTGAGAGACTAGTGGAGATGGCTCAGGAGAGGTCAGGTGGAGAGAAGAGGAAGTCTGAGAGCGAGGGTGGTGGCCAATCTAATTTCAAGAAAGGCAACCACAATCAATCTAAGGGATTTTCTTCTGGGTCCGGGTTTAGTCTTTGGAACTTCCTTTGGGCGAGGCCGTGGGAGTGTGAGCAATAGCCGGGAGTGACTGCTTTGGTTGTGGTGGCGTAGGCCACAAGAGACATGAGTGCACGAGCGCACGGATCTTTTCGAGACCTCGCACGAGCTTTGCGAGCAAATGGACCCCGGCGGGATCATGGCCAAACCGGGAGGTCGAGCTACCAGAGTGGAGGCAACCGCAACGGCGGTAATTCTTATCAGAAGACACCGACGAACAACAACAACAACAATCAAGGGTCGGTGCTAAGCCGACCGCGTCAAAGATCTTGTCCAGGAGGTGGGCGGAAGACCGATGGCAAGTTGTTCATGATGGACAAGAAGGCACGGTGAGGAGGATGTGCACGTTATCACCGGTACATTCCTTGTTAATGGTATTCCTACCTTTGTTCTGTTTGATTCGGGGGCTTCTCAGTCGTTTGTGTCTTCGAGTCATGTAAAACAGTTGGGTTTGAGAGTATATGAGTCTGTTAGGGAGCAAGTTTTCATACCTTCGGGTGAGTCTGTATCGTGTGGGAGGTTGTTTAGAGATGTATCTTTGATAGTTGGGCAAGTCGATTTCCCTGTAGACTTGCTAGAGTTTCCTTTTAATGGTTTTGAGATGATAGTTGGGATGGATTGGTTAGGAAAGTATAAGGCTAAGATAGACTGTCATCAAAAGAAAGTGTCCCTAAGAGGTCCTAAGGGTGTTAGTGTGTCTTACCGTGGGTTTCTAGTCAAACCCAAAGTTAAGTTGATTGCAGCTGTCACCTTGAAGTCGTATCTGAGGAAGGGATGTCCTCTGATTTTGTGCCATGTGAGAGATGACCGGATAGAGAGCCCGGCGATTGACGAGATACCAAAGTGGTGGGAGAGTTTGCGATGTTTTTCCGAGGAGATTCCGGGTTGCCACCGAAGAGGGAGATAGATTTCATCCGTTGGGTTGAAGCCAGGGACGGGGCCAATCTCTAAGGCACCGTACCGTATGGGTCCTAAGGAGATAGAGGAACTTAGGAAGCAGTTGGATGATTTGATAGAGAAGGGATACATTAGACCAAGTGTATCGCCTTGGGGAGCACCAGTCCTTTTCGTGAAGAAGAAAGATGGGAGTTTGAGGTCATGCATAGATTACCGGAGTGAACCGTGTGACGATAAAGAACAAGTATCCTTTGCCAAGGATAGATGACCTGTTTGATCAGTTGAGCGGTGCAACGGTCTTTTCTAAGATTGATTTGAGGTCGGGGTACCATCGGTGAAGATTAGAGATGTGGACATACCAAGACAAACTTTCACGTCGAGGTATGGCCACTATGAGTATGTGGTGATGCCATTTGGGTTGTCTAATGCGCCGGCAGTGTTTATGGATTTGATGAATAGGATCTTCAGACAGTTCTTGGATCAGTTTGTAGTAGTGTTTATCGATGACATCTTGGTCTACTCTAAGACTAAGGAGGAGCATGAGGAGCATCTGAGGATCGTGTTGCAGACCTTGAGGGATCATGAGTTGTATGCTAAGCTGTCCAAGTGTGAGTTCTGGTTGGAGAAAGTTGCCTTTCTGGGGCATGTAATCTCTAAAGATGGGGTAGTCAGGATCCGGCGAAGATTGAGGCAGTGACAAAGTGGGAAGCACCAAAGAATGTTGCTGAGGTGAGAAGTTTCTTGGGTTTAGCTGGATACTACAGACGGTTCGTGAAAGATTTCTCCAAGATAGCTAGACCGATGACAGCGTTGATGAGGAAGGAGAACAGGTTTCGTTGGGATGAGAGTTGTGAGACGGCGTTCCAAACATTAAAGGAGCGTTTGACCACAGCTCCTGTCCTAGCATTGCCTGAAGGGAGCGAGAATTTCGAGGTTTATACAGATGCCTCGAAGAATGGGTTGGGGTGTGTGTTGATGCAGAATGGTAAAGTGATTGCCTATGCTTCTAGGCAGTTGAAGCCTTATGAGGAGAATTACCCTACTCATGATCTGGAGTTGGGTGCAGTGGTGTTTGCTCTCAAGATTTGGAGACATTACCTTTATGGAGCAATCTTTAAGGTATTTTCTGATCACAAGAGTCTCAAGTACATCTTCACGCAGAAGGAGTTGAACATGAGACAGAGGAGGTGGATGGAGTTGATTGGCGATTATGACATGGAAATCATCTACCATGAAGGGAAAGCCAATGTTGTAGCTGATACTTTGAGTAGGAAGAGTGTACATTCTTTGTGTACAGCTCTATCTTTGATGAGGCTGAGAGATGAGGTAGCGAGGTTCGGGATTCATGTGATGCAGAAAGGAGATGCCATGGGTGATATGACAGTACAGCTTGAGTTTTATGATGGCATTCGGGATAAGCAGGCTTTGGATCCTAAGATAGTGGAGTGGAGAGCTGGAGTAGAGAAAGGGACAGTGTCCCGCTTTTCTATTCATACAGATGGTAGTCTGAGGTTTGATGGTAGGTGGTGTGTTCCGAATGACGAGGAGTTGAAAAAGACGATCATGACAGAAGCGCATTGCACACCATATTCAGTTCATCCGGGTGGAGACAAGCTTTACAAAGATTTGAAGAAAACGTTTTGGTGGCCTGGGATGAAGAAAGAGACAGCTGAGTTTGTGTCCCGTTGTTTGACGTGCCAGAGAGTTAAAGGGGAACAGAGAAGACCACAAGGTAAGGTTCAGTCTTTGGAGGTGCCTGAGTGGAAGTGGGAATCCATTTCCATGGATTTCATTGTGGGTTTGCCTAAGAGTCAACAAGGTAACAATATGATTTGGGTGATAGTGGATCGTCGACCAAGTCGACTCACTTTGTTCCAATGAAAGATACATGGACTAAGGCACAATCGGCTATGGCCTATCGAAAGAACGTGCTTAAGTTACATGGAGTCCCTAAGGACATAGTGTCCGACAGAGATGCGAGGTTTATATCGAGGTTTTGGAAGGAGTTGCGGGAATCGTTAGGGACAAATCAAGATGAGTACACTTTTCATCCTGCGACGATGGGCGGCCGAGAGAACAATCAAGACTCTTGAGGATATGTTGCGAGCTTGTGTGATGGATTTTGGTGGTAGCCGGGAGCAGAGGTTGGACTTGATAGAATTTTCTTACAATAACAACTATCACACTAGTATTGGTATGGCACCGTTTGAGGCTTTGTATGGGAGGAGATGTAGGAGTCCAATCTGTTGGGACGATAGTCTTTGAGGCGATGGTTTTGGGACCAGAGATGGTACATGAGATGGTGGAACAGTTAAGATGATCGAGGAACGGATGAGAGCGACCCGGATCGACGAAAGAGTTATGCAGATCTACATCGTCGGGACATAGAGTTTCAAGTTGGGGACAAGGTTCTTCTGAAAGTGTCTCCTATGCGTGGGGTTATGAGGTTTGGGAAGAAAGGCAAGCTAAGTCGGAAGTTTATAGGGCCTTATGAGATCTTAGAGCGAGTTGGAAGTTGCTTATCGTCTGGCATTACCAAATGTGCATTAGAGAGAGTGCATAATGTGTTTCATGTATCGCAGCTGCGGAAGTATGTGAGTGACCCGTCACATGTGTTGGAGGCAGAGAGCTTAGAGCTGGATGAGTCTTTATCATATCTGGAGGTGCCTAAGCAGATCCTAGACCGAAAGGTTAGAAAGACCAGGAGTGGTGAGACAGTTTTGCTTAAGATCCTTTGGTCTAACCATGAGACCGAGGAAGCTACATGGGAGGCAGAGGATATCATGAAAGAGCGTTACCCCTTCCTTTTTGATCAGGTATGTAGGGTTACGGGGACGTAACCTTGTTTCTTTTAGGGGGGTAGCAGATGATCGCGAGCAGTTTCTAAGAGTTTTATACACCTTTTGTATGTTGTGTCGGTAGGTTGTCGGGATGAGTTGGGTAAGTAGCGTGTTTTATATTGAGTTTTGTTTTAGAGTTTTGTTTTGGTTGTTGAGTCGGGAATGTTTTGGAGTACCTTTGTTTTAGTAGTGGTTTGAACTTCGGGGACGAAGTTCCTTTTAAGGAGGGAAGACTGTAATACTCCGTATTTATAGTCTTGGGGGTACTCTATCGAGTAGCCCTTACTCTGTCGAGTAAGGGTAAGTGGCGACGCAATATAGTTTCTGACCTGTTGGGCACTCGATCGAGTAGCTGGGGCACTCGATCGAGTAGGGGGGTACTCGATCGAGTACCTTGGGTACTCGATCGAGTGTCCGGTTTTACGGGGGAGTTTTCTCGGGTTTTGTTAATTACGCGATTAGGGTATTTAAACATATTCGTAATTGTTTTAAATCACTTTTTACAAAACCTAAAACCTGTTTAAGAGAGAAAGCAACTAGTTCTTCTTCCCAATCGCGTTCTTGACAATTCCCGGAGTTCAGACGGTCGGTTCGTATCGTAGTTCGTGTCGTTGGATTCCTTGCGTCGAGGGTAAGCTTTTAATATAATTTCTATAATGTTTTGTTAAGATTGATGAAACCCTAATTTAGGAATTGGGGGTTTTTATGAGTAGTAATTGAATGGTAGCATCTATGTGTTGTATGGTAGGAGGAGAATTCGTAGAGGAGCCGTTTTGATACAGCTGTAGATACCGTCTGCGTGTTGTGCTTTCCAGGTAGGATTTCCTACTCAGTATTAGTCCCATAATGGGATATTGGTGATGTGTTGTAGTTAGTTGTTTAATATGATGATTGTGATTGTGATTGTGATTGTGATAGTGATTGGTTTCTATGGCTCTCGAGATGCGTTCTCGGCTGAGTGGGGTCACTTGCGGGAGTGATCTCACGCCCTAGTTTCGTCCTTCGTGGAACCCGCCACGAAAAGGGATGTGCACATTAATGGACAGGGTTATCGCTCGTACGATGAGCGGGGCTTAGGTGGGAACGGCTGCGGTCCCCCACTGGCGGGCCGGTCCAAAGGACGATCGAGATTGAGATGATGGGAGTTGGTGGCTTTGTGTGTGTGTGTGACGTTCGGTTTGTATGTTGTCTTATTATTGTTATTTACATTGATTGTGTGATTAGTACTGACCCCGGTGTTGTTTTGTAAAACCTGCGGTGATCCATTCGGGGATGGTGAGCAGATATTGAGCAGGTAAAGAGATGAGTACTGGGATAGCTGGGATGGCCACGACATGACGATAGAGTCTTCCGCTGTAGTTTAGCATTTATTTCTATTTCAGTTGAGAACAGTTAGTTTGGAATAATGTATTGTACTTTCAGTTTGGTTTCGAGGATTGTATCTATTCATTAAACTATTTACAATAAATGTTGTTTCTGTTTTGTCTATTTGATTATCATACCTCGGGCGACCGAGATGGTGATGTCTTCATACCTGAGTGGTCCTGGTAAGGCACTCGGAGTATGGGGGTGTTACAATTTGAGGAGAGGGATTTTTTTAGAGGCAGGAAGAAGAAGATGAAAGAATGAAATAATGGGGGGGAGGGGGTGTCGTGCGGTGTTTAGAGCTGATTTGGTGTTCCCAGCCGGTAGGGCACCGGCTGCCGCTGAGCCGACAGGGGACACAAGCCTATATTTTCAAAAATCTTGTTTTCTTTTAGAATGGAATTGGTCGCGCTACCGGTGGGGGCACCGGCTGCCGATCCACCGGCAAGGACCTCCAAGTCTTCTTCCTTAACATATTTTGGTCAACAGGTAGGTGCTCCCTGCCTGCTGCTGACCTACCGGTAGAGAGTACTGCTCTCCTCAATTTCCTCAACTTTGCAGCATAATAGGTGCCTCTGCCGGCGGACCGGCTGCTGGTCTACCGGCAGAGGACACTCCTCTCCTCAGATCTGTCATGTTTTCCTCATAGTTAGGTGTCTCTGCCTGCTGCCGGTAGAAGACACTCCTCCTCCACACTTTTTCAATCAAGGGGGTGTTCCCAACCGGTGAGCCGGCTGCCGGCCTACTGGCAGGAACACATCTTCTCTCATTTTCAATTTCTCTTATTAATTAAAATTTGGACGCGCTGCCAGTAGGGGCATCGGCTGCCGGTCTACCACCAGGGACCACAATTTGCTTAATTTCACAATTTTTTTCCCAAGTCTCGTGTTGACCTGAGCTTTGTGCCGGTGGGTCCACCGGCGGCCGGCTTGCCGGCAGAGAGCTCTAGGTGCTAGATTTCGCATATTTTCCACATCGCTTTCCAATAATAAAATCTCGACTTCTTCCTTTGGCCCCTTTTCTCGTGTTCTCTACTTTTCAAACTGACACATCATGTCGGGAATCGAACCAAATGAAGATTATACTTGTGTTCCACATGTTAGAATAAGTGTCCTCCGACAATAATGCGATCACAACTGTCGATCATAATGATCACATGTTTAAATCTCATATTTAAGAATACATGTGGGAAGTAATATTTTACAGTCAACTGGTCCACACATATCGGTAATGATTGGCTGACTAGAGTTTGACATTACTGTCGTGCGACGGTGGTGATCAGTTGATCCCCTTAGGTCATACCTAAAGGGTGACGCTCTTAATTGATTATTTAATTAATCGTATATAGATACGGGTTGATTAAGTTGCTTGAAATTGACGGACGATTTAGTGAGTATAATTGACGTGTCTTATTGTAATTCGATTAAATAAGATACGGACTAAGTAATCAAATTGTTTTATTACTTAGATAAAATTATTGTTTACGAAACAATTGAAATTGAATGAATAATTTATTATAAATACAAGATGTAATCTATAATACGATAAACCGTTTTGGTACAAGTAATTACGAATTACTAGTCGATTTTGTATATGACATATTTTATGAGTATGTTGATTTTTAATATGTTAAAAATACATACATGACAAGTAACATGTGACATTTGACAAATTGACAAAATAATGTATAAAATGGACTTTCCATTTTACATGATATGTACCGAAAAAAATAGGGTGGTTTTAGGGTTTGAAGTGTGCTTTATATTTTATTTAAAATCGCAATCATCACACTAAAAACTTAGTCTTACATACCTATAATTTATGGGTAGAAGGAAAGGCCATGCATTGGCCCTAAAAACCCACCCCACCCGGTTTTAGAGAAAGGAGAAAGCCAAGGGGTTTTGCTCTATAATTACACTACACTACAACACTTTTCACTAGTGTAATTTTATTTTTCATTCACTAAAAAAACTTAGAGAAGTTAAAGAAAGAAAATACTCCAATTTCTCTCCTCTCTTGGCCGAATAACAAGAGACCAAAAATAATATTTTGGATCAATTTTTAAGCTAGATTAATAATATTACTAGTTCATAATATTATTAATTATTAAGAATAACACCTTGGGTATAAGATTTTGGCAGAGGTTCTAATTTGAAACTTTGTTCATCCATTATAAGGAAGCTCAAGAACTAACAAATAGGTGAATTTGTTGGTGCCCTTTTGATCCGAAATCCCAAAGTAAGATTGACGATTTCTTCTCTAATCTTGTTTTTAGTTTGCATGCATAAGATCTAGTTATTATTTTATCTCTAAATAATCACATTTGCATGAAATGTATAGATATGGAATTAATGAATCCTAACAAGTGGTATCAGAGCCTTAGGTTATTTGCATGCAAATCGGTTTATTGTTTTTCCGAGTTAATCTTATTAACAAACAAAACTTATAATTTTGTGTTTATTATGATATATCATGAAATCACTTTGCATGTTAAAGTTTGTGGTCCTAAAATGTATTTGGGATATTTTGGTTCATTTAAGGATTATATTGTTCATTTTGTTAATTTATGACATAAAAATGTGATTTTGTTTATATAAATGTCATTTTTGGACGAAAATTACTTAGACTTAGAATTTTCCAGTGGTTTTTTGATATGTTTTCACATGTAATACATAATGATGGCCTGTAAATTTTCATGTTAAAATAAGTTGTTTTGCTCGAAATATGAATTTTATAAGTTAAAATCGTATTTAAATGGGTAAATAGGTTAATATGAGTTATATTTCGAATTTAATCATGAAATTTTAATATGTTGTCACATGTAATTTTACAAGATGTATGTAAAATTTTTGGGTATAGTGAAGTCTTTTTGCATGATTTATGAATTTTTGATGAAAAATCACATAAATAGTGACTATAATTAGTTATAATGCTAAAACATACTTCATGACTAAAGAAAAATGTCACATGTTGCATTTTATCATATATTTCAGATCTAAAAGTGAAAATTTTAATAAATTTTCTCATATTTTAATGGTCATATTTGTTAAAACCGATAAACCGCAACATTGTTTTTCTCGATATTTTTTCGAAATATTTAACCTAAGTATTGAACATTATTAGAGTCATGGTATTTTTCCAGAATGTTCATAAGTTTTAATGTCAAATTTTGAAATTATTTGAAATTATTTTGATTTAATTTGAAGTTTATGTTATAAAATTGTAATTTTAAGTCCATAATGAATAATATTATCAAATCAAGTTGAATTATTGTCAAAGTGTTAGTGAAGACTAAATTTTGAGTCCTAAGTGAGTTAGGATAATTAACTTGAACATAAATATGAGTTTATGTAACATATTGTGATTTAATAAGTTAAATCACGCAAATCCGTAAAAACCGATTTAGCTCTTTAAAGACGATTTGGCTCTTTAAAGGCGATTTAGCATAAAATTTGGCATGTTCATACATATTATAAATGTTGCATTTTATTTATGATTGTCATAATTTTGGTTTATATAATTTTTAATTATGTAATTTTACTTAGTATGGCCTTAGTTTTTAGTCGATATTACCCGAAATGTATGGGAATATCGATTCGGTTGTAATTTTGGGTTCTCGTATCACCAATTTGTAATTTAATAGTTATTTAATTTTTATTACAAATGTATAATAGGAAATTATGTAATTTATTTTGTAATTTCCCGGAGTTCCCGAAGAAGACGGTGTTGCCTCGTTTTGCGTGCCAAGACCGAAGTTCAAGGGACCAAAGGAGTTGGTTTCCGCATTTGTAATAGTTTATTAGATTTACTATTTTAGGAAGCCATACTAGGATTTTATTTTTATGCTTTGCATTTTATTTATATGTTGCATGCATCGCTAAATCGTCATAACTAAACATGCATTTTTAAATCGAGTTTATCGACCGTGTCAATTACAATTATCGTAGTTCACCGCTTTAGTTCACTTAAAATGTGATAGATAATAAATTGACATGACCTCTCGCTAAATAAACAATTGAGACTTAGCCTTACCAAAAAATTAGAAACCATGAAAACCTATTTCGTGAGGGAGTGCGCTCGGCCAAACCGGGGTACAAACCTTGTTACGTAGGGGAAGTGGGTGATAAATGTCTATCCACCGAATTCATGTTGATGAGGGTTGTATCGCCAAAGCGTTCCCAAGTTAATGTGAATTTGGATCATGGACACATTTATTCAAAATTTGGGTTGTACTCAACAAAAGTATTCTCGACCATAGCCGGATGTGTTTTGGGCTAAAGATAAAAATTAATGTAATTTTATCGACCAAGAGTTCTAAAAGTAGAATCGATTAAAGGGTTAATCCACCGAGTTATATTGATAAGGGATGTATCGCCAAAGGGTGCCCAAGTTGATATGAATTTGGGTCTTGGAATCATTTATCAAAGTTGGGTAGAGGTCACTAGATAAATGCAATAAAACTTGTTTAAATTAAAATTTACGAGTATTATTATTATTTTAAAAACGACAAGTGTTTTATTCCTTCTATTTTTGTTTTGTAGACCACTTTTATTTCTCATAACAAATGGCCGCACCAAACAACAACGCTCACGCTCTCACTAATGTTTCATGGCTCCGATCCTTCATGGATCGTTGTAAACTTGAAAAGAATGGGTCAAACTTTTCCGATTGGGATGCCCAACTCAAGCTAGCCGCCCAAGGTGACGATAAGGTTCGTTACCTTATGGAGGCCTCTCCACCCGAACCTAATGCTAGGTCGAGTACCGCAACAAGGGAAGCCTATGAAGCTTACCATAAGGAATCCGCCTCAATTAAAAATGTGTTAATTTTTGCGATGGAGGCGGATCTCCAAAGGAGAGCTTTCAAAATGGGCACCGCTTATGAAATTTATTCCAAACTTGTGACAATGTTCTCACAAACACCGAGGATCGTCCAATATGAGGCGGCCTCGGCATTCTTTGATATCGATTTCAAGGAGGGCCAAAAGGTTAGCCCTCACGTTCTCAAATTGTTGGAGCTAGTCGAGACATTGAAAATTCAAAAGGTTGAAATCCCCAAGGAGCTCATTGTTGATAGGATTATTCACTCCTTATCCAAAGTCAAAGCATACGTGCAATTCCAGGTGAATTTCAATATGCAAGACAAGGACGTGTCTCTTGAGGAGTTGCACAAGTTACTTGTGCAAGCCGAAAGAGACATGGGGCTAAATATTAGCCCACCTAAGGATGTGCTAAATATAAGTACTAAGAGCAAGGGGAAGTTCAAGAAGAATGGGAAAAAGAGTAAGAGGCAAGCTCCCATGAACACCAAGGCTAGGACTTTTGAAGCTAGCACTTCCAAACCCAAGAAAGGTCCTCTTGATAAATGCCATTATTGTAATGGTGTTGGACATTGGAAGAGGAATTGTTCCAAGTATCTTGGTGACATCAAAGCTGGAAAGATCACTCCAGTAGGTAAATGCATATTCTTTCTTTTATGTTTCTAATTCAACTATGGTATTTTGATACAAGTTGTGATAATGTATCCCCTTTTTATTGTAAATAGGGCCTCCTCCAAGCAAAGACAAGGGAAAAGAGAAGCAAGCTTAAGAAATCACGAAGGAGCTAGGAGTAGCTACCAATGAAGCTTGGCTTTTATTATTGTCTTTATTTTAATGTTATGGATTTTAGAACTATTTTGATTTCCGTGTTCGGCATGGAAATGTGTGATCCTTTTAAACAATGGTTGTATTTTGGATTTTGGTGGCTTGGCTTGCAACCCAAGTCACCCCTTTTATCGTATTTGTTTGTTCTACAAATTCGTCTTTATATGCTTGCACATAGAAACATATGAACATCTACTTAAGTGAACCAATAGAAAATTATAATGATAGGATTCATTATATGTCCACAAGCTTGAAACTTGTGTATTATCAATTATAAAGTGATGTTGAGTTGATGAACTCTCCTAAAGGAATGTCAATTACCAAGTACACTCATCAAATCTAAAATCTATTAGTCAATCTATGAGATAGTCCTCCTTCTACTTCAAAATCATTATTTGTGTCTCATAAGCTATCTTTGAATATATAGTGTATTTATTCTAAAGAAAGAGTGGGAGAAAAATGAAGACACAAAGAATACAAAGAATAATTTGTATGCTTGAGTAAATGAGATCTACGATAGAAAGAATGATTTGTATACCAAAATTGATAATATACATGAATAGATGAGTTCTACATAACAAAAGAGACCAAGTGAAATAATCGAAAGAATATGTTCTTAAGATAACTACACGAGGAGACCAAAAGAAAGTTCTTGAATGAAAATGACTAAAGAAAAGTCTCAACAAGAGATTTTGCTAGTTTATGACCTAGATATAAATAGAGTTTCAAAATTGATACTTACTTAAGAGCCTAAATGAAACAAAGTTGCATCCTTGAATATAAATGAGATTTATGATTGAAAGTTGCAAAGAAAGATATGTCGATGTCTACAAGAGCTAAGTTAATTATTAACCACGCTAGTGTCGTTACTTAACCTCATTATGAAAATGAAATGGTTAAACCTCCTTCCGAAAAGAGTATTTTGAGAAGGACGTGTATTAAATGGGATTTCACGTTTAAGTAATGACATTGCTACGCATCATTATAAATATGAATGGGTTAGAGATTAAAATCTCTTTCCATAAGTTTAAGATTGAAACCTTTTCAAAATAGGTATTTTGAAAAGATATGTTAGAAACATATATGGTTTTATCTTAATAACTTGGCAAAGCAAAATTGATTTCAATTCTTGAAATGTTTCGATTGAGTAGTCAAATACGAAACATGTGGAATTGAGTGGGAGTTTGAAATTATCATGTGAAGACATGAAATTTAGTGGGAGCAATCATCTTATAAAATTTATAACTCATTACTCATTCAGAATGACGTGCTAGTACTGTCTTTCACAAAGAAGTATTTGAGTTTTCAATTGTGAATGAAAATGGACTAAGATGAATCCAATCACAACATGGGATATTGGATAGGCATTGAGATATGCACATCAAATCAACGGGAAACGTAGGTTATTCATATCGATGAAAATGGAATTACCATAAGCAGTCACGGTCATTCATTGAACCTAAGAATGGTTGATTACATGATTAAAGATTACTAATGTTTCCGCCATTAGAATAATCATGCACATGTCCTATAATGAATCATATGCTTAAGAGCATGATGAGTCATTGGTAAGCCATATAAGAATCATCATGAATTCTCGAGGAGAACTAATGAGCTATTCTAGTGTTTGATAGAACACTCTGTTATGTGACAAGAAGTTGCACATATTGAAGTTTCGAAAACGCGTAAGGATTTATGAAAATCCTAAGCTAATTAAGCTAAAAGGAGAAATAAGAAATTTGAAAAGATACTTGGTTATAGTAAGAAGTTACTCAAAACTAGTATTTTCAAATTTGCTAGAACTTATGAGAAGTGCTAGGCTAATCATCTTGACAATTGTTGCAAGATCCTACAAAACATATACCTGGTACATTATGAGTTGGAAGAACACTTGACTAGTGCAATTTATGTCGTCCACCATAATTCGTTTGTTATGTGATAAACAACAAGAAAGTTCTCTCAAAATAAAGAACCTAAACCTAGTTTGGGAAACTAGATATGTACTTGGTGAGATTCATGCTATGTAAGACAAACATGAAAATAAAGGAAAATGCAATTCAAGAGTTTGAACACATGGACACATGTTGTGTTAAACTCATGTTGCAAATGACTAGTGTTTACATACTTACAATATACATCACAAGGTGGTAATATGATATTGACTACCCGAATGTGATGTCCACATTTGTCGTTTGAGTTATTATTAACTCACCTTATACTTTGTTACATCCAAACGGGTTGTAGAGACAATTGAACCCCGTTAAAGTGAACACGGATTAGCATTGTATTCGCCCATATATAGTCACTTACATGAGGCGACGTCTCGAAGTGACTAGAGTGTGATACGATTGATGGCAAGTTCAAGTGCCATGGAGTCATGTGAGATGACTAGTCGATCACATAGGCAGACTGTTAGGAACACTTTGTCGGGCTAATGACCGCTTATAGAGTTCTGGCAAATTTATATAGCCTGGTCGTGGCGAGAGCTACTATATTACTCTAATGAGTCAATTCTTTGACTAAAGACTGTTCGCCTAAGGTGGCACAGTTTCAGATTAACTTTGATTTATGTTACTACGACCTTCGTAAATGGGGTCAAATGGGCAAATTTTGGGTTATGATGGCTGTGGCTAATCGAAGGAAATAGTGCGATAGGAATTGTCCACCCCTTGTTAGGGTTAAAACAATATCTCAGGGCCACTCGAGGAGTAATGAACTGGAAATGCGTGGCCACGCTCGGAAGGTATCTATGATAGATAATTCCGGTCAATCAGTTATTCTCCAGATCGAGGAAACAACTCTCGATATGATCACTTGCAACTACGACCCAAAAGACACCTTGCATTGAGTGGGAGATAGTAATAGGAGAAGAGAATTGGTGACGCACACTTATCGAGGATAAGTGGGAGATTGTTGGAATAAGTGTCCTCCGACAATAATGCAATCACAACTGTCGATCATAATGATCACATGTTTAAATCTCATATTTAAGAATACATGTGGGAAGTAATATTTTACAGTCAACTGGTCCACATATATCGGTAATGATTGGCTGACTAGAGTTTGACATTACTGTCGTGCGACGGTGGTGATCAGTTGATCCCCTTAGGTCATACCTAAAGGGTGACGCTCTTAACTGATTATTTAATTAATCGTATGTAGATACGGGTTGATTAAGTTGCTTGAAATTGACGGACGGTTTTGTGAGTATAATTGACGTGTCTTATTGTAATTCGATTAAATAAGATACGGACTAAGTAATCAAATTGTTTTATTACTTAGATAAAATTATTGTTTACGAAACAATTGAAATTGAATGAATAATTTATTATAAATACAAGACATTGTAATATATAATACGATAAACCGTTTTGGTACAAGTAATTACGAATTACTAGTCGATTTTGTATATGACATATTTTATGAGTATGTTGATTTTTAATATGTTAAAAATACATTACAATTTCACATGACAAGTAACATGTGACATTTGACAAATTGACAAAATAATGTGTAAAATGGACTTTCCATTTTACATGATATGTACCGAAAAAAATAGGGTGGTTTTAGGGTTTGAAGTGTGCTTTATATTTTATTTAAAATAGCAATCATCACACTAAAAACCTAGTCTTACATACCTATAATTTATGGGTATAAGGAAAGGCCATGCATTGGCCCTAAAAACCCACTCACCCGATTTTAGAGAAAGGAGAAAGCCAAGGGGTTTTGCTCTATAATTACACTACACTACAACACTATTCACTAGTGTAATTTTATTTTTCATTCACTACAAAAACTTAGAGAAGTTTTTTTTTTTTTTTTTTTTTGGCAGCAATACATAAAGGTTTACAAACTACGTCCCTCTCATGGCCCTCTTAGCAAGGTCATGAGCGGTCCTATTAAAGCATCTAGGAACAAAAGAAAAACTTAAACAATGGAACATCGGAAATAAAACGCCCATATCATCTAGAATCCCCTTTACAAGGTGATGCATCAGTTCCCTTCCAGTTATTTGGAGCAGTAGCTTGAGGCAATCCGTTGATACATCTAAGTGTCGAATCCCTTGGTCCCTTGCCCAAATCAAGACATCCTTCAGCCCAATAGCTTCAGCCTGCATCGCGGATTGCGCCTTTATTTTGATACCTCTATGAAAAAGAGTGGTTCCATCTGCCGCAATTGCCACCCATCCAATGGCGGCCTCCTTAACCGACTTCCACCTCGCATCAACCATAACCTTTATGGTGGCACAAGAAGATGCCGCACCAACCACGTAAAAGGGGTGACCATCCCTCGGTTCCATGGGTTCCATGGGCGAATAAGTCAAACTGCCCCCAACTTCCTTATCCACACCCCGTACCTTATCCCCCTCTTCCCACGCCTCTAACACTACATCCACTGCACTTCGCCATATACCATAGAACATCTGAGGATGAAAAGTAGCTTCCTGAAACACCACCCTATTTCGAACTACCCATAAGCACCACAAGGTTCCCAAAAATTTAATCAGTCTAGGAATTGCACCCTCCAACTTACCCAGAAAAGACATCCAATTAACAATCCAATCTCCAATATCCATAGACGGTGCGCAATTAACCCGTATGCCCAAATCCAAAGAAGCCCAAATACGCTGAGCGACACTACAGTCCCTAAAAAGGTGTGCTCTGGATTCCATTCTCCCATCGTCAGCCGCACACATCTTACAGCTAGTGTCAGCCTGGAAACCCCGCTTAGCAAGGCTCAACCCCACAGGAAGGGAATCAGAAATAAGCCGCCATAAGAAAGAAAATACTCCAATTTCTCTCCTCTCTTGGCCGAATAACAAGAGACCAAAAATAATATTTTGAGTCAATTTTTAAGCTAGATTAATAATATTACTAGTTCATAATATTATTAATTATTAAGAGTAACACCTTGGGTATACGATTTTGGGAGAGGTTCTAATTTGAACCTTTGTTCATCCATTATAAGGAAGCTCAAGAACTAACAAATAGGTGAATTTGTTGGTGCCCTTTTGATCCGAAATCCCAAAGTAAGATCGACGATTTCTTCTCTAATCTTGTTTTTAGTTTGCATGCATAAGATATAGTTATTATTTTATGACTAAATAATCACATTTGTATGAAATGTATAGATATGGAATTAATGAATCCTAACACCACAATCTTCACCGAGCTACTCTTACGTGACAACCGTCACCAAATTCCATTTGCACAAGATGAAAGTTGTTCCAAATGCTCTCATGATATATCTAACATGCATGCAATATTTACAAAAAATGGTGGTTCTTGAGGAACTCCACCAAACCTATCACTTGAAGTTTCTTTAGACGATTTCCTTATTGGGAAGCGGTTCCCCGAGGTAGAGAATTTCAACGGTTCCTAGCTTATCTCCTTGGTAGTATCTCTTCACCCTTTGGCCATTTACTTTGAAGCTTCCACCTTCTTCGCTCCAAAGCTCAAAAGCATCATATGAAGAGATGTCCATTACTTTGAAAGATCCCGACCATCTAGAGTGGAGCTTGCCGGGGAATACTTTTACTTTTAAATTGAATAGAAGCACTAGGTCTCCCACACTTATCTTCTTTTCCACAATTTTGGCATCATGCCAGTTCTTGGTTTGGTCCTGGTAGATTCTTGAGCTTTCATAAGTTTCCATTCTCAACTCCTCTAGTTCACTCATTTGGAGGAACCTCGTTTCGCCGGCGGCATCAATGTCAAAGTTCATCTCCTTAAGAGCCCACCATGCCTTATGCTCTAGTTCGACGGGTAAATGATAAGCCTTGCCATACACAAGTTTGTACGATATCGTCCCCATGGGTGTTTTGTATGCCGTCCTTAGAGCCTAAAAAACATCAGAGAGCTTATGGGACCAATCCTTTCGACTTTTGCTTGTTACTTTCTCAAGGATGACCTTGATTTGCCGGTTGGAAACTTCCACTTGCCCACTTGTTTGTGGGTGGTAGGCAAGGGCGGTTTTCTGCCTCACTTCATGAGCTTCCAATAGGGCCTTGAAGGCGCTCTTGCGAAAATGGGAACCTCCATCGCTTATTACAACTCATAGAGTTCCAAATTTAGGGAAGATTGTGCCCTTGAATAATAATTTAGGGAAGATTGTGCCCTTGAATAATTTTATCACAACTTTGGAATCATTTATAGGAGATGCTACCGCTTCAATCAACTTTGAGACGTACTCCACGGAGACCAAGATGTATTCATTGCCACACGAATTCGGAAATGGGCCCATGAAGTCAATGCCCAAACAATCAAAGAGCTCAATTTCTAGGATGTTATTGAGCGGCATTTCATTCCTCTATCCAATATTTCCCGTTCTTTGACATGCGTCACAAGATTTCACCAAGTAGTGAATGTCCTTGAACATTAAAGGCCAATAGAACCCACCTTGTAGAACCTTGGCAATTGTCCCTGAAGTGGCCAAGTGTCCACCATAGGCCGAGTTGTGTAGTCGATCAACAATTTCAATACCTTCTTCCTTAGACACGCATCTCCAAAACATTCCATATCCACATTTCCGGAACAAATGTGGGGTCATTCCAAAAATACCTTCTTGAATCATTCTTAAATTTTCGCCTTTCCCTAGCATCTAATTCATCGGGAATGAATCCACTTACCAAGTAGTTTGTCAAATCGGCAAACCATGGCACTTTGATACTCACTTCCATCAATGCATCTTCTCTTAACCATTCATCTATCGGTCCACTCTTATCAATTATCCCATGATCATCCACCGTAAGCCTTGACAAATGATCGGCCACCACATTTTCGGCCCCGACTTTGTCTCTTATTTCTAGATCGAATTCTTGAAGTAATAGAACCCATCTCAATAGCCTAGGCTTGGAATCTTTCTTCACCATTATTTGTCTCAAGGCGGTGTGGTCGGTGTAAACCACCACCTTGGACCCCACAAGATATTGCCGGAACTTCTCAATGGTATGGACGATAGCTAGCATCTCTTTCTCCGTTGTTGAATAATTGCATTGAGCTTGGTCCAAAGTCTTGTTAGAATAGCAGATGACGTGATGTTTCTTGTCAACTACTTGACCAAGTACCGCTCCCACGGCATAATCCGACGCATCACACATTACTTCAAATGGGAGACTCCAATACGCAGCCTGAATTATTGGAGTCGTGGTGAGAGAGCTTTAACCCGTGGAAAGACTCAAGGCAAACATCATCAAATACAAAGGGGGGGTCTTTGAGAAGGAGTGAAGTCAATGGTTTTGCGATTTTGGAGAAATCTTTTATGAATCGCCTATAAACGTCGGCATGGCCTAGAAAGCTCCTCACCCCCTTCACATTAGTAGGAGGTGACAAGTTTTCTATAACCGGAACTTTAGCACCATCAATTTCAATCCCCCTCTTAGAAATGATGTGGCCAAGTACAACTCCCTCTTCCACCATAAAGTGGCATTTTTCCCAATTGAGGACTAAGTTGTGCTCCTCATACCATCTCAAGACATTAGAAAGATTAACCAATCTATGATCAAATGAGTCTTCATGCACACTAAAGTCATCCATAAAGACCTCCATGCATTTCTCAAGAAAATTCGCAAAGATCGTCACCATACACCTTTGGAAGGTGCCTAGTGCATTACACAACCCGAATAGCATCCTACGGTAAGCATAAACACCAACGGGACACGTGAAATTCGTTTTTTCTTGGTCTTCCGGGTGAATTTGTACTTGAAAAAACCCGGAATATCCATCCAAAAAACAATAGTATGCGTGTCCCGACAACCTTTCAAGCATTTGGTCAATAAAAGGGATGGGGAAATGGTCTTTAAGGGTCACGGAGTTTAGCTTTCGGTAATCGATACACATACGCCACCCGGTGACCGGGCGTGTAGACACACAAGTTCCGTCCGCTTGCTCTGCCATGGTCACTCCACCCTTTTTGGGAACCACATAAACGGGGCTCACCCACTTATTATCGGTTATTTCATAGATGATCCCTGCTTCAAGTAGTTTCAAGACTTAATTCTTGACCACCTCGGCCATTTTGGGGTTCAACCTTCGTTGACCCTCAACCGATGGTTGGTTCCTGTCTTCAAGGTTTATGCGATGCATACACAAATTAGGACTTAGCCCCTTGATATCCTCAATATTATATCCCAAAAAGGCCTTGTGAGTCTTAAGAACCTTCAAAAGTTTTTGTTCTTGAACCTCACTAAGATTAGCATTGATTATCACCGAGTAAGTCTCTCCCTCACCTAAAAAGGCATACTTAAGTGAGAGGTAAGGTTTTGAATTGTACCTTTGTAGGGAGCAATCCCTCAACTTTCTTCAAGAGCTCATCATCAACCTCATGGTCTTCCTTCATTTCTTCATCATGGAGGGAAATTTGAAATGCTTCCTCCATCTCCGACTATTCCCTTCACTTCTTTAACCACTTCCTCAATGACTTCAAGCGTGCATGCTTGGTTAAACTTTGGTCCTTTCACAATATTAGAAAGATTAAATTCAACTTTGTCACCCTCGATTCTAAAAGTTCGCCGCCCATCTCTAACATCAATCAACACTCCTCCGGTAGCCAAGAATGGCCTACCTAGGATGATGGGGGTGTGGCTATCCTCCGTAATGTCGAGGATAACAATGTCGCAGGAATCAAGTACTTTCCAACTTTGACGGGTACATCCTCATGCACCCCCAAGGGGCGTTTGACGGACCTATCCGCCAATTGGAGAGTCATATTTGTCGAAATTAAATCACAAATATCAATTTTCTTGGCAACTTTCAAGGGAAGTACACTTACACTTGCCCCTAAATCACATAAAGCTCTTGATATTGGAACAACACCAACCACACAAGGTATGGAGAAGCTCCCCGGGTCACCAAGTTTATGTGGCAATTTGTTTAGAAGTAGAGCACTACACTCTTCTTCCATAGCCATCATTTGTTGGTCACCCAAGGTCCTCTTATTAGTCAAGATATCCTTTAAAAACTTGGAATAGGTTGGCATGTTCATTATCACTTCGGTACAGGGTAGGGTCACTTCAAGTTTTTCCAACATTTCACAAAATTGTATACTTGAATTTTTCCCTAGTTGGTATTAGTTAGGAGGTTTTTAACTGCACATGGAATATAAAATAAATTTCAATGCAATTTGTTCATATATGAAATGGTGACTTCTTTTAATGCTTTTTTATTGGTAGTAATTTGCACTCATATTTCTAAATCCTTTGAAAACAGGGGACGACAATGAAGCGCAAATTCATGTTCCATATTTCTATGGCATCAACATTGTCCATAAGACCACAAGTACCAGAAAGTCCAATCTAACGGACTATGTCCTCGCTTCAAAACAAACAAGCTATTGGAGTGTACTAAATTTTGTTTTAAAATACTGCTCTCTCTATCGTGTTCGTTTATGTACCCTTTTTAAAATTATTTGTGAGTGGTTTTTTAATTAAAAGTAAAAAAATGATTAAAAAAGGGGGAATATCCCATATAAGTTATTCGCAAATTAAACACTTAAAAAAATAAATTATTAATGATCCCGTAATTTTCACGAGCTCCAAAACTAGTTGATAAAATACAACTATAGAAGTACTACTTTCACCTTCATCAAAATTACCGTAGCATAGTTAAGAGGAAGAAAATTAGAGTCTAGCAAGTAGCAACTTAGAATTACTCGCATAATTATATAATAAACATATGTGATAACCAAAATAAGCCCATCACGGAAACACAATGAATAATTTTGTAATTATACAAAGATTATCATCCAATCATCCATATTATGTTTCTACTTTAGTAACCAAAATCAAACCACATGCTGAGCATATATATGCAATACCAATGCTTATAATAATATGTGTTATCACAATTTATATATGCAATACCAATGCTTATAATAATATGTGTTATCACAATTCATAATGATGCAATGAAAAGACGAATAACATTAAGTTTGGCTGAGAAATTTGATGTTGCAAGTCATTACAGTTAACATCTAACCCGCAAATTTTAATAAACAAATATTGCACACAGAGTAGACAAATATTGTACACAACAAAGCTTATTATTCAATAAAATCAAGATCTGAGAGTAATACAAGATTGAATGCTCAAGACTGTAGGCCCACTAATTGAGAAGATTGTGAGTAATATCAGAGGCTTGGGTGCCAGGTAGGTTGGTCTTAGTCAAGGCTGTTTTGAAAAATTTTCATAACTATTGGGCCTCAATATTCATATTGTCTAAAGTGGTCATAGTCAGAATTGAAACAATTTGCAGAAAATATTTATGGGATGGGGATGTGGACTACCTCAGAACACCACTTGGCTTATGGGAAAAATGTTGCAAACCCAAATTGGAAGGTGGTTTGGGACTGAAGAAAGACCACTTATGGAATCAGGCAGCGGTGAGTAAGTTAGTATGGTTGTTCACATCTAAACCTGATCATTTATGGGTTAGATGGGTTAACCATATTTACATAAAAGGAATTGAATGGTAGGATTATGAACCGACCAATGACTCCAGCTGGTACTGGAGAAAAATTCGCCAGACCAAGGATTTGTTAAGAAGTGCCAACCATCAACAATTATGGACTAATAAAAGAGGGCAAGAATACACCATTCAGAAAGGATTTGAGCATCTAAGGAACAAAGGGGATAAATTTGTGTGGTCTAAGTTAGTCTGGAATACTTGGACTATACCGAAACACAGTATGCTAGCCTGGATGTATCACCATAACAATCTAAACACGAATGAGAAACTGCAGAGATTGGGAATAAGTGATGATAATACTTGTTACATTTGTGGGAATGGAGTGGAGGATATGTATCATCTATCATTTGCGTGTGGTCATAGCAAGAGGGTCCTTGATATTGTGAAGAACTGGCTCAAGATAGACCTCCCTAATTCCGGTATACTGAACTAGAGGCTCAATAGATCTGAAACAGAAGCAATCAAAGGAGCTATCAATGCAGTTATTAATGCCTGCATGTATCAAATTTGGATGCAACGGAATAAAAGAATATTTTAGCTTCATATTCTCAGACCAAACACGGTTGCGCACATCATTATCACTGAGTGTCGACTTCGTTTCCTGGGGATGAAAATTAAGATTGCTTCTGAAGATAGAAGGTGGTTGGACCGTTTTAATCTGTAATGGGATGTTGATGGTTGCAATTTTGGATGTTTTGGTTGAAGATTGGGGAAAATCGTAGTCCAGATGAAGGGAAAAGGGGGGAAAGAGACGGATCTTGTTTTTGTTGTCGGTACATTGTGATGAGATAGGGTTCCTATCTCATAATATACCTATTTTTGTTGTCTATTTTGTTTATATGGGCTTGGCCCAAGTTGAGTTGGGTGATGTTAGTCTTATCTCGTTTGTAAGTTCGCTAGCCTGGTAATTGTGACGTTCTTGCGATTTATTCTATACATTTCATCAAAAAACAATTAAGAGTAATTATAAAGTTCAAAACATTTACGATGAATTTTAATAATAGAGACAAATCTACATAAGTAAGATTATGGCTGGGATAATACCGTAGATGTACAATCTTTGGAATTAATTGTTCATACGGTTAGAATCTCATGATGATAACGTGTTTTTTTTTTGTTTTGGTGAAATGTGAGTATTATATATCATAAATGATCAAATATACAAGACGATTACATCAACCGTTGACATTAACACAAAGGCTAACACTCAAACACTATGAAGAAACACTAAGGCAATAAAAAAAAAAAGGACGAAGTCTTAGTCAATAGGAATCATACTTCCCCTTTTCTTAAGCCAATATCTATCACTACGACTCAGCACCTTGCCCACTATGGATCTTACTCATCGTTTTACCTCTTACTTAACTTGTTCAGCCACAATTTCAGGCCTTACCAAGACAGCATTTAGCCTAGCATTGTTCCTCTGAAACCAAATATAATAACAGGCAAAGAGAGGGAAGAAAAAAAAAATATATATATATATATATATATATATAGATTTAGGATCCGGTGAGAACGATCATTCGGTGAAAACGCATATCTACCATTAGATTAGACTAAATATGAATGGTTGGGATTAAATCTAAATTATCCCTCCACGGCTCCACTAAAGGCAAATCACCCATCTTCCATTATTTGATACATTAACCCCTGTTACCTACAACTCCATTCACCGGAGCTCCGGCGAGATTCTCCTCGGCATCCCCTTCAAATGGTCTCCAGCGTTCCGACGAAGCCCACCATCAGTTCGTCCCTCCAAGCGTGCCCCTCCTTTCCGTTGGTGCACAACTACCGTGTTACCATCGTCGCCGTAACGCCGACGATAACATTTTCGACAGACAATCACACTTTCCGAGGAAAATTTCCCGAAATGGGTGGTCGGTGGTATACAACTGGTTGATGACATTCAATATTCATCAAGTCCATCACTGTCGGAGCTAATCGAAATTAGTGTATTGGTTTATATATTGATGTATCTCAAACCAATTTTGATGTACCTAATAACTAATTGGGTGTATCTATGTTAAGATCCATTAAAATAGATGCTAGATACATCAAATATTAGTGTACACACATCAAAAATTAGCGTAGATCAGTTGAGTGGAAGAGAGATTAATTATTTAGTTATGGTAAAATGAAAAACTCAGAAACTCATAGTAAAGTTATAAATTGGTATCGCTGCCTTAAATATTCAGACAACAATATCAACACCAAACAATAAGAAAATAATTGGCATACAACTGCGACGATCTTTTCTTATACGACGCTTGAATCAACCGTTTACTCAACAACTACATCGTTCCGAACAAAAACGAGCAGCATGTCAGAATTGGAGAGCTCATGTGTCGAGTCATGCTCCACCGTTGTTGCCCTCGACGATGGTAGCGGAAGCTGTATCAAACCAAAATGGCATCGTTTAGTTTCCGGAACTTGAACTGGCATTGATCTTGAGTGCGACGAATCGTTTCGAGAACCTGAAATGGAGTTTTCTTTGAGCAATACCGACATTGAAGGATTGATGAATTAATCAATTATTATCATTGTAGTTTTAAAATCGGTGATCTCGACATTGAAGATACAATTATAATTGTAATTAATCAATTGAAGGGATGATCAGGAGGTTAACTACTTAAGCTATCATAATTGATGGAATAATAATTGTAATTGATGGGTTGATTGACAATTTGTTTGGAATACGGGTGTTTGAAATTGACTAGTAATTTGAAAGAGAGAGATGAAGCTGTGGAAGTGATGATTACTGAGTGTATTTTATACTTATTGACATTATAATGTATGTGCACGTGGTAGGAGCGAGAGGCTATTTGTTATTGTTTTCACCGTTCTCACCTAATGATCGTTCTCACCGGATCCTACCGAGAGAGAGAGAGAGATGGATAGAGAGAGATGGATGGATAGATAGATAGATAGATAGATAGATAGATAGATAGATAGATAGATAGATAGATAGATAGATAGATAGATAGATAGATAGATAGATAGATAGATAGATAGATAGATAGATAGATAGATAGATAGATAGATAGATAGATAGATAGATAGATAGATAGATAGATAGATAGATAGATAGATAGATAGATAGATAGATAGATAGATAGATAGATAGATAGATAGATAGATAGATAGATAGATAGATAGATAGATAGATAGATAGATAGATAGATAGATAGATAGATAGATAGATAGATAGATAGATAGATAGATAGATAGATAGATAGATAGATAGATAGATAGATAGATAGATAGATAGATAGATAGATAGATAGATAGATAGATAGATAGATAGATAGATAGATAGATAGATAGATAGATAGATAGATAGATAGATAGATAGATAGATAGATAGATAGATAGATAGATAGATAGATAGATAGATAGATAGATAGATAGATAGATAGATAGATAGATTGATAGATAGATAGATAGATAGATAGATAGATAGATAGATAGATAGATAGAGAGATAGATAGATAGATAGATAGATAGATAGATAGATAGATAGATAGATAGATAGATAGATAGATAGATAGATAGATAGATAGATAGATAGATAGATAGATAGATAGATAGATAGATAGATAGATAGATAGATAGATAGATAGATAGATAGATAGATAGATAGATAGATAGATAGATAGATAGATAGATAGATAGATAGATAGATAGATAGATAGATAGATAGATAGATAGATAGATAGATAGATAGATAGATAGATAGATAGATAGATAGATAGATAGATAGATAGATAGATAGATAGATAGATAGATAGATAGATAGATAGATAGATAGATAGATAGATAGATAGATAGATAGATAGATAGATAGATAGATAGATAGATAGATAGATAGATAGATAGATAGATAGATAGATAGATAGATAGATAGATAGATAGATAGATAGATAGATAGATAGATAGATAGATAGATAGATAGATAGATAGATAGATAGATAGATAGATAGATAGATAGATAGATAGATAGATAGATAGATAGATAGATAGATAGATAGATAGATAGATAGATAGATAGATAGATAGATAGATAGATAGATAGATAGATAGATAGATAGATAGATAGATAGATAGATAGATAGATAGATAGATAGATAGATAGATAGATAGATAGATAGATAGATAGATAGATAGATAGATAGATAGATAGATAGATAGATAGATAGATAGATAGATAGATAGATAGATAGATAGATAGATAGATAGATAGATAGATAGATAGATAGATAGATAGATAGATAGATAGATAGATAGATAGATAGATAGATAGATATATAGTGTTGGGAAATGTGTCCTCAACAATGGTGCGATCACATGATTTAAATATCATTATTAAATCTCATTACAAGAATACGGAAGGGATGATACATAATATATATAGTCAACTGGTCCACACTTATCGGTAATGATTGGTGGCTAGAGTTTGACATTACTTGTCGTGCGACGGTGGTGATCGATTGATCCTTGAGGTCACACCTAAAGGACGATTCCCTTAATTGAAAAGGTTAATTAATTGTATACCGATACAGATTAATTAATTCCTTAAAATTGAACAATTCAATTTGTGAGAGAGAATATTGATATCTTATTATAATGGGATTAAATAAGATTTATTTTAGTAAATAAAATGCTTTATTACTAAAATTGTTTATTGTTTGCGAAACAATAAAGATAAGAATGAATGGTTGATTATAATTACAAGATATTGTGAATTATAATTATATGACCCATTTTATTTATGTGATCAAGTATCACTAGTCAATTTGTTGAATGTAATTTAATTAATTTATAAAATGATATTTATGTGATAAATATGCATTTAATTAATTAGTAACATGTATCATACTGCATGTGACATATTGTGTGACAAATGACAAATTGACAAAAATAAAATGGTAGTCCATTTTATAAAGATGGACCGAAATAAGAGTGTAAAGGGAGTTAGTGGGTGAATTATTTTATGAGATAGAATAAGCTAATGATCACTAACCTACTACTAGCCTTACAAGCCTAAGGTATAGAAAAGAACAAAAAGAAAAGTGAAGGACCAATATTGGTCCCTTTTGCCTCACCCAAACCGTGTGGCCTCTCTACTAATGAGAGGGCTTTTGTTCTTTTATTATTATCACACTCTACCATTCAAAACACATGCAAAAGTTCATGAATTATTTTCTCTCTTTAATCTTCATCAAAAAGGATGAATTTTTGATTCAAATTTGTTCAAAAGATTACTAAAAATTATCAATGTAATATATGAGTATTAGTAATCAATTTTAAGGTAAACCCCAATATAAATATCTAGTACATATTAGTTTGTGGGTTTAAGGGATAGTCTTGGGTGCTACTTATTGGAGGGCTTCTACTTTGAGGTCATGTATGTTCATCCAATATTGGAAAGCTCAAGAACTAACAAGAAGGAGATCTTGTTGGTGCCCATTTGACCGAGTTTCATATGGTGAGAAAATGATTTCTTCATTTATCTATTTTAGTTTGCATGCATAAGATTTGCAATTTATTTTATGACTAAATAAATTTGAAACATATAAGAATATATTAAATAATGAGATATAGATTTCCAACAAGCGGTATCAAGAGCACAAGGTTGTTTGCATGCAAATCGGTTATTGTTTTTCCGAGTTATATGATTAACAAACAAAACTTATAAATTTGTGTTTATTATGAAATATCACGAAATTTATTATGCATGTTAAAGTTTCTGGTCCTAAAATATTTTAGGATATTTTGGTTTAATTTATGGATTTAATTGTTTATTTTATATAATATTGACATTAAAATGTGATTTTTATGATAAAAATGTCATTTTTGGACGAAAATTAGCTAAACTTCGAATTTTCCAGTGGTTTTTGGATATGTTTTCACATATATTATTTTTAGTTGATCTGGAAATTTTCATAATTTTATGAGTTCTTATGCTCGAAATATGGATTTTTCATTTTAAAAATCGAATTTAAATGATAAATAGGTTAATATGAGAAATATTTCGAATCTGGTCATAGAAATTTAGTATGTTGTCACATGAAATTTTACAAGATGTGTGTAAAATAATAGGCTATAATGAAGTCTTCATGCATGATTTATGGATTTTTGATGAAAAATAGCATAAATAGTGACTTAATTAGTGAATAATTGCTAAAACATACTTCATGACTAAGGAAAAATGTCACATGTTGCATTTTATTATCTTTTTCAGATCTAAAATTGAAAAGTTGATGAATATAATTTTTCTCATGTTTTTATGATTTTTATTGATAAATCCGATAAACCGCAACATTGTTTTTCCCGATAACTTTCGAAATTTTTAACCTAACTTTTTGAACATTATGAGTGTCATGGTATTTTTCCAGAATGTTCATGAGTTCAAATTTCAAATTTTGAATTTATTTGAAATTTTTGTAATTTATTTGAAGTTTATAGCATTTTTATTGTAATTTTGAGTCCTTTTATGAACAATATTAAGAAATATGAGTTAATTATGGTCAAATGGTTAGTGAAGACTAATTTTGAGTCCTAAGAAGTTAGGTTAATTAACTTGTGCATAAATATGATTTTATGTAATTTATTGTGATTTTATAAAGTTGAATCACGCAAATCCGTAAAAACTGTTTAATATACGATATTGGCTCCTTAAAGGCGATTTAGCATAAAATTGGGCATGTTCATACATATTATAATGCTGCATTTTATTTATGATTGTCATAATTTTATTTTATGTAATTTTTGAATTATGTAATTTTACTTAGTATGACCTTAGTTTTTAATTGGTATTACCCGAAATGTATGGGAATATCGATTCGGTTGTAATTTATTGTGATCTCGTATCACCGTTATGTAATTTAATAGATTTATTTTTATTTTAATTACAAATGTATAATAGGAAATTATGTAATTTGTTATGAAATTTATTTATTTCGGAGTTCCTTGAAGACGGTGTCACTCAAGAAGGAAATCCATTAAAGACGGTGTTACCTCGAGATGCGTGCCTCAACCGAAGTTCAAGGGACCAATGGAGTTGGTTTCCGAATATGTAATAGTTAAATAGTTTTTCTATTTTAGGAAGGCCATACTAGGATTTATTTTTATGCTTTGCATTTTATTTATATGTTGCATGCATCGCTAAATCGCCATAACTAAAACATGCATTATCATATAATCGAGTTTATCGACCGTATCAATTAGAATTATCGTAGTTCACCGCTTTAGTTCACTTAAAACGTGATAGATAATAAATTGACATGACCTCTCGCTAAAATTAAACAATTGAGACATAGCCTTACCAAAAAGTAGAAACCGTGAAAACCTATTTCATGAGGGAGTGCACTCGGCCATCCCGGGGTACAAACCTTGTTACGTAGGGGAAGTGGGTGATAAATGTCTATCCACCGAATTCCTGTTGATGAGGGTTTCATCGGCTATCCCGTGCCCAAGTTGATGTGGATTTGGATCATGGACACATTTATTCGAAATTTGGATTGAGCTCAACGGAAGTATTCGCGACCGTAGCCGCATGTGTTCCGGGCTATAGATAAATATTAGAGTAATTTTATCGACTGAGAGTTCTAAAAGTAGAATCGATTAAAGAGTTAGTCCACCGAGTTATATTGATAAGGGTTCCATCGGCTATCCCGTGCCCAAGTTAATATGAATTTGGATCTCGGAATCATTTATCATAGTTGGGTAGAGGTCACTATGTAAATGCTTTACTTGTTATTTACAAGTATTAATAAAACGATAAATGTTAAGTTTTCCACTATTTCGTTTTTATATTGTTCTATTTCTTTACCACAATTCATATACGATATCATTTCGATTTTGATACAAATTTCCATTAAAACATCGTACCTAAAGACAAAATTTGAATTTGCTTCTAAAACCTCAAACGAACCATTGCTAAGGATCTCTTGTAAAGAGTATAGATTAAAGTTATTCATTATCAAACAGGTTTTTGATTCTTGACTAACACTTCTACTTACAATGGATTATGTTTCATATACTTAATTGAATTAAGTACCTTGAAGCGATAAATTGTTTTGGTGATTAGATTTTCAGAATTCGTAATTGACCAAAATAACGCAACCACTTCAATGAAAGTTTTAAGACTAAAACGAACAAATGAAGAGTAATCTTCATGAATTCAATTTTGCTTCTCAAAGCAAAGACTCGTTGAAATGAGTGGGAGCATTCTCTTAAACCGTTAAGATGAGGACAAGGTTCAAGAAGTAAAGATAATAATGGAATTGATACAAGGTAATGTTAAAAGTAAAGTCATTGAGAAATGACGATACTAAACCTATCAATACCGACCAATAAAGTTTCCATTGTCTTAAATGTTGGACACAAGAAAGGAAACTACCCCAAATTATTGAAGAATCAACAAGTTAGTTGTGGGACATCTAATGGGACCTTCTTCTTTAAATGTTTATTTGATTAAATATAAATTTTGCTAGTACCACTTCAAAATATTAGAAACCAAAGGAGGTTTTAATCATTGTATTCGACACATAAGATGATTAGAATATGACGACTAGCAACAATAATGTCGAGAGATAGAGTAATTGTGTACTCAACCTAGTTTTTGGATTTAAAGTTGTACTTAATTGTGACTATTAAGTGCATAAACTCTAAATAAGAATATAAACTTGTTAAGATACAAAAGAGGTTTTCACTTTTGTGACCCTATACACCACGATTTGATGTATGGCTAGCCCATTATCAAGGTGATTATATTCTAAACCAAACTAGAATGATATATCATGTAGATGATGTAAGATTCAAATTGGTAACCCAAGATTAAACCTTAAATTTTGGAATGATGAACGCAAAGAGTTATCGAGTACTCTTGAAACCATTAGATTGTTAATGGTATATGCGTATCTTGTATTCAAAGCAAGATGTCTCGTGCCTTTTGGTTGAAAAGGAGATCGAGGTTGTAAATCATCGATCCAAAATAGGTTGATCATTTTCTTTTACCAATGATTTAAGTTGACGCTAATATGTTCACTTAATAAGGTAAATAGAAAAATCTTTGAAGAAGTTTAAAGAGTTCAAGGAATCACGATTTAGTCGTGATGGGATTATCAAAGTGAAGAC